>NC_138890.1:143294272-143977224 GCF_965194825.1 Balaenoptera physalus | reverse complement strand
GAAGGCCTTGGCTGTGTAGAGTGGGTCCTAAGCAAGGGTGAGGTTTGGGTGGTGGGCAGGGCCAATGCTTAGGACCCACAGGGCTTGAAAAGGACCTGGGGGCTGTGGGGGGTGGGGCTTAGGCTCAAGGAACAGAAGGGGCCCAGGCATGCTCCCCACTCCTGGTCTCAGAGGTCAGGGGACCTCACCCGGGAGCCCAGCAGGCTTCCTGGGCTCGAGTGGGTGGGGCAAACACCCTCCTCTCCTCTCCCCCTCCTCCTGAATGGCCCCTCCCGCCTGCCACTCCAGATCTCCTGGCCTCCCACCTATGCCCCTAGGACCCACGTGGCCTGGAGGGGGCTTTGGAGGGGGGTAACCGACTTGGGAGCTCAGCAGGCTCCCCAGGCCCGAGTGGGCCAGCTGATCACCCTCCGCTCCTCTCCTGCTCTTCCCAGAGAGTCCCTCCCACCTGCCTCTCCTGATCTCCCCAGCCACAGGGGCGCCAATCTTGTCTGGCCTCCACTTCTCCTCCCCCCTCAGTCCCCCTACGTCCTACCAGTTCATTCTGGGGTCTCTCCTGTCTCCTTGGGCATCAGAGTCCCCCACCAGAAGCCAGCAGATGCCCTAGTTGTGGGGCGATGTTAACTCCGCATGTTCCCACACCGCCATCTTGACTCCTCCCTCCAGCTTTCTTTTTTTTAAGATCTACTCTCTTAACAACTTTTGAGTATGCAGTGCAGTATTATTAAAAATAGACCTTGGTTCTCTTATTTTGTTTTTACTGATTTCCATTTAGATAATAGATTTCTATAGTCTATTTTATAGTCATTTGTCCTTTATAACATCTAGAATCATGCAAATCACCACAAAATAAACAAGAAAAATTGGATCAGTGGATAAATAAGATGGATGGATGAACGGCTTGAAAGATAAAAACAGAGATTTTTTTCTTTCTTTCTTTTTTTTTTTGGTGCTTTTTAGGAAGAAAAGAAAGGCTCAGAAATTGCCTAACTAGAATTATATCAACCCCCTCAGTTTTTAAAAAAATTATTAATAGTGGAAAAATTAGAAAGAATCAGAAGTAGGATAGCTGGTATGCAGATTAATTCATTTGTTAAATATCTGCTTTAAAAAGTTAGAATTTATCAAACTACAAAATAAACTCATCCTTATTTTGTCCCTTTTAGTAGACCAGGTAAATAATAATACATAGTGAGTAACAGTAGTAAAAAATATATATATATAGATGGAGTCAATAAAATATAAAACCTTTGCCACATATAACAATTGAAATTACATATGCAGCAGCAGCTTTGCCTTTAAATGTGAGTGTAACTCTAAAATAATAAAAATTTTTTTGTGTGGTTTGTAAAGTAGACTTATTGTTGAATGAGAGAAATATAATGTTCAATCCATTTTGAGGAAAATAAAATATAAGGTATCTTATATAAAAATCTTTCCAAGGAAGCTGTTCAACATTTAATGATAACAGCCACTAGTGATAGAATATGACATTTTTCATATAATTCACAGGAAAGTAACAAGATCTTCAGTCAGAATTTTCTAATTTCTAGCACAACCCAGAAACAATGTATGTCAAAAATCACAAGTGAAGACAAAATGGGTTCAGTTTTGGAATATGAATGGTATTGGTCATATGAAATTAATTTCACAAAATAAAATATCCAATGGAACTATTCATTTTGGTTGGCATTCTTAACAATAAATCTCTAGGTCTCAGTTTCTTTTTAAAAAATAAGCTGGTTATTCATACAAAGACAACATAAAGGAAGGCACACTATAAAAGAGCTATAAAGCAAAGCACAAATGGAAGTTCTAAATGTAAAACACTGCACAGCCGTTGCACATATTAAATGTTCAATAAATACCTGAGTTAATGATTGAGGCATTGCAGGTAGTGAAGGGTGAGGCACTTGGCCTGAACACTTGGCCTGAACTGCCACACAAGGACTGTTTTTTTCACTATGACAATGGTTTGGTTGACTATATATTTTTTGTGTGAATGTTTTCAATCTAAACAGTATTACCTATTATGACAATCTATCTTATTCACCATTATTTAGTATTATTTCCAGTATTCAAATTCATTTTCAATAGATACTCATCATAATCAAACCTATTCAATGAAAAAAAACCACAAGCTCCAGTACAAATCCAAGATAAGAGTATACACCAGTACTGAGAAAGAGACATCATAAAAAACAATACATAATATGTGAAAGTGATTACACTGAAGATATCAGCAGTCATAGAATGAAGAATTCTGGGCATCTACTTCATTCATCTTTCTACCACCTATAGCAGATACTGTGAGAGATAGGTATTACAGAATAACTGTCTCAAAAAGCTTTTAACCCTTTTAGATGTACCTTCCTATAATGCAAAAACGGGAAACTAAAATGACGCTTCTCAGACTCCCCTGCAGCTAAATTTCCAAATGTAATTTAGACCCAGATGTAATTTAGACTTGGATAGCAGAATGAGATAGAGACCACTCTTCCACTGCTTCAAGTGTTCTGGCTGGCAAGCCTGGTGGTAGAGGTATTTGGATTTCTACTACAACAGTAACAGAAGTTGTAGTGATTGATTGGTCCCTCGTTTCCTGGCTATTAAGAGAGTGAATCCACTCTGTTGGCATGGATGACAGAGGGTGTGATTTTAGAACCAACAATTGTGGTGGTGGCTTTCTGATCCTTGGACTGCTGCTGAGGCTGTGTGTACTGGCGACAACTGTTAGGCAGATTCCCAAGCTGAAGGAGAAGTCCCCCCACGTGCCAGTCATGGCACAGGATGCAACCCCCTTGACAAGCCAGCTCTATGGTCTTTGTCAGAGACTCATTCCTGGAAGCTTGGCTCAAAGCCTGTATTCCAGCTCTTCTAATAAAATGGAAAGCATCCAGTTTCCTTTGTTAAATCT
Organism: Balaenoptera physalus; assembly: GCF_965194825.1. Lineage (NCBI taxonomy): Eukaryota > Metazoa > Chordata > Mammalia > Artiodactyla > Balaenopteridae > Balaenoptera > Balaenoptera physalus. The sequence continues at coordinate 143,974,307 of NC_138890.1, read as the reverse complement.
TGTTCTATTTAAACTAACTCAGATGGTTTCTGGTTTTTGCAACTGAAACTTGACCAATACAGCAGTCATGGTCCATGTATATGCAGACAGAATTGCTCTGACTTTATGAAGAATTACAGGCACATTGCCTGAACATACCAAGCTTATATTTGTGGTTTGGTGGAAATGCATTCTCTGCCAAGCCTGATCTACCTTCCTCAGGCCGATTTTGCACTTTCTGGTCTTTCCTCCCCCAGCACACGTTCCTACCTTCACTATAATAATTATTATACTGTATTCCATTTCTGTCTGCACGTCTGCTTCCCAAATAGACTTTTAAAAGGCATGGCGTCTTTAAATCTCTGTATTCCCTATGGCTGGCTTATTTAGAGTAGGTCCTCAATAGCACTGGTGGAAAAAAGAGAGGAAAAGAAGGATCATAAATCAAAAAACTGGATTGAATTCATTACTTTAAAAACCCTCTCAGGATGAAAGCAACCTAAGTGATCATCAACTGATGAATGGATAAAGATGTGTGTGTGTGTGTGTATATATGTATATATATATATACATACACACACACACACATACACACACACACACATATATATATATATACATATATATATATATATATATATATATATAAAATGGACTATTACTCAGCCATAAAAAGAATGAAATCTTGCCATTTGTGACAACATGGATGGATCTAGAGGGTATTAAGCTAAGTGAAATAAGTCAGACTGAGAAAGACAAATGCATATGATTTTACTTATATGTGAAATCTAAAAAGGAAAACAAACGAACAAGCAAAACAAAACAGAAACAGACTCATAGTTACAGAGAACAAACCAGTGGTCATCCATGGGGAGGGAAGTGGGGGGATAAGTGAAATAGGTGAGGGACATTAAGAGGTATAAACTTCCAGCTATAAAATAAATAAGTCACAAGGATGTAATGTACAGCATAGAGAATATAGTCAATAATATTGCAATAACTCTGTATGGTGACAGATGGCAACTAGAATTATGGTGATCATTTCATAATGTATAAAAATATAGAATCACTATGGTGTACACCTGAAACTAGTAGAATACTGTATGTCAATTATAATTCAATAAAAAAGTAAAAATAAATAAAAAATTATCTCAGGGACAACCAGAAACTAACAAATCATAACCATCACATTTTAGTCTATCCACTGTCCAAAAAACTGTGGCAAAGTTTCACCTTTTATTTTTTCTTCAATTTGTTTTCATAGACAAGGGATCCCAAAGAGATCTCTCTCTGGGCTACTGGAAAATAGAATTCCAGTATTTCTTTTTTTTTTTTAATTTATTTTATTTATTTATTTTTGGCTGCATTGGGTCTTCGTTGCTGCGCATGGGCTTTCTATAATTGCGGCGAGCGGGGACTACTCTTCATTGTCGTGCTCAGGCTTCTCATTGCAGTGGCTTCTCTTGTTGTGGAGCATGGGCTCTAGGCATGTAGGCTTCAGTAGTTGTGGCACGTGGGCTCAGTAGTTGTGGCTTGCAGGCTCTAGAGCACAGGCTCAGTAGTTGTGGCGCACGGGCTTAGTTGCTCCGCAGCATGTGGAATCTTCCTGGACCAGGGCTCAAACCCGGGCCCCCTGCATTGTCAGGCAGATTCTTAACCACTGTGCCACCAGGGAAGCCCTAGAATTCCAGTATTTCTTCTAATCATTTCTCAAGGCTAACTTTTAGGAATCTTACTTATATTTCCAATATATCACAACGCAAAAAAAGTCTTCTGTATTGGATGTAAAATTGACTTCTACATCTAATAATGACTTACTAAAGCTTACATTTTATTTAAGTCCATAAATTTTATAGATACAAACAGAGCAGAATTTGAGTAAGTTTTGGTGGATAATTTATTACACAATAGGCTTGAAAAAATCTTAAGTATAAGCTATTTTTTTAAACCTCACGGAAATTTTAGAAGAAAAATATAAAACCAAAATAAAAACTCACTGGATGAACTTAATAGAGAATGACAATGATAGAGGAACAAAATTAGTAAACTGAAAGATGGATCAACTAAAATTATCTTATCTGAAGAATAGAGAATTTAAAAGATTTTTCTTTTAGTGAACAGACTCTCAAGGACCTATGGCACAATATAAACAAAAAAGCTAACAGTCGTGTCATCAGAGTCCCAGAAAGAAAAGGAGAGTTTGGTGCAGAAAAATATTTGAAGAGATAATGAATGAAACTTTCCCAAATTGGGCAAAAGACATAAACATACAAACTCAAGGTAATCTATAAGTTAAATAAATGGGAATAATTAATTAAATTATTGCACATTGATTTGATGAAATGGAATAAAACCATCATAAAATAGTGTGCAATTATGCACGTAAATATGGAATAGATTTTTTAATGTAAACATGAAATTTGTTTTATTAGAATAGTGAGATCATAGGTATTATCTGGGAGGCAATCTTTCTTCAATTTTGTGACATAATTTTTACAATAAAAAAAAAACGAAGGAATGTGCCAGTACATTGGCATTTATTTATTGAGGTATCACATCAAAGTATTCTGTTTCCCACACTACAGAGAAAAAAATAAAACATCAGTTAATTACTGGAGGAACATAGCTTCTACACTCAACTGTACATCCATATGGATGATATCATTGGCCCAATGACACCCAGATTGCAGTGAAGACAGAAGCTTATACCACCCCCAGACATTATAGGGTTGGTTATGACAAAATACCCCTTAGAGTTCCCAAAATAGTTTCAGGAGTATTGACAGCTTTACTGGAAAATATGTTTCCTTAAGATGCATAGTCATGAAGCTAACCAACTCCAGATTACTACCGTTTGTTATTAAACATCTGCTTTCTCTTTATCTATGGCTTTCTCTCTACTTTCATGGAAAAGGGAAAATAATATGCTTAGACTTTGCCTAAAAGTGCTGATTATTGTATTAATAACTAGAAACATTTCAAAACATAAAATTATTCAAGTTTCATATCATATCCTTTTTCATTAACCATATTCCCAATATGCTTATGGAATTAAAAGTAGTGTGAAGCCAAGCCGTAATGTCTACAAACTCATGGAACAATTGTCCAAATTTCTTCCTCTTAAAGTTTTATTTTCTGAGTTGGAAAATAGGACTTACCGAGCCAACCTTTCATTAAATACTAAATTCTTCTCAGCCAACTCCCGGGGGGAGGTAATTTTATTGCAGTATATCAATAGCAATGCACATGGAATTTGCAGAAATTCGTGGGCAAGCCGCACAACTATCTCATAGTTCACTGTACCAATTTTTTATCTCACCAGCCAAATTTACATATCCCTCCACATCCAGGCTAGAGTTCCCCTCCAGAGGCTGACAGGAAAAAAGGAAGAAATATTGTATAGCACACCAAAACGTAAAAACTCAAAGCACGTTAAAACACCTTATTTTTCATAGCGATTTACTTTGAGTAGATGAGAAACTAATACCATGCCTCCAATTTTCAAAATTTAATCACAAGAATAATACAGTCCTATCAGAGCAATTTGATAACTCATCTATATACCTAACATTCATACTTATTTACTAATTCATCCATTCAACCACTGTTTTTTGAGTGCTATGAGTAAAGCACTTTCCTAGGCAATGGAGATATATTGCTGAATCAAAAGAAGATGGTCCCTATCCTTGTAGAGGTGAATAGGAACATTAAACACTCAATTACACAATTATGTATATCAATACATGTTGCGAAGACTATGGAGAAGTCTACTTCTATGAAAAAGACTAACACTACAGAGTGTTAATAGCATAAAACAGAGGGAGTTTTGAAGGACAAATAAACATTAGCAAAGCCAAATGGGAATGAGGAGATAGAGAAAGGAGAACAAAGGACATTACAGACAAGGGAACAGCATGTGCAAAGGATCTGAGACAGAGAGTGTAATCTGAAAGATGGTCAGGGTTGCCAGAGAGGACAGGACGTGAAAGGAGGCTTAAGAATGGGTTCAGCAGAAACTAGCACGGCATTGTAAAGCAATTATACTCCAATAAAAAATATATATATATAAAAAAAAAGAATGGGTAGAGGCAGATTGAGTCATGCCTTACAAGTCATATCAGGATTTGGCTTTTATTCGAAGAACAATGCAACAACACTGACGTTCTGGGAGCAGAAGAATGACGTAAACAGATTTATGGGTTATCAGGTTTTTTAAATCACTGTAGCAATAGATGAAAAATGATTCAAAGGAATCACATACGGAGACTAGGAAATCAGTTAGCCTATAACAGATCAAGGAAGAAATGATGGTGGCTTAGACAAAGCAGTGGTTCTCAAATGAGGACAATTTTACACCACAATCCCTCTCCCTCCCAAGAGTACACGCTGCAATGTCTGGAGACATTTTTGGTTGTCCTAAGTAGGAATAGTGGTACCACTGGCATACAGTGGGTAGAGGCCAGGGATACGTTCAACACCCTACAGTGCACAGGACAGCCCCACACAACAAAGAATTACCCAGTTCCCTAATGTCAACAGCGCCAAATCTGAGAACCTTGGACTAGAGTGATGGCAACAGAAATGAAGAGAAATAAACACATATTTAGAAATTAGAAATGACAAGTCTACAGTGACTGAACACAGGGTGAGTGTGATAAAAGGAATAAAAAATGACATGAATAAACCTCAGGTTTCTGACTTGTGCAACTGAGTGAATTTGAGCCATTCACTGAAGACCCTTTAAGTTTGGAGGAAGATGATCAAGAATTTGGGTTTAGATGAACTGAGTTTGAGATGCACGCCTTAAAGGCATCAAGTTAAGTAAGCAGTCATACATACTGATTAGAATTTCAAAGTAGCAAGCACAGAATGTGCTGACAAGTCAAATAAAATGGGAGTCATGTCATTTGACAAAGTGGTTTGTTGCAAGTGAGGTCAAAAGAAGACTGGTAACTGTAGCTGTGACTAAGAATTAAGAAAAATGGAAACAGTGAATACAATGACTTCTGGAAATTTGACTATGAGGTGAGGCAATGGCTAAGAGAAATATGATGTGAAAGAGTTCTTTTTTTAGGGTGTTTGTGTTTGTAAACTGGGAAAGTCTTGGGAATGTTTAAAAAGCTGATAAGGAAAGATCCAAAAGAAAGTGAGTGGAGGACACAAGTAGAAGAAGGAATAAGAGAAATGACAAGATTTTTCCTCTCTAAAATCCAAATTCTTCTTGACATCTGCATTCGGATGTCTCAAAAACATTTCAAATGTAATATATTAAAAACTGAGTTTTTCTCTCTCCCCTGCAGTGGTTTCCTTCTCAAAAGACATCACCATCCAGCCATTCAGACAATCCAGTAACAGAGGAGTCAGGCTGGACACCTCTCTCTCAGCCGCCCCTACACTCAATCCATCATAAGAACCTCTCGAATTATTTCATTTCTCTCTACAACCCCATGAGACTCTAGTCAAGGCAATCACTCAATCATCTAGACTACATAGCAGCTTCCTGTTATCTTGCCCTTTATGAGCTGTTCTCCCACTCTGTAACCACAAAATCCAATTTTGTCACCTCACAGCTTAAGACCCTTCAGTGACTTTTCATTGTTTGCAGATTAAAAGCCAAATCATTAATATTGTCTACAAAGCCCTTTTTCTGTTTCAAGCCTCAGGTGACAGCAAGTTGCTCCTCACTCTTTCTGCTGTAGCCTCATATATCCGACTGGCCTTTGTACCTGCTGTTCCTTCTACTGGGACCTCTCTTCATTCCTTACTCCCTATTCATCCTTTAAACTGAAGCTCATAACCGTTTCCTCAATGAAGCCTTAGCAAACTTGACAAGTCAATCCAGCTCCAGAACCATATTTTTCTCCCTTGTGGAAACTCCTTTAGAAGTGATTCTACATGTATTCTTGTGTGTATCTGAGTGTGTGCCTGTCTGTCTCTCAAGCTCTAGGAGAGCACAGATCCAGCCTGATTTTGTTCACTGCCATGTGGAAAATGTCCAGCGACACTTAGGAAGCACTCAATAACCACCTGCTAAATAAATAAATATATTTTTATAATAACCCTATGAAATGTGTTCAGTTGGTATTTTGCTGTTACTGCTGTGTTTTTGTTTCTTACTGATGATAAATCAAAGGCTTAAGGATTTAAGTTACTTGCACAAGGACAGCAGTCCTCACTGGTGGCCCAGTATTTGGATCCATCTCTCCTTAGTTCCTGAACTAATGCCTTTTCCACTCTGTCACAATGCCTCGTAAATTCAGTAAATTTCCAATCGAATGTACAGCTCAGTGACTCTTTAGACTAATTCAAAGTTTGGGTGTACCTCCCTCATGGTTCCACCTGCATTTTGTTTTATATCACCAACTTCAACTCATGATCTACCCCTGAGAACTGTGGTTTTTCTGTCAGAGCTTTCCAATAGCACTTACAGTGAAACATTTCACTATAGCTTGATAATTTGTGTTCCCTTAAAATCCTAATTATCAAGAGTGCAGTATCAATTTGTAAAAGATTCAGAAATAACTTGTTTTGAGAATTAATGAGTCTAAATTAGAGATTATCTTTAATAAAACTGCTACTTCACATTAACTGTGTCACACTGAGTCCATTAAATTCTACATGTACCAAAGATAAATCAGTCTTAGCCAGAAATTTCTGAAAAAGCAATTTAGAATATGCTTAAATTGAAATAAATAAACTATGTCATTTGTCCACTTTAACAACACAAAGCACTCAGAGCACACTGAAATGCCAAGTATTCTGGAACCATAAGATTTGGCATATTCATTATTACCATTTTTCAAAGATGTAAAGTACTATAAAATACACTGAATATTGAAGTTATAATAAATACCCTTCCTCCCAACATCAGCTCCACCAAACTGCCAGATCATGTCTCATTATAAACTGATTATGGCATCCAAGGACCTCTACATCATTAGGGTCTCCTCTGCTTTTATTTTCTGCACCAGACATTAGACACTTAAGCAATTTATACCGTGTCTTATTCATGACTGTATGTCATTCTGTTGAAATTTCCAACATTGTCCTGGACTCAGAGTCAAGGGAAAATGGAAACCTCATTACTGAGTTCAGTTGTGAGCACTGTGTAGGAACTCTAAATATATCGTTTCATTTGATCCTCACAAAAGCCCATGAGATCAATATCTCCATATTATGGAAGAGAGAGGGTCAGGAATGATCCCTGATCAACAAGAGTCCAAATGTACGTATTTCTAGTAAATTGAGAGTTTGGGGACTTTTCCAGCAAGAGTGAAGAAGTGTTCAAACTCTGCATATATGACTAGTTTGGCTTCTTCCAGACGAAATAAGTCCAGTTCTTAATCAGTGCCATCTGATGAAAAGAGCAGTTTGACCTTCTTTATCAGTTTTATATTGCTTCTTACAAAGTCTCCCTTGCTGGGGGATATAAGAAAGACAGAGAAATATTAATACTATGATTTCTTTAGGAAAATGGTATCACAAGACAAATTTTAGTTCAGCAAAAAGCGTCTAGTATCTATTTTTCATAGTAAAATCATCAACAAATGTCTATTTGCAAGGAAACACATCCAGTGGCTATCTGACTTTCAAACATTCTTCAGGAAGATGATTTTAAAACATACGCTAGGAGACCTGCAAGATGGTGGAGGAGTAAGATGTAGAGATCACCTTCCTCCCCACAAATGCATCCGAAATACATCTACATGTGGAACAACTCCTACAGAACACCTACTGAATGCTGGCAGAAGACCTCAGACTTCCCAAAAGGCAAGAAACTCCCCACGTACCTGGGTAGGGCAAAAAAAAAAAAAACAGAGACAAAAGAATAGGGACAGGACCTGCACCACTGGGAGGGAGCTGTCAAGGAGGAAAGGTTTAAACACACTAGGAAGCTCCTTCACTGGTGGAGACAGGGGCTGGGCCGGAGGGGGAAGCTTCAGAGCCACGGAGGAGAGCGCAGCAACAGGGGTGCAGAGGGCAAAGTGGAGAGATTCCCGCACAGAGGATCGGTGCCGACCAGCACTCACCAGCCCGAGAGGCTTGTCGGCTCACCCACCGGGGCAGGCGGGGGCTGGGAGCTGAGGCTAGGGCTTCGGTCGGATCCCAGGGAGAGGACTGGGGTTGGCTGCGTGAACACAGCCTGAAGGGGGCTAGTGCACCACAGCTAGCCGGGAGAGAGTCCGGGAGAAAGTCTGGACCTGCCTAAAAGGCAAGAGACCATTGTTCCAGGGTGCGTGAGGAGAGGGGATTCAGAGCACTGCCTAAACGAGCTCCAGAGATGGGCGTGAGCCGCGGCTATCAGCGTGGACACGAGAGACGGTCATGAGATGCTAAGGCTGCTGCTGCAGCCACCAAGAAGCCTGTGTGCAAGCACAGGTCACTATCCACACCTCCCCTCTCGGGAGCCTGTGCAGCCCGCCACTGCCAGGGTCCTGTGATCCAGGGACAACTTCCCCACGAGAACACACGGCGCGCCTCAGGCTGTTGCAACATCACACTGGCCTCTGTCGCCGAGGCTCACCCCACGTTCTGTACCCATCCTTCCCCCCGGCCTGAGTGAGCCAGAGCCCCCGAATCAGCTGATCCTTGAACCCTGTCCTGTCTGGGAAGGAATAGATGCCCTCAGGCGACCTACATGCAGAGGCAGGGCCAAATCCAAAGCTGAACCCCAGGAGCTGTGCGAAGAAAGAAGAGGAAGGGAAATTTGTCCCAGCAGCCTCAGGAGCAGCGGATTAAAACTCCACAATCAACTTGATGTACCCTGCATCTGTGGAATACCTGAATAGACAACGAATCACCCCAAAATTGAGGTGGTGGACTTTGGGAGCAACTGAAGATTTGGGGTGTGCTTTCTGCATCTCATTTGTTCCTGGCTTTATGTTTACCTTAGTTTAGTATTTAGAGTTTATTATCATTGGTAGATTTTTTTTACTGATTTGGTTGCTCTCTTCCTCCTTTTTTTGTTTTATATATAGATATATTTTTTTTTCCTTTTTCTTTTCTTATGAGTGTGTATGTGCATGCTTCTCTGTATGATTTTGTCTCTACAGCTTTGTTTGTACCATTTGTCCTGGGCTCTGTCTGTCTGTATTTGTTTTTGTTTTTTTGGTATAGTTTTTACCACTTGTTATCATTGGTGGATTTGTTTTTTGGTTTGGTTGCTCTCTTCTGTCTTTCTTTTTTATTCTACTTCTCATTACTTTTCAATTTTTTTTAATAATTATTTTTTATTTTATGACTTTATTTTACCTTATTTTATTTTTCTTTCTTTCTTTCTTTTTTCTCCCTTTTCTTCTGAGCCGTGTGAATGACAGGGTCTTGGTGCTCTGACCGGGTGCCAGGCCTGTGCCTCTGAGGTGGGAGAGCTGAGTTCAGGACATTGGTCCACCAGAGAACTCATGGCTCCACGTAATATTAAACAGCGAAAGCTCTCCCATAGATCTCCAACTCAACACTAACACCACCCAGCTCCACTCAAAGACCAGCAAGCTACAGTGCTGGAGACCCTATCCCAAACAACTAGAAATACAGGAACACAACCCCACCCATTAGCAGACCAGCTGCCTAAAATCGTAAGGTCACAGACACACGAAAATACACCACCAGACGTGGTCCTGCCCACCAGAAAGACAAGATCCAGCCTCACCCACCAGAACACAGGCACCAGTCCCCTCCACCACAAAGCCTACACAACCCAATGAACAAACCTTAGCCACTGGAGGCAGATACCAAAAACAACGGGAACTACAAACCTGCATCCTGCGAAAAGCAGACCCCAAATACAGTAAGTGAGGCAAAATGAGAAGACAGAGAAACACACAGCAGATGAAGGAGCAAGGTAAAAACCCACCAGACCAAACGAAGAGGAAATAGGCAGTCTACCCAAAAAAGAATTCAGAGTAATGTCAGTAAAGATAATCCAAAATCTTGGAAATAGAATGGAGAAAATAAAAGAAATGTTTAACAATTACATAGAAGACCTAAAGAGTAAACAAACAATGATGAACAGTACAATAAATCAAATTAAAATTCTCTAGAAGGAATCAATAGGAGAATAACTGAGGCAGAAAAACAGATAAGTGACCTGGAAGGTAAACTGGTGGAAATAACTACTGCAGAGCAGAATAAAGAAAAACAATGAAAAGAATTCAGGACAGTGTTAGAGACATCTGGGACAACATTAAATGAACCAACATTCGAATTATAGGGGCTCCAGAAGAAGAGAAAAAGAAATGGACTGAGAAAATATTTGAAGAGATTATAGTTGAAAACTTCACTAATATGGGAAAGGAAATAGTCAATCAACTCCAGGAAGCACAGAGAGTCCCACACAGGATAAATCCAAGGAGAAACACACCAAGACATATATTAATCAAACTATCAAAAATTAAATACAAAAAAAAAATATTAAAAGCAGCAAGGGAAAAGCAACAAATAACATACAAGGGAATCCCCATAAGGTTAACAGCTGATCTTTCAGTAGAAACCCTGCCAGCCAGAAAGGAGTGGCAAGACATATTTAAAGTGATGAAAGGGGAAAACCTACAACCAAGATTACTCTACGCAACAAGGATCCCATTCAGATTTGACAGAGAAATTAAAACATTTACAGATAAGCAAAAGCTAAGAGAATTCAGCACCACCAAACCAGCTATACAACAAATGCTAAAGAAACTTCTCTAGGCAGGAAACACAAGGAAAAGACCTACAATAACAAACCCAAAACAATTAAGAAAATGGGAATAGGAACATACATATTGATAACTACTTTAAATGTAAATGGATTAAATGCTCCAACCAAAAGACACAGACTGGCTGAATGGATACAAAAACAAGACCCTTATATATGCTGTCTACAAGAGACCCACTTCAGACCTATGGACACATATAGAATGAAAGTGAGGGGATGGAAACAGATATTCCATGCAAATGGAAATCAACAGAAAACTGGAGCAGCAATTTTTATATCAGACAAAATAGTCTTTAAAATAAACACTATTACAAGAGACAAAGAAGGACACTACATAACGATCAAGGGATGAATCCAAGAAGAAGATAAAACAATTGTAAATATTTATGCACCCAACACAGGAGCACCTCAATACATAAGGCAAATGCTAAGAGCCATGAAAGGGGAAATCAACAGTAACACAATCGTAGTAGGGGACTTTAACACACCACTTTCACCAATGGACAGATCAACCAAAATGAAAATAAATAAGGAAACACAAGCTTTAAATGACACATTAAACAAGATGGACTTAATTGATATTTATAGGACATTCCATCCAAAAACAACAGAATACACTTTCTTCTCAAGTGCTCAAGGAACATTCTCCAGGATACATCACATCTTGGGTCACAAATCAAACCCTGGTAAATTTAAGGAAACTGAAATCATATCAAGGATCTTTTCTGACCACTGTGCTTTGAGACTAGATATCAATTACAGGAAAAAGTGTGTAAAAAATACAAACACATGGAGGCTAAACAATACACTACTTATAAGCAAGAGATCACTGAAGAAATCAAAGAGGAAATCAAAAAATACCTAAAAACAAATGACAATGGAAACACGATGACCCAAAACCTATGGGATGCAGCAAAAGCAGTTCTAAGACGGAAGTTTATAGCAATACAATCCTACCTCAAGAAACAAGAAACATCTCAAATAAACAACCTAACCTTACACCTAGAGCAATAAGAGAAAGAAGAATAAAAAAACCCCAAAGTTAGCTGAAGGAATGAAACCATAAAGATCAGATCAGAAATAAATGAAAAAGAAATGAAGGAAACAATAGCAAAGATCAATAAAACTAAAAGCTGGTTCTTTGAGAAGATAAACAAAATTGATAAACCATTAGCCAGACTCATCAAGAAAAAAAGGGAGAAGACTCAAATCAATAGAATTCGAAATGAAAAAGGAGAAGTAACAACTGACACTGCAGAAATACAATGGATCATGAGAGATTACTACAAGCAACTGTAGGGACAATAAAATGGACAACTTGGAAGAAATGGACAAATTCTTAGAAAAGCAAAACCTTCTGAGACTGCACCAGGAAGAAATTGAAAATATAAGCAGACCAATCACAAACACTGTATTGAAAATGTGATTAAAAATCTTCCAGCAAACAAAAGCCCAAGACCAGATGGCGTCACAGGTGAATTCTATCAAACATTTAGAGAAGAGCTAACATCTATCCTTCTCAAACTCTTCCAAAATATAGCAGAGGGAGAAACACTCCCAAACTCATTCTACAAGGCCACCATCCCCCTTATAACAAAACCAGACAAAGATGTCACAATAAAAGAAAACTACAGGCCTTTAACACTGATGAACATAGATGCAAAAGTCCTTAACAAAATACTAGCAAACAGAATCCAACAGCACATTAAAAGGATCATACACCATGATCAAGTGCGGTTTAACAAATTGAAGGAGTAAGCCATATGATCATCTCAATAGATGCAGAAAAAGTTTCGACAAAATTCAACACCCATTTATGATAAAAACCATCCAGAAAGTAGGCATAGAGGGAACTTACCTCAACATAATAAAGGCCATATATGACAAACCCACAGCCAACATCGTTCTCAATGGTGATAAACTGAAACCATTTCCTCTAAGATCAGTAACAAGACAAGTTTGCCTACCCTCACCACTATTATTCAACATAGTTCTGGAATTTTTAGCCACAGCAATCAGATAAACTGAAACCATTTCCTCTAAGATCAGTAACAAGACAAGTTTGCCTACCCTCACCACTACTATTCAACATAGTTCTGGAATTTTTAGCCACAGCAATCAGAGAAGAAAAAGAAATAAAAGGAATCCAAATTGGAAAAGAAGAAGTAAAGCTGCCACTGTTTGCAGATGACATGATACTATACATAGAGAATCCTAAAGATGCTACCAGAAAACTACTAGAGCTAATCAATGAATTTGGTAAAGTAGCAGGATATGAAATTAATGCACAGAAATCTCTTGCATTCCTATACACTAATGATGAAAAATCTGAAAGAGAAATTAAGGAAACACTCCCCTTTACCACTGCAACAAAAAGAATAAAGTGCCTAGGAATAAATCTACCTAAGGAGAAAAAAGACCTGTATGCAAAAAACTATGAGATACTGATGAAAGAAATTAAAGATGATACAAACAAATGGAGAGATATACCATGTTCTTGGATTGGAAGAATCAATATTGTGAAAATGACTATACTACCCAAAGCAAGCTACAGATTCAATGCAATCCCTATCAAAGTACCAATGGCATTTTCCACAGAACTAGAACAAAAAATTTCACAATTTGTATGGAAACACAAAAGACCCCAAATAGCCAAAGCAATCTTGAGAAAGAAAAACGGAGCTGGAGGAATCAGGCTCCCTGACTTCAGACTATACTACAAAGCTACAGTAACCAAGATAGTATGGTACTGGCACAAAAACAGAAATAGATCAATGGAACAGGTTAGAAAGCCCAGAGATAAACCCATGCACATATGGTCACCCTATTTTTGATAAAAGAGGCAAGAATATACAATTGAGAAAAGACAGCATCTTCAATAAGTGGTGCTGGGAAAACTGGACAGCTACATGTAAAAGAATGAAATTAGAACACTCCCTAACACCATACACAAAAATAAACTCAAAATGGATTAAAGACCTAAATGTTAAGCCAGACACTATCAAACTCTTAGAGGAAAACATAGGCAGAACACTGTATGACAGAAATCACAGCAAGATCCTTTTTGAGCCACCTCCTAGAGAAATGGAAATAAAAACAAAAATAAACAAATGGGCCCTAGTGAAATTTAAAAGCTTTTGTACAGCAAAGGAAACCATAAGCAAGACGAAAAGACAGCCCTCAGAATGGGAGAAAATATTTGCAAATGAAGCAACTGACAAAGGATTAATCTCCAAAATATACAAGCAGCTCATGCAGCTCAATATCAAAAAAACAAACAACCCAATTCAAAAATGGGCAGAAGACCTAAATACACATTTCTCCAAAGAAGAGATACAGATTGCCAACAAACACATGAAAGAATGTTTAACATCACTAATCATTAGAGAAATACAAATCAAAACTACGAGGTATCACCTCACACCAGTCAGAATGGCCATCATCAAAAAATCTACAAACAATAAATGCTGGAGAGGGTGTGGAGAAAGGGGAACCCTCTTGCACTGTTGGTGGGAATGTAAATTGATACAGCCACTGTGGAGAACAGTATGGAGGTTCCTTAAAAAACTAAAAATAGAACTACCATACGACCCAGCAATCCCACTACTGAGCATATAACCTGAGAAAACCATAATTCAATAAGAGTTATGTACCACAGTGTTTATTGCAGCACTGTTTACAATAGCAAGGACATGGAAGCAACCTATGTGTCCATCGACAGATGAATGGATAAAGATGTGGCACATATATACAATGGAATATTACTCAGCCATAAAAAGAAACGAAATTGAGTTATTTGTAGTGAGGTGGATGGACCTAGCGTCTGCCATACAGAGTGAAGTAAGTCATAAAGAGAAAAACAAATACCATATGCTAACACATATATATGGAATCTAAAAAAAAAAATAGGAAGAACCTAGGGGCAGGACAGGAATAAAGACAGAGACGTAGAGAATGGACTTGAGAACACGGGGCGGGGGAAGGGTAAGCTGGGACGAAGTGAGAGAGTGGCATGGACTTATAAATAGTACCAAATATAAAACAGATAGCTAGTGGGAAGCAGCGACATAGCACAGGGAGACCAGCTCGGTGCTTTGTGACCATCTAGAGGGGTAGGATAGGGAGGGTGGGAGGGAGACACAAGAGGGAGGAGATATGGAGATATATGTATATGTATAGCTGATTCACTTTGTTATAAAGCTGAAACTAACACACCATTGTAAAGCAATTATACTCCAATAAAGATGTTAAAAAAAAAAATAAGCTAAGCTGACAGAACAGCACTTGTCTGTTATTGTTAACCTTTACATATTAAAATCAACTAGTATTATTAACCCAACCCTTGCAGGATGTGTTCAAGATTTAAGATATGAACATGTCCTTAGACCAGTTTATCTTGCAAAATCATCAATTCTATTTGTAATGCAAATCCTCTGGCTATATTTGTTTGTGTGTTTGTTGGCTTGTTTGCTTTAAATCTATGATTCATTTTATAATGACAACCTAAGAATGTGCTTTAGCTTAGGTTTATAGTGAATTAATAGATTAAATTCACATAGTGCCATGGTGTCTGGAATTAGGAAATGATTTGCCTTTGCTATTCTTGAAAGGGAGGAAGTAGTTTTGTTTTCACATGCAAGTGCCGTGTTTTCTCAAAAACAACAAGCTGAAACTGATGTTTAACCTGGAGAGGCTTCTGTGAATTTATATGAATTTTCACTGGGATTTAAGAAAGATTGTATTTCCTGATTTAATCATACATATGATTGAGATAGGAAGGGCAATATTTTAATATTACTCTGAATTGAAATCTAACACAAAATTCTGAAGAAGGAAGGAAGGAAGGTAGGCACGCTACGTGACTCAAACTTATTATAATACTGTGTGGATTTAAAGTTACTGATTTTGAAGTAGGTAACAGAAAGATGCACACTACCTAGGCCCTTATTTTTAGTCTGACACCAATGATGCAGTAATAATCATAGTCACTATCATTTATTGAGCTCTAGCCAGGGGCTGGGCATTGTGGTAGGTACAATTCATCATTATGTCATCTGGTCCTCATCACACTCCAAGAAGTGGGTATGATTATCACACACATTTTATAGATGAGGCACCTGCAGCTTAACAAGAGTTATGGAACTTGACAAAGGTGGCAAAAGTAGAACTATAAAGCAAGAAGCCCTGCCACATCTGACTCCAGAGTTCATGTCCATTACATGATTGTCCATTCATTTTACTTTTTTCATTCTTCATTTTGTTCTTCTATTTTAGACAGAGGTACACATAAAGTACTTCTAAGAAGAAAATCATCCTTTGTTTTAAGCCCTAAGCATCCAGAGGTGACATAATCAGTGACTACAAGATCCATTCAGATCTGTTTAAAACACACACACACACACACACACACACACAGAGCGTTTCTTCCTGCACATCCTCACAAATCAGATCAAACACTGTAAGAGAAGAGTCATGCTACAATTATAAGACTCTGGATTTCATTTGTGCGTTATTTGCCCATGTCTCTCAGAATGCTGTGACATCTTAGGGAGTAAAGGAATAGATCATAGATCATAGGAGGGAATGTAAATTGACTATCATTTAAGATACAGTCTTTTAACTCTTAAGTTTTACTGTACTCTTTACATTAAATTATATTTGGTAAAACATCTTTTTATTGTCCTAAAAATGTTACTAATAAAATGAAATGTAAAGTTCAAGGAGATAATTTTTGCAAAAAAAAAAAAAAAATCCCAGTTTGCAATTTCATAAGACTAGCACCTAATTTCAAATCAGTCTTTACGCTGAACTGTAGAGAATAAACATATTACCTAAAAGCCAAATCGCTATATTCCACAGTGCTTTCTAGGACTATCTAGCATGTAATTTCTGAAAGGATCCAAATTATTTCTTTTCTCCATCCATGTCATCGTTTTACACACAGTGAAATTGAACATGTTTTGCTTGTTTAGGTGATCCACACTAGAATTAGGTCTACACCATGACAGAATATACTGAAGGGGACACACTTCCCCTTAAAAGCGCATAAAAATGAGGAAACCACCACCCTGTTCTACTTTTTTTAAATAAAAAGGAAAGGAAATGCCCAAGTCCCAGCAAAGAGGGAAATAAAGCTCTCCCCCATGCCAGGGCAGCGTTGTGAGGGAGGAGCGCAGGGTAGATACGGGCTAAGGCTGCGGTTTTTCCTTGGGCAGGGGCTGAGAAAAGATGCAACAGGCACCGGCAATGCTCCCCACCCACATTTCTTTGGATTCTTTACTACATTGTGCCCCAGCTGCCCTGCGCACTTTCACTCCAACAGTCAGCACTTGTAATTTTTGGCAGGGAGTTGCTTC
This sequence comes from Balaenoptera physalus, assembly GCF_965194825.1. NCBI lineage: Eukaryota > Metazoa > Chordata > Mammalia > Artiodactyla > Balaenopteridae > Balaenoptera > Balaenoptera physalus. The sequence continues at coordinate 143,957,279 of NC_138890.1, read as the reverse complement.
ACGCTGCTAGAACCCCTTTGAGAGCTCAAGTAAAGCAGAAACCTCCCAGGAATTTACATCCCTCTGGGGGAAGCCTTTAACAATGACTGGCATATAAATACCCTAGCTCCATCCCATCTGATGAGGAGGGCTCTAAGATGTAAACTTCAAATCTGCCCTTCAAACCTGAGAACATGTTTCCTGGGTGGGACTTTGCTTGATACCATGCCCTTGCTAGACAAAATTCCCTTTCCAGTCCTATTTCTCCAAACCCCTATCTTTTCTGGGAACAATTACTAATAAATTACTTTAACATGGATCCTCACCTTAGAGCCTGATTCTGGGAAAATCAATCTAAGACACAAGGTGTTGAGTCCTTACAAAGTAGGGACTGGAACTGGCTACCCCGCATAAAGCCAGGAGCTTGGAAGAACAGCCCTCTCGGCACAAGAAGCACCACCAGCCTCGTCAAACCGTAAGGAAGCTCTCTGGATGCAAATAAGCAAAAGAAAAGCCTACCATGAGAAAGTAAGAGCCTCCAAAACACACACATGAGGAACCCGAATTTACATGATTTATGAAATGCAAGAAGCCTCAAGCTAAGAAATTAACATAAACTAGTCTGGAGCAGGTGAGATGCAGATGGAAATGCAAAATTATTCTACAGCAACATTTCTGCCATGAATAAGACAGGCAACTCCCACAGGAATGCGGGTGGGGAGGAGGTGTGTTGGATGATGAGAAAGGCTCACAGTCTAAAAAATTACAAACCGGGCTTCCCTGGTGGCGCGGTGGCTAAGAATCCACCTGCCAATGCAGAGTACATGGGTTCAGGCCCTGGTCCAGGAAGACCCCACATGCCGCGGAGCAACTAAGCCCGTGCGCCACAGCTACTGAGCCTGCGCTCTAGAGCCCGTGCTCTGCAACAAGAGAAGCCACCGCAATGAGAAGCCCATGGCACGGCAACAAAGAGTAGCCCCCGCTCACCGCAACTAGAGAAAGCCCACGTGCAGCAAAGAAGACCCAACGCAGCCAAAAATAAAATTAAAATTAATTAATTAATTTTTTAAAAAAATTATAAACCACATTGGAAAATAGTTTCGCCTTGATAAAGTCTCACTTCAGCAACTGGAGGATTTCTACAAGGTGAAAAAATTAGAAAATCAGCATGTTTGAAATGATTAAAGAAAATAATAAGGAATGGAAACCATGATGAAATCATTACAAAAATAGACTTGAAGAAGAATATAAAGCATCTATATAAAGGTTATGCTGGCAGATCAAACACATGCATATAATTTTACTCACTCCTGCCAAATGTAGGGAAAAAATGTTTAATCCATAAAGATGAAGAGAGCAGCAGGGGAGGCAACAGTGACAGAATTTTGAAAGCTGGAAAGCAGGACCAGAGTAAATGACTTAGGAGATCCGAGAAAGATGAATACAAAATTGGCAGTCAGAAAAGCTGATAATCAAATCCATTCCATCACAGAATCCTAAGAGATTCTGGAACCAGCAATACTTAGTAACTCTGGAACTATGAGTGAAGGAGAAGTGATTCAATCAAGAAACTGCAAAAAGCTATTTCAGAAACAGCTCGATTTCTATTAAGACTAGATTCCTTCTCCTTTACCTTTCTAGTCCACTCTTTGGAACAATGATCTCTGCCCCAGAAGTTTGGAGGTTTCTTCTCTGACAGGATGAAGAAAGACTGTGTGGACAAGTATATGCCAGTTAGAGTTGAGGGTCTGTATTCGATGTGTACCAAGAAGACCACAGTTAAGTGACCATGTGAATACCTCAAGCTGAATGGCTTGGCTCCCAAAACACAGTCAGACCTTTACCACCCAGTAGGATAACAGAACAGACTTCTCCGGAGTAGCTAACCCACCCTTGAGGTAAAACCTAGAGAGCCTGATCACCCTTCAGTGATGTTCAAAGCCTCCCTCACGCACTCAGATCTTCCAATAAGCTTTTAAATCCCAGGCTCTTAACCATGAATTGTCAATCAACAGAGACTAAAAGAGCCACACACAAAACAATCATTTTGGAAGAAACCAACACTATAAAGGGAGAAGAAAACTTTAGAAATGAATGAATAAATAAAACCATCATTACATTAATATCCCCAGAGAGAGAATAATATTTGGGAATCCATGTAAAAGAATAGATGCTATAAAAATAAAATAGACATTTAAATAACAAAAAAGAGAGCTTTTGTCTTTTTCTCTATTTTTTATTGAAGTACAGCTGATTTACAATATTAGTTTCAGGTATACAACATAGTGATTCAATATTTTTATAGATTATACTTCATTTAAAGTTATTACAAAATAATGGCTATATTTCTCTGTGCTCTATAATACATCCTTGTAGCTTATTTAATTTATACATGGTAGTGTGTACCTCTTAATCTCTTATCCCTATCTTGCCCCTCCCCTCTTCCCTCTGCACACTGGTAACCACTGGTTTATTCTCCATATCTGAGTCTGTTTTTGTTTTGTTATATACACTCATTTGATTTATTTTTTTAGATCCCATATATAAGTGATAACATACAGTATTTTTCTTTATCTGTCTTACTTATTTCACTAAGCATAATATTCTCCAGGTCCATTCATGCTGTTGTAAATGGCAGAACATTCATTCTTTTTTATGACTTAGTAATATTCCTTTGCACATATACACCACATCTTTTTTATTGAAGTATAGTTGATTTACAATATCATGTTAGCTTCAGGTATGCAGCACAGCAATTCAGTTATACATATATTCTTCTTCAGATTCTCTTCCCTTATAGATTATTACAAAATATTGAGTATAGTTCCCTGTGCTACACAGTAGGTCCTTGTTGGTTATCTATATAGGAGTGTGTATATCTTAATCCCAAACTCCCAATTTATCCCTCCCCTCCACCTCTCTTTCCCCTTTGATACCCATAAATTTTTTTTCTAGGTCTGTGAGTCTCTTTCTGTTTTAGAAATAAGTTCATTTGTATCTATTTTTTTTAGATTCCACATATAAGTGATATCATATGCTATTTGTCTTTCTCTTTCTGACTTACTTCACTTAGTATGGTAATCTCTAGTTTCATCCATGTTGCTGCAAATGGCATTATTTCATTATTTTTTATGGCTGAGTAATATTCTATTGTATATATACACATCACATTTTCTTTATCCATTTTTCTATTGATGGACACTTAGATTACTTCCATATTTTGGCTATTGTAAATAATGATGAACTATGAACACTGATGTGCATGTATCTTTTCAAATTAGTGTTTTCATTTTCTTCAGATACATACCCAGTAGTGGAATTGCTGGATCATATGGTAGTTCCATTTTTAGTTTTTTGAGGGACCCCCATACTGTTTTCCATAATGGCTGCACCAATTTACATTTCCACCAACAGTGTACACAGGTTCCCTTTTCTCCACATCCTTGCCAACATTTGTTATTTGTAGTCTTTTTGATGATAGCCATTCTGACAGGTATGAAGTGATTATCTCATTGTGGTTTTGACTTGCATTTCTTTTGTGATTATCATTGTTGAGCATCTTTTCATGTGCCAAGAAAAGAGCTTTTGGAATTTTTTTTTTAATTATAGTGAAAATGAAACTCAGTGATATAGTTGGAAGATAAAGTTAAGGAAATCTTCCAGAAGTAGAATGAAAAGAGATGAAAAAAGAGAAAAGATAAGAAAATTAGAAAATCATCCCATATGTCTAAGATCAAGGAATAGAAAATACAGAAAGAGAGAAAACATGAAAATTGAAGAAATGAAATCTTTAGTGAACTATTGCAAAAAATATTGCTCCAAAATGAATGATATAAGTTTCCAGATGGAAAGGGGCCCAAGAGTCTCACCAACATACATCACTGCAACAATTGTGAACACAGGAGACAAACAAAGAAATAAAAAGGTTCTACAAACATCTAAATATAAAAAAATAGGTCACATATAATGTGAGCAAAGTGACCATATAATCTATCTATCATACTATCAAGGACACTTTAAAATTAGATAATTTTTATAAATTTCTTTACTGACAAATTGGTTTATTTCATTGACAGTTCTATTCAAAAACTAGCTTCAAAAATAAAACTGCTTCTAAGAAAAGTAACGTGTTTATTAAATTTAAAGCAAATTAACTTCTTTATATCGATTTTCTGAAAATTAAATAATAAGCAGAATGATTACTTTTGGTACATATTCATTTACATTAGCCATTTTCTTAGCCATCTCTGTCTCTAATAGTGTGTCATTTGTATTTCTATAAACAATGGGGGTTTTTTTGTTATGGTCATGTAGTTTTGTTTTCATAAAATTGACCTCATTACTCTACATTTAAGGGTTAATAAATTGGAAAATGGTGACACCTTTTGCTGATTTTTCTCTGTAAGCCATATTTTTAATTGAAAAACTACTTTCCCTACAGATGATGAAGTACCTGGTAGCTTCAGAGTAATATTAATTTTTCCCTATTGCATCATATGATTATTTCAGACCAAATATTTTCATTCAGAGCACCTCGGCAAATATTTTTACAAAATAAAATTCATCATCTAAATTCTCTCCATAACTGATTGAAATTTAAATGCTAGAAAATTGAAATCCTTCTCAATATATCCCATTCTGGTAAAAAAATAAATAAATTATCAAATTAACTAGGAACTCCATCAAAAGAGCCTTCCTATAAATCAAGACGATCCAAATCAAAATTATAGATTTAAAAAATTAAAACAGCATTTGAGCTCTCATCATTTACTTTGTTCAATAGCTCACTTGGTTTTATAGAATAAAGGCCACTGCCTTGCAATTGGCTAAACAATTTCAAACCAAGTTTTTGTGCTTCATTCATTGAATACCTTGATTAAAAATTTCCAACAGGCTTTAAATGAATGCAAACTCAAGTTAAAGGACTTGTTTCCCCAAACAAATCATACTATTGCAGGAAACTCAGGATGACTTATAAAGTAATACCTTAAATGCTCAACCTCTTCTGAAATGGAATTGAAGAGCGATAAGAAAAGAGACTGCTGGCATACTAATGTATTTCCTGAGCTATGTTTTCTATTCTAACATTCTACATACAAAGGCACAATCAAATATGAGGGTAGAATAAAAATTGTAGGCTCTCAAATAATTTTTCCCATGCATTCACTCTCTGAAGCTATTAGAAGATGTATCCAACAAAAAGAGAAACAGAAAGAGAGAGGGAGAGAGAGAGAGAATGAAGAAAGAAGAAGACATCGTGTGGTAGGATGAAAAAATGCACCTCCTCACAAAAGAATATTCACTTCCTAACCCCTGGAACCTAAAAATATTACCTATTTGAGAAAAAACATTTTTGCAGATGTGATTAACAATCTTGATATGCTTTATCCTGGGTTACCCAGGTGAACCCCAAGTACAATCATATGTATCCTTATAAAAGGGAGGGAGATGGTAATTTGACACAGAGGAAAAGGAAATGCAGAGACACACGGAGGAGAAGACCATTGAGTTGGGAGATTTGAAGATTTGAATATTGGACTGACGTGGCCACAAGCCAAGGAAGGCTGGCAGCCACCAGAAGCTGGAAAAGCAAGGTACAGATTCTCCCCTGGAGCCTCTACAGAGAACATGGTCCTGTCAACATCTTGACTTCAGTTCAGTGAAACTAACTCAGGGCTCTGGCCTCCAGAACTGTAAGAGAATACATTTCTTTTGTTTTAAGCTACCAAGGCTATGGTGATTTGTTGCAGCTGCCACAGGAAACTAATACTAATGGCACACAAGGAGTGGGAACAGGAAAGCCAAAAAAGGAGGCGTGATGAGGATCCAAAGAAGAACAGAACATGATGACCTGAGAATGACAGCTGAACAAGAAATAGGTAAATGCACCAGTCTGTACTGGAACAAAAGGATTCAAGAGGCAGCTACCTACTGCCATCATACTAGCTTTTTAACCTGAAGAAGGATGCTTGGGTGAGCTTGGCTTCATTTCTTAATTCTGTTTGACTTGTCTTAACCATATTCTAATAAAGTGCCTACTCTCCTCTCCATGCCAGGTGTTGGGTCAGCTGGGGATAGCCATTTCATCTCTCGAAATTACTCTTTTTATTTACTGTTGAGCAGTCAAGGTAAGCAATGGTGGATTTAGAAGCAGAAATTCAAAACGTCCTACTCCCTCTGATAATATCCCTATTAAAAGTTTAGTACCTGGGCCACAGTATAGCCCTGCCAGGTGCTCTATGCTTCCTAAGATCCAACCAGGACTTGAGCCAGTTTACAGACTCAGACCCCTTCGGTGAAGCAGGGGCTGGGTCCCTTTGAGGAAGGATCCTGGTACACTTCCAAAAATTTATGCTGTTAATCTTTCTCCCAACTTTTCCTAAAGGGACCTATGGCCTTTTACCAGAGTGACTGTGCACGGGGGAAAAGCAAATAATAAGACCTTTTGGGGACTACTAGACACTGTCTCTGAACTACACTAATTCCAGGAGACCCAAAACATCACTGTGGTCCACTTGTCAGAGCAGAAGCTTATGAAGGGCAGGTGATCAATGGAGTTTTAGCTTAAGTCCATCTCACAGTGGACCCAGTGGGTCCCTAAACCCATCCTCTGGTTATTTGCCCAGTTCTGGAATGCATAATGAGAATAAACATACTTAGCAACTGGAAAAATTCCTACATCCTGTAGAGTGAGAGCTATCCTGGTGGGAAAGGCCAAGTGCAAGCCACTAGAACTGCCTCTACCTGGAAAGAAAGTAAACCAAAAGCAATACCATGCTCCTGGAGGGGTGTAACGATTAGTGCCACCATCAGAAAGTTGAAAGATCCAGGGGTGGTGATTCTCACCACATCTCCATTTCACTCACCTTTGTGGCCTGTGCAGACGAGAGATGGATCTTGGAGAATGACAGTAGATAACTGTAAGCCTAACAAGATGGTAACTCCAGTTTCAGTCATTGTACCAGGAGTGGTTTCATCGCCTGGGGAAATTAGCACATCTCTTGGTGCCTCTTAGGCAGCTAATAAAACAGCAAATGCTTCCTTCTCAATTTCTGTTAATAAAGACCACCAGGAGCACTTTGCTTTCAGCTGGAAAGGCCAACGATTTACCTTCACTGCCGTACCTCAGGGGTATATCAACTTTTCAGCCCTACGTCATAACTTTGTTCAAAGAGGTCCTGATTGTCTTTCCTTTCCACAAGTCTCACACTGATCATTACATTGATGACATTATGCTGATTGGACCTAGTGAGCAAGAAGTAGCAACTACTCTAGGCTTATTGGTAAGAAATTTGCATGTCAGAGGGTAAGAAATAAATGTGATAAAAATTCAAGGGCCTTCTAGCTCAGTGAAATTTCTAGGGGCCAATGGTATAGTGCATGTTGAGATAACCCTTCTAAGGTGAAGGGTAAGTTGTTTCATCTGACCCTTCTTATAACGAGAGAGAGATACAATGCCTAGTACGTCTCTGGATTTTGGAGGCAATACATTCCTCATTTGGGTGTGCGACTCTGGCCCACTTACTAAGTGACTCATAAGTTGCTAGTTTTGAGCAGGGTCCAGAAAAACAGAAGGCTCTACAACAGATCCATATTGCTATGCAAGCTGCTTTGCCACTTGGACCATATGATCCAGAAAATCCAATGGTGATTGAAGTGTCATTGGCAGATAAGGATATTGGTTGGAGCCTGTGGCAGGCCTCTAACAGGTGAATCTCATAACAGATCCTTAGGATTTTGGAGCAAAGCCCTGCCATCCTCTGGGATAACCACTCTCCTTTTAAGAAACAGCTCTTGGCCTGCTACTAGGGTTCAGTAGAGACTGAACACTTAACCATGGGCCAAGAAGTTACCATGTGACCTGAGCTGTCTATCACGTTCTAGGTATTATCTGACTCACCAAGCCATAAAGTTGGGCGTGCACAGCAGCACTCCATCATCAAATGGAAGTGGTATATATGAGGTCAAGCCCAAGCAGACCCTAGAGGCACAAGTAAATTACATGAAGTGGCCCAAATGCCATGGTCCCTACTCCTGCTGCACTACCTTGTGTCACCAGGCTGCACATACTTCCTCACTGGGAGTTCGCTACAATCAACTGACAGAGGAAAAGAAAATTTGGACCTGGTTTACAGATTACTCTCTCCAATATGCAGGCACCACTGAAAAATGGGCAGCTGCAGCACTACATCCTTTCTCTAGGACATCCCTGAGGGACAGTGGTGAAGGGAAATCCTCCCAGCAGGCAGTGTTCCTGGTCATTCATTTTGCTTGGAAGGAGAAATGGCAAGATGTGTGCTTATATACCAGTTCATGAGCTGTGGCCAATGATTTGGCTGGATAGTCAGGGACTTGGATGGAACCTGACTGGAAAATTGATGCCAAGGAAATCTGAGAAAGAGATCTGAAGATAAGCCTCTATGAATGGGCAAAAAAGAAACTAAAGATATTTGTGTCCCATGTTAATACTCACCAAAAGGTGACCTTAGCAGAAGAGTATTTTAATAGTCAAGTGCATAGGATGGTCTGTTCTGTAGATACCCATCAGCCTCTTTAGCAACCACTATCATCACCAATGGGCTCATGGATGTACTTGTCCATGGCGGCAGAAATGGACGTTATGCATGGACACAGCAACGTGGATTTATGCTTTCCACAGGAGGCCTGACCACAGCTACTGCTGAGTACTCAATGAGCCAGCAGCAGAAATCAACACTAAGTCCCTGGTATGGCACCATCCCCTGGGGTTATCAGCAAGCTACCTGGTGGCAGATTAATTACAATGAGCCACTTCCATTATGGAAGAGACAGCATTTTGTTCTTACTAAAATAGACACTCTGGATGTGGACTTAACTTCCCTGTATGTAATGTTTTTGCCAAAACTACCATCCATGGACTTAAAGAATGCCTTATCCACTGTCATGGTATTCCACACAGCAGTTCTTCTAAGAACTCACTTCACAGCAAATGAAAGGCAGCAATGGGCCTATCCTCATGGAATTCACTAGACTTACCATTTTCCCCACCATCCTTCATCAGCTGGTTTGACAGAATAGAGGAATGGCTTTTTAATTGAATGAAAGATTCTTTAAATTCTATAGTGCTTCGCAATTTTCAACAGTTTCACACACATGATCTCATATAATCCCATAACAACCCTTTTTTTCCCCTACCTCTATATTTCCCCCTCTCTACTACCCTCTCCCCGCTGGCAACAACTAGTTTGTTACCTATATCTGTGAGTCACTAGTTTGTTGTATTTTTTAGATTCCACATATAAGTGATATCATACAGTATTTGTTCTTCTGTCTGATTTATTTCACTAAGCATAATGCCCTCCAAGTCCATCCATGTTACTGGAAACGGCAAAATTTCATTCTTTTTTAAGGCTGAGTAGTATCCCATTGTTATGTATATATGTATATACATACCACGTCTTCCTTATCCATTCATCTGTTGATGGACACTTAGGTTGCTTCCATGTCTTGGCAATTTTAAATAATGCTGCTTTGAACACTGGGGTGCATGTATCTTTTCGAATTAGTGTTTTTGGTGTTTCTGGATATATGCCCAGGAATGCAATTGCTGGGTCATATGGTAGTTCTATTTTTAGTTTTTTGAGAAACCTCCATATTGTTTTCCACAGTGGCTGAACCAATTTACGTTCCCACCATCAGTATTCCCTTTTCTCCTCATCCTCACCAACTTTTGTTATTTGTATTCTCTTTGATGATAGCCATTCTGACAGATGTGAGGTGATATCTCATTGTAGTTTTGACTTGCATTTCCCTGATGTTTAGTGATGTTGAGCATCTTTTCATGTGCCTGTCGGCCATGTGTAGTTCATCTTTGGAAAAATGTCTATTCAGTTCTTCTGCCCATTTTTTAATCAGGTTGTTTGTTATTTTGATGTTGAGTTACATGAGCTGTTTATATATGTTGGGTATTAACCCCTTATCAGTCATACCATTTGCAAATATCTTCTCTCATTCATTAGGTTGCCTTTTCATTTTGTTAATGGTTTCCTTTGCTGTACAAAAGCTTTCAAGTTTAATTAGGTCCCATTTATTTATTTTTGCTTTTATTTTCTTTGCTTTAGGAGGCAGATCCAAAAAAACATTGCTGCAATTTATGTCAAAGTGTGTTCTGCCTATGTTTTCCTCTAGGAGTTTTATAGTATGCAGTCTTACATTTAGGTCTTTAATCCATTTTGAGTTTATTTTTGTATATGGTGTTAGAGAATGTTCTAATTTCATTCTTTTACATGTAGCTGTCCAGTTTTCCTAGCACCACTTATTGAAGAGACTGTCTTTCCTCCATTGTATATTTTTACCTCCTTTGTCATAGATTAATTGACCAGACATGTGTGGATTCATTTCTGGGCTCTCTATTCTGTTCCATTGATCTATGTGTCTGTTTTTGTGCCAGTAATATACTGTTTTAATTACTGTAGTTTTGTAGTATAGTCTGAAGTCAGGGAGCATGACTACTCCCGCTCTGTTCTTTCTCAAGATTGTTTTGGCTATTCAGGGTCTTTTGTCAATCAAATTTTAAAATTATTTGTACTGTGAAAAATGCCATTGGTATTTTGATAAGGATTGCATTGAATCTGTAGATTGCCTTGGGTGGTATGATAATTTCAACAATATTAATTCTTCCAATGCAAACACACCAAATATTTTTCCATCTGTTTGTGTCATTTTCAATTTCTTTCATCAGTGTCTTATAGTTTTCCAAGTATAGGTCTTTTACCACCTTAGGTAGGTTTATTCTTAGGAATTTTATTCTTTTTTATGTGATGATAAATGGGACTGTTTCCTTAATTTCTCTTTCTGATAGTTCATTGTTAGTGTATAGAAATGCAACAGATTTCTGTATATTAATTTTGTATCCTACAACTTTACCAAATTCATTGATGAGCTCTAGTAGTTTTCCATTGGCGTCTTTAGGATTTTCTGTGTATAGTATCATGTCATCTGCAAACAGCAACAATTTTACTTCTTCCTTTCCAATTTGGATTCCTTTTATTTCTTTTTCTTCTCTGATTGCTATGTAGGACTGCAATAGCCTTTTGAAGACTTAATTACAGTGACAGCTAGGTGAGAGTTCCTTTCAGAGCTGGGGCAAGGTTCTCCAGGAAATCATATATGTTCTGCATCAGCATCCAATATATGGTTCTGTTTCTCCCATAGCAAGAATTCATGGGTCCAGGAATCAAGGGGTGGAAATGGGAGGGGTATCACTCACTAATACCTCTGGGGACCCAATGACAAAGTTTTTGCTACCTGTCCCCCACAACTTTATGTTCTGCTGGTCTAGAGATCTTACTTCTAAAGGAAAGAATGCTCCCACCAGGAAAACACAATGATTCCATTAAACTGGAAGTTAAGACTCCCAAGCAGCCACTTTGGATTCCTCATTCCTAAATCAACAGGCAAAGAAAAGAATTACTGTGCTGGCTGGAATGGTTAATCCTGATTACCAAGGAAAACTTGGATTGATACTGTACAGTGCAGATAAGGAAGAGCATGTCTACAATACAGGAGATCCCGAGATTAAAGTCAATGGAAAAATATGACATCCTAATCCCGGCAGATCCTTCAGGAATGAAGGTTGAGGTCATCCCACCAGGTTAAGATCCATGACCAACTGAGGTGTTTACTGAGGGGAATGGGAATATGGATTGGGTAGTGAAAGAAGGTAGTTCTAAATACCAGCTACTTCCTTATTTTGTTATAAATATGTTTGTATCTGTGTGTATATGTCTCAAATATCTTTGTTTTCCTCTATCTTTTATTCCTTTATCATGTAACATAAAATATATTGACTTTGTATTATGTCATTTAGTATTGTTAACTTTACATCACAGTATTTAAGTTACAGGGTGTGGAGGAAAAGGGTAAATATCACACAGGAATTTTGTATCCTCTTATGGGGAAAGTGTTAGTGCATTTTCAGTTGTATACAAAATGGTTGTATCATGTTAGGTGTAACTATAAACTTGTTATTGTCTTTATTTGGAGATTAAGTATAGTCTAAGGAGATGTGTATGGATGCCAAGTTGACAAGGGGTAGATGTGTGATGCTTAGTTTTATGTGTCAACTTCATTGGGCCACAGTGCCCAGATATTTAATCAAACATTATTCTGAATGTTTCCATGAGAATATTTTTGGATGAGATTAGCTTTTAAATCAGACTTTAAAGCAGACTTTGAATGAAGCAGAATACCCTCAATAACGTGGTTAAGCCTCATTTAATCTGTTGAAAGCCGAAATAAAACAAAAGACTGACCTCTGCTGAGCAAGAAGGAATTCTGCTATCAGACTCACTTTGGACTTAAACAGCAACTCTTCCTTGGGTTTCCAATCTGACAGCATTCAGACTTGAACTGCAACATAGGTTATTCTTCGGGTCTCTGGCCTGCTGGTCTATGCTACAGATTTTGCACTTGTCGGCCTCCATAATCACATAAGCCAATTCTTCTATATATATTTACACATACACATTCTATTAATTCTGCTTCTCTGGAACCAATACAAATACTTAACAAAAAGTCAGAACAACGGTTACCTGGTGGTTGGTAGATGATTGGCGAGGGACAAACATGAGTCTAAGGTATTAGTAATATTCTGTTACCTAAGTAGAGAGTACATGCATTTTATATTATTGCTATATATGGTTGACACACTTTTCTGTGTGAATAATGTGTATCACACACACACAAAAGTTTAACTTAGGACAGGTAAAATAGCAGACTTCCAGCTGAAGATAGAAATAGCAAACTAGAAGATTCATGTAAGAAAATTATCAAAAATATAGCAGAAGAAGATAAGATGTAAAACATGAGAGATTAAGAAACAGGAACAAGAGAGAGAGAAACTCAAGCTCAAGTTTCATAAGGAAGCATATAGATAATGGTGAAGGAAAAATATTCAAAGAGATCATGGCTGATAAATTTTCATATAAAAGAAACAGGATTAATAAAATAAGTATAAATAAATATGTGTAAAATATCAAACACTAAAAGAAACTGTAGTAAAGGAAATCTTAAAGGAAACAAAAAGAAAAGAGAAACAACATTTAGATGTACAAGAGATTTCACATCAACAAGAGGTCAAAGAGATAACTACTAAAGTGTGCTAAGAGAAAAATAACTGCCAATCTCAAACTCTATTCCCAGCTAAACAATCATTCAAAAGTTGAAAAACAGAAACATCTGATACAAGGGGGAGAAACTAGCTTACTCATTCAGACTCTGGCTAAAAGAATTAGTGGAAGAACACTTCTACAAAAAAGGAAATTGAACTTCTAATAAAGAAATAATTTACAAGAAGCAACAATGAGGAAATAAAATTAGAATTTGAAAAACAAAATTAGTAAGTCTTAATAAAAACTGATGGTAAAAATTATTAATTTGTAAGAAGAGGGTTAAAAAAAACAAGTTGGAAATAAAGTACTGGATTAAGTATGACATAGACTACAGGAGAGTAAATGGAGTTTATCATTCTAACATCTTTGTATTATTTTGGAAAAGGGTAAAGATACTAATTAACTTCAAACTTTGCTTAACTATACATACTAAAAATTTAAGAGAATCATGAAGTAGTAGACTGTGCAAGTTCCCAAAATGTGAAGGATAAAACAGAAACAAAAAAGTAAAAAGGGATAAAGCAACAAAAAAAGGATGATCATAATGGAAAATAATGATGGTAGGAATATATCCAAGTATATCAGTAACACAGTACATAGTAAATGCAAACAGTCGTAACTGACAAACCACAAACCTACTGGTATATTTTAGCATTAGAAGCTCTAACTCTTAGAAGCTGAATAGACCAAGCACTCAAAAAGTTAACACTGCATGAGATTGAACACCACAATTTAGAAATTTGATAGAATGGACATATATGGTTCATTCTATGAGTGCACAGAATATCTGCAACCAATGATTAGAGATTAAGCATCTTTTTCAAGCACACAAAGAACACAAAAATCTTGGTCATCTACACAGATAATTTTTGATAAGTAAAGGAGACACTGTCTCTTGTCTGCCCAATACAATGACTAGTCCACTTCCCTATTAACAGAACCTGCTTTTGTGTTCAGGTAGCAAAAGGAATTCCCTTGATCTGCAGTAAGGGTTGCTTCGCTTCAGCTCCATGAAGTGAAAATGATCAACTCAAACCAGTTATTTTATAAGTGCACATTGTTGGTATACAGTCATGGAAACGATTTTCTCGTATCAATCCAGCAATTATATTTTTAAAGATACTCTTGAGTTTTTTATGTGGACAATCATATGTTATGCAAATTACTGTTCTGTTTCTTTTCAATCCTTATGCATCTTATTTCTTTTCCTTCCTTGGGCACAAGCTAAGACCTATGGTATATAGATGAAATCATATATTATTGTCAAACACTGTTACCTTATTCCTAATTTTCAGGGGAATGCTTCTAATGTGTCACCAGGAATAATAATGTTTGTAGTAGATTTTTAATAGGTTCCCTTTAATGGATAAGTCTTATCCCTTTCACAGATAAGACTTCTCCTTTTAGTCTGCTATGAGTTTTCTTTTCTCATAAATGGTTATTGAAAGATAACACTTTTTTCTCCTGCATGTACTGAAATGATCATAAGCTTCTTTTTCCCTTTGATCTACTATTGTGTTAATTATATTAAATCATTTTAGTACTTGGGGATAAACCTAACTTGGTCAAGATGCATTTGTTTAAGTATATATTTATTATTTTATATTTATATATATGTATCTGTTAATATATATATACATGTACATAATATATAACATACACATTCCTATATTTGATTTACTAATATTTTGTTCAGGATTTTTAAATCTATGTTCATGAATGAGACTGATCTATAAATTTTCCTCTCTCATACTTTCTTTGTCTGTTTTTTTGTATCTAAGGCTTAGTATATTGTATTATTTATAAAAATCAGATGTTCCAAATCTTAAGATGTTCTCTAAATTTCGTTACATGGCGTATCAGATCTGTGAGACATTTCTGAAAATGTTGTCTTTTTTTCCTTGCAATTTTGTTGATTTTTGTTTTATATATTTTAATTCTATGTTATTGGATGCCTACATGTTTAGAATTATTATATTTTTCTGTTGAAATATATATTTCATCATTATGAAGTAACCACTTTAATCCCTAACAATACTTTTGCTTTAGAGTTATTTTGTCTGAAAATATTATAGATTTATAACTGACACTTGTTTTATTTAATCCTTGCCTGACATATATATATATATATATATTGCATTCTTTAATTCTCAATGTTTCTTTGTCCTGTGTCATAGGTATATTTCTTTTATTTACATATACTTTTTACAATAAAGCCTGACTATCTTTGTTTATTAACTGTTGGATTTAGAACATTTGTATTTATTATGATTACTGATGTGATTTAAATTAATTCTACCATCTTATTCTGTATTTTAATTCTTTCAACTTTTTGTAAGTTTTTACCTCTCCTTTTCAAATATTGCATCTCCTCCATTCCCTCTTATACTTTCCTGATATATGTATGTTAGATCTTTCAATTATTTCCTCCATGTTTCTTAACTTGTCTTTCAGGAGAGACTGAAGGAGGCACAATATCATTAAACTCCTTGTTTTATATGGGTATGATTTTTCATAATTTCTTCAGATTCTATCTTCTTATAAGTTCAGCCATACATTTTATTTCTTTTTTTAATTCATTCATTTATTTATTTATTTATTTTTGGCTGCATTGGGTCTTCGTTGCTGCATGCGGGCTTTCTCTAGTTGCGTTGAGCAGGGGCTACTCTTTGTTGCGGCGCGCAGGCTTATTGTGGTGGCTTCTCTTGTTGCAGAGCATGGGCTCTAGGTGCATGGGCTTCAGTAGTTGTGGCACGCAGGCTCAGTAGTTGTGGCTCGTGGGCTCTAGAGCACAGGTTCAGTAGTTGTGGCGCACGGGCTTAGTTGCTCCGCGGCACGTGGGATCTTCCCGGACGAGGGCTTAAACCCGTGTCCCCTGCATTGGCAGGCAGATTCTTAACCACTGAGCCATCAGGGAAGCCCCAGACATGCATTTTAATGAGTGATTGTTGTATTATATCCAGCATTTCTGGGTGTTTCAAATAAAGATGATCGTATGACTTTGATTCATTTTCAACTGATAGATTACTCTGTCATATTGAATGTCCTTTTTTCTGTTTAGGTTCTACTAAATGCTAAAAATATTTACCCACCCTCTTTTAGGGTCTAGAGTTGAGTACGTATCTGGGGAGTCAGGAAATAGGCTGTGCCAAATTATGTGAATTTCACCTAGTCGCTTAAAGATTGTTTACCTGTACTTCCTTCCCACGGTTCTGGAAGTTATTGCTTTAAAAAATAAAGCATATAAATAGCACTGGACTAAAACACAGGGACCTAGTCTGCTTGTGAATAGGAAGTGAGGACCTTAAAAGAAAGAACAGGAAGAAAACAGGTGTCCCTTGTCTTCCTACTGCTGTTGGTGACCCCTACAATTCTTCTTATCGAATTTTAGATAAAAGTGAAAGGAAAAGAAAAAACAGTATTTTAGCTCTATCACTGATCTTGAGTACAGGAAAAATAATCAGAAGTTTAATGGTGCAAGGAGCAATTTCAGCAATTCTGTGGACAGTGCCCAATATCACTGATGCACCAGGCCCTGCTAGGATCAATTTGAAAACTGGATCACTGCAACAGAATCAGGAAGCTTGAGATAGAAGCAGAATGGGCAAGGAGCAATCCTTTCACTTTTTCTCAGCAGATCTTTGCCACATTGGTTTCAGAACCATCCCATTCTAAGTGAGGTCTCTAACATCTGTTCACTCCCCCCAAACCCCTGCTCTCCAGTAGTTCCTCTCCACACTTAAACAGTGATGAGGTCTCAGCTGGAGTCTAGTTTCAGCCTGATCCCACAGCAAGTGCTGGAGGCGAAGTGGTTCACAGAGTTATTCCACCTTTGGGCAAGGGAACTGGCTTAATGAATCCCTGTGTCAGTCCATCACTGGCTAAGGACTGCTCCTTAGCACTGGGCCCATAACCTCCCATGACATGTCTCTTATTTGACTGAGGGCACTTCTCCAGAAAACCAGGTAACAGCAAGCCTTAGCTGAAGCACTGAAAGTACCTCGGATGGGAGTGGGGAGTGCGCCAGCTGGCAATGGGGTCTAGATGGGGCACCTATAGAATTGACTACAGTTTCCAACACTTCATATTCCTATAGCATAGTCTGCTCGCAGGGTGATTGTGGCCCTGTGAGCAGTGTATTAAAAGGAACAATTAGGCTTTCCCACTCTCCTAAGACTTTTTTTTTGGAAGTCCTGGATAGAGTTTGCCATTCACTTCTCAATAGTCAATACCTCTTTATAGTTTGGAAATATTATATTTAGTCTGGAAAGAGTGAATAAAGAAGAAGGATGTCCCTAAAAACATTTTTTTCAGAACTACAATTCCACCATGGTATTTTGCTGCCTTATTTCAGGGACCACTTTTTGAAACTCATTAAAAAAACAGAGCTAATTTCAGACTTCCTATGTCTTGCAAAGGGCAGAATATTCTTTGTAAGGAAAATATATTTGCGTCAGGGTGCACATGTACCAGTCAATTTAATTAAGCACAGAAAGTCCTTTGTCATCTGGGCCTAACCATATTGAACTGCCATAGAAATTCAATATACAACAAGGTAATGTTTGGCACAAATACTAGAGCCATAAAATATGTCTCACAGTGCTGCAGCCTAGATGTAAGATAAATTTTAGATATGATCTTAGAAAAATTACAATAAACATACATGTATCAAAGTGACAGGACCTCAGGTCCTTATAGAAAACAATAATAATTCTTTGTATCAGTATAGATGGGAAATTTAGATTTAAAAACACTTTCTAAAGCAATTGGGGAAGAAATGCCTTTTTGCTTTTGCTTGCAGATGCATCAATTTTCTCTAGTAGAGTATTCAAGAAACTGGTAACATTGGTTACCTGTGGGAGGGAAATTTTCTGGCTGAAAAAGGTGAGTGATACGAAGGCTTTCAGCCACTTTATATAAAAAAATGAGCATCTGAAAATTTTGGTGTTTGGTATTGGAAACCAATCCCCTGTGCATATCAAGGAATGACTGTATGTTTAAAATGATTTTATATCAATACAGGTAGAGGTGGGGATAAACTTTCATTGAGGAATAAGTATAATGATGTTATAATTCATCAATTGCTTATTATATGCTAGCTATTTTGCTAAGGCATTTATGTATGTTCTTATTAATTTTTACCACAAAATTTGGGGTAGGTGATGTTACTTTCCCCATTGTATAAATGAGGGGAGTAAGAGTTATGATGAATAAGTAGCTTCTTTGAGATCTCAGAGCTAGTAAGTTAGCAGTCTAACTATAGGGCTTTCTGGTTAAAAACAAGTTAGTAGACATTTCCTGATCGGAGTTCTTTTTTTTTTTTTTAATTCTTTGATAGACTCTAGTTAATAGTTTTGTAATCATTCATTCCCCTTCAAGTTAGCATTAGGAAAATTAGTGTCTGTGACTGTGGTCCTGCTGGGATTTCTCTAAATCAGACCTGGAAGATGTAGGCCTCCAGGAGGTACTTCCCAAGTTAACCTTCCAAGCCAGAGGATGGCCTAACCTTGAGAAGATCACTTTCTCTCCAGTCTCATGTTTTACCTGAAGTTAGTTATGGACCTCAAAGCCACCTAACGAATGGGCATTTAACTTTCTAATAGGCAGTTGGGGCTGGTGAGACAAAGGGTGCAAAACAATCATCACCTGATCCATTTCATCTCATTATTGGACATTTTTCAGAAACTTGCCTAATTCGTGACCCTACTTTCATAATTGTATGGACATATTGTCAGCGTTAACCCATGGCAAGCAGAAGGGGAAGAAGAGACTTCCTAGATTGCCCTGACCTGTGTCCTTCTTTGTTCTAATTCTGGAATTGGAAATTACTCCAGCAGACCCACCCACTGCTGAAAACATTCTGGTCTCTTGCCTTGTCCACCCCAGGTGAGAAGGATCTGCTCACCACTACCTGTGGATTCAGACACAGGCCCTAGCCACAGACCTAATTCTGCAGGAAAACGTGTAGAGTCTGTTTGTGTTGTTTCCTCATGAAATCAGTTAGAAATACCAAAAAGGAAACCTTTGGAATAATCCAGGCAAAATACAAAAGAACCTAATGTAAGACAGTGGCCATAAAGATGGAGAAAGAAGGAGATGAACTGTGGGTGTTCATGGGGGTGAAATCTATTGGCCCTGAATAGTCATAAAATGTAAAGGCTGAGGGAGAAAAAGAGTCAAAAAAGACTGTCAGATTTCTTAGCTGAATAACTTAGTAGGTGATCGATGCCATCCATGGAGACTCTGAGGGAGAAGCTGAAGTTTGGGCAGTCATTTCTGTCTTTCATTTAGTTTCATTTATGCTTGTTTGCTTTTGATTTCGGTGAGTTAGAGTAAAATGATTGATTTCATTTCAACTATGACAAGCCCTAAATAACTCGCTTCTTGTTTCCCTTTCTTTGGTTTCTATCCAAGTCTTCATGGTTTTTAAAGGAACACAAAAGGACCCAAAATACCCAGAAGACAGATGTCAGATTCCCACATGAAACTACCAATTGGAGCTGACCCTTCAAAAGAGGCATTTGCTCTTCAGGACATCACTGTCTACTCCACCCTAGTTTCAGTGTGTACCTCACCTGCTGGCTTCCCTAGGCAATTCATTGTCAATCTCCTGCCTTAGGCCAAAAGCCTTGACTAGCTTTGACACTCCTTCCCCACTCTAAATGTTACACCCCACCCCCACCCCAAATTTGTGATAACTGCCCCTCAGGACCAACCAAAGTACAGGGAGAAAAATATTTTCTTCTTAATTACAGATTGGACATTATTCTACCTATATCCACTGGATTCTGTGTAGGTACCGAAACTGTTTTGCACTATTATGGTAACCCTAATCCCAAACCCTCTCTCCACCATTAGCCACTATTAGGTCTCTATAGTTAACCCCAAAAGAGACGTGGTTGAGAGAGAAAGATGTAGAACAAGTACTGCCCAGGTGTTAAGTGCCTGGAGCCCTGGATTTGGACCAGTCCTCATTTTGATAAGATCTTTTATTACCACTCTTTCTACCCTATGCTGATTTCCTAATCTAACCTTCCAGGTTAGATATCTGAATCTATCCACCCATTTAAAACACTTGATTTTAAATTCAGGATGTATTCTTGGTACCTATTATCTCTCAATGCCCTCCTGCCCCACTCAAAACACCAGACATTGATCCTACCATTTGTCTCAGTGAGTCTAAAAAGAAAAATGGGGTGTGGGTTATAGCGGAATTATATAGTTGAGGGAGAAGTCCCAATGAAAATCTGTTATAGTTAGCCATTCTTACAGCTGGAAATATGTCTAATCTCTTGGGTGTGCTGGGACAGAAAAAAGTATTCAGAATCCCCGGCACACATGGTCCCCTTAGGTGACTCTGCCCTCTCTCTTTGACCATTCACATATTAGAGACTAAATCCTTCCCTCATGAATTTTCCATCATGCCACTACCATCTGGCTCCTATGTCCAACAGCCACTTCCTCAACTATAGCCCTGGAAAGCTGGTTAATACCCTGTCTTCTATTCATTCCGACTTTGGATGTGTGAGAACACATAAGTCAGATGAAATCTAAGAAATCTACATGTAGATCTGAACAACTAATTTTGCCACAGGCAAGTTTGTTTATTCACTCACTCAACATGAATTAAACATTCAATAAGTGCCAAGTGATAGGAGTGCAGAAATGAGTAAGATCTGATGACTAACCTGGAAGAATAGGCAAAAATTAATTATGCAATTCAATGTGGTAAGTGCTTTAATAGGGCCATCATCATAGTTTTATGCCATATTAGGAGGCACAGATGAGGAGCACCTAACTTCTAGAACAGTGTTTCTGAAACTTTATTGTGCTTCCAACACACCAGGAATCTTGTTAAAATGAAGACTCTGGGTCAGTAAGTCTTGAGTGGGACTTAGAATCTGCTCCTCTAACAAGCTCCCAAGTGATGCTGATGATGCTGGTACATGGACCAGACTCTGAGTAGCAAAGTCCTACAGGACCAGAAAATACTTCAAAACAGAGAAGGTGCTTGAATTGACATTTTAAGGAATAAATAGGACTTACCCAGTAGCACAGGATAAAAGTGGTCCAGGCAAAAAACGGCATATTTTGAAAATTATAAAAGGCTTTTCTAGTGACTTGAAAATTTGCAAGAAGAATATTAGAACTGGACACCCTCATTGGTAAAATTAACAGCATTCAAGACATGTAGATTGGCTAAAATATTTTAGAGATACTTTCCACCTTTGCCTTAATAGGGTGTAAGAATCCATTGGGGCCTTTACCCTAAGTTCCTTAGGGACAGCAGCAATAGTTTCGGAGGGCACAAAACCCAACGTCTGAATCTTGATGTATGTGCCTCAAGTGTCTCTTTCTTATGAAGTGTGGTTAAAGAGCCTCAAAAGACAGTGCCAGATAGTGGTACTGGAGCTTCATCAGACTTTCAGACCCATTTTGTGCCTAATTCTCTAACAAATGTCTAGCAAGTGCTCGTGTATGTTCAAGACAATCATCACTTTCATTACATTTTGGCCTTGTGGTTATGGGGAAGCAGTTAACCAGCCCTCATCACCCCAAAATCTTTTTGTTGGTGGTGTTCTCTATCTTTTTTTTGGGCATACCGTGGCTTGAGGGATCTTAGTTCCCTGACCAGAAGTCAAACCTGTGTCCCCTGAAGTGGAAGTGCAGAGTCCTAACCACTGGACTGTCAGGGAATTCCTACTCCAAAATCTTTAACTGCTGCTGCTTTCAACCAAAACTTTAAGAACTGTTGGCTTCGTTAAGTTGACAGCATCATATCTGTAAAATGAAGGCAGCAATTCTTGCCCTACCAACCTTACAGACCAAACTAAGATAGATGTAGTTGAAAAAATTACAGTGATGTATGTCAATTATTTCTCAATGAAACTAAAAAAAAGGGAGGAAAAAATAAAGTAAAAAAAATTAAAATATGATGAAAATGTTGGCTGTAATTAAAGAGAGCCTATGAGCTTCTTACAGTATCCATCAAGGTAGAAGTTCCCAAACTTACACAATCAGAAGAATAATCTAAGGTTCTTATTTAAAAAACACATATCCCCAGGTCCTACCATTGAAAATTCCAATTCTATTGTCTGTGGGGAAGCTCAAGTATGTAATTAAGTACCCCAAAGATACTTACAATCATGTCAGTTTAAGGATACTCCATGCTATGCAATGGAATTTGGGACACATAAGAGAGAATATGCAAACTCTACCCCCATCACCAATATTATCATACAGAAGAGCACATCTATATCATTACTGTAACTACAAATGACTCATGGCAAGTATTTCCCAGTCATGTAACTCCCTTCCCTTCCTCCTAACAGTTTGTGTAAAACATGAGACTGAGTTGATGTTATGTGCACTACAATCTATAAAAATGTTTGAGACGCAAACGCTTGAGACGTCCAATACAGTGAAGTATTTTTCCTAATAACCTTACAATCAGCAAATTGCTCCTACTTGAAGAAATTTCTTTAAACTTTATCCTCAAAAGTGAGCAAATTAATGAGTCACTTAAAGACATAATCTGGTAACTATTTCCTTCTGAAGCTGTGCTATATTAGGCTTCTAGAAGGTGTGGGAAGGTGTGTAAATGTTCGAGAGAAGAACATTTACTTAACGACAACTAGGTATTCGGTATTATGCTTGTTATGTTTATGTAACGTGTCCATGACTAAAACAACATCTATGTACCTATTTATAACTGCCATATGAAGACTCACAGGTGGAGAGCACAAGTACACATACACACATTGCATTACCTCAGAACATTTCTTACCTGGGAGTCACAACCAGCTGGATGGGTCCTCTTATATCTCCCTCACAGAACCAGACCCATAAGCTCTGTAACCAGGTTAGATTCAGACTAAATTGCTTAGAGAATCCAATCAAATAAAACTGTCAGTTCAATTGTAAAATACTGCTTTAGTCAGAAGGAGGTAAACGTCCAGATCTTATTATCCCTAGAGGTGCTGAAAACATCAGGCTGAAAACATCACTTGATTTAAGATAAATCTTTTGATAGATTGTGAATGGAGAAATTAAGGACCTTTGGGAACCAGCCTTTACCTTGAAGGCTGACTGAAGGAGGATGACCAGATGCCTGCAGGATGACCTGGGGTGAATGTTACAGGCAGACTGGTCAGACTGGGCAGACTCTGTATCTGAGCCAATCAGCAGTTGCTAAAGGTTTGTTGCTATTTGTTCTTAATCTCATTTTTCCAATGTGGTCAAAACTCTATAGGTTTAGCCCTATAAGCATCTCCCCGACTACTAATAACCAGAGCAAAAAATACGTGTGTAACACAACACGCTATCCAGAGAGCAAACCGTTTTATAGAAGCTTCAAGAACGTTAATTTCTTTTAGCAAACAAAGACACATCCTTCAAACACATGAATGTAAGATTCTCCACTTTGCTCTCAGCCTGATTACAGATTAATTTCATCTCTAACAGATTTGATCTCTTCCCCAAATTATCACTTACAGAATATTTTGAAAACTAAAGAAAAAGTAATGGTAACTGATTTATTAATAAAAGAAATATATTTTAAGTCACTATGATTGCCGGACACCAGAGAATTAAAAAGATGTCAATAGGTACAGAAGACAAATTCACAAAGCAGTTAAATTGCAGAGTACTTGCATGAGGCAATCAGGCCTGTTTCACTTCGCAATGAAAACTGTGTACTGATGATTTTAGATAAAAGGCAGCTAAGACCTAAACCAGGAAGTCAGTCTATTGTCCTGTTTTGAAAGGGCAGGGAGAGGCGGACAAATGTTACACATCACAACTGTCCTCCTAGACCGAGTGTTTTCTTGGGAATGTTTGTGAGATGCTCATAAATGCTGACAACTACTCATAACCATCACACACTAGAAGAGATCCCTGAGAAGCTTTCAAAGAAAATTCAGAATCAAAGTTCTAGTTCTTGCTTATCCCCAGCCCTAAGTGAGCCTGGGCTTCCTCACCTACTTAATGGGAAGAATGTCTGTGCTCTGTGTCTTGGAGGATTACCATGGTGATGAATGAGTTCATGTATAAAGGTAGCACAATCTCAAATAATGTTGACTTTACCATAATTTTTCTGCTAAACACTATCAGCTTCCGAGTTTTTAGTCCGTGTTTCAATTTAGTCTTTATTCTCCTCGCCTAATGCCCCTTGTAACTAGTGTGCTGATCTTCCTGGTTTGTAATTCCATAAGGTTCCTTTTATTTTCATTTTTTATTTCCCCTGCATAACCTCCAGCCCTTGCTCCAGTACAGTACTCCATTCTTGAAGCTACACCATCACTGGCCAACAGGACTTTTATGCTCACTGATTAGCCAGTAGAACATAGCCTGGTCAGGAGGTTTTCACACTTACCCAAAGGACCAGAGCAAAGGTGTTTCCCCAGATGAGTGGCTAAACTATGGGTGACCAGAGCAAAAAGCACTGGAGCAGAATTATTTATCTTCTAATAGTTAGAGCTGCATCAAGCAATTTTTATCAGAAGCTTCACAGCAAAGGTATTCCCATTAAACCATGAAGGAGTCTGGAGTAATGGCCTATTTCCAAAGCTGCCAAGTTCATTGAGTGAAATGGAGCAAATCTCACCTACACTTTCTCACTTCCTGATATATTTTTCAGAGATTAAGTAGTTATTTTCATCATAATCATAGACAAGCCTTGCCTATGAAGCATTCACTCACTATGTGTTTGTGATTACATGGTACAAATCTCCCCCCATCAACCCCTTTTAGACTTAACAGAAAAGTAGCTTGAAATAGAAAACAAACAAACAACAAATTACACGCTCTTAAAAGTATGCACCCTTCAACTACAAAACATTGCAGTACATCTTTAGGACAGTGCGGTTAACAAAGAAAGGATGTCATTTCAGTCAGCTGTCACTCCACACTGCTTCCACCCCTAGGCAACAATTGACTTACTACAATCAAGCTCATTAATTTGGTCAATACCATTTAAATCCTTCCAATAAAACACAGAATATACACTTGACTCTCCCATAGTCTCAACTTTTTGAAAGTCTGGCATGAGGAAAAGGGAACTGAGTGAGAAAACGGGCAATGAAGTAGATTGCAAAGAATATTATGAAATTGTTCATTTCTGCTTTTTTATTATTTTTGCCCTCCTCTGAAAGTAACCACTGAATTACTTCATCTTTCTGTCTGTCTACATACAGGTTGTTTGTGCACATGGAGATACACAGTTAAAGCCAATGGTTAATTCACACAACACTAAATCTCAACAGAGGAGGGAAAACAGGTTTACTGTCTTTACCCAAAACAAACTTGGAGAAACTATTTTCCATTACTAAAAGCATAGTAAAAAATGAAACCGATCCAAGAGTGAAGAGAGTATTTTTTTATGTGAAATATATATGTATTTTAGCCAGGCATTGTAACATCAGTAAATCTCTTTGGAAACCAAATTTCCATTCTGTAACTGGGCCTCTGGTGATTTAGAACTGAGTCAATTCAAACGTGATGCCTTTGGAATGCCAACTGGCAGCAGAGTGCAAGGAAGCCTGCATAGTCACCGACACTTCTGAGGCACTTGCAGTCCTGAAGGAAGGACATCCCAGGAACACCTCCTAGGTGCTGTGTGAAGTCACAAACAGGTAGAGCACTTCCACTCCTCTAAAGGAAAGAGAATGTAGCCCGACCTTGCCAGGAGGAAGAATCTGACAAGTTTCCCAATAAGGCAATTCTCTCAACGTGAGTCGCCCACACTCCTCGGGCACAGGTGAAGTTTACAGGAAGTACCATTCCACCTTCCAGGCAGCAGGAACCATGTAATCAGGTTCTGAATCCCAGTATTCAACTCATCTCCAAACATATTTTTATTCAAATTTCTAAAGCCAAAGAATAATATACCTAATCACTGCCCCCAGCCTTCTCTCCTTTTATAGGATTGTTCATTCCATAAATATTTAAGTGCCTATTGTGTGCAAGACATTGTATTTGCTCCTAGATAGAGAATGATTAACAGAAGAAGAAAAAAAAAATGTCCTGCATTCTTGAGTCAAGAGGGAAAAAAAAGAAAAAGAACTGAGACAAGTTCTAAGAAGGAAACAAACAGGCCAATTTAATAGAGATTCACAGGGAGGCATTACTTGGGGCAGTCCCCTGTTCTGCCTTTAATGTACATTCCTGGTCAAGGCGGGGACGAAGGATTATGCGTCTCTTACAGGCTCCAAGGTCTGCAGCTGCTCCACAAACCACATTTCTGAATAACAGAGGCATGATGGTTTCTCTGTACTGGTGGTTCTCAAAGTGTGGTCACCGGACCAGCAGCACCAGAATCACCTAGAAACGTGTGGGAAATGCAAATTCTCAGGCCCCACGCCAAACTTAATGAGTCAGAAGCTCTGGGGGCGGACTAGCAGCTGACATTTTAACCAACCCTCAAGTTGATTCTGATGCCCACTAAACCCCAAGACAGTAGTCACTGGCCACATTTTGAGGCTACTGAGTACTCAAAACGTGGCTAGTCTGAACTGAAATATGCTGAGGTGTAAATCACACACCAGATTGCAAGGACTTGAAAAGAATGTAAAAATATCTTATTAATAATATTTATATTGAATGCATGCTGAAATACTATTTTGAATATACTGGGTTAAATTAACTAAATTATTAACATTAATTTCATCTGTTTTTTTTAGTTTATTTTCATGGGGCTACTAAATTTTTTAATTGAGCTATAGTTGATTATTTACAATATTGCATTAGTTTAAGATGTACAGCATTGTGATTCAAAATTTTTATAGATTATACTCCATTTAAAGTTATCATAGAGGGAGACCTTCAAGATGGCAGAGGAGTAAGACATGGAGATCACCTTCCACCCCACAAATACATCAGAAATACATCTACATGTGGAACAACTCCTACAGAACACCTGCTGAACGCTGGCAGAAGACCTCAGACTTCCCAAAAGGCAAGAAACTCCCCACGTAGGTGGGTAAAACAAAAGAATAAAGAAAAAACAGAGACAAAAGAATAGGGTTCTCTGCACCTCGGGGAGGCAGCTGTGAAGGAGGAAAAGTTTCCACACACTAGGAAGCCCCTTCCCTGGTGGAGACGAGGGGTGGCAGGGAGAAGCTTCGGAGCCACGGAGGAGAGCGCAGCCAGAGGGGTGCGGAGGGCAAAGCGGAGAGACTCCCGCACAGAGGATCGGTGCCGACCAGCACTCACCAGCCCGAGAGGCTTGTCTGCTCACCCGCCGGGGCGGGCGGGGGCTGGGAGCTGAGGCTCAGGCTTCGGAGGTCAGACCCCAGGGAGAGGACTGGTGTTGGCGGCGTGAACACAGCCAGAAGGGGGCTAGTGCGCCACAGCTAGCCGGGAGGGAGTCCAGGAAAAGGTCTGGAGCTGCCGAAGAGGCAAGAAACTTTTTCTTGCCTCTTTGTTTCCTGGTGCCAGAGGAGAGGGGATTAAGAGCACCGCTTAAATGAGCTCCAGAGACGGGTGCGAGCCGCAGCGATCAGCGCGGACCCCAGAGACGGGCATGAGACGCTAAGGCCGCTGCTGCTGCCACCAAGAAGCCTGTGTGCGAGCACAGGTCACTCTCCACACCTCCCCTCCCAGGAGCCTGTGCAGCCCGCCACTGCCAGGGTCCCGCGATCCAGGGACAACTTCCCCGGGAGAACGCACGGCGCGCCTCAGGCTGCTGCAACGTCACGCCGGCTTCTGCCACCGCAGGCTCGCCCCGCCTCCTCCGTACCGCTCCCTCCCCCAGGCCTGAGTGAGCCAGAGCCCCCCAAGCAGCTGCTCCTTTAACCCCGTCCTGTCTGAGTGGGAACAGACGCCCTCAGGCGACCTACACGCAGAGGCGGGGCCAAATCCGAAGCTGAACCCCGGGAGCTGTGCGAACAAAGAAGAGAAAGGGAAATCTCTCCCAGCAGCCTCAGGAGCAGTGGATTAAATCTCCACAATCAACTTGATGTATGCTGCATCTGTGGAATACCTGAATAGACAACAAATCATCCCAAAATTGAGGTGGTGGACTTTGGGAGCAACTGTAGACTTGGGGTTTGCTGTCTAATTTGTTTCTGGTTTTATATTTACCTTAGTTTAGTATTTAGAGTTTATTACCATTGGTATATTTGTTTATTGATTTGGTTGCTCTCTTCCTTTCTTTTTATATACAGATATATAATTTTTCCCCCTTTTTCTCTTTTTGTGAGTATGTATGTGTATGCTTCTTTGTGTGATTCTGTCTGTACAGCTTTGCTTTTACCATTTGTCCTAGGGTTCTGTCGGCCCTTTTTTTTTTGTATAATTTTTAGTGCTTGTTATCATTGGTGGATTTCTTTTTTTTGTCATTAACCTTATTTATTTCAGGGACCAGCTGAAGTTCACCAAAATCCCCAAGATATTTTCCTACTTGACGGTGAAGTCTAGAGGTGCCAGTTAAAATGTTAAAATACAGCGTGCCCAATTAAATTTTAATTTTTCAGATAAACAATGGAAATTGGCAACCATTGGTAGATTTTCTTTTTGGTTTGGTTGCTCTCTTCTTTCTTTCTTTCTTTTTTATTATTAATTTTTAATATTTTTATTTTTAATAATTTTTTTAATTTTAATAACTTTATTTTACTTTTTTTTCTTTCTTTCTTTCTTTCTTTCTTTCTCCCTTTTCTTCTGAGCCTTGTGGCTGACAGGGTCCTGGTGCTCTGGCCAGGTGTCAGGCCTGTGCCTCTGAGGTGGGAGAGCCAAGTTCAGGACATTGGTCCACCTGAGACATCCCAGCTCCACGTAATATCAAACGAAGCAAGCTCTCCCAGACATGTCCATCTCAACACTAAGGCCCAGCTCCACGCAAAGACCAGCAAGCTACAGTGCTGGACACCCTATGCCAAACAACTAGCAAGACAGGAACACAACCCCACCCATTAGCAGAGAGGTTGCCTAAAATCATAGTAAGGTCACAGACACCCCAAAACACACCACCGGACGTGGTCCTGCCCACCAGAAAGACAAGATCCAGCCTCATCCACCAGAACACAGGCACCAGTCCCCTCCATCAGGAAACATACACAAGCCACTGAACCAACCGTAGCCACTGGGAGCAGACACCAAAAACAACAGGAACTACGAACCTGCAGCCTGCGAAAAGGAGACCCCAAACACAGTAAGTTGAGCAAACTGAGAAGACAGAGAAACATACAGCAGATGAAAGAGCAAGGCAAAAACCCACTGGCCCAAACAAATGAAGAGGAAATAGGCAGTCTACCTGAAAAAGAATTCAGAGTAATGATAGTAAAGATGATCCAAAATCTTAGAAATAGAATGGAGAAAATACAAGAAACGTTTAACAAGGACCTAGAAGAACTAAAGAGCAAACAAACAATGATGAACAACACAATGAATGAAATTAAAAGTTCTCTAGAAGGAATCAATAGAATAACTGAGGCAGAAGAACGGATAAGTTACATGGAAGATAAAATAGTGGAAATAACTACCACAGAGCAAAATAAAGAAAAAAGAATGAAAAGACTTGAGGACAGTCTCAGAGACATCTGGGACAACATTAAATGCACCAACATTTGAATTATAGGGGTCCCAGAAGAAGAAGAGAAAAAGAAAGGGTCTGAGAAAATATTTGAAGAGATTATAGTTGAAAACTTCCCTAATATGGGAAAGGAAATAGTTAATCAAGTCCAGGAAGCACAGAGAGTCCCATACAGGATAAATCCAAGGAGAAACATGCCAAGACACATATTAATCAAACTATCAAAAATTAAATACAAAGAAAAAGTATTAAAAGCAGCAAGGAAAAACCAACAAATAACATACAAGGGAATCCCCATAAGGTTAACAGCTGATCTTTCAGCAGAAACTCTGCAAGCCAGAAGGCAGTGGCAAGACATATTTAAAGCGATGAAAGGGAAAAACCTACAGCCAACATTACTCTACCCAGCAAGGATCTAGTTTAAATTCGACAGAGAAATTAAAACCTTTACAGACAAGCAAAAGCTAAGAGAATTCAGCACCACTAAACCAGCTTTACAACAAGTGCTAAAGGAACTTCTCTAGGCAGGAAACACAAGAAAAGGAAAAGACCTACAAAAACAAACCCAAAACAATTAAGAAATGGTAATAGGAACATAAATTTTAATTTTTCAGATAAACAATGAATATTGGTAACAATGAATATTGATAACTACCTTAAATGTAAATGGATTAAACACTCCAAACAAAAGACACACACTGGCTGAATGGATACAAAAACAAGACCCGTATATATGCTGTCTACAAGAGACCCACTTCAGACCTAGGGACACATACAGACTGAAAGTGAGGGCATGGAAAAAGATATTCCATGCAAATGGAAATCAAAAGAAAGCTGGAGTAGCAATTCTCATATCAGACAAAATAGACTTTAAAACAAAGACTATTACAAGAGACAAAGAAGGACACTACATAATGATCAAGGGATCAATCCAAGAAGAAGATAGAACAACTGTAAATATTTATGCACCCAACATAGGAGCACCTCAGTACATAAGGCAAATACTAACAGCCATGAAAGGGGAAATCAACAGTAACACAATCATAGTAGGGGACTTTAACACCCCACTTTCACCAATGGACAGATCATCCAAAATGAAAATAAATAAGGAAACACAGCTTTAAATGATACATTAAACAAGATGGACTTAATTGATATTTATAGGACATTCCATCCAAAAACAAAAGAATACACTTTCTTCTCAAGTGCTCATGGAACATTCTCCAGCACAGATCATATGTTGGGTCACAAATCAAGCCTTGGTAAATTTAAGAAAATTGAAATCGTATCAAGTATCTTTTCAACCACAACGCTATGAGACTAGGTATCAATTACAGGAAAACAACTGTAAAAAATATAAACACATGGAGACTAAACAATATGCTACTAAATAACCAAGAGATCACTGAAGAAATCAAAGAGGAAATGAAAAAATACCTATAAATAAATGACAATGAAAACGTGATGACCCAAAACAGTGCAAGAGGGAAAGGGAACCCTCTTGCACTGTTGGTAGGAATGTAAATTGATACAGCCACTATGGAGAACAGTATGGAGGTTCCTTAAAACACTAAAAATAGAACTACCATACGACCCAGCAATCCCACTACTGGGCACATACCCTGAGAAAACCGTAATTCAAAAAGAGTCATGTACCAATGTTCATTGCAGTTCTATTTACAATAGCCAGGACATGCAAGTGTCCATCGACAGATGAATGGATAAAGAAGATGTGGCACATATATACAATGGAATATTACTCAGCCATAAAAAGAAACAAAATTGAGTTATTTGTAGTGACTTGGATGGACCTAGAGTCTGTCATACAGAGTGAAGTAAGTCAGAAAGAGAAAAACAAATACCATATGCTAACACATATACATGGAATCTAAAAAAAGAAAAAAAAATGGTTCTGAAGAACCTAGGGGCAGGACAGGAATAAAGATGCAGACGTAGAGAATGGACTTGAGGACATAGGGATGGAGAAGGGTAAGCTGGGACGAAGTGAGAGAGTGGCGTGGACATATATACACTAGGGAGGGTGGGAGGGCAACACAAGACGGAGGAGATTGGGGATATATGTATATTATAGCTGATTCACTCTGTTATAAAGCAGAAACTAACACACCATTGTAAAGCAGTTATACTCCAATAAAGATGTTTAAAAAAAAAAAAAACACGATCGTAGAGCAAAGTATTGTCAAGCCTGGAGCAGCAATGTTAGGGGTTATTACGACTAGAGATGACTCCTTCAGGAGTTCCCTCACATGGAGATAATCAGATAAGGGTTAGCTCCTAAGTAATGTATTGCTTTATTCCCTCAAGTAGAATGGCAAGAGACTACCCTCTTCTATGTATCTCTGAGGTGGTCAAACAACAGTATTAAGTCATTGTTACAAATGTAAAAAAAATATTAAAAAATAAAGTTATCATAAAACATTGGCTGTATTCCCTGTGCTGTACAATATATTCTTGTAGCTTATTTATTTTATACATAGTAGTTTGTACCTCTTAATCTCCTACTCCTAACTTGCTCCTTCCCTCATCTCTCTCTCCACTGGTAACCACTAGTTTGTTCTCTATAACTGTGAATCTGTTTCTGTTTTATTATATTCATTCATTTGCTTTATTTTTTAGATTCTACATATAAGTGATAACTTACAATATTTGTCTTTCTCTGTCTGACTTATTTCACTAAGCACAGTACCCGCCAGATCCATCCATGTTGTTGCAAATGTCAAAATGCCATTCTTTTTTGTGGCTGAGTAGTATTCCATTGTATACATACACCACATCTTCTTTATCCATTTATCTGCTGAAGGACACTTAGGTTGCTTTCATATCTTGGCTATTGTAAATAATACTGCTATGAACGCTGGGGTGAATGTATCTTTTCAAATAAGTATTTTCATTTTCTTTGGTATATACCAAAGTGTGGAATTGCTGGTCATATGGTAATTCTATTTTTAGTTTTTTGAGAAACCTTCTTATTGTTTTCCATAGTGGCTGTACCAATTTACATTCCCACCAATAGTATACAAGGGTTCCCTTTCTCTACATCCTTGCCAACATTTATTTGCAGTCTCTTTGGTGACAGCCATTCTGACAGATGTGAGGTTTTATTTTGCTTATTTTCATGTGGCAACTAAAAATTTTTAAATTACACGAGACTAGTATTATAATTCTACTGGGCAGTTCTGCACTAAACTTTGAGAATGATTCCTGTGGAGCAACAGTCCACAACTAGGACAATTTTGCTCCCCTGGGAACATCTGGAGATATCTGGAGACGTTTTTGGTTGTCACAGACTGGAGCAGGGGTTTGATGGACATCTCACAGATAAAGGCCAGGGATGCGGCTAAACATCCTGTAATTCACGAAACAGTACCGCACAACAAAGAACCACCCAGCTCAAAATGTCAGTAGTGCCGAGGTGGAGAAATATGTTCTACCACAGTGATTCTGCACATCCGCATCACTCAGGGAGACTTGAAATATACAGTGGCCCTTGCCCTTGGCCTATCCCTGGACTAATTAAATTGGAATCTCTGGTACAGAGGCCATGGCATGGTTGTTCATTTTGTTTTGCTTTTTTAAATTCCTCAGGGATTCTAATGTATAGCCAGGGTTGAGAACCTCTGTTCCGGAGGGAAGGACAGAGGCCTCACTCATTTATAAATACTGTGTGCCGCCAGCACCCACCACCCCCTATCCCCAGACCTGAGAATTTACATTTCTTTCAAGTTTCCAGGTGATGCTTAAGCGGCTGGTTCAGTGTCCTATGGAGCACTTATGTACCATTCAACACAGCACCAGGCACTTCTACTCTCCGGATGGCCCATCACACAGAGAAAGGAGAGATCCTCATCAGACTAGGGCAGTCATTTCCTGCATAGGAGAGGACAACCCCACTACCAAACGTCTCCCTTGACTGGAATCTGAGGCTCTATCAAAGTGACTTCTCCGTTTTGCTGAGACAGATGCAGCTCTTTTAGAGAGGGGAAGTGGGTAAAGATGTTAAATATTTACTTAAATCTTGTCTGCCCTGCATTGCAAGCAGGAAACAAAAGTATCAGTGACTGGGTCATCTTAGTGAAACCCCTTTCGCTTTGCTCTTCAATTCCTGCCGGTACACAATTGAAATCACTTTAAGTTTTTACAGATTATGAAATTTTAAAGATTAAAACACCTTCTTCCTAACATTCCTAAGAAGGCAGGAGCCAGGGAAAACAAGCTTTAAACAGTTAATGGTTCTGTACTCAATAATTAACTTTTGAAAAATAGATATATAAATCTAAAATAGATGACCTCACACACACACACACACACACACACACACACACACACACACACACATCTCTTTACCTGCTGAACACTTTGCCCACTTGCTCTGCTCCAGTCACCCTGGGCTGGCATCCTGCCTGTGCCTCCCACATGCCAGGCACAAAGACCCTTCCCCCAACATCGTCTGAATGGGGATAACTTCCCACATCCTCCTGGTCTTTGCTCAAATGTCACCTTCTCTCTTCCATCTGGACCCCTCTTCCTCAACCCCTTTTTCTCTGTTC
Organism: Balaenoptera physalus; assembly: GCF_965194825.1. Classification (NCBI taxonomy): domain Eukaryota; kingdom Metazoa; phylum Chordata; class Mammalia; order Artiodactyla; family Balaenopteridae; genus Balaenoptera; species Balaenoptera physalus. The sequence continues at coordinate 143,923,053 of NC_138890.1, read as the reverse complement.
TACTGTTTTTTCCATAGCACATATTACATATAACCAGTACTACGTGATTTACTTACTCTGTTTATTGTCTGTCTTTCATGAAGGAATCTAAGCTCTGTGAGGGTAGAAATCTTTGTTTTGTTCACTGACAGGACTCAAATGCCTAAAATAATGCCTGGCACATGGTCGGTCTGCATTAAATATTTGTTGACCGAATAGCTGTCTCTTAAAATCCAAAAATATTTCATTTTTCCCACAACTGTATTGCTTTTACTAAATTATTTCCAAAATTCTTTTTAGAGTGTGTATCTTTATACTGCATCCCAAGCAAACGAAGAGAAAGCCTACTTGACAGGCCATTACCAACTGAACTAAGAATTCAAGGACCTTCTGGAACTGAAATGCTGTCACTGTGACCGTACCACAGTGGATGAGGGGAAATGATCAAAGTCAAGGTCAAAGAAGCCAGGATATTAAGGGTCTCATGAAGCAGGGTAAAGAGTTTGAATTATGTTTTCAGGTCATTAGGAGGCCACCAAAGGTTTTAGGCAGTGGGTTAAGCAAAGATACTGAGTATCATAACAGGTGATGGAATAAGGCCCCCCAGACTGCTCTAAGAGTGGCATTGACCACGTTTTTATTCAACGATCTATCTGTCCTGATCATCTGATGATGCATAATTTAGCAGGCATGGCTGTTCTTAGTAGGACTGTATCAGCTAGAAGTGCAGAGTCAACCCATCTTCAGAGGAACTGATTTAACCCCTAGATCCCTGCGACTCAATGTGTGGTCTATGGATAAACAGCAGCAGCATCGCCTGGGAGCTGGGAAGAAATACAGAATCCTAGGTCCCACTCTGGACCAAAGAAACTGAAATCTGCATTTTAACATGATCTCCAGGTGACTCGGATGCACATTAGAGTTGAAGAAATACTGCCCTAGGGTACGGACTAGACTGATCCCTTCACTTCCAGCTCTGTGGGGACCATAGTGGAAAGGGGTGGATAAGAGAACTTTCTCCCCATTCTCTAGGTTATAGGCTCATCAGCTAGCTGTCTGTGGCAGTGACTTACATCCTTAACTAAAGAGCCCAAAGAGACAACAAAACCTCCCTGCCTGGTGGTCCTTTCTGACTGCCACTGAAGCAGAAGCATTAGAAAGTTCTCTAAGTTCAAGGTTTCCTCATGCAACATCATTATTTCCAAACTGTTTTCACAGACATTTTCTCTTCATCTTATTAATGCTTCAGAGTGTGGTCAGGGGACTCCGGTGGTCCCCAAGACCCCTTCAGGGGTCTCAAAGTCAAAACTATTTTCACAGTAATACTATGACATCACGTGATGAGTGTACAAAGTATAAAAAGCTCACTGAAGGGGCTTCATATTCCACACTGCAATTAACCCTTCAGAAATAGTACCACTTGCCCATTTTGCAGTGTCAAGGAAGACTATCCTCAGTTATCTGAAAGGTTAATACAATACTTCTCACTCTTTCAACTATATATCTGGGTGAGGCCGGATTTTCTTCATATGCTGCAACCCAAACAACATAGTGCAACAGATTAAACACAGAAGCAGGTGTGAGAATCCAGCTGTCTTCTATCAAGCCAACCATTAAGGAGATTTGCAAAAATGTAAAATAATGCCACTATTCTCCCTATTTTGGGGGTTTTGGAAACAGTCACTTTTCATGAAAATATGTTATTTATATTAACATGCAACAGGTTTATCATTTTTAACAAATTAATCAATATTTTTTAAATTTGTTTTAATTTCTAATACATTGTATGTCAATAAACATAGTCCATGTAAACAACAGCTCTGAGTCCTCAACAATTTTTAAGAGTGTAAAAGTGTCTGGAGATCAGAAAGTTCTGAGAACTGCTACATTAGAGCAAAGTAAAATAAAGACTGAAAAGCCTCTTGTGGGAAAGAAACTTTTCAAGTAGACTTCTGGGTAAGCAGGGTGGAACATACTGATAAGAAAGAAAAAAGTCAACCTGCTTATAAGATAAATAAATAACCATGAGCAGGAATGGAAGTGTCTAAATTAGGTTCTCAATGTTCTCTTTATTGCGGTTATTTCCTCTGTCATAAATAACCAAACTGCTAAAACCAGGCGCATTCCCCACTGAGGATCCTGCTGTTCTCTCTACCCAGAATGCTCTGCTAACAGCTATTTATATAACTAATTTCCTCACCCCACCCCCTCAGGTCCTTGATCAAAAATTATCATCCCAGTGATGCCCACCCTGAACTCCCAACCCAAAATTGCAACCCACCCCATTCCATTCACACTCATTTCCAACTCCCTTCACCCAGCTCTGCTTTTTCTTTTTCACAGACTTACCACCTGCTAAAATACCAAATAACATGTTTGTTTATTACATCTGCTGATACTATCCTCTCTTGCTAGAATAAGCTGCATAAAGGAAACTTTTTTTCTGTTTTGTAATCTATCCCCATCATCTCTTCTAGAGCAGTGCCTGGTACCTGGTAACTTACAGTAAGTATTTGTTAAGTATAAGGAGAGTGAGTTTTGCAGATAGAGGAGGTAGAGCTTAGAAGATCAAGATTGGCTGTTAGACCCAAGCAAAACTTGGATTTGAATCCTGATTCAGACAATTACCAGGCTCAAGCTCTTCAGCAAGTTATTAAACACTCTAGCCCTCAATTTCCTCACATGTAAAATCTACGTCACAGGATTGTGGTAAGAATAAATAAGATAATATCTGAAAACAACATATTGCCTGGAACTTAGTAATTGATCATTAATCACACTGTTATGGTTATTGCACCATTATTAGCTACTTTATCTTTTATGCTCCCAGTAACCAGTGTTGAGGGTTTACTGATTGGATTAAAGGCAATGGACAGCCCCAGGTTCACTTTTGCTACATAAAGAGTAGCTCAATTTTCCATTGCTCAAGAAGATACCTTTCCAGACTCAGGGATATAAGTAAAATAGATTTAACTCATTACATGTCCGTGCTAGAAGCATCATGAGAGGTCATTTAGTTCAACCTTTATTTTATCTTAACAGGTAAGTAAATGGGGGCCTGAGGTGAAAAGGTGTTCTAAGATCACATAGCTTGTTATACAGAAAAGAACCTAAAAATCCAGATTTCTGGATTCCCAGGACAATATTCTTTCTAATCCAACTGTCATGGAAACTGTTTATTGGAATACTTAAAAAATTCTCAACTTTTCATCCTGTGCAAGATTAACAAAGAGAACTAGGAGATAATTGAGATTATGTCTGCATGGACCGAGGATGCCTCTCTAGCACTCAGTAGCCGCTGATAAGACATGCCCATTTTCTTTACAACTCATAATTAATGGTTTGCACAGGAATAAACACTGAACAAATAAATCCTACTATACACTGAAAGAACACTAACTTCATTCATATAACCATCCAGAAGATTCTAATCAAGGAAAGATAAATCAGTGAAGTTATTCCTTCAGAGTTTTTTTCAACCTTAGTATGTTAATTTTAGCTCTTTCAGGCTGCATCTATAAACTGCACATTTGGGCTAAAATTCATTAGTCAATTTAGTCAACTATTTTGGCTAACATTTTTCCCTGAATATTTCTAAAAAGTGTCAGAAATATTAAAATCCATGGAATTTAGTTCTACTCTTATTAGTAGCACCTCCAAAATATATGTTCAAAATTGGCCCACATACTTATATACAGGTAATTATAAAGTTGGCTCTTCCACTTGCACAGGCAAATGACCAAATGATATGCATAAAACGAGAAGCTGTATAAAATTCAAATATCCAAGATGTGACAGTCTAGCCTCTGATCAAGCCTCAAAAAAAAAAAAAAAAAGATATTAAAAATAAACCAAGGAAGCAAACAAAAGAGTTGTTATGAAAACATACTTGAATCACTGAAAGCAAATTAAAGATCCCTCCTATTTGCCAAATATAACCACTTAGACTCTACTGCACAATACAGGCCTGTGCAAATCAACATCATAAAACAATACATGGAAGGCAGCACCATGGTAGACCTCCAAGGTAGCGCAAAACACTGAACAATAGGAAAAGTCCCCTCTGGTAGTTGATTATGAAGTGCTTTACCTGAAGAATCTAATCTTTAATTCAGCTTGAATTCATTCATTTAACAAGTATTTATTAAGCACCTGCCAAGGAGGGTTTGGAACATCTGGAGTTCAAAGATGAATGACATTTTGATATATTACCCAGCTTAGAATTTAGGAAAGAAAGTCCAGACCAAATCTGTTCTGAAAGCAATGGGTAGATAAGGAAATGAAAATGAAAACATCCAAGTTTAGCTGGGGTAGATGTCACACAACCCCCTCCACTGGGCAAAGGCTAAATATATAATTATACAGAGTTGATTTAAGAAAAAAAACAAACAGGAAATGTAAACATTGTTCTAACAGATCAAATTTCAGGGGTTGAACAGGAGGTGCAAGCAGTAATTTCATCATGGCTAAACAGGAAACACATGATCAAGGAAAGGCAAACCAATGATAAGTACGTAGAATGAGAAGGGATGAATAAATGCTGTGTGAGTCTAAAGGATATTTAAGCACCCACTGAGGAAACCAATCATGATATAGTCACAGATGATGTTCTCCTACATGGGCAGTAGGACATCTCAGTAATAAAGTACATTTATTCCCACTCCATTTCTTACCCAACAAGATAATACTCAGACAGGGCCAACACAAAATACATAACAGATTAGGGGGTAATTGGCAAAATACCAAGTACTATGGAATAACAAAACATCTTGGGCCATTCTAGTCTTCTGGAAATCAAATGAATAAATGTCGCCTATTCACTGAGCTCTGGAAAGTTAAGGAATGGGCAGCATTTGGCAATGCAACTTACTTTCCCCAGCTGCAAATAAAAGATTCTGGAAAGGAGGGTTCTTTAGCTTTCAGGGCCCTAAACTTCTATCTACCAGCTCCGAAATCATGGCAGTCAACCAGTTTCTCAAATAATCCTATGAAAACAATTCAGAACTATTCATTCACATTTATCTGCTTGCATGTTTCTCCAGTTCTCCTTCCTGAGGAGATAACATACACTGTGGGTAGGGGCATAAACTCTGAAGTTGGACAGCCTGGATCAGAATCAGGCCCACCCCTGCTGGTTGTGTGATCTAAGAAGAGTTAATATTGCCAAGCTTCAACTTCCTCATCTGTAAAAGGGAAAAGATAGGAGGAAACTACCACTAGGGATTGTTGTGAGGCTTAAAAATGGCTATCACATGGTAGGAGTTCAATAATCTTGGCAATGATTAGCAAATGGTATTCTTAGCAAAGATGAATGTCGTGCCAATGACTATCACTAGCCTGAAAAGAGAGTGCAGTCAGCATGGCTTTTTAATATTTTATTGTCCTTCTTACTAGGCTCCTGTTTAAATGAATTCAAATATAATTATGTATGCACTATTTAGTTCATCTGTGCTATATGGCCCTGTAGAGGTTTTGTGGGATCTTTCTGAACGTCCCCTTTCACCTGTGCTGATGCTCGCATCTAGAAGGATTATGCGTCCATGTCCCTAATGAGTAAGGTTCTGAGAAGGTCAGTTCTCATTCTAGCACTTCTTTTGATGTCCAAGGAAGGCAGATTACACAACTTAGCCCTCACCTCCAAATTCATCCAGTAGGGGCATGGACAGTGTATATCTTCAGGGCACTGCCCTGTGCAGCCTGGCTCAGGGGCAAAGTGAAGCAAGAAGTGGGGAAAATGACTCTGAGAATGGTTTCAAGGAGAGTGAAGGCTTCTAGAACCAAGGGCCCTGCTGGCCTTGGTTGGCTTGGTTTCCTTCTATCCTCGCCAGTGCCTGGACCACAAACTATCATTGAATCCATGGAGGAGAATTATTATAAGGCACTTTAATGAGTCCATGCATGCTCAGAATGCACAAATTATGTTCAATGTACAGTAAATAATTAGATCTTCAAATTATCAAACCAAAGGTAACTATCAAAGTAGAAACAAACCAAGAAAAAAAAGTCTTTTAAGCAGGGGGAAAAAACCAATAACAGGAAGCAGAGTCAACTTTCCTGACCTCTTGGGTATCTTTTACCAGGTTACTTATTTAATTAACTTTTTAACATTTTTATTGGAGTATAATTGCTTTACAATGTTGTCGTACTTTCTGCTGTATAACAAAAGTGAATCAGCTATATGTATACATATATCCCCATATCCCTTCCCTGTTGCATCTCCCTCCCACAATCCTTATCCCTCCCCTCTAGGTGGTCACAAAGCACCGAGCTGATCTCCCTGTGCTATGTAGCTGCTTCCCACTAGCTATCTATTTTATATTTGGTAGACTATATATGTCAATGCTACTCTCTCAGTTCGTCCCAGCTTACCCTTCCCAATCCCCGTGTCCTCAAGTCCATTCTCTACGGCTGCGTCTTTATTCCTGTCCTGCCCCTAGGTTCTTCAGAACCATTCTTTTCTTTTTTTTTTAGATTCCATATATATGTGTTAGCATACGGTATTTTTCTCTTTCTGACTTAACTCACTCTGTATGACAGACTCTAGGTCCATCCACCTTACTACAAATAACTCAATTTCGTTTCTTTCTATGGCTGAGTAATAGTCCATTGTATATATGTGCCAATCTTCTTTATCCATTCATCTGTCGATGGACACCTAGGTTGTTTCCATGTCCTGGCTATTGTAAATAGTGCTGCAATGAACATTGTGCTACATGACTCTTTTTGAATTATGGTTTTCTCCGGGTATATGCCCAGTAGTGGGATTGCTGGGTCATACAGTAGTTCTATTTTCAGTTTTTTAAGGAACCTCCATACTGTTCTCCATAGTAGCTGTATCAATTTACACTCCCACCAACAGTGCAGGAGGGTTCCCTTTCCTCCACACCCTCTCGAGCATTTATTGTTTGTAGATGTTTTGATGATGGCCATTCCGACAGGTGTGAGGTGATACCTCATTGTAGTTCTGATTTGCATTTCTCTAATGATTAGTGATGTTGAGCACCCTTTCATGTGTTTGTTGGCAATCCGTATATCTTCTTTGGAGAAATGTCTATTTAGATCTTCTGCCCATTTTTGGATTGGGTTGTTTGTTTCTTTGATATTGAGCTGCATGAGCTGCTTCTATATTTTGCAGATTAATTCTTTGTCAGTTGCTTCATTTCCAAATATTTTCTCCCGTTCTGAGGGTTGTCTTTTCGTCTTGTTTATGGTTTCCTTTGCTGTGCAAAAGCTTTGAAGTTTCATTAGGTCCCATTTGTTTATTTTTGTTTTTATTTCTATTTCTCTAAGAGGTGGTCCAAAAAGGATCTCTCTGTGATTTATGTCAAAGAGTGTTCTGCCTACATTTTCCTCTGTGTGTTTTATAGTGTCTGGCCTTATATTTAGGTCTTTTATCCATTTTGAGTTTATTTTTGTGTATGGTGTCAGGATGTGTTCTAATTTCATTCTTTTATATGTAGCTGTCCAGTTTTCCCAGCACCACTTATTGAAGAGGTGGTCTTTTCTCCATTGTATATTCTTGCCTCCTTTCTCAAAGATAAGGTGACCATATGTGCGTGGGTTTATCTCTGGGCTTTCTATCCTGTTCCATTGATCTACATTTCTGTTTTTGTGTCAGTACCATACTGTCTTGATTACTGTAGCTTTGTAGTATAGTCTGAAGTCCAGAAGCCTGATTCCTCCACCTCCGTTTTTCTTTCTCAAGATTTCTTGGGCTATTTGGGGTCTTTTGTGCTTCCATACAAATTGTGAAATGTTTTGTTCTAGATCTGTGAAAAATGCTGTTGGTAGTTTGATAAGGATTGCTTTGAATCTGTAGATTGCTTTGGGCTGTATAGTCATTTTCACAATGTTGAGTCTTCCAATCCAAGAACGTGGTATATCTCTCCATCTGTTTGTATCATCTTTAATTTCTTTCATCAGTGTCTTATAGTTTTCTGCATACATGTCTTTTTTCTCCTTAGGTAGGTTTATTCCTAGGTATTTTATTCTTTTTGTTGAAATGGTAAATGGGAGTGTTTCCTTAAATTCTGTTTCAGATTTTTCATCATTAGTGTATAGGAATGCAAGAGATTTCTGTGCATTAATTTTGTATCCTGCTACTTCACCAAATTCATTGATTAGCTCTAGTAGTTTTCTGGTAGCATCTTTAGGATTCTCTATGTATAGTATCATGTCATCTGCAAACAGTAACAGCTTTATTTCTTCTTTTCCAATTTGGGTTCCTTTTATTTCTTTTTCTTCTCTGATTACTCGACTGCTGTGGCTAAAACTTCCAAAACTATGTTGGATAACAGTGGTGAGAGTGGGCATCCTTGTCTTGTACCTGATTTTAGAGGAAATGGTTTCAGTTTTTTACCATTGAGAATGATGTTGGCTGTGGGTTTGTTATATATGGCTTTATTATGTTGAGGTAAGTTCCCTCTATGTCTACTTTCAGAAGAGTTTTTAACATAAAGGGGTGTTGAATTTTGTCAAAAACTTTTTGTGCCTCTATTGAGATTATTATATGGTTTTATCCTTCATTTTGTTAATATAGTGTATCACATTGATTGATCTGCATATACTGAAGAATCCTTGCATTCCTGAGATAAACCCCACTTGATCATGGTGTATGATCCTTTTAAAGTGCTGTTGGATTCTGTTTGCTAGTATTTTGTTGAGGATTTTTGCATGTATGTTCATCAGTGATAATGGTCTGTAGTTTTCTTTTTTTGTGACATCTTTCTCTGGTTTTGGTGTCAGGGTGATGCTGGCCTCGTAGAATGAGTTTGGGAGTGCTCCTCCCTCTGCTATATTTTGGAAGAGTTTGAGAAGGACAGGTGTAAGCTCTTCTCTAAATGTTTGATAGAATTCGCCTGTGAAGCCATCTGGTCCTGGGCTTTGGTTTGTTGGAAGATTTTTAATCACAGTTTCAATTTCAGTGCTTGTGATTGGTCTGTTCATATTTTCGATTTCTTTCTGGGTCAGTCTCAGAAGGTTGTGCTTTTCTAAGAATTTGTCCATTTCTTCCAGGCTGTCCATATTATTGTCATATAGTTGCTTGTAGTAATCCCTCATGATTCTTTGTATTTCTGCAGGGTCAGTTGTTACTTCCTCTTTTTCATTTCTAATTCTGTTGATTTGAGTCTTATCCCTTTTTTTCTTGATGAATCTAGCTAGTGGTTTATCAGTTTTGTTTATCTTCTCAAAGAACCAGCTTTTAGTTTTATTGATCCTTGAGGATGCTTGAGAAGACCCAAGAATTTGCATTTAAAACAAGCATTCTAGGAATATGATACATATATAATTAAAGGGGTGGAAATAGGGCCTGCAGGTAAGAGCCAAGAATGTGACTTATTTAGAAAAATAGAGACAGGATTTCATTTTTTTCAAGTACTGTATATATAGATTATAGATTATAAAGGAACAATTCTCTATTTCCACCACACTGAACAACTTCGAATTGCAACAGGAGACATTTAGTGCAATATAGACTGAAATATACCTGTTTCTGAAATGCCCTAATTAGCAGCATTTCAGAGTCTCTTCTTCTGTCCTGTTGTTTAGACATGGCAATACACTAGCAAGGATAGGTAAGCTTTCAGCAGCAGTCATGAGTAGGGCACACAAGACCGGGAAAATCATTGCAGATCATAACCCACCATAGGAATTCCAAAGAGAGAGAAAACTGGTATAGAGCCAGCGTGTTCCCAGGTACCAATAACTCATCGACAACCAACAGTGGCCACAGAAAGGGACCAGAGTCATGGCTATGCCACTACCTGCCCTTTGCTCAGGCTGATCCTCTTCTGTACCCAGGCCTGAATGTACATAAAGATGTGATGTAAGCAGTGTTTGCTTTGGTTACCACCTTGGTAACTTGGTGTCCTCAAGTCATGGGTTTTCGAGTCACACTAACAGAAGTTCAGAGTTTAGTTTACTAGCTTTTGTGATCTTCCAACAAATTGCTTAACCTCTGCAAGTCTCAGTTCCCTCATCTGTAAGGTTAGAAAAATATAGTCAACCCCACAGGGTGTCATGAGGGGGAATTAAAGTATGTAAAACCCCACAGGGTGTCATGAGGGGGAATTAAAGTATGTAAAACAGAGGCCCAACATATACTCAACAAATTATAATTTTCTGTCATTTCTGTTGTTGCTGTTGCACTACTTAAATCATTGATATTACTATTGTTATTATTATCAACATCATTATTCCAATGGATCCTGAAATTCTTAGACTCCAATGAGTTCAGGAATTCCAGGCCAGGGACCACTGCTTCAGCCCACTGGCACTTTTTCTCTTTCATATCTAAGAAATCCCTAAAATCTTCTAACTTAACTCCAATAAGTGAATTCATCGTGAAGTGTTATCCTCTTTGTCACCGACCCAATTGTCTTCACCAATTTTATGAATATCTTTAAAAGAGTGACTTCTATGTCTTAAATTGAAACCATAATCCTAATGATGGAAATTTCAGTCATTGCAACAGATTTGAGGTCAGAATTTGAGGGTTAGGAGGATGTATCAGTTATTCTTCACTCACAGCAGTTTGTAAGAGACCACCTAAGAATAAGCAGAATCAGTTCTTCCAGTATCTCCAACTTTATTTAGTGCTGGGATAAGAGAGGGTGAAGGTTGAGACTGGGACAGAGAGTTCGGCTACTGATAACGTCTGATTGTGATCTTCCAGTTTCAACACCCCTTTTATCCTTCCACCCGTGTCTACTTTCCAGAAAAAACTGCATACTTCTCACAGCCTGGAAAAGCCACGTCCCTCTTCCCTCCTAGAGGAATCTCAATCATTCTTCAAAGATCAACTCAGAAGTCCCCCTCTTTTAAAACTTCCCTGATAACACAGAGTTGAAGGTAATCACTCATAGAACTAAAGAGTTGGAAGAAAGCTTCTCTAATTTTATGGCTTGAATAAATGCCATGTTTTAAAGATGTAGTCAAGATGTAGGGCTTTTAGTAGGAAAAAACTGTCTGATTTCAACACTCAGCATTCTACTTAGAATTATGAATTGTTTTTTTCAATGTTTCAGCTGCTTGTTTCATCTGCACATACTTGCCTAGGGACCTGCTTTCACAGGAAACCAAGAAAAGCCAGTTCATAATATTCATGCTTTTGAGGGTGTAAGGAAATGATCAGACTCATATACTGTGTGGTAAGAACACACATTCTTACAGACCTTTTTAGGGTAATGAAATAGACTACCAATATTTTTAAAATGCATACCCTGTGAACAAGGCATCCTTCTAAGACTCTCTCTTAGAGTAATCCACATAGGAGCACAAAGAAAGAACTATGAGGATGCTCTCTGTAGAATACTATGTAATAGAGAAATGTTGGAAATATCTGTCAATATATCTGTCAAAATATCTGTAAATAGGAGAATGATTAAGTAAATTACAGTATAAGCATTCTATGAAACATTGTGAAGCTATTTAAAAAGCATGAGTTTGATCTATATTTACTGGTAAGGAAAGATGTTTATGATATACCAATAAGCAAAAAAAATTAAATTAAAAAAGCATGGGTATTGTGTTCTATATCTGTTATTTTCCTCTCTCTTTCTGGAAATACACACACACACACACACACACACACACACACACACATCAAACTATTAGCATGGTTACCACTGGGGAGGCAGATGGCTTAGGGGTAGAAGTGTTAGAGATGGTACAGAAGGGGTTACAAAGGGGAATGCCTCTCTATTTTTTTTTATAAGTGCATATTACCTTTAAAATTGAAAAAGAAAATAAAGGTAATGCATTTGGAAATTAACATCTGAAACATTCTTCACCATTTTAATTTTTCTTAAACTTCACAATCAACATTGGCAGCAAAAAAACTCAGGGGATTTTAGCTGTACATTCTCCTTCTGTCTCACATATATCAGTGTAAAAATGTGTTGTAACCAAATTTAAGCATATAAGTAACCTAAAAAGTAATTAATAAGGGAAATTATCTGTTGACACTATTGTCTTGTATACAATTGCTCGCTCTTTTAAGATGAGAAAATCCACACAAACAAAATATATTTCAAACACTATTATATTTTTCACAAGCAAAATAAGGAAAACCACAATTACAAGGGCAAACAGGAAATTAAAACCAACTATAAATGTACACTTAAACCTCCTGCATTTTTTTGTTTCTTTATTCAGGAAATTAAATGATACCGAATGACAAAGATCTGCAACCTCTCAAGTGTTTAAGAGGAAGTACAGCATTCACTTAGGAGAAAACTACAGCAAACGATGCTATTGTCAGGAGGATTTAATAGATTTGAAAAAAAAAATGCTGTGAAAGACTACCCCCAAAAGCCAACCCATCGTGGCCCATGTGTTTTTGTCTCCAGAATTTGCTTTCCATAGAATTCTATGAGTGCAGGTGAGTTTCAGAGAGAACCTAATGACTAGTTACAGTGAATCCCATAATGCAATGAGAAAGGCATGGGGTGGTGGTGAGAAACATGGCCCCTGCTTGGCTGTGTGATTATGAGCAAAGAATACTAAGCCTTGACTTTCTGTAAACTAGGAATAAATATATAAAATGACAAGGTCGCTCTGAGGATTAACAGAAAAAATGTGCACCAAAGCACTTAATCTAGCTAACGCTACTCAGGTATTGATTTTTGTCATTATTCCATTTCTATTTTTAAAAACTCCTGTGTTGGGATGAATAATAGTAAGATGATCAAAAGATGTAAAAGATTTCAATAATATATCATTTTTGTAAAACTACTCCTATTGACCTACAACTTGATCAATGTGACTGGCAGATATCTATGGAAACTTAAGAGGACTATATAGGCTGATATTGACAAGCAGCAGTAAATAATGTCTATTAAAACTGCTTGGTTAATGATACAGGGTCCATTCATTTGGCTAATGTTTACTGAATATGAACTATGCTTCACACACTGTGTTAGATGCTGTGGACAGACAGTATTGTGTAAAACAGGGCTCCTACCCTAACAACTTAGAATCTACTGCAGATGAAAGGTATTGAAAAAAATACATAATTCCAAGTATGCAGTAGTTTATTTAGGAGATGACCCCAGAAATCACTGTGAGAAAATGGGGAAGTGAGACAGGGAAGGGAGAAAAACCAATAAAGAGTACACTGAGTAGCCAGTTACCTCTATGGTAGAACGGTCAACTATCCCAGTTTACCAGGATTGAGGGGCTTCCCAGGACACAGGACTTTCTATGCTAAAACTGGGACAGTTCCAAGAAATCTGGGATCAGTTGATCACCCTACTCTATGAACAGCTGGGTCTCAATCATTCTGGAAGCCTCCTGAGAGGCTGCATGGAACACAACTTAGAATTATCTCAATGAAAGGCAAGGAAGTAGAGTATTTATCCACCGACCCAGCAGTGAGTTGAGGATCACTCCAAGGCATTATATTTCAGTTACTCCCAATCTGACCTGTGCAGGGGCAGGGCATGCTCCTGTGCCCAGAGAATGCCCCCTGAAAGAAAGACACAGGAAGATGTTGGCATGTTTATGAAGTGTCTGCAGGCAAACTCTGGGGTCAGCCAAGGGGACATGGGCAGGGCATCAACACTATCTGATACATGATTATTTTTTCCCAATCTGATGGGCAAAAGAATGAGCTCAATGTTGTTTTCATTGGGATTCCCTATTTAGTGGGGAGTTTAGAACTAACTTCATATTTGCATCCCTTTTTGAGCATCTAAAGACAGTTTAACGGTAGTTTATTTTCTCAGCCTCAGACAACTGCCCCCGTAATAGAAAACACTAAAAAAATTTCACTGAATTTATCTAGAATATGTGTGTATCAGGGTGGGGATAGAGGTGGGGAGCAGGGCAAACTCTTTCATGTGAACTGAAGGTGAGAACTGACAACTCAGTCATAGTGTTCCCAGTGCCATGATCCTTGCTACACTTCCCTTTACCTTTAAAGGAGAATTGAGATCCTTGAGTTTTATATATCACATTTTTTAGGTTCCCAATGAGTTGACTGATAGTCATGATTCATACTTGTTCCTCTTCCAAGGCTCTTCTCCCATACTCATTTCCTCCCAGGTATATTTTCGGATCACTCCTAATTCCCTGTAAGCCTGAAACCTGTAAGCCTGGGTGTGCACTACTTCCTTTCACTTCTGCTGTGACCATAGCAGGCCATTTCTATTTTCTTCAAGCCTCACTCACTGCAGCCTATTTTGAATTATATTCTAGCTGACTACTAGGGAAATCGGGGATGTTTAATGGAGCTCTCGTAACAGTCATTACCGAAACCCAACATACTCAAATCTCTTGTGTAATTCAAAACCCATGATATGCTTAGTCTAAAAGCTACAGTCGGGGGGACTCACTGTATCATAATAAGAACATGAGCTTTGCACACTCAGAAGATAACTAAATCATAAATTTAAACTGTAGATTCTGTCACTTCACTGATTAAGCTCTCAAACATTTCCCCAACTACCTAAGACCTGTCATTATTAATCCTACCTGGTTTTATGCATTCCGTCTCACATTTCTCAGCACATGTTATGGCCTTTTACCAAGCTTATCCTCCAATCATGATTATAGACAGTATTTTAGAATGATAATCTTTTGATAGTTTTATTACTGAGCAGGAAGCAATCTGTATAATTCCTGTCCCATAAATTAATTGCCTAGACTTTTCTTGCTAACCTTTCATTTCAAAACTTGTCCCTTGGTTTCAAAGAATAAACCAGTCCTTATCTTACAAATACAGCAACTGAGATTCCAAGATGTAAAGTGACTTACCTGAGGTCACCCAACTCGCAGCCAAGGCCAGAAGTCCTCTTCCTAGGCTATCATCCATCTTCTCTTCTTGCTTCTCTGGAAAGAAGAGAACATCTCAGGCAGTAATCTTGCCATCCACGTGCCCGGCTTAGACCTTGGTGCTTTAAGACTCCGTCACCACCATTACCCACCCTTCAGTCATTCCATTTCAGAGACGTTAATACTAGCTTCTTTGCAAGTGCCCCGCAGGGCATGGGCCTCCATATGTGTGACATGAATGCCAGTTGCACTTACAGTCTCTTCCAGACATTTGGTACTTGCTGTGTCCTATGTGGATAGCTATTCACCTCTTTATAAATAATGCATCTGTCTGCACAACTCAAATTCAAGGCCCCTGAGGGCACAAATCATATTTATATATTTCTTTTCATTTTCCATCATGCCTAAATACCTGTCACTATGCATATGGAGATGTTTCACAAATATTTAATAAGGATGATAATGATAACTTCATGGGCACAATCAGTTTTCTTAAATGATGTTCTGGGGCCCAAAATTATATATATATATGCATAATTCATATGTATATATTATAAATAATAATATATATGCATTGTACACATAATAGCTTTAATTTTTTTATTCTTGAGATTAAAATTAATTATATTTAATATTGAAAAACTAATAAGAGATATTGGCTTCCAAATACAGTGCTGCGTGTGCAGAAACCAGAGCAGATCCCACACAAGTGCTCTATTATAATAAGGCAATGGAGTTGTTCTTTTTGTTATGTTTTGGTCTTTGTGTTTGTTACAAGCAATCACATTACAGAACTGAAGAGACACATTTGCATTTACAGAGCTGACAATTTTAGTAGACTCCTGATGCGATATGCTTTATTCGATTTACTTCCCCAGAGGTGACAAAGACCCTGAAGCTGAAGTCGCATTCTACAACATCGAGGAAACTGATGAAACCCAAAGGCGACTTTGTTCTGGAGTTAAAGGTCAAAGGAATACTAGACACAGAAGGACTCTTCTATGGGTCAGTGAACAACAGGGCCAGAGAAAAGCAAATCACATGTTTAATCTTGCCACTGCTTTGGCAAGGTGGTAGGAATTTGAAATTCTGCCTGCATTTCTTCTGTAAGGTACATGTGGAGACCTTTAAAGTGAGTGGTGAAGAAAAGGTTAAGATATAAGACTTAAAGTAGAAGATGTAAAGAAAAGGAAAAAAGAATGGGAGGCTTTAGCTAAACAAAGATCAGAGGTGGTTTTGATCTTCAGGTATTTAAAGGTAAGCCGTGGTTTTACATTTTTACCAAAGTAAGACAAGTGTGAATAGCCACAGGGAAATTAGGCATTTTGTAGGCAAAGGAGAAAGCATGTAATTATGAGAAGAAAATGTATTGCTAAGTTCACAAGGTACTATAAATGCTCCAAACTGGGATTTATGCAAAGCAAGGAGTTTGAGCTGCCATGTGGTAGACTGGTGCAATGAGAATAGAAGTTGGCATGCCTGGGTATGCACAAAATTGTCAAAGTGACTATCTTAGCTTGGATTTTTGACCCAAGTCTTCTACTTCCCTAAAGGAAGGTTAATAGTAAGAGCCCAGTGTTTCAGAGGCCGTGGAGTGGGTGGTATCTGGGGAAAACAGCTGCTGGCATGACACTGGGGGTAACTTACTCAGCATGCCTGAAGCCATCAACGTGTCTGTCAATCAAAGTCTAGACATTTGGGGCTTTCAGGACTTAAAATTATCATTTTGAAAGTAGCCGACAAAAATTAATGAATTTAATAAACTCTGCCCAACTACAAAACATATGACACCACAGAAGGATATGGACACTAACACTGATACCCATTCCATCAGATAACCATTCCATCTGTTCAGAAGCAGAGCTAGAAAGAATGAGGACCAGAAACTGTCACAGAAACCACTGATCTACATGGTTCTGTGGTGCTGGAGAGAAAGCAAAATAGAGACGTTCACATTTGTGAAAACTGGAAACACATGTACATACACATACAGTTAATGAGGTAGTGTAAAGTGAGGAAATCTGGCTTTCCTACTTGGATAGAGTTGACGCGGTTTGGCATAATCCCATGGAAGAATAAAGTGTCAAACTTTTCCTTATGTAAGGTGGTTTTAGAAAAAGACATTGTCTGGGGTATAATCTGCCTTTCTCTACAAGGAAGACCTCAGGACACCAAGGTCAACATGAGACTTTGCATGGAAAATACTTTGGTATTCTGCTTCAAATTATTTTTGGAAGTGGGTAGAGTATAAAGCATAATTTATTTTTTTAATAATATGGAACTTAAAGGTTAAGCATGGTACAATAGCAAGGAAATGTATTTAATTCTGTCTTCACACCTGGACTTGAAAAAGAACAGTAACCATTCCGAACATTTGTCCTTCTCAGAACTAGACATCAAGTTCTAAAGGCCAAAAAGCTGGCACTGATGTAAGACCCCAAAAAGAACCTAGTAGGCTGGACTTCAGCAAGCTAAACTATGTTTACATTCTTAGATCAAGTTTATTCTGAGTTAACTCCCGCATTTTATAATAAGTTATCAAATGCATTTTATCACGAGTTATCCCATGTGGCTACCAGTCAGACCAGGGACAGCACTGCGATAAGAAAAACTTTCTCTTTTTCACCTTCCTGTGATTCAAGGAAATGCAATCCTAAAATATGACAGGACAGTACACTGACAAAGGGTCAACTTTTGAACCTCATGCTTTGGGTATTCAGAATTCACTGATTAGAATACAAACGCCCTTGTCACATCTATCACCTTAGGCCTTATCAGCAGACAACAAAGCTGCCTTGTATCTGTACACAGACAGCCTTTTAATCAAGCCTTCAGTATAACTCATATACATTTTTATAATTTCCTTGCTGGAAAAGTTATCTGAAAAATTTGAAAATAACTGGGGTATTACATAGAAGACTTGTTTAACCTTATAAAGTTGAATCATTATAATCATTGAATTTTAGGAAGAATTAATGATCAAGCATACATAAAATACTAAATTTAAGTAAACTTCATATTGGCCAACACCAGGATGTATTGTATGAAAGTAATGTTTAATGTTCCCAAATGTTTTAAGTGTTTGATATAATTTGTAAAAAAACAAAAGTTTATTTTCAATGTTTTCTTTAAATTTAAAATAAAGCTTATATTCTTGGCCACCAGCAGACAGCAAAACTCTTGTGGGACTTGGGGTCCAAGTTTAGTACAGAGGTGGTGGTTTGGGACAGTGGGAAGTGGAGACCGAAAGAAGCCAAAAAGACAATCAAGGGCAATATTTGCCCCTTAACACTCAACCTAACTCAAAGTTAAGACCTTGCAAGTATAAATTCCAAAGAAAATGAACAATCAGAAATACAATCAGACTACCTGGAGAAAGACAGGTACTGAAGTCAGGATCCTGGAAAAAGCAGGGAGTGAGATATTCATAAACAAAGGAAATCTGGCCCAGGAAAGAGCAGAGGAGACACCAAGAGGCAAAGTGACCAATAGAAACAAGGGGAAATCACTGATTTAGGTGGTAGGGCAGGGGATGTTTTTAGTGAGCAGGCTGCAAGTGGCCATGTCTCTTCTATGCCTTGACACAAGCTTACTGTTCATTGCTCAGCCAGCCTCATTCTCCACTGGGTTTCAACAATCTCAGTGACATCCTGGGTTCTTCTCTCCTTGGTACCAGTATAGCCAGAATAAAGTACCTAATTCTTACCTGTCATCTAGCATGTGCTCAAAAACTATTAATTGGTTTCCTTCCTCCTCTTAACCACAAAATAAGAACCCAGGTTCAGATGTATTTTCCAATTAAGAATTAGAATGAACATATACATACTAAAATCCCCAAAATATTTTTGAACAGTGGAGAGGGTAGGGCTATATCTGAGAAGTTTTACAGACACCTTTGAAGGCTGAGCTCTTAAAACCACCTTGTCAATGAATCTTGAAGAACCAGAAGTTTGGATAAAACTCCCTTGTTATGCTAACATGCTTCTGATTAGTCTCCAAACCACTGACACCCCAGAGAAGGAATTTGAGCTCTCCAGAGCCTTCTTCCCACAACCAAAGAACTTTAATTGTTCGTCTTTGAGGCGACTTGTGGCCACCGTTCCACTAGAAAGCTTCTTTTGAAATCTATGCAGCGTGTTACTGTGTCAAATTCTGAAATGCTGCATGTGCTAAAATAAGTCAGAGATGGTTGGCCAGATTAGGAAAATATACTGTGGGCAGGCAACCAGAAAAGATGTTGGCAAGAAAGGATGTCAGAGGGGATTTCCAAAGTCTCCACACTGAAGAATAGTGATACTGATTACAAATAATTCAACAGTGAGTGAGGAGAATCCACTAGTGGCAGAAACCATACTATTTTTGAAGGAAAAGGAACTTAAGGACTGTAAAGAACAAATATCAAGAAATTTCCCTATAATTATCAATTCTGCCATGAAGAAACAAGGGGAAAAACAGCTGCTTCATGACAAACAATAAAACTCCTCTCCAGTCAAGGTCCTACCACAGATGTTTTTCGGGTCTCTGAAGAAGAGTTTCCAGTAGTTTTGATCTCCACTATACCAGAAAGCATTCTTCCAAGGTTTGTACTATCTCTGTTTATAATATCTGATAATCATGGAACAGACTTCATTTTCAGACAATGGAAGGACTCTTCACAAGGATATGAATTTGTTTGACCCCAGACAAGCTACCAAAAGTACAGGCTCAAATGAATGTTCAAAGTTCTCCAAACACACACACACACACACACACACACCCCAACAACAATATAGACAGGAACCAAAGATCAGTTTCCTCAGTTTTGAGTTGTTGCTTCATCATGAAGAGTTCCCCCCACCATGTATCTCTGCATCATAGAGAAAAGGAAAAGATGTGTATGAGATCCTAGTTTTACCACTACATCAGGTCCTTTCTTTGTGTGAAAACGTCAAGAGTTTCTCATTGCCCGCAGAAAATTTACTACCAAGCCTACAACCCTATGTGGCTTTTTAAAGAACAAGGAAGTGCTGGTGCCTTCCCGTGTGCTCCCACCACAGGCCACACACTCAGGCTGCCCCACGTGGGCCACGGCACCTTCTGGGTGCTAACAATCCTGACCACCAGAGGAAATGTGCAGAGAGGCTCCCAGCCCCTAGCCATCGAAAGCGAAAACAAATACCCCCAAAGGGCACACAGAGAAAGCAACTGCTCTGGCAGGATGTGGTCTAGGGTGGCAAGAAAAGGAAATACAGTTACCAAACCAGACCCAGGGCAGCAGAAGGGCCTGGAATTTCCTTCAGCTGGTGAACCCGTGTAGGGCTATCACCTTGCTGACCTCATAACTCAACAAAATATAGCAGATGAATTGTCCTAGTAGATGGGGAAATACAACTCTTTGAAAGGCCTTCCATCTCCATAAAGTTTTGGTGTATTTAAATAATACTTATATCCTGTATGTTTATCACACGTGTTTTGTGTATTGTAAACAACTGCATTTTCTCTCAAAAACTCTGTAACACAAGCCAAGAAAATCGTCCAAAAGTTATTTCCATTGGAAAAATTACTAAGATTGTTCTCTCTCCTATACAGTCACATGTAGAAGGTAGCCTTTTGGATGGTTACAGCTCTCTGATTTCTAATCTCCAGGTCAGAAAATTAGCCAAAACAAAGGCATCTTCAGAAAACTTGACCTTATTTCTTTAGAGCAAATCACAACAGCATGCTAGCAATACTCCCAAGAATAGAAGATGGCAGACAGGAGGAAAACCAGGCCCTGAGCTGACATTACCTTGGCTTGTGTATGCTTTAGCTACCTGTCTCTATCCAGTGAGGGGAAGCGCTGATTTTTCTTTCCAATGAATGAAGAAACTGGTGTATCTTCCAAACTGTATGACGTAAGATGTCATTAAGTATTATGGGAATGTACTTTAGGACTTCCCTCCCTGACAGCTGGAGTCAGAGTGAGCCTGCAGACCTCCTAGCTCCTATCTGAGGTATTGTAGGAGGCAGACAGGCTGCTTTGGGGCTGAATCACTTTCTTTCTTTTTTTTTTTTTTAATTTTTGGCTGTGTTGGGTCTTCGTTTCTGTGCGAGGGCTTTCTCTAGTTGCGGCGAGCGGGGGCCACTCTTCATCGCGGTGCGCGGGCCTCTCACTATCGCGGCCTCTCGTTGCCGAGCACAGGCTCCAGACGCGCAGGCTCAGTAGCTGTGGCTCACGGGCCTAGTTGCTCTGCGGCATGTGGGATCTTCCCAGACCAGGGCTCGAACCCGTGTCCCCTGCATTGGCAGGCAGATTCTCAACCACTGTGCCACCAGGGAAGCCCCTGAATCACTTTCTTAAGAAGGTACTCAGTGTACTTCAGCCAATCCCTCATAGCTCTGCCTGTTCTGAGTGGCTCTTCTCCTTTTCTAGACACCTGACAATTCCAGAGCTCAGAGAGGAGACCATGAAAAACAGCTGAAAAAAGATCATGTGTTAGGAACACTGGGAGGAAGCTATTGTAGTTAGAATTAATAAAGTTAAAAATCAAACTAGAAGCAGCCCATAGCAGATTAAAGATGGCCAGAAATTCCTTAACATTCTTCTCTTTGAGAGGTGGGGTCTCTTTTCCTTCCTCTTGAATCTGGGTTGGCTGGTAATCACTATCAGAGGAAGACAGTGTGGCAGGAATGACACTCTGCCAGCTCTGGACCTTGTCTCTCAGGTAATGGGCAGTTTCCACCTTAGTCTCTACGAGTGCTAAGCTGCATGTTAGCAGTCTGACTACCCTGCTGGAGAGATCCTGAGACTACATGCAGAAGGACGGCGGCCCAGCTGAACCTTACCTTCCAGCCATCCCCTCCAAGGTAGCAGGCACGTGACCCAACAGGGCAGCCTGGACACCAGGTGAATACCACTAACTCCAGTGGATGCTGTGTGGGGCAGAGGAATCACCCAGCTAAGCCCTGCCTGAATTCCTAGCCACCAAAACAGTGCAATATAACAAAATGGTTGTTATTTTAAATCACCAGGTTTTAGGGTAGTTTGCATTCAGCAGTAGAAAACACATACACAGCCTCCGGGAAGAGTTCATAATTTTAAAAACAAAATCTCCAATTATGGAAAACTTGATATATTCTAAATTTTAGCCACCAGTTAAAAAGTAGATTACAACTAAGTGTATATGCTTCAAAATATGTAAGGAAGAGGAAAGCTAGAGAGAAAAGATAGGCACCTCTTGCCCATTGGCAAGGCTTCCCAAAACAAATGCCATATAATAGGTATGTTTCTGAAAGTTTTAAGTAAACTGTATTATTGTAAATCTTTGCAACAAATATCCAGAGAGTAACTATTACACGTCAGTCACTGTGTTAACCACCAAGGTCATAATAATGATCAAAATAATGATCAGAATCTTGTTTTCTGGTAGGCAACTTAATATGTAAATGTAAAGATTGGCTTAAAACAGGAGTTGGCAAACTTTTTCTGTAAAGGCCCAGACAGCAAATGTTTCAGGCTTTGCAGGCCAACTTTGCCAAAATAGTGCAAAAGCAGCTTTAGACAATATATTAAAAAATGAGAGCAACTGAGTTCCAATAAAACCTTTTTTGTGGGGGGGGGGACACTAAAATTTGAATGTCATATAACTTTCATGTATTATTCTTCTTTTGATTTTTTTTCAACCATTTGAAAATGTAAAAATAATTCTTAGCTTCCAAGCTGTACAATAGGCAGTGGGCTGGATCTGACATTCATACCGTAGCCTGCCAACCTTTGGTTTTTCAATTTGATCAGATGGACCTAAAGCAGGTAGAACTTGCAAAACAAATAAATGAAAGGTTAGTACCATCAGATGAATTTACTGTTTTGGATTGCCATGAATACAAATATCTCCTTTCTATTTCTGATTTCTCCCACGAATAAGGGCATAAACCATCTGGAAGAGCAGGCTCAGATGATTTACCAGGGAGGAGCTCTGGGAAGCATCAAAAACCCAGACGAGGGCTTCCCTGGTGGCGCAGTGGTTGAGAATCTGCCTGCTAATGCAGGGGACACGGGTTCGAGCCCTGGTCTGGGAGGATCCCACATGCCACGGAGCAGCTGGGCCCGTGAGCCACAACTACTGAGCCTGCACGTCTGGAGCCTGTGCCCTGCAACGGGAGGGGCCGCGATAGTGAAAGGCCCGCGCACCGCGATGAAGAGCGGTCCCCGCACCGCGATGAAGAGTGGCCCCCACTTGCCGCAACTAGAGAAAGCCCTCGCACGAACCGAAGACCCAGCACAGCCAAAAATAAAAATAAATAAAAAAAAAAACCCAGACGAGAGGAGATGCTGGCCAAGGAGGGCAGGAACCATAGAGACTGAGAGGGAGGGAGCATCAGCAAAGGCAGCCTGGGGCTGTGTTAGCTTCAAGCAAGAAGCACACAAAGAGCAAAAGTGGGATTTGGACAGAGTGTGATATGTATGAAAAATCTCCCTGCTTTGCAAAATGCCCAGTGCCTGTAAGTATAGCTCCTCTTGGAACAAACTTTAGACGCCTAAAACCATATAAATTGGAAGCACAGAATTAAATAAAGAAGAGAATTTAAGACGAAGACATGCTTCTTATTGAGTGGCTATTTCTGGGGTTTTTTCACCAGGTTGCCACCCACCTTTCCTTTAAACTTTGCCATTCCACTTTATGCTGAAATAAGCTTGCTTTGGCAAGAGACTTGCTAAAGGTTTGATGCTCTGCATATTACAATTTTGTTTGTGCTTTGTTTTTATACAAAGCCTTAAAAGTTATTGTAAAAATTGAAAAATCTATAGAGTAGCTCTCCACAGGAAGCCTGTTGCCCACCCCACCTCCCCCAGCTAGCCCACCCTCTCTGTCCTCCAAGTATGACTGCACGAAAGAGCTATCCCTCCTGGGAGAGAGAATCTAACACACACACACATCTACCCTTTGTAGTTGAGAATGATGTGTATCCTAGCGTATATCCTTCCTGCCTCCTTCCCAAGCTTTCAGTGGCATGAAAGTGTGTTCCCTATGCCCTGGCTAGCAGCTGTGACCTACATTTTCACATTCTGATGTTCTTTGCGGCTTCCTCTTCCCCTCGTGGGGCCTATGATGCCTTCGTTCAAAAGACTCTTTCCAATAGCTGGTGGCTTCGTGTCAGGCAAGTCCCCAACTGCCTCCACCATTCTGTGTAGGCAGACACCCAAACAACAAAAATTAGGTAAGCACGTAAAACAAAACCAACCTAAAAGAGGTCTGAAATGCTTTGGAGAAAAAAAAAATGAAGCTTTTAACAATATTCAGGCAGCATTCTGCATGATTTATATAATAGCAACTAGATGACTAATGTCTTGTAGGTTCCTTTTCACTCAGAAGGTCACATGATTCTTCTCTTGGGTACAAATAAACCACTTCCACTTTGCTTAACTTATGAAAACAAAGGCCTCCAACAGTCAACAGTATCATTTTTTAAGTAGATTCTGTAACACCTCCCTCACCCTGAAAATCATGCTCTTTTTTCACTTAATGCTTTAGCTCTTATTGGCAGAACATAATAAAAATTTTAAAATGAGAATGTGGATAAAGTTTTGCTCTTATGTTTGTGTTTTATGTTAGAATAAGCCTAACTTCGACCCTATGGACACATAACCTATTAGATAAGAGTAGTGCTTATGTAATCATAGTTTCCCCAAACACATAGACAGCACTAATTTGAAAGCTAGAAGGAAGAAAAGAAGGAAGGGAGGGAGGGAGGAGGGAGGGAACATGAGCCAAATACATCAATCAAAGACACATTTGGCTCATATTTCCACCTTTTTAAATTGGGATTCCAACTCTATAAATGTTCTTCCCCACCCATCCCTCTATGCCTGACTTGGTGAGCAGCTTGGCTTTTCCCCTTATTAAGAGAAAAACTCTTCGTACCTTCCTTCTCTACAAACATTAGAAACACCACCATGAAGTCAGGGCATAGAAGGGAGTCCTCAGCCAACAAACGAGGACCCTTCAGCCCTTCCGACTATGACACCGCCTCTGCCCTCCTCGCTCTGCCAGCCAGCTCACCGTCTTTCCACCATCGCTGCTCTTCCAGCATCTGCAGCTGTCAAGAAGAGGAGCAAGAGGCTTTCCTTTCAAGTCAAACAATAGCCTTGGATGATCAAGCCCTACATCCTGGAACATGACCCTATTCCCCACTCATCTTACTCTACGGAGCTGTGGTAGGCAGAGAGAGATCTCCCCCAAAATATCCATGTCCACCTCCTACTGCCTGGAACCTGTGAATACACTGGGTTACACAGCAGAGAGGAATTTAAGGCTGCAGACAGAATAAAAGTTGTTAATAAACTGACCTTAGAAAGATCATCCTCCATTATCTGAGTGGGCCCAACATAAGCACAAGTGTTCTTAACAGTGGAACAGGAAATCAGAGGGATGCAACGTGAAAACAACTCAACCTGCCAGGGCTGGCTTTGAAGATGGAGAGAGATGGGCCATGAGCCAAGGAATGTGGGCAGCTTCTAAAGGCAGGAAAGGGCAAAGAAGAGGTTTCTCTCCTAGAGCCTCCAAAAAGGAACACAGCTCTGCTGACACTTTAACTTTAGACCAGTGAGATCTGCATCATATTTCTGACCTACAGAGCTGAAGATTATAAATGGGTGCTGTTTCAAGCCACTAAGTTTGTGGTTATTTGTTACAGCAGCAATAGAAAACAAATACTGAAACCACTGGTACAAAGCACGTCAATGCTGCTTGGGTAGCCATCCTCCACTCATCCTAGACCCTCCCTGAGGTTGAGGCCCAGGCACACAGCTCATCCCACCTGGGCATGTGGTCCCAGTCTTCCCACTGCCCCCTTCCTGGAGGCTGACATTGGACCACATCTGCATGGCCTAATCCCTCTAGATTTGCTTGCTTCTAAAGCAACTTGCTTCTAAAGTTCCCTTCACAATTCTAAGGATGTTTATGCAAATTACTGTTCAGACTGGCCTGCAGAACATCCCTGCAGATGTGCAGAATCCACCCAATTCTTCATTCATTCATTGAAGAAACTCTTATTGTTGCGCTGAATGATCCCTAAAGACTCTAAAAGAAGTTAAGCACTCATATCAGTGCAAAGATTGTAATTATTACTTCTGAGAGGGAATGTTCAAGAAAATAACTGCTTAAGTAAATGCCTTTGCTATTACTTTCATTTTCTCTCATGTTGATCTCTAGAAATCCTAAAAACTATAGATCAAAAAGCTCTAACTGGCATGCAGTTCATGGCTTTGTATTCGTAAGAATTCGTCTTAATATAAAAAGCCCTATGTTGAGTCGAAACATAAATGAGTTTCCCAGAGAACCAGTCCTTTACCGGTGGCCCAGGGCACTGGTGGAGGCCCAGATACTGTGTTAGACTGCTCAGGTTCACATCCATCCTGGATCTGTTTCTCACAAGCTATGAAGGGATCAAGTTACTGAACTTCTTACTGCCTCGATTTCCCCGTTTGTAAAATGAGCAAAACAATAACATCTACTTTATAGGATAGTTGTAAGGTTAAATAAGTTAACCAGTGTGCATATAAGAAGCTTAGCACACTGCCTGGCATAGAGTAAATGCCACTGACCACTGTCGTACTTTGTCACTCCTTCGGTTCTCTCATCATCATGGTTTTGGATATCCCGATAACTTGTGGTCTCACCAAAGGCCAGCATTTTTCCAAAACATGGCTGTCCAAAAGGAAACACGATGATGTACTTATTCCCAGTGGCCAACCAAATGCAAAATCTATGCTTGGAAAATTGTAAGGTTCCTTTTGTACTGCTAAACTCTTCTTAATTAAGGTTCCAAATAAGTTCCTCCAATGGTTTTAAAGCATAGGTCACTTGAAATTAACTCCCTTAAGCTGTTTTATAAAATTCCTTAGAGTAATTCTTTCAAGTATGGAAGTCGGGCCATCAGCATCAAAAGTACCTGGGTGTTTGTTAAAATTAAATTCCCAGGCCTCACTTAAGATTTAATGAGTTGAAATGGAGGTCCATAAATCTGAATATTAATGAACACGTTATATAGTATGTAATTCTTACGCATACAGGGTTTAAGAAGCATTGCCTTAGCACATTTTTAATTAAGAACCTACACTCACTTTATTATGTTCAATAATTCAGCATGTAAAAACAACTATGAAGAAAGGCCAGCCTTAGCTGACTTGTACATCATTCTCTTACAAGATTCTCTTAAAATAAATCACTCATCTGCTTTCTCAAGAAAGAGAAATACAAAAGCGTGACATACTGAAGAAAGTGACTCATTAACAGAGAAAAGGATTGTTACTTCATAGCTCAGACACCACTGAGATGAATGAATCTTAAAATTCAGTCTAGCAACACAATTACATGTGGTTTTCACAGTAAATATTCCATTATCAGAATCTATATTCTAATATTAGAGTGTTTGAAACATACTCACATGTAATAATAATATTGAAAATTCTAGCTATAGCTGAATGCATTCCTTATTAATTTTCCTTCAACATGTGATATAATTAACTAGCAATCCTCAGCTCTAAAAATAAAAAGAACATTGCCTCAGCATGTTTATTGTGAAATAAAGGGTTACGTGTCAAAAATGTTCTAGGAATACAAGGACTGACATCATCTACAGCTTGGTGATAGGTTTTTCTTACATATCTCCAAAGAAGGAAAAGAAACACCATGTTTTGGTAAGCAATGCCAAATATTTCTTAATTTTTTTTTTCATTTTTATTGGGTTTGTTTTGTTTTATTTTGTTTTTATTGTGGTAGATTAATGTTCAACCCCAAATACTTAAGGTAAATAGTTTTGGGCACATATGTCTTCATGTGGCTGTCTCTAATTTTTCAAAGTATGCACAGTAGCCCAGCTGCATCAGAATCTTCTGTTTTCCTTCTGTCAAATGTAGATGTCCAAACCATACCTCTAGTCTCGGAGGTTAGGGCCAAGAAACCTGCATTTGTAATAAGCTTCCCAGGTGATTCCTACACCCATTACATTTTCAGAACCACTTCTTTGAGAATATATAACAAAATTTAAACTTAATGATGTATCTTTTTTCCTTATTTTTGAAGTACTTTAAAATGATCTTAATGGTGAGCTCAGTAAACAGAAATCCAGAAAATTCACTCATGACATATCCCATTTCACAAGAAATCAAGTCTAAGACTGCAATAAGAATCAATAAATGTTTTCCAAACAAATGAGTAAAATTAATTATTAATACATGAGGAAATAAAATTGAGACAATCACCTTATGAATTTTTGACTTCACCAGTATCAGAACAATGAGTCATTAAAACTATATCATCTCTATTAAACTTGTAGTCACAGGCCAAAGTAACACATAATAACATTTAAACCTATGTATCCCACTGATAGTCTTCATTTTTTTTCACTTATCAAGGGGGAAAATAAAAGCCTATTATGTGCTGACCAGGAACATGAATAAAATGTAAACCAAACCAACAAAGTTTTGCAATGTGTTACTGTTGTTGTTGTGTTTTTTTTAATAGAGAAAATATGTTTTTAATATTATGAAATTATAAGAAACAACCTATTTATTAAACTATCAAATCTTGTAAAATGTGACCAACAAAAAGCAATATTTAGGAACTAAAGTTTAATACATCTTTTTTTTTTTAACATCTTTCTGGGAGTATAATTGCTTTACAATGGTGTGTTAGCTTCTGCTGTATCACAAAGTGAATCAGCTATATGTATACATATATCCCCAAATCCCCTCCCTCTTGCATCTCCCTCCCACCCTCCCTATCCCAACTCTCTCGGCGGTCACAAAGTACCAAGGTGATCTCACTGTGCTACGTGGCTGCTTCCCACTAGCTATCTATTTTACATTTGGTAGTGTATATATGTCCATGCCACTCTCTCACTTCGTCCCAGCTTACCCTCCCCTCTTCCCGTGTCCTCAAGTCCATTCTCTACGACTGCATCTTTATTCCTGTCCTGCCCCTAGGTTCTTCAGAACCATTTTATTTGTTATATTCCATATATATGTGTTACCATACAGTATTTGTTTTTCTCTTTCTGACTTAATTCACTCTGTATGACAGACTCTAAGTCCACCCACCTCACTACAAATAACTCAATTTCGTTTCTTTTTATGGCTGAGTAATATTCCATTATATATATGTGCCACTTCTTCTTTATCCATTCATCTGTCGATGGACACTTAGGCTGCTTCCATATCCTGGCTACTGTAAATAGTGCTGCAATGAACATTGTGGTACATGACTCTTTTTGAATTATGGTTTTCTCAGGGTATATGCCCAGTAGTGGGATTGCTGTGTCATATGGTAGTTCTCTTTTTCGTTTTTTAAGGAAACTCCATACCGTTCTCCGTAGTGGATGCATCAATTTACATTCCCAACAACAGTGCAAGAGGGTTCCCTTTTCTCCACACCCTCTCCAGCATTTATTGTTTGTAGATTTTTTGATGATGGCCATTCTGACCGGTATGAGGTGATACCTCATTGTAGTTTTGATTTGCATTTCTCTAATGATAAGTGATGTTCAGCATCCTTTCATGCATTTGTTGGCAATCTGTATATCTTCTTTGGAGAAGGGTCTATTTAGGTCTTCTTCCCATTTTTGGAATGGTTTGTTTTTTTTGATATTGAGCTGCATGAGCTGCTTATATATCTTGGAGGCTAATCCTTTGTCAATTGTTCCATTTGCAAGTATTTTCTCCCATTCTGAGGGTTGTCTTTTCATCTTGTTTATGGTTACCTTTGCTGTGCAAAAGCTTTTAAGTTTCATTAGGTCCCACTTGTTTATATTTGTTTTTATTTCCCCTTTCTCTAGGAGATGGGTCAAACAGGATGTTGCTGTGATTTATGCCATACAGTGTTCTGTTTTCATCTAAGAGTTTTACAGTGTCTGGTCTTACATTTAGGTCTTCAATCCATTTTGAGTTTATTTTTGTGTATGGTGTTAGGGAGTGTTCTAATTTCATTCTTCTACATGTAGCTGTCCAGTTTTCCCAGCACCACTTACTGAAGAGGCTGTCTTTTCTCCATTGTATATTCTTGCCTCCTTTATCAAAGATAAGGTGACCATATGTGCATGGGTTTATCTCTGGGCTTTCTATCCTGTTCCACTGATCTATATTTCTTTTATTGTGCAAGTACTATACTGTCTTGATTACTGTAGCTTTGTAGTATAGACTGAAGTCAGGGAGCCTGATTCCTCCAGCTCTGTTTTTCTTTCTCAAGATTGCTTTGGCTATTCGGGGTCATCTGTGTTTCCACACAAATTGTGAAATTTTTTGTTCTAGTTCTGTGAAAAATACCATTGGTAGTTTGATAGGGATTGCATTGAAACTGTTGATTGCTTTGGGTAGTATAGTCATTTTTACAATGTTGATTCTTCCAATCCAAGAACATGGTATATCTCTCCATCAGTTTGTATCATCTTTAATTTCTTTCATCAGTGTCTTATAGTTTTCTGCATACAGGTCTTTTGTCTCCTTAGGTAGGTTTATTCCTAGGTATTTTATTCTTTTTGTTGAAATGGTAAATGGGAGTGTTTCCTTAAATTGTTTCAGATTTTTCATCATTAGTGTATAGGAATGCAAGAGATTTCTGTGCATTAATTTTGTATCCTGCTACTTTACCAAATTCATTGATTAGCTCTAGTAGTTTGCTGATAGCATCTTCAGGATTCTCTATGTATAGTATCATGTCATCTGCAAACAGTGACAGCTTTACTTCTTCTTTTCTGATTTGGATTCCTTTTATTTCTTTTTCTTCTCTGATTGCCATGGCTGAAACTTCCAAAACTATGTTGAATAATAGTGTTGAGAGTGGACAGCCTTGTTTTGTTCCTGATCTTAGTGGAAATGGTTTCAGTTTTTCACCATTGAGAACGATGCTGCCTGTGGGTTTGTCATATACGGCCTTCATTATGTTGAGGTAAGTTCCCTCTATGCCTACTTTCTGGAGGGTTTTTATCATAAATGGGTGATGAATTTTGTCAAAAGCTTTTTCTGCATCTATTGAGATGATCATAAGGTTTTTATTCTTCAGTTTGTTAATATGGTGTATCACATTGATTGATTTGCGTATATTGAAGAATCCTTGCATTCCTGACATAAACCCCACTTGACCATGTTATATGATGCTTTTAATGTGCTGTTGGATTCTGTTCACTATTATTTTGTTGAGGATTTTTGCACCTATGTTCATCACTGATATTGGCCTGTAGTTTTCTTTTTTTGTGACATCTTTGTGTGGTTTTTGTATCAGGGTGATTGTGGCCTTGTAGAATGAGTTTGGGAGTGTTCCTCCCCTTGCTATATTTTGGAAGAGTTTGAGAAGGATACGTGTTAGCGCTTCTCTAAATGTTTGATAGAATTCGCCTGTGAAGCCATCTGGTCCTGGGCTTTTGTTTGTTGGAAGATTTTTAATCACAGTTTCAATTTCAGTGCTTGTGACTGGTCTGTTTATATTTTCTATTTTTCCTGGGTCAATCTCAGAAGGTTGTGCTTTTCTAAGAATTTGTCCGTTTCTTCCAAGTTGTCCATTTTATTGGCATATAGTTGCTTGTAGTAATCCCTCATGATTCTTTGTATTTCTGCTGGGTCAACTGTTACTTCCCCTTTGTCATTTCTCATTCTGTTGATTTGAGTCTTCTCCCTTTTTTCTTGATGAATCTAGCTAGTGGTTTATCAGTTTTGTTTATCTTCTCAAAGAACCACCTTTTAGTTTTATTGATCTTTGCTATCATTTCCTTCATTTCTTTCTCATTTATTTCTGATCTGATTTTTATGATTTCTTTCCTTCTGCTAACTTTGGGGGTTTTTTTGTTCTTCTTTCTCTAATTGCTTTAGTTGTAAGGTTTGGGTTTTTTATTTGAGATGTTTCTTGTTTCTTGAGGTAGGATTGTATTGCTATAAACTTCCCTCTTAGAACTGCTTTTGCTGCATCCCATAGGTTTTGGGTCATCATGTTTTCATTGTCATTTGTTTCTAGGTACTTTTTGATTTCCTCTTTGATTTCTTCAGTGATCTCTTCCTTATTTAGTAGCATATTGTTTAGCCTCAATGTGTTTGTATTTTTTACATTTTTTTCCTGTAACTGATATCTAGTCTTATAGCATTGTGGTCCAAAAAGATACTTGATATGATTTCAATTTTCTTAAATTTACCAAGGCTTGATTTGTGACCCAAGATATGATCTATCCTGGAGAATGTTCCATGAGCACTTGAGAAGAAAGTGTATTCTTTTGTTTTTGGATGGAATGTCCTATAAATATCAGTTAAGTCCATCTTGTTTAATGCATCATTTAAAGCTTGTGTTTCCTTATATATTTTCATTTTGGATGATCTGTCCACTGGTGAAAGTGGGGTGTTAAAGTCCCCTACTATTATTGTGTTGCTGTCGATTTCCCCTTTTATGGCTGTTAGCATTTGCCTTATGTATTGAGGTGCTCCTAAGTTAGGTGCATAAATATTCACAATTGTTATACCTTCTTCTTTGATTGATCCCTTGATCATTATGTAGTGTCCTTCCTTGTCTGTTTTAACATTCTTTATTTTAAAGTCCATTTTACCTAATATGAGGATGGCTACTCCAGCTTTCTTTTGATTTCCATTTGCATGCAATATCTTTTCCATCCCCTCACTTTCAGTCTGTATGTGTCCCTAGGTCTGAAGTGGGTCTCTTGTAGGCAGCATATATACGGTCTTGTTTTTGTATCCATTCAGCCAGTCTATGTATTTTGGTTGGAGCATTTAATCCATTTACATTTATGGTATTTATAGATATGTATGTTCCTATTACCATTTTCTTAATTGTTTTTGGTTTGTTATTGTAGTCTTTTCTACTCTTGTGTTTCCTGCCTACAGAAGTTCCTTTAGCATTTGTTGTAAAGCTGGTTTAGTGGTGCTCAATTCTCTCAGCTTTTGCTTGTCTGTAAAGGTTTTAATTTCTCCATCAAATCTGAATGAGATCCTTGCTGGGTAGAGTAATCTTGGCTGTAGGTTTTTCCCTTTCATCACTTTAAATATGTCCTGCTACACCCTTCTGGCTTGCAGAGTTTCTGCTGAAAGATCAGCTGTTAACCTTATGGGGATTCCTTTGTATGTTATCTGTTGCTTTTCCCTTGCTGCTTTTAATATTTTTTCTTTGTATTTAATTTTTGATAGTTTGATTAATATGTGTCTTGGCGTGTTTCTCCTTGGATTTATCCTGTATCTGTGCTTCGTGGACTTGATTGACTATTTCCTTTCCCATATTAGGGAAGTTTTCAACTATAATCTCTTCAAATATTTTCTCAGTCCCTTTCTTTTTCTCTTCTTCTTCTGGGACCCCTATAATTCGAATGTTGGTGCGTTTAATGGTGTCCCAGAGGTCTCTGACGCTGCCTTAAGTCTTTTCATTCTTTTTTCTTTATTCTGCTTTATGGTAGTTATTTCCACTATTTTATCTTCCAGGTCACTTATCCATTCTTCTGCTTCAGTTATTCTGCTATTATTTCCTTCTAGAGAATTTTAAATTTCATTTATTGTGTTGTTCATCATTGTTTGTTTGCACTTTAGTTCTTCTATGTCCTTGTTAAACGTTTCTTGTATTTTCTCCATTCTATTTCCAAGATTCTGAATCATCTTTACTATCATTACTCTGAATTCTTTTTCAGGTAGACTGCCTATTTCCTCTTCATTTGTTTGGTCTGGCGGGTTTTTACCTTGCTCCTTCATCTGCTGTGTATTTCTCTATCTTCTCACTTTGTTTAACTTACTGTGTTTGGGGTCTCCTTTTCACAGGCTGCAGGTTCGTAGTTCCCGTTGTTTTTGGTGCCTGCCCCCAGTGGCTAAGGTTAGTCAATGGGTTGTGTAGGCTTCCTGGCAGAGGGGACTGGTTGCCTGTGTTTTGATGGATGAGGCTGTATCTTGTCTTTCTGGTGGGCAGGACCGCATCCGGTGGTGTGTTTTGGGGTGTCTGTGAACTTATTATGATTTTAGGCAGCCTCTCTGCTAATGGGTGGGGTTGTGTTCCTGTCTTGCTAGTTGTTTGGCATAGGGTGTCCAGAACTGGAGCTTGCGGCTCATTGAGTGGAGCGGCGTCTTAACGTTGAGATGGAGACCTCTGGGAGAGCTCTCACCGATTGATATTATGAGGGGCTGGGAGGTCTCTGGTGGACCAATGTCCTGAATTTGGCTCTCCCACCTCTGAGTCTCAGGCCTGACACCTGGCCAGATCACCAAGACCCTGTCAGCCACACAGCTCAGAAGAAAAGGGAGAAAAGAAAAAAAAAGAAAGAAAGAAAGAAAGAAAGAAAATAAAGTTATTAAAATAAAAAATATATATATTATAAAAATAAAAATATTAAAAAGTAATTTAAAAAAAAGAGAGAGAGCTACCAAACCAATAAACAAATCCACCAACGATAACAAGCGTTAAAAACTATACTAAAAACAAATGGACAGACAGAACACTTGGAGAAATGGTAAAAGCAAACCTATACAGACAAAAATCACACAAAGAAGCATACACATACACACTGACAGAAAGAGAAAAAGAAAAAATATATGTGTACTTATATATATTAAAAAAGGAAGAGAGCAACC
The DNA here is from genome assembly GCF_965194825.1 of Balaenoptera physalus. Classification (NCBI taxonomy): domain Eukaryota; kingdom Metazoa; phylum Chordata; class Mammalia; order Artiodactyla; family Balaenopteridae; genus Balaenoptera; species Balaenoptera physalus. The sequence goes on along the minus strand of NC_138890.1, from coordinate 143,888,741 downwards.
AAATCAATAAACAAATCTACCAATGATAATAAGCTCTAAATACTAAACTAAGATAAACATATAAATCAGAAACTAGTCAGTCGCATACAGCAAACCCCAAGTCTACAGTTGCTCCCAAAGTCCACCGCCTCAATTTTGGGATAATTCGTTGTCTATTCAGGTATTCCACAGATGCAGAGTACATCAAGCTGATTGTAGAGATTTAATCCACTGCTCCTGAGGCTACCTTGAGAGATTTCCCTTTCTCTTCTTTGTTCACACAGCTCCTGGGGTTCAGCTTTGGATTTGGCTCTGCCTCTGCATGTAGGTCACCTGCGTGTGTCTGTTCCCGCTCAGACAGGACGGGGTTAAAGTAGCAGCTGATTAGGGGGCTCTGGCTCACTCAGTCCACAGGGAGGGAGGGGTACAGAATGCGGGGCGAGCCTGCGGTGGCAAGGCCAACATGACGTTGCAACAGCCTGAGGCGTGCTGTGTCTTCTCCCGGGAAGTTGTCCCTGGATCACGGGACCCTGGCAGTGAGGGCTCCCAGGAGGGGAGGTGTGGATAGTGACCTGTGCTTGCACACAGGCTTCTTGGCGGCTGCAGCAGCAGCCTTAGCGTCTCATGCCTGTCTCTGGTGTCTGTGCTGATAGCCGTGGCTCACGCCCATCTCTGGAGCTCATTTAGGTGGTGCTCTGAATCCCCTCTCCTCGTGCACCCCAAAACAATGGTCTCTTGCATCTTAGTCAGGTCCAGACTTTTTCCTGGACTCCCTCCCGGCTAGCTGTGGTGCACTAGCCCCCTTCAGGCTGTGTTCACGCAGCCAACCCCAGTCCTCTCCCTGGGATCTGACCTCCAAAGCCCGAGCCTCAGCTCCCAGCTGCCACCCATCCCGGCGGGTGAGCCGACAAGTCTCTCAGGCTGGTGAGTGCTGGTCGGCACTGATCCTCTGTGCGGGAATCTCTCCGCTTTGCCCTCTGCACCCCTGTTGCTGCGCCCTCCTCCGTGGCTCTGATGCTTCCCCTATGCCACCCACCCCACCCACCCGCGTCTCCGCCAGTGAAGGGGCTTCCTAGTGTGTGGAAAGTTTTCCACCTTCACAGCTCCCTTCCAGAGGTTCAGGTCCCGGCCTTATTCTTTGTCTCTGTTTTCTCTTTTTTCTTTTGCCCTACCCAGGTACGTGGGGAGTTTCTTGCCTTTTGGGAGGTCTGAGGTCTTCTGCCAGCATTCAGTAGGTGTTCTGCAGGAGTTGTTCCACTTGTACATGTATTTTTGATGTATTTGTGTGGAGCAAGGTGATCTCCACGTCTTAGTCCTCCACCATCTTGAAGGTCCTCTCTGTTTTGTTACCTTTGTTTTAACTTTTTAGATTTCTCTTGATGCAGGTAGTGTTACCATCCATCCAAGAATCAATACCCATCCAAATGGATTCTTCTTCATGGAGAAGAGTATCTATCTATGGTCAGGTGTTAGTCACTGGCCCCATAATTCATGAGTCCATTTCACTGGCAATGTATAATAAGTAGTAATCACCTGACTGATTACTCTTCCCATGATACTGGTTTGTCCTAGTCTGTTTGAGAAATGACACCTGCCCCCAACTTGCCTCCACCTAATGCCACAAGCATCACAGGCCCTATCCAGCCCCCAACAGATGAGCTAAGATATGTACAGCACCTCTCACCCAATTCTATCGATTACCTCGTTATATTAGTGGCTTCCTCATTTAAATTACAAAAAAAATTTTTTAACTATAGGAAAGTTACAATCGAAAAAAATTTAGATCATTTTGACATTACACCATTATGCTTATTACAACTGCATATGAATGCAATTATTAATCCTTTCACTTAATATATCATAGATATCTATTATTATATCTACATTTATTTTGATAATTTTATCATGTTTCTTCAAAAGGGCAAACCATGGTTTACCTAAACTTTTAATACCTCTACTCTTAGGCTTTTATGTTGTTTCCAATGTTTTCCTATTATAAATCATGTTTTAATGAGTATTTGTGGTGTTTTCTGTAGTTCAAATTATTACTTTAGAACAGATTCCCAGTTCTGAGATGTATAAAGCAAAGGTATAATATTTTTATTGACTTTTGGAAAAGATTATGCCAGTTTACTGAGCTCCAACAAAGATACTATTATTCACTTTTTCACAGTATCCTTGTCAAAATTGAATATATTTCTTTGTTTTTGCTAATTAAATAAGGAAAAAACAGTCTCTTCGCTGATACTGTATTCTGTAGTACTTTGTTGGTTTTTTCTCCAAGTATTTGAATAGTAAAGCTTTTTGAAAATGAGAACTGGGAAAGCTGCAAACAAACAGAATCTGAATGGACGGAAAAACGCACAATTACAACCAGACAGTGAAGAAGGCTGGGAACATATGAGAATAACTGCAAAAAGAGGAAGATGCTGACTGAGTAAAAACAAAATGAGTTCAGGATCTGGAGGAGTTCCAAGTGGCCAAGAGAGGATACCATGGGGCTGGGGGTTGGAAAGGAAAGGAAAGAAAGGAAGGAAGAGAATATTTTTTGAGCACCTACTATGTGCCAACAACCATGCTCTATTATTTACAGATAATGTATTATTTATTCCTTGCAATAGTCCTGTACCCTGGTGTACTGGGTTAAATAGTATCCCTCCAAAACTTCACGTCCACCCAGAACTTGACCTTGTTTGGAAACAGTCTTCGCAGATGTAATTAGTTAAGATGAGGTCATACTGGATCAAAGTGGACCCTAAATCCAATGACTAATGTCCTTGCAGAAAAATCATGTGAAGACACAGACACCATAACACCCTGGGGAAAAGACCATGTGACGACAGAGGCAGAAACTGGAGGGATACAGCTATATGCCAAGGAACCCCAAGGATTGCCGACAATCACCCCAAGAAACTTGGAAGAGATAAGGAAGCATCCTTCCTAGAGACTTCAGAGGGAGCAGGGCTCTGCTGACACCTTAATTTTGGACTTCTGGCCTCTAGAACTGTGAGACAATAATTTTTGTTGTTTTAAGGCACCAAGTTTGTGGTAATTAATTATAGCAGCATGAGGAAACTAATAAAAATCAGGTATTTTATTCTGGTTTTACAGATGAAAATGAAGTTCAGAGAGATTCAACATCCTCCAAGGACCTATGGCAGAACCAGGTTTCAAACAAAAGCAGCCTGACTCCAAACTGTGTTCTTTCTTCCACATTTTGCTGCTTCATAGGAACCTTTGGTCCTAAGCCTAGTAATGCCACCAATTAGCTATGTGAAACTAATTAAGAAGTTCATATAATCTCTTTTGGTCTTACTACCATATGTGTAAAACAAAGTTACTGGGTTGGGTGATTTTTGACAGCATGCTACCAATCAGCTGCCCAGCTACAGCTGCAATCCTAGGAACACCAACTAGAGAGGGAGGCTCTAGGACCCAAGGAATCCTTGACCATGGCTCCACTAAAGACATTTTCTATGCCCTATCTCCAACCCCCCAATCCAGGTCCACAACAGCTCTATAGATAGGGATCTACAAGGAAGAAAGGACGCTTGAGATCCTTAACATGATGGAGTTTGAGTCACAGACCTGCTGGTATCAGAGAGCAAATTGTATCTTATTAGAGAAACAGCTTGAGAATAAAGTCACCACTCTCAGAGCAGAACACTGTAACCAACTATATTTTTCTCTATTCCTGACTTCAGTGACAGCTTTTGCCAAAACAACACCATTCCTACGTTAGGATTTACAGTCCATTCCCGTGCTCTGGGAGTTGTAACCACCTTGTATTAGACTTACTACCTGTCTCCAAACTGTAAGTAAATACCATCATGAATAATTTCAAATCCTCTGAACCAGAATATTTAGTATCTCTCTCTCTTTTCAATGAGAAATAAAGTAACAATAACAGCTTCGATGGCAATGAATGAGTACTACATCGCTAGCATCTCATTCAACTCTCAGAACTCTGGATGCTATAGTTGCTGTCACTGTTTTCATTTTCTCTAGGAAGGTTCTGAAGATCAAGAAGTTCAAGGCCATTTATTCACTTAACATGCATTAATTAAACCAGGCACTAGGGATAAAAGACATGGTCATGAAATAACAACAATTTTGATTAACTATATACACACACAAAGGGAAAAATCTGGAAAGATGTGTCACAAAATGTTAAGGGCTATAATATTTGGCTAAAGGATGATTTTTATTTCCTACTTTGTTCTTCCATTTTCTACCATGAATACTGATTATATTTGTAATCATAAAAACGTTTTTTAAACGACAAAATCTCTGCCTTCCAGGGACTTATAGTGAGAGAAGCAGGCATATCAACAGCCTGCTCAGCCTCACTGCAGCTCATAAGTCATGAGCGCAGATTCCAACTTAGGGTTGCCAGAATTCCAAATCCCACTTTGTCTTCCCTACCTTATACTGCCTCTGGAGATATGTTCATTTGCCTGGAGGGTTGCTCATATTTATTTTGCTTCATTGAAATTAAGTTACAGACTTGTGAGGGCAGTGCCAACAACGCAATCTCAAAGATCTGCCGTTTGTGGCCTCACCCAAGGTTGCCAGGTGAGCAACCTCCTTTCCTTCTCCACCCACAGATCTTTGTACCAAAGGAAATGCGGAGGTGGTGACTGTGAGCATTTTATCTGACATTCCAGCCCCCTAGAGAGGTGTTTCAGACACAATTAAATGCTTCTAAAATATTCATCACACAAATTATATTTTGCCTGTCCTATCACTTAAATCTGAACTACACTACATATTCCTTAACAATAACTATGTCATCCTAATATCACTGCTGATAAAAGAAAGTTCAAAAGGAAACTCCAAACTCTTTCTCTTTATCTACTTTCTTCATCTACAAAAGAAATATTCAGTGAGAGCCTAAGATCTCAAAATCTGTCCTTCTCAAAGACCCACTAAGTCATAGGATTTGAGTCTTGATACATGTTCGTCTATGACTGATTTACTTTCCAGTCCTACAGCAAGAGTCTCATGGGAATAATTAAAATTATTTTGATTTTTCTAACTTTATAAACATTTTTAGTCTCTGTCCTTATAATTAGGTTAGGGATCATGGCCAATATGGCCACATTGCTGACAGTCATTGTAGTACTGAGCACAGAATGAGTAATGGATAAACACTGACCAGTGGATGAATTTATTGTCACAATTAGGCTCAGGAGATCTTTTTTTTAAATCTCAAAAATGATATAGAATAATTATCTTCCTATTATAAACCATACAATGATTAACTCTTAATCTTACAGTTATTCAGCAGCAAAGTCTCCCAAATTCCCTGCTTTACCTGCTAATATTTTTTCCTATGCTCCATCTCCTTCATCCACTTGATCCAGAATGGAATTCTTCTCCACAAAGTGGAAGAAGCAATCAAAGCATAAACGTGATTCGGAGTCCATGTTGGACCAGTTTGTTTCCCTGTCCTCCCATAACCCTATCTTCCGTTATTCAGTTCAGTTTCTGTATAAAATATTGCTTGTCATTGAAAGTCTGTGTCAGTTAGGGTCACTCTCCTCAAAAATAAGCAGCAACGTGGGAGTATAATGAGCACATGTTATTTAGAACATGTATCACAGAGGGACTTGAGCTCACGTCTCATGCCACAGCCTGGCTCGCTCTGTAAAGTAAGGACCTGCTCATTATTTTTTCCTTTCTTAATCACAAAACGTACATTCCTAAAGGGAAAGAGATAAGAAACTGTGAGGATCGGGGGAAGTGGGGAATAGGATGGGGTGGCAAGAGACAATCACCTGGCAGATTCAGGATTTTATCGAACTCACCATACAAATATCTCACTATGAAAATTAAACTCACTATGGAAGTATCTGCATCATCCCGGAAGCTGCACTGGGCTTGGGTTTACACGCAATGCTGAGAGCTGACATTAGCTGTTGAAGGTCTGAGAAAGGTATGTGAGGACTCAGAAAATTCGAGATAAATGTTTTCGCACACACATTCTCCAAGGCTCAGCCCCTGGCTAGTGTCACAGGGGCTGGCACGCTGGCTGGCCACGGCCCCTGCAGGCATCCAGGCCACACACTGGTACCGTCCCACAGTGTGGCTGCTGAGGACAATGATGGCGAGGGTCCCTGGTGATGAGGACACCCGGAGCCATCATATGAACCATTCTGCTCCTTCCCATTTAGGCCGCAAGTGGTGTTCATCACCGGAAGCCTCACCACATGGCCCAGGATCACAGTTCCTCTGGGCTTCGAAAGGAACCAACCTCTCCTGCAGTCAGTCATCAAAAAGAGGAAAAAAGAAAGAAAAAGAAAAAAAAAAAAAAAGAGTGAAGGGAAAGGGAAATATAAGAAAGAATGGAATACTGAATCCATTCACAAAATGGAGCTCTTCCCTGATCTATGCTAAAAGGATTATGAGGGGCTCCCCTGGTGGCGCAGTGGTTGAGAATCCGCCTGCCAATGCAGGGGACACAGGTTCGAGCTCTGGTCCGGGAAGATCCCACATGCCGTGGAGCAACTAAGCCCGCGAGCCACAACTACTGAACCCACGCGCCACAACGACTGAAGGCCTCACGCCTAGAGCCCGTGCTCTGCAATGAGAAGCCACTGCAATGAGAAGCACACTCACCGCGAGGAAGAGTAGCCCCCGCTCGCGAGGAAGAGTAGCCCCCGCTCGCCGCAACTAGAGAAAGTCCACGCGCAGCAACGAAGACCCAACGCAGCCACAAGTAAGTAAATAAAAGGATTATCAGATTTACGAATAGTGAAGATATTTGGTTTTTTGATCTAAACCTGACTTCAGAGAAGCAGCACACCACTGGGAATATCTAGCAGAAACCCATGAAAAAGGTTTCATCCCTTTCCATGAGGGATGTTTCCAGGATTGCTGTTTCTACTTATAAACTGAATTATTTGAAATGCTATATGCCTTGGATGAAGAAGAAAAATTGCAGCCCCTAAGAAAAAAGATTTTATGCTATTGGTTAGGACCAAGGATGAATATAAGCTAAAATCTATTTTTAGGCAGCTATATAAGTCACAGGCATTTTTGAAGGCCAGCAGTACATTTAAGTACAATATATGATTATAAAACAAATACTTTCATATTTTGCAGAATAAGTACATTTGGCAAATTTAGCACAAAACAAAATATTGTAGGACAATTCTATTTTCCCTGAGAGTTAGATTTTTAAATCTCAGATTTAAATTTTCACATTTTAAAATGTCCTTTAGTGAACTCAATTGAAAACGACAGTAAAAAAAGATTGAGGTGATAGCACCTAAAAATCAAAGTCCAAAAGAGGAACATACCCACTGGCAGCCATAGCTTTTCCCCCAACCCACCCCCAACTTGTTCTTTTCATTTGCAGCTTTTCTGTGATTCATCTCCTTTCCTTTGCCTCACACCTCTAACTTCATCCATCACCACAAATCACTTCCTGCCACACTTAAACCATAAAACCTGCCCCAGACTTGGGATTCTTAACAATGTCAGCTCCCTTGAGTCTGCCTCTTGTCTAGGACACCCTATATAATGTATGGCATGTATATATATATATATATATATATATATATATATATATTTATACAATATATATGTTATATATAAAGTATATATTTATTTTCATATATAATTATATATGATATATAATGTCACCCCAATAGTGGGTGCTACTTCCCAAAACTCCACATTCTAGAGTCTTAATTCTGTCCATTCAGGCTGCCAAGGTACGTAAAATAAGCTAACTACCTCATTTATTCTATGAAATTAAAAAATCTTCTATGGTTGGAATTTCTTTAGCAAAAACAATAATAACATTCACTGAGAACTATTATGTAAGGAATAATTCCTATGCATTATCTCATTTAATCCTCACACAACCCCATAAGGGGGATACTCATATTACGCCTCACTTGAAGTTATTCAGAAATCCCCTGTAGTTAAGGAGATAGTTGGTAATGGCAGAGATGAGTTTCAGTCAGCCATCCTTTAAGCCCCTCCTCCAACCCACTGCACTATACCACCTCGGAGATCTGATAGACAGTTGAAAAACCCACAAATTCCTGATATTACCAAAAAGTCTCACCACAGAAAGCAGGTACGTTGCAAGAAAATCAATTAAGAATAATCATCGTCTTGGCATTTTAATTATATCCTTTTTTGCTGTCAGTTATGAACTGTTGAGTTAATATACTACTTCACAACTGCCCTGATTGCTCCTTCTCCAAGCCCCAGTCAAAAGTAAATATTACAAAAAAAAACAAAGGAAATATTACAAACTTGCAATTCTGGAATCCTGGGGTTATTACAGCTTTAGGAAAAGCTAAATTGAGAGAGATTGAGACCACTCAATCATTGTTTTGAGGATAAAATGATTTTCTGCCAGAACTGATACAGAGCCAGTAAAAATATACAAGCGATGATGCACCTGAGTCAGCCTTTGAAGCCATAAATCAGATGATATCACTTCCATGTGCAAATCCTTATAAGGTTTCCCAGCCAGCCAAGATCAAAGTCCTCCAGGATCTCGCCCCTGTCCCTCTCTCCCTAGTTTCCTTCCCTCCACACCCTCTCCCTCTCCCAGGTTTCCATCTGGTTGCCTCCTGCACTTCATTCAGGTTTCTACTTACTTTTCCTCGTCTCTCTCACCTTACCTGAAATTATATTTTATGTTCATATGTTTACTTGTTTGCTTTCTCTCCCCCCAGCACACTCCATGAGGTCTAGCCTTCATCCTGTTTACTACAGTAACCTCAGCACCTAATAAATGTGTTGACAACATTCACTTGCCTTCTAATGCCCTTGCCCATCTCCACAGCAGCAAAGATCAGCCACATTTTAACTCAATACCCAAAAGCTGGAAGGTAAAAATCAAACTTTTCCCTCTCAATCTTGCTTATTCGGCTCCTTCCTCTTTCTGTTAGTGGCAGCACTCACAGTCTCCCTTTAGAACCTGCCAGATGATAACTTCAAATTGTTGCCATTTTTCCACAGCAAAAGAACTACTCTGCTGAAACACTGAAGAGCTAGACTGCATTTGCATAGCTTACCCGCCACCCCACCGCACACACACATACACAAAATTTGCAAACATGGTAGAAACTTATGGAAAACACCTACCCAGGGGTGCAGGATTAAGCAGAAGGAGACACAAGAAAATATACCACAATCACATACATTACTTTACAACTGAAAAACAAGGATTGTCAGTCATTCTACGACAGATAAAATGAAAATCTCACTGCCATTAAAGAAATAATTATTACCAAGCCACCCATATCTGTTTTTAAATCCGGTCCAACTCCAGAAATAGCCACAGATGTGATCAACAGAACCCTTCATGACCAGACTGGCGGTAAAGGGAACGTGGTCGTTTCAAGAACTTACACACCCAAACCCCAAACATGTTATAACAGCCACTGATAACTGCAGTCACCAAACCCTGCTTTTATCTTCAAAGAAACTTGTATCACCCACAAAAACTGACCTAGATTATAAATTGTGGATAGTTGTAAAGATAAAATTTTTTAAGGTTTTGATGTCTTTAGTTTCCAGTTTCCCAGACATCACGAGCTTTTTCCAGAAAACTTAGTGCCTCTCTCTTTGTGTGCCCCCTGGTGCGGACTAAGGGGTGGCCAGCACCAGGGTGAGGTATCTGCCTCCTGGTGTCCATGACCTTGACTCTCTTCATGCTGCTCACCACTGGCTCCAGTTGTGGCTGCCAAGAAAATGCCAAGAGATGGAGGACGCGAAGCAAATGCAGGCCACACACCAGCTTCAAAGACGGTTCACCACTGCCATTTACTTGGATTCTCCTAAAGCAAAAGTTCTCGTCCCATTACCCTGAGTTACTCATCTTCCTTTCTGAGACAAAAGCCCAAAAGGCATTTGGGAAGTGACTTGTCAGATGATATCACCAACAACTGAAGATAAAGCAGACTCAAAGGGGGAAAAAATTGTGTTTACTCAATTTATATCAGTGATACGGCTATCCCAAAGTTGCTCTGAAAGAGGAGTCAGCCACAAAGCAGTATAACAACAAACACAGCTACTCACAGTCACTCATCAGGCCGAGAGCGTCCTCCTTCTGGAGTGCCTCTCCATCCAGCTGGGAGAACTCATTCCACTACCCCGGTTCTCACTAAACGCTCTACCCGCAGGACCACACACATTGCCTCGCCAAGGCAAAGGGGCAGGGAAATGATACAGGCTTCACTCTTGCCCTTGACCCACGCAGCTAATCCAAAGGAACAGAAAAATCCCTCATTTGAGACGTTCACCACATGGAGTAGGCCCCTGCTGGGAGTGAGTAAGAACTCTGGTCGCCTGTCCCCACATTCCCTTCCGGAAAGATCATCACATCGGCCAGGCAGAGGACAGTACGGCTGCCCAAACATGCTTTCTCTTTCACCCCTCAACCCTTCTTCCTTCGGTTGTCCATGGCAACCTGAGTTTCCCGAGAATTCCAAAGTGACTATGAGAAGTTGTCTGTGCTCTCTCAGTCTGCTGAAGACATTTAAAATAAGGCGTTACAGTGAATTAGGGAGTCGAAAAATAAAATTCTTTGGAGTGTATGGCAAATTGACCCAAGCCATTTTGACCGTGCCCAGTTCTTAGATTCTTTCTGGTAGATAATGTTAGTTGCTAAAAATGTTGGATGTAGACATGTATTAGCTACTATTCCCCAACCTCTCTACCAGGTTAGAAGGAAATCAAATCCTGTGCCCAATTCTGCCATCATGTTGACTAACCTCATTAGCAAGCAAGAACAAAGGAGTTGATTCAAACTTCTCTGTTAGCTCCAAGTCCTAGTTCTCTGTCCTTGTTGGTGTCGAACCATCCACTTCCATGACAGGTTTCTGTGAGGTGGACAGAACATTCCAAAGGCAGGGCTCTAGTACTCTGACATTGGTATTAACCAGCCAGAAATCCTCCTCAATAACGGCTCGTCATAGGATTGTTTAAAGATTAAGCCTCAAGCACTATCCTACAGAATAGTCTATAGGACTCACTAACTCTAAGAATGTGTTTATGCAAAAGTGGAAAGTGTCTTTTAAAATATTTTAGCCCTCTTGCACCAAGCTGATCTCCCTGTGCTATGCGGCTGCTTCCCACTAGCTATCGGTTTTACATTTGGTAGTGTATATATGTCCACACCACTCTCTCACTTCGTCCCAGCTTACCCTTCCGCCTCCCCATGTCCTCAAGTCCATTCCATGGTAGGTCTGCGTCTTTATTCCCGTCCTGCCCCTAGGTTCTTCATGACCATTTTTTTTTTTTTTTTAAGATTCCATATATTTGTGTAGACATACGGGGATATATGTATACATATGGCTGATTCACTTTGTTACAAAGCAGAAACTAACACACCATTGTAAAGCAATTACACTCCAATAAAGATGTTAAATAAATAAATAAATTTAAATATATATATATATATTTTAGCCACTCTATATGTCTTCATGACCTTCAATTTTATCAATGCAAGTCCATGTCTAGTATCCATTATGCTAACAAACCAAAAATTTCACCAAATAAAAAAATACATCTGGCATTCACCATCTGGTGTTGATCAATGCAGGGACAGCTGAAGCACCTGTGTTAGCCAACTCTGGAGAGTGGCTTCTCTGACATAATGCCTGCTGTCCACCCTTCGGCTGGGGATTCTCCATTAGGGCACCTGACTACTCCAAGAGTAGATGCTCTAGCCAACCAGAAACTATATAATATCACACTGTTCTAGGCTGCAATATTTGGAATTAAGTTGCCCATATCGTAACTGGATGAGGAAGAATAGAGTTTTAATAATGAATAATGAATCAGAATTATTTTCAAAACTAATTCAACCCTCATCCTCAGTCAGCTGGCAGACAAGAAAGAAGGCAATGCAGAAGCTCAGAGACCTCTGCCAATGGGCCAAAAAGTAGAGCCCTCTAAAACTCTATGTGAAAGGCCTCTCACTGCTGGAGAGTGAGGTCAGAGCGACAGAGTGGTGCGTGTGTGTGTGTGCCGGGGTGTGTGCGTGCATGCGGTGTGCATGTACCCTGCCCAATGAGGTAAATATTTTCTTTTCATTTTTATTGTGGTTTGTTGGTTTGTTCCCTGTCTGGATTGAGTTTAACTTTCAATCTCAATTCTACCCTTGAGTGGAAGAATCCTTCCTGGAAGAGGAAACCAGAATTAAGGCAAAATCTTTGAGGTTAAATACCAAGAGACTCTAGTGCTTAGAATTGTAGATACTTCCACTTAAAGCTGCTTCATCGTTTGAGTTTCAAAGGCAGAAAAGAGAAATTCAACAGGACTAACAACTGTTTATGAACATACTATTAAGCTGATACTTAATTCTAATATCATTGAAAAGGAATTGTTTGGAAATGTTTACAGTATGTAATTTGATTAATGATGATTGTTTTCATCAACAGTTTTTCCTATAGAAGTCTTTGGATTGCGAACACATTCTTTGGTCCCTCAAAATTGTGCCAAATATAATCTTAGCTTTGAATTTGAGAAGTTGTCTTACCGAAGAAGGAATTTATTTGCTTTCTTGTTCCTGGAGGCAAAACTTAACTCAGCAGGTAGAGATAACCTGAGAGAACCTTTCTCACCATTAGAGCTGTCCCACAATGGAATGAAATTTTTTAAAGAAAATTATATTCGGGTCACTACAGGTAAGTTGGTGTGGATTCTTTCTTTTCCTACGTTTCCAGATGCTTTTCTTGCATTCTCCTTTTCTTCCTTGCCTAATGACACTCTTCCACCACCACCTCCAAACACAAATTCATAAACACAAGCCCTTACACAAGCAAGCACACATCATCCTGAACACATATGCATCTTGATTTCTTCTGAGATATGATTTCAAAAAAGCCTTTTGCTAACAAATTAAGCACACAGCATAAAGAGCAGGAAGAAATAAAGCACAGGAACACAGGAAGAGATCTATTTGTGAAATATAATTGGTCTGTAAGCTAAAGAAAGGCATTTTTCTAGCTCCAGTTGGGGCCTCAATGCCTCTTAAATTCTATTTCTTAATACCGCCAAGATTATCATTTCTAACTGTGATATACTTGGCCTACACAAATCCTGTTCTTACTTCTACCCCCAAAGATTCTCTCTGAACTGTGAATACTCTACAACTATCTTCTTTGTCTCCCTTGAAACTCACGATTACTGGACTCCAGGAGTACCTTGTCATGCTTATCGCCTGAAGTACATGTACTGGAGCAGGTTTTGGCTGATTATACCTTTTATGATACTTAGGTTGTTTTGCCTACTGCTCCAAGCTGGTGCTATGTAGCCTTGATGGCATCCTGCCTCAGGGGTGTCCAACCACCACGTCTCCCCTTATTGTGACGCCCAGTTTCCCTTTTGGGATGCCCGCTAAGTACCTTTTTTTCCATTAGAGGATGCTCCCAACTCTTAGCTCACTCAAAAACTGGAGATAATAGACATATCCTGAACCCACCTACTTAAGCCTTGCCTGACCCAGGGTGGTAACTGTTAACTTCCTCAGGTTCTCTTTTGGTGACTTAATCCTTGACAACTCTCAAGGAAATGGTTTACCAAACTTTTATGTCTATGATGTCAGAATACTTAATTATGGATTAAGAGAAAGACGCATACTTTTCCCCTAAGGGAAGAAAGAAATTTCATTACTTCACTCAAAGATACCTTCCAACGAAGCATAATTAAATAATAAAAAGCACAGCCCCTGTCTACCTAAGAAGCTTTAAGGGCAGGTAGAATAAAATCAATGCTAAAAATCCAATATGTGTGTTTAAAAACAGTGACGTTCTGAGAAACATTTAGAATGTGTGACCCCCGAGCTTGTGCAAAACTGTTGTACAGCAATTGGGAAATCAAATAAAGAGGCCCTTCCTAGGGGGTCTGATACAAACCTGAGTTCCCATGACGCACACTGGAAAGTATTCCCAGGAAAAGAGACATGAAAAGTGAAGATCAAGAACACAATCAGCCTAATGGGACTATCTCAAACTAAACTAGTTTTTGGAAAGGAAAGTTAGAACAATTGTTGCTGTTGGGGAAAATTTTAGCCCTCCTTACTGCTGAAAGATATAAAGAAAAGAAAGAAAACGCTGAGACTAATAAGATTGAGAAAGCTGGAAAGCAAACAAAACAGAAGACCTGTAAGAAGCTGGCTAGACATACACATCAACCACAATGGCACCCAACCAGCAGTCTGAAGCAGCAAAGATTTCTCAGAAAAATCTAATGTCACACGCATCATTCCTCTTCATCTCTCTCTCCATTTATCAGGGTTTTCATGGAGCAGTATGTGGTACAAATGAAACTTCAGTTCCACAATAGACCATTCCTGCATATTGAAGTATGTTTTCTAATTAATATTTTTATATTGCTATGTTTATTCTACTTTTTGAATTGATTCCTTTTAGGTATAAATTCTCTTCCTTCTCCCCTCTGTCGTTTTGGTAGTGATATTCATGATACAATAAATTCAAGTAATGTTTAAAGATGTCTCTCCAGTGAATTTTTTGGTATTTACTGAGAGAGACACAAAAATAAATTTGGCAGTTCTTCATTCAAGTTATTTAAATTCTAACATATAAAAGCATTATAAAATAAATTGAAGTAATAAATATAATATACAATAAATTCAAAATACATATATTTATACAAAGTACAATCAATTTAAGTAATAAATACAATATACAAAAAATAATGCAATATAAAACAAATAAATATTACACAATAAACACAATAAATAAATAAATGGATATACCAACAATATACAATAAATTCAAGTAATAAATACAATATACAATACATTCAAATAATTCAAGTAATTTACATGCTAGCATATACAATGAAGAACAAATGTAATACCCACCATAAGCGATGTAAGAATTAAGTTTCCCATTTCTCTCTTCCCTGACTCTAAATAGAAAACTCAGTATTTCTGGTCTTTGGTGACCTTATCTGTAAAATGAGAAGGAAATATTGGTCTGCATTATCTCTAAGGTTTTTGTAACTAAATACAGTTCTACAAATATTTGATGTTTGAGAAGGAAAAGTGAGAGAGTGCAAACACTGCTGTTGGTCTACTCAATACCAGGGCTCCTTCTTCCTTACTAAGAGAACTCCAATTTTATTAGGGACAGCAGTATGCATGTGCTAAAGGTGGCCATGTGAGATCTAGACAATGAGATATAAACAAATTGATGAGTGGAGTTTTAGGGAAAGTCTTTTAAGGTAGTGAGATTTGGCTGACCTTCCCCTTGGGCCCTTTACACTTTATCCATATGCCTGGAACATGCATGTGAATCTGAAGGTGCAGCAGCCATCTTGTGACCATGAGTTGGCAAACAAGAGATCAATATCTTACATTTTTGGAGAGAGGAATAGAGTCAGCCTGAGTGCCTATGGCATCCCTGGATTATCGTCCCCCAGATTTATTGTGTGTGTGTGTGTGTGTGTGTGTGTGTGTGTGTGTGTAAAACACAAATAAATTTCTATTTATCTAAGCCACTGCCAGTTGTAACTCCTAACAGAAACTCAATTCTAAGTGATACAGAGAGTGAAGGAAGATAGAATCACACCCATATAATTATCATTATATTATATTTAAAATGAAACTCAGATGTCTGCATCCAAAGGGGCTTAATTGTCTTTGGAAACAGGGATTAGATAAGAAAACATGAAGAGGAAAATTTCCTCACTATCCAAAAAAAAGTAACTGTATAATGAAGCACTTGTCAAGCACTCTTACTTTTGAATCCTGAATAATATCTAGCACCACCCCTCATTTCAATCACAAATGACTCTTCATCAAGTGGGGCCTGACTTGGGATTTCAATTATGCCGACAGCCACCATCTCCAACAGGTCATTCCTTTGGGATTAGAGCTTCTGCTTCCAGTGGAACTTGTGCTCACTGTGACTGGTCAGCAAGTGGTGGCCCCGTGTGGAGATGAAGTTTAGGAGGAGCACAAAGTGGAGGTGGGTTTAACATTATGAAAGACAGGAAGGAACCCCTGCAGATACCTAGATCTCAAATTCTGAATTGTATTGTTGTCCCCCCAAAAAAATCAGCAGAACAGTCAAAAAGCTGATTTAAAAAAAAAAAACATTAAATAATGAATGTTCCCTTAGGAAATCCTATAAGCTTTATTCAGGTGTTGGGTATAACCACACGGAAAGCTTTCATCCTCGTCTCCTTTCCCCTAGTGAAAATTAGAGCATCTTGGGGATATCAACCATGTCTTATTTCACCCTTCCTTCCCGCATGCACGCTCATGTGCATACACACACGCGTGCACACACACACACACAAACACATCCCTTCCCCAAATGGGAATTTGAGCACTTTGAAGAAAACATTTTTTTAATTTATCTTTTTACCTCTATTTCCTATAGTGCTTAGCTCAATAAATGTATATGAAGCTTTTGAAAATATCTGTGGAGATGACTGAGCCAAACTGCCTAGGTCCAAATCTCAGTTCCACTCTTAGTAGCTGTGTGACCTAGCCAAGTTAATTAACTTCCTGTGCCTCAGACTTCTGATCTGTAAAATGGGGATATAATGGTTCCTGCCTCAATGTTGTGAGAATTAAATGAGTTGGGCAAGTCACTTAATCTTTCTGTGTCTCAAAGGCTCCAGGTTGTTAGTGGATTAAATAATTGCATACATCTGATGTACTTAGAACAGTATTAGGCAAAGAACAAGTGCTCATCAAATGCCTGCTATAATTACCAAGACAATTTAGGGACAAATTGAAAAACTGTTTAAAAAACTGCTGAGCTTGATACAACGTTCTTTTTCTGTAATTACAAGAATTTATACTTTAACAAGAGAGTACATATAGTATGTAATAATATTGCTTGTATATGTTTTCATAATGCCCTGTTTCTAAGCTCCATATTGGATTTTCCTTCCTGTAATGGCTGCCTTTGAAAGATTTTTCACCCTCCTGGCTGAACACTGTTTCAGTTTCTTTATTCCAAAGCACCACTGACCAAATTGTGTGCAGCAAACTTTTACTAAATTTTAGGGCGTTATGGACAGAGATTACAATACAGTTTGAAATTGTATATACAATACAGTATGAAAACTTAAAACTAAATATTAGACTCACTGTTTAAAAAAAAACCACTAGCCATTTCCTGCAATAAGTAATTTTTCTCTGGCTTGTTCCTCTCTCAACCACTCCATACCATCTCCTCAGCCTCTCTACCTTCCAAATACCCTTCTCTCCTTGCCTTTCTAGCTGCCGACTTCTAACGCCTCAGTTCTGTTCATTTCTTACCCTGTCTACAGGGTAGACATTTTAGTCCTCAACTGTCTACCTCAAGCTAAATTGCAAGCTTAGGTTTGTATATTCAAAATTTCTAAAGTCATCTTCCTTCAACCCTGTTCCAGCTCAAAGAACAGGCAGGTGCTTTGAAATTTGAAATTATGAAGTTAGATTCCCTCCCTACTAGTCTCTTTCAGTAGAGGCTCCTGTGCATCATGAGTTCTTTTTTCCTCTTTCTGCCTCCTATTCTTAAATAAGACACACTCAATACATCAAACCTTATAACTGCTCTGTAGGTAGCAGACACTGTTTAGTATTGGAGAAACAGAAAGAAAAATACACAGTACCTTCCTTGAGAAGCTCAAAGAGTAGCTGAAGACACGGATGTTGACACATAACTAAAACACTGTGATCATTGCCACAAGAAAATTGTGTATAAAGTGTTATGGGAATAAAGCTAAGTTCTATCAAATATGATCTTCAAAAACTTAAATATGCCTTCAGCACAGAGGTAGCTACAACGCGCCTGCACAAATGCCTTCTGGCATACGACTGAATCTATGCAATTCTTCTCCCACCGGATTGTGCTAAGCTTCACAATATAAATATTGTTAAAAGTAGGAAGTAACATTTTCACTTCTGCTGTGGTATTTCCTCCAGGTTTCACTAAAGCGATAACGTCAGTGGGTTCTCCTGACACTCTTTCTTATACCAAACCAGTGATGTATCTATCCTCTACAGTAGTTCATACAGAGATAGCCCAGCACCACAGGCTAACATCCACCAACTATGCTGCTCCCACCCTGCTTTTATCACTTACACAGTCAGCTTGATAAACACTGATTCAGCAATCCTTGGTACCCTGGTAGGGAAAGGGCCATCACCCTCAGTATTTCTCAAGAGAATTGTCTGGTGGTTAGAATGCGACCGTGAGTCACAGAGATGCTAATCCTAGCCCAGGCCCTGACTCATTCTGTGGCCCTTGCCCTACACTCTCCACCCCTGGGTTTCCCAAGATACTGGGATACACTCCTGTATTTACCTGTCACAAGTAAATGAGCTATATTCAGAGATTATTTGCAAGGCAGCTAAAGTTGTGGGATTTGTGGGACCTTAAGTGGTAGAGACTATGTGACACAGGTTCAGAAACATAAAATAGTTGTTCATAACAGTTTTCAACGCTCAAACATCTAGTAGAGAAAGAATTCAAATTTAGAAATTAGGCAAATATTACCAAAGTATACAAGGAGCAAGTCCGGCTGGTCACCTTTATCTCCTGCTCTTCAGGGATGTTTGTGCTGAAGCCCAGAAAGTTAAAAGACCTGTCCAAGAAGGCACAGCTCTGAAGTGCCCAGCTCAGCGTGATCCAATAGAAATATAATGCAAGCCACAAATGTGAACCACATGTATAATTTTAAATTTTCCAGTAAAGTAAAAAAAAAAAAAAAAAACAGGTGAAATTAACTTTAAAGATAGATTTTATTTAACCTAACATATTGTAAATATTATTTCAATATACACTTTTTAAAAATTATTAACTAAGGACCACATAACTTCTTTAAGCCTGTCAGAGCCCTATTCTGACCTATTCTTTTATTCCCTTATGACCCTTTTAAAAAAGAATTTCATCCTTTTACGTAACTCCTCTCCCCCATCCCATTCTGAGGCTTCTTCACTCTGATTAAATTCCTCTGAAATTCACTCTGAAAAATTCATTTTCTGTTTATCTGGGATCCCTGAGTATGTGTAGGGGGATTATTAGTAGGGATTCTCTTATTATTTAGCTATTCTCTTTAATTCCTAAAATTTCTGCGTGTCTGAAAGCATTCCCAACAGAAACGAGCCACAGAACCAGCTTCTGCTTCTTCCATCATCAGTTGGTGACCTCATGGGGAAAACAAAGAATTGTTATTTTCATTCCTTCCAGAAGGTTGATCGAACTATGTTAACAGGTTCATTCTCAACAATACCATGCCTTAAAATGATGTCTCCTTGGATTCTTAAACAGAATGAGGCATGAGTCTAAGTTTAGTGATTTCCAGCGATGAATATTTCAACTGAGTGGTATTACAAGAACCTAGATGTCCACAGAAAATTAGGTGGTAAATGGATAAGACTTGGGGATCATGTTCCTTTCTCTCTGCTCTACAAGACAGACCACATTCCAAGAACTGCCGGGTTCACCACGGACAGTTGCTAGGGTTGTAATGGCCCAAGTAAGCTATTCAATGTGCAACTGGGTTGTATTTCAAATTTCTTTTGATACCTTTTTTTTCCCCACAAACAGCAGAATGTAACTAAAATAGGCCCTAGACAAAACTGTGAAATCTGTAGGCCTGGATTCCATGCCACCAGAATTCATTTTCCCACTTACAAAACCACTGTCTGATCTGTATTACACATAAGATGCTGAAATCCAGCTGAAGGTCAACAAGTTCATGGCAATAAGAAAAGGGTAATTTCAGGGAAGTCTTTCAAAGAATGAAAAGGCAGGACAATATGGGTCTCAGAGAAGAAACTGAAACCATGCCCCAAAGGGTTAAAAAAAGCCCATCCTGAAACCATGTTTCATAGAGTTAACAGAAACTGATGACTAACAGAAATTCCTGAGTTTGTCTTACAGACAAGCAGGTAAGGGAACAGCTTGTTAAAAACCTTTCTGCTTGTAACCTGCCTTCACTGACCAAGCTTGCCTTAATTATGACTCCTTAACCACCCCTATAGATAACACCTCTGACTCTGGGTCACTATAGTAACAGGGGTCTTAAGTTGTGTTCTAGGATCTTGGAGTCAGCTTCTGCCCAGTTCAAGCCAGCTAAGACTGGTTGGGACCACCGTCCCTAAAACTGGGCCTGAGCAGATGTCCAATGAATGATCTTTTGATACCAGAGAGCCAAAAACTCCACCCTCAGAACATGCTAAGATCCTCCATTTTTGAACATGCATCCCATGAAGAAGCATGCAACTCAGATACACCTGCACAGAACACCAATTGCCTCACCTTTTCTCTACCTCCAATCACCTTTCCCCATGCCTAAGACCACCCTGCTTCTTTATCCCATAAATATCTCAAGCCCCTTGCCTTTGGGGAGGCAGATCTGAGATTTGTTCTACCATCTCCTCACTTGGTTGCTTCATGAATAAACCCTTTCTCTGCTGCCTCAGTGTCTCAGCATTTTACTTGCTGTGCATCAGCCAAACAAACCTGGTTTGGTAACAAAACTATCTCAATGGCTAACAAAATGTTTGTATGTGTGTCTTTGGAAAAGGAGGAGAATGTCTTAAAACATTTAAAACATTTTTTTTTTAATCATGCTGAGACCTACCAGCTCTGCAAAACAGACTGCAGGATGCCAGAAAAGAGGCTATTATGGGCTATTAGAAAGATATACTGTATGGAGGACACCTGGATTCTCCTCACAGTTCTGTCTTTAAGGGGTTGTATGATTTAGATCATGTAGCTGATCTTCATTTGCAGAATTTAGTCACCTTTTAAGTTCCCTTAATGTTCTATAATGTAAAATTTATGAATAGAAGCACAGAGATGCCTTGTAAAAAGAAAAGCTTATGAGACAGAGTTGGGAAGATTGGCAGGAAATAAACTAGATGTTGTTATCACCCTCCCACTTATTTCCAACCACAACACCTCCTTTCAGAGAGCAAATTTTCTCTTCTGGCACCCAGCTAGGTCTTGGCAAAGTTTAGGGAAAAAAATATCCTGCCCCCTCAATTCACATCCAGCCACATTTGCTATCACCAAGGAGATCCTGGAAACATAAAGGTAACACAACCAGGAAGAGTAGGAGGCAGGGCTAGACAGGGAAGTCCATGCTAACACAACACAAAGTATTTGTTACTACTGCCTCCTCCCACCCTCTTCCGGGTACTTCATGCCCAACTCTTTTTATTTACAGAGTTGTTATGAAAGCACCAAATATTGGACATAAAATATAAATTTGAGTTTTATTGTTCATAAAATTTAAATTTCACAATTTTTAAGTCTATAAGCTATACTGAATGAAATAACCACTAACCAGTCAGGATGAAATCTACTTTTTGGTTATCAGCATTAGTTCCCAAGATAAATTCACCCAGCTCTGGTCCTTGGAGAAAGAAAGTCCTCCTTAATCCTTGAGGTCCCAAAGCAACAACATAAAGCAATAGAACATCAAATAGTATCTGTATGAGAAGCCCAAAACATCATATGATTAAAATTTGTTTCTATTTGTTTGCTATCATGATATGAATTTCCCTTCTCTGTGGTGTTGCTGACTTCATCCCTAACATCTGTACTGTTTTGAAATACATTGTATGCCTAGTAATAGAAACTATGGAAAGGTTTCAAGGCAGCCTTGTTGTTTCATGAGATTTGTGGCCACAAAAGCTAAACATTTAATCTGGCAGAAACTCAAAGTCCAGGCCACCTCTAGTTTTTGAGCAAACTGTGTTCTAAAAGTATGTAGATTTGTGCTTTGAACCTCGATACGAATTGCAATAGAAACAGTGCTGTGAATGGTGGTTAGGTTCCTTGGCCAGCCTACAATGCCCATGTTAGCTGGACACTGTATGGTTATAATAAATGTGATTAGAAAGAATATTACTTTTAAAATTCTGTACAATGATTCAGGTTTGCGTATGTCCCTGCTTTCGATTGCTCCTTAGAATATTGTAATAAATCTTCATCCATTCAGGCTCAGGACATTAATCCAGTATAAACTATAATAAAGGATAGCTGATAAGTCTTTCATCTGATGTGGGAATAGAACATGTATTTTATTTGGGAAATATCCAAAATTCTTCAGATGTAGGTCTAATAAATCAATTAACCTGAATGATTTGGTTTGGTCTCAAGAACAAGATGCAATCATCAACCATATTAGTGATTTCCCCAGAAATTTCCTTCAGAAGGCAATAACAAAACAGGAGTTCTAGAAATTAGCAATTGTAGCATCGCCCTATATGTTGAGGTTACTGTTAAGAAAAGACACAGTTCATTTGAATCTAGAAATCTAGATATGTTTTATGTTTTCTTTTTTATAGTCTCATCACAGCTACTGTAAGACTACCTCAAGTCATTTAAACATCTACATTTTAAAGATGTAATAAGATAATCAATCCTATGAATTCCATGACCTAGAATACTAAGTTACCTAACCAGCTCCCTCACACTCAGTCAAAAGAGGACAGATTCATCTCACATGTTAACTCCCAATCCCTAACTACGTATATCTCTTTCTTAAGAGAGGGAGGAAATAGGAAGGATTTTCAAAGATAACAGATGGCTTAGGAGTATGAGTGTACCCAGTACACACACTTAAGTACAAACTGATCTTACAATTAAAGGAAAGGGATTAAAAAACTTTGACTGGGACTTCCCTGGTGGCACAGTGGTTAAGAATCCACCTGCCAATGCAGGGGACACGGGTTCAATCCCTGGCCCAGGAACATCCCACATGCTGCAGAGCAACTAAGCCCATGCGCCACAACTACTGAGCCCACGTGCCACAATGACTGAAGCCTGAGCACCCTAGAGCCCGTGCAGCACAACTACTGAGCCCACACACCACAACTACTAAAGCCCGTGCACTCTAGGGCCCGCATGCTGCAACTACTGAGCCTATGCGCTGTAACTACTGAAGCCCACACACCTAGAGCCCGTGCTCCACAACAAGAGAAGCCACCGCAATGAGAAGCCCGCGCACTGCAACGAAGAGTAGCCCCCACTCACTGCAACCAGAGAAAGGCTGTGTGCAGCAACGAAGACCCAATGCAGCCAAAAATAAATAAAATTAAAAAAAAAAAAAAAAACTTTGGTCCCCAGTAAAAAACTAAGTTTCCTTTTCTGTAATTAGTTTATAATTACGGAAAGAAAAAAGTTAATTTCTCTACCTCAAAACACAAAATATAAACATAGGGTTCTGTTATGCACTGTTCTGTAGGTAAGAGGGAGGAAATGAATAAAATAATCAATACTTTCAAACTTTTAAGGATTTCATTTACAGACGCTTTCCCCTTGGGTGATCATTATTCCAATATCAAAGAATCACTGTTTTATTATCTCCCTCCTTTGGATCTGAGTAAGAACATGTTACCATCCACTTTATCATTTTTTTGTGATAAAGCTGCTTCTTACATTTCTAATTAACAATGATTCCTCTTCATATGCTTGAAGCCCTAGGCAATCAGATATAACAAATTTGGGGTTATTAACTTTATCTTGATTATATTTGCAAATGAGCCTTGAAAGTGAAGTTCAGAGTGGCCTAAATGAAAGAGTCCTCCTGCCAAAGATGTAGCAATACAGACAGAACTGAAAATCTGATATACTTCTAACTCCCAAAAATGAACAGGTTTAGCTTGCCACTGCAAATTCAAAATTCAATACCACAAAAAGAATAGTTGGAGACTTCAATATACCACTTTCAATAGTGGATAGAAAAAATAGGCAGAGGAACAACATGGTAATATGAGACTTAAATAACATTGAAAAACAACTAGACATAACAGACATCTATAAAACACTCCACCAAACAATGGCAGAATATATACTCTTCTCAAATGCACCTGGAACATTCTCCAGGACAGAACACATGCTAGGCCATAAAACAAACTTTGATACATTTTAATGGATTGAAATCATCCAAAGTATGTGCTCCAACCGTAATGGAATGAAATTAGAAATCAGTAACAAAAAGAAGTTTGGGAAACTCAAAAACATGTGGAAGATAAACAACATGCTCCTCAACAACCAATGGGTCAAAGAAGAAATTTTAAGATATTTTGAGATAAATAAAAAATGAAGATATAAAATACTAAAATATATGGGATTCAGCTAAAAAAGTGCTTAGAGGGAAATTTATAGCTGTAAATGCCTATTTTTTTTTTTTATAAAAAGAAATATCTCAAATCAAAAGCAAAGCTTCAACCTTAGGACATCAAAAAAGAAGAGCAAATTAAACCTAAAGCAAGAAGGAAGAAAATGATAAAGATTAGCAGGGAAATAAATAAAATATATAATTAAATACAGAGAAAATCAATGAAACAAAAAATGGGTACTCTGAAAATCAATAAAACTGACAAAATGGTAACTAGATTGATACTCAAATTACTAGAAATAATACTCAAATTACTACAATCAAAAATGAAAGAGGAGACATTACTAAAAACCTTACAGAAATAAAAAGGATTCTAAAGGAATACTCTGAACAACCGTATGCCAATAAATTAGATAATCTAGAAAAAATGGACAAGTTCATAGGAAAACTAAACTACAATACTGACTCAAGAAAAAATATACAATCTGAATAGATTTGTAACAAGAGATGGAATTAGTAATCAGAAAATTACCCACAAAGAAAAACCCAGGCCTAGGTGGTTCCACCAATAAGTTCTGCCAAACATTTAACAAAGAATTAATACCAATTCTTCACAAACTCTTCACAAAATAGAAAAGGAATGAACACTCCCCAACTCTTTTTATGAGGACAGTATAACTCTGAATGACAAAACCAGGCAAAGACATCACAAGAAAAGAAAACTACAGACCACTATCTCTTATAAATATGGATGCAAAAATCCCCAACAAAATAGCAAACTGAATCCAGCTACATATGACTAAGTGAGGTTTATCCCAGGAATCCAAGGTTGGATAAACATCTGAAAATCAATTAATGTAATTAACTGATTACATATCAGTTGAATTAAGAAACAAAACCCCATGATCTTTTCAATAAAGCAGAAAAAGCATTAAAGCATTAAAATTTGTTTCTACTTGTTTGTTATCATGATATGAATTTCCCTTCTCTGTGGTGTTGCTGACTTCATCCCTAACATCTGTACTGTTTTGAAATACACTGTATGCCTAGTAATAGAAACTATGGAAAGGTTTCAAGGCAAACGATAACGATAACGATTATTATAAAATCATTTTAATGATTAAAAGAAAAAAATCCAACTGAGAATAGAAGCGAACTTCTCCAACCTAAGGAAGGGCATCTATGAAAAACCCACAGCTAGCATCATACTTAATGATAAAAGACTGGACGCTTTTCCCCTAATATCAGGAACAAGGCAAGGACACTACCAAGAAAGTGAAAATACGAATTCCCTGGCAGTCCAGTGGTTAGGACTCCTCATGCTCACTGCCAAGGGCCCGGGTTCAAATCCTGGAACAAAGGCCCCACAAGCCATGCAGGATGACCAAAAAAAATAAAATAAAGTGAAAATACAAACCATGGAATGGAAGAAAATTTTTGAAAATTATTTATCTGATAAAAGACTTGTAGAGAACGCTTACAACTTAACAACAGAAGACAAATAACCCAATTTTAGAATGTGCAAAGGATCTGAACAGACATTTTCTTAAAACTGTATATGAGTTGCCAATAAGCACATAAAAAATGCTCAACATCATTAGTCGTTAGGGAAATGCAAATCAAAATCACAATGATATACTACTTAACACCTACTAGGGTGGCTAGAATCAAAAAGTCTGACAAAAACAAGAACTGGCAAAGAGGCAGAGAAACCAGAACCTCCATATCTGTATGAGAATATGGGAAGGTAAGCTGTGGCAGCCACTCTGGATAACAGTTTGGCAGTTCCTCAAATGGTTAAATGGTTAAACATAAAGTTACCATTTGACCCAGAATTCCACTCCCAGGTATTTAAGAGACATGAAAACACATGTCCATACAAAAACTTGTACATAAATGTTTATGATAGCATTATTCTTAATAGCCAAAAACTAGAAACAATCCAAATGCCCATCAATTAATGAATATATAAACAGAATGTGGTATATCCATACAATGGAATATTATTTGTCTCTAAAAAGGAATGAAGTATAATACATGCTATGATATGAGTGAATCTTGAAAACATTCTGCTGCATAAAAGAAGCTAGTCACAGAAGATCACATATTACATGATTCCACTTACATGAAATATCCAGAATAAGCAAATCTAGAGACAGAAAGCAGGGGGCTAGGAGTATGAACTGTTAGGAGGATAGGGTGGTGACAGCTAAAAAATATAGGGTTTCTTTCTGAGGTGATGAGATATTTTAAAATTGATTGTGGTGATGTTTGCACATATCTGTGAACAGACTAAAAACCATTAAACTATATACCTTAAATTTGTAAGTTCTATGATAGGTGAAATATATCTCAATAAAGCTTTAAAAAAAAAACCCAACTCAATACTGAACAAACATTAGAAATCTACCCAGACCTCTGCTACCTCTGAAAGCTTCCCTCGGCAACTCCCCCTCCTAGTCTCTCAGTTCAGAGTGTGTGGGCGATTTGAGTTTGTGCAAGCAGATTACATAGATTATAGTGAACAACAGATCTCACCATCTTCTCTATAAGCATGCTAACTTAATTCCATATCCTGATTGCCAAAAGACTGTTGTGTTTGGCTCACTAAAGGATATTAAGCCTTGTGCTGAATTGATGTGCTATAAATTAAAAATAGAGTACAAAGATAAATAAGGAATTAATCTCCAAGATTTTTCATGGCTATCTGAAGAAGAAAGAGAAAATAAAGAAAATGACTGGAGGATAAAATCATTTGTGGGACTTGTAAGGATCTTTAGCCATCTAATCCATCTTCTTCATTTTATACCTGAGAAAACTGAAACGCAGGAGAATTCAGTGTCCGATTCAAGGTCATGCATCTCATTGCTGACCAATCATCTCAGTTTGCCCGGGACTGGGACAGGCAAGGGGGAAGGAAGGTGAGTTCCCAGTGTTAAAACTGGGAAAGTCCTGTCAAACTGCAACAAGTTGATCACCCTATGCCGATAGTGGCAATCAGTTAGAGTATAAGGTAGCTACTGACTCCTAACGCAGTGTTCTTCCTTCAAGGTCACGTTCTCTCAGAGAGAGAGCTCCCTGCTTTGAAGAAACTTCTTAGCCTACTTTCCCGTGACTGCCCTCTGGATGAGAATTTTTCAAAATCCAAATTAGACTGTGAGTTAATTTTATTACTTGAATAAATACTTAGATTTCAAGATCTAGTATTTTTGTCCATGAATCAATCATTTACCAAGATACTTAATATAAACTGAACATCATACCACTTTTCTTCTCAGGTATCACATTAATTCCAGTGAAATTTAAATTTCAAATGCCTAGAGCTGATGTTTGCTATAACATGCTTCTGTGGAATGGGTATGTGGTCTTCAGAGTCTTCGTTATCATTGATATAAATCACACCCAAAACACAAATATGTAAACAAAATCTGTTTTGAGTGACTAATCTGCCCCCTTTCCTAGAGGCTGCTATTATTTCATCACACGCACAAAGATATTTATATGGACTTAGTCTCTTTTTGCTTACTTCAACTAACTGCTTATCTAATGCCACATGGCCATCTTAGAACCAAATCTACCAAAAAGAATAAATAAAGCCCTTTATAGCCGGAGGCTCCTGGGCTTCCTAATCTGAGGTCTAGGGACAGAATTGGGAGGTATGGGGGGGGGAGTCAATGCAGCATATGAAATAGCATGTCAAATGATGGACAGAGGAGCAGTAGCATTTGTTACATTCTCAAAGGGGTAACTGAACCCCAAAATGAAATTTAGCCGTAAATCTTTCCTAAAACAATGTTATTTCATACTCCTTGCAAAGGACACAAAAGGAGAATAAAATGGCTAAACCTGACTCAGTAGGGAAGACTGATTAATCCTTGATTAGCACTCCAGAGACTACAGAGAAATGAAGACATTCTCACAGTAAGAAAATGGATTGGGAATAAAGTTACTGAGAGGAAGAACAGGAACAAAACAGAAGCACAAAGTCATTTCTAATTCATAAGGGAAAAGAACAGAGTGAAGGGGGAAAGATCCAGTTACTGTTGAGGAGTCATCTACCTGAAGTGATTGAAACAGTTGATGACATCATGAAATTTACTTAGGAAAAGCGTAAATGCCCCAAAGCACAATGAGGAATTGTTAACACCTGAAAGGTTTTCTCTAAGAACCCAGGGTAAGTAATTTCTCTTCATCACTTGAACATTTACCTCTCACTCTTGAAAAACACATTTTGATATTGAGATAAAGCAGCCTCCTTTTCCTGACAATCCTGAGATGGCAAGTTAAAAAGCTTTAAATCTTATAAGCAATTGGAAGCAGGCAACAACATTTTCTTCCAAAACCAATCTTTGCATGATTGTGCCCAGAGGCAAGGGTACAGCTGGAAGATGATCAACTTGTCCTTTATGCTTTAATTTTCTTAGTGACTGGTATTAAAAAGAATGAGTCAACCATATTCTCATCAAGTTCCTCTTGTGTTCTCAAACTCTAAACATAGATTGAATATGTGAGCTACAACACAGTAAATGCACTGATGAATACTAATCATAGTCAAGTAACTGATATTGAAATGAAGGAATGCTAAGAATTTAACACTAAAATGTGTCATTCTTGGAATAAGAGAAGGAAAAACATTGGTGTCCAATCAATAAATGTGATTTAGTAATGATAAATTTCTGAATATTTTACAAACCAGATTTAATTTTTGTTCCAAGGCCTTCTTTCTGCTCTATTTCTTCATCTTATGCTTGCCTTCATACATCAGTGGTTTCAATTAAAGGTTTTCAGCACACATTTTCTAAAATATATTCATAGACAGTGTATCACCAATGAGTGCATGAATATATTTACTATACTTGCACAGTAAAATTATTTTACGGCTTTCCATAACTGTTATATAGGAAAATATCAATATTTATTATAAATCTTGGCTCTTCTAAAAAAAAGATTATGCTCATTAGGCACAATGTTGATGTAAATATAATTTTCTAGGAGGCAGAAATTCCATCTTCTGAGCAATTTATGCATAGTCTAATTTCATGCATACCCAAGTACTTAACATTATTCAGTGAGACAAAACACTATCATGATGCTAGCTCACTGATACTCAAACATATCTCAGACTGATACTTTTCCATGCTAGTGGCTGGAAACTTTCAATGAGAACACTACTGTAAAATCAAACTCTGAAGAAAAAGCGCAATTCAACTTAACTAACCATTACTAGGATATTGCTATATGTTGAACAGTACGTTAAGCACTATCAAGTTTATAAAAGCAATATACAATGTTTTATATGCTCTCTAGGAATGTGAAAGACCCTTGAATATGCAGAACAAACAGGAACAAATTGGAAAAGAAAAAAAAAACCATGAACCAGTAAATGTCAAATGTGAGATGAAAACAATAAATGCTAGAGAATTCAGAGCAGAAAGCCATTTCCATGAAGAAAAGTTGAGGGAAGTTTCAGGGAAGAGGTCAGATCAGCACTGACTTTTAATTTAAAAATATGATTTAGAAATCTTAAAATATTACCCAGACAAGGAAATGGAATTAGTAGATTTAGGCATGGACTTATTAGTTCATGGAGGAAGATGAGGAAGAAATTGACTGGAAGCGATAGGCTTCATACAGCAAACCAGAGTATGGAGCTATAAGGTCAATAGTTAACACAGTGCTATAATGGGAACAACTGTTAGGAACATAAAACCTAATTAATATCACTTGAAATGGGCTCTAATTCTCAGCACATAAGGTGTCATAAAACAACCCTTTGTTTAATACCAAGAAAATCTCATTGTGGAAATTCCATTTTATAGTAGATCATTAGTTTTTCAATCAAGAATAAGGCAAGACAGAAAGAGGTATAAAATTACTTACAGAACTTATTCACATAACCTGTGCCTGTGTTTGGTGTCTAAAACAGCCCTTTAAACCCATGTGCCACAATCTTTGGAGGGGAATATATCAATAGTATGTCTAATTGAAAAAAGCTGTACGTACACCCTACTTGAGAAGAGAACCACAGCAGAAGGGCTTTGGAAGACCACATAACACCGTCTTTAATCAACAACACACTGCAGGACCAATATATTTTCTTAGCCCAATGTGCCTGACATTTAGATGTACAGAGAAGCTCTCCCCACATCCTACTGTTCTCACCAAACACAAGGCTTGGGTTTTGTTTTCATTTGCTGTAACAAACCAAACATCTTAACCAGAAGCAAGCAATTGAAATTGAGCAATGTGACACCATGGGAACATAATAAAATCAGTTGTCATTAAAAAAAAAAAAGAAAATAAAACTACCCAAAAGACAGTCAGAGGTCAGTGACACGACAGGTTTATAGCCTATGTTAACCTTCTATGACATAGTTTCTTGCATCATCTCTTGGCATTACTATTTCTCTTTAAAGATTTAGTAAGTGGAAGGAAAATTTTCTCTCATTGAAAGGGCATCAAATAGAAACATACAAAACAAATGAGCTCATCTTACTATTTATCTAGTAAATGAATATTTCATTTACTCTAAGGTTTAGTCAAGCATTTAGGGCTTTTGTCTTTGTCTTTTGTTTATCTTTACAGAGCTTAATATTTTCTGGGTTTAAGTGTATTTACTAACATAGGGAAATACATAATTATAAAATGGTACATGCTGTGGAAACCCAGAAAATACCACATCTTGAATCGAGGACCACCGGCACAGACAACCCATGGCCCTGCTAGTTATTAGGGACTAAAGAAACAAGACTCTCTTCATATTCCTTTCTTAGGACACTTGAGAGGGCAGATTCAATTAGAAAAGAGAAAATGGTGGAGAAGTTTTGAGCAAATACCTCTTGTCCTTGATTCCTGGATACATTGTTTTCGTATTAATGTTTCCAAAATCGGGATCCCTCTTTCCATAGGCATATACATTTGATATAGAAGCTTTTTCCTGATGATGCTATTCAACGGATGACACATCTTAGAAGGAAGGAAGGAACCTTTTTTACAAATGAGAGTATTACAAAAAGAATTCCTGTGGGGGTTTGTGAGGGCACAGGTGGTTAAGACTGGACAGTCCATGGTCAGGTTGATGAGTGTATCCCGTGGCTTCTTTCCCACCTCCACCCTTCAACTACAAGCCCAGGTGATGTGATTAGAATAAAGCATTCCTGACAATGCCTCCTCACAACCACGTATTTATGACGAGATCCACCTCACATGTGGAGGATTGTGCATAAGAGATATGAAAGGATGTGGGCAATGCCCAGCACTGAAGGGCCAGAAACATAATGCAGGGGTCTGACTTCTTCCCAGAGGGACAAACTAGCTCTGCCACACCCACCTCCCATTCATGGGATCACTTATCAATCCACTTATGACAAACAATGTAAACCTTTTTTCCTCTTGTTTGTGTCATGAAAACAAATATCAAGTCAACTGCTGATACTATATTGGGGACCAGAATGCTGTTTTAGAGAGAAAAATGATCCAGAGAGGAAGTGTGTCAGGATACAAGGACCTGGATTTTAACTCTGGCTTCTTCACCTGGGTTTTATACAAATGACTTGAACTTGCCGTGACTTCTTTTGATTGTCCCTAGCTAATAACATCCAATAGAAAATAATAAAACACTGACTCACTTCCCAGGGATGTTTTAAGTAGAAATGAGTAATATTTTCAAAGGCTTTTCACTGCTGTTACTAAAGTTTGGAATTTCAAAATCAAAATGGCTTAATCTTCTTTAAGTTACTTGCTTCTATAAAGGCACAATGCTCTTGGGTTTAATAGAGAATTCATCAGAGACCAAAGCAGAATTTGGGTTGGTGGGAGGGTCAGGGAGGGCAGAACAGAGTCTGTAGAAAAGGAAATAGCCAGAGAAGCCAAATTTGAAAGCTTATATGAATGATATACCACCAACTATGAGCTACTTAAAGCAATAAGCTTCCTTTCAAGTATAGAGCTTCTTTTTTTTTTTTTTAAACGCTTCCTTTTTATTTTTTTAATTTTTTATTTATTTATTTATTTTTGGCTGTGTTGGGTCTTCGTTTCTGTGCGAGGGCTTTCTCTAGTTGTGGCAAGCGGGGGCCACCACTCTTCATCGCGGTGCGCGGGCCTCTCACTGTCGCGGCCTCTCCTGTTGCGGAGCACAAGTTCCAGATGCGCAGGCATAGTAGTTGTGGCCCACGGGCCCAGCCGCTCCGCAGCACGTGGGATCCTCCCAGACCAGGGCTCGAACCTGTGTCCCCTGCATCGGCAGGCAGACTCCCAACCACTGCGTCACCAGGGAAGCCCAAGTATAGAGCTTCTTAACCACCCTCCATAGTCAACCCTGAATGTGCAGGATGGCAAAATTCACAGATCCAAAGCTTAGCAGCTGCCTAGATCTGAAAAACAGGGCTTTCATTTGTGAGACTGTGCCAAGAACTGTTTTTGAGAAACAAAGTGAAGGGCAAACAGCTACAAATTAAAAAGGGCAAACAGCAGTCAATTACCTTGTGACCACTTCGAAGCCATTAATATAGATTTTTTTCCCTGAGGAAAAATGTGAGAAGCAATCATGATTGGATAGTCTCTACACTGGGGGAAAAAGCCCTAACTGTGTAAATTAAGCAGCTATCAGCAGATCAAGATCAGATTCAATCATGGAAACACTTCTGCAAATACAAACAACCTTGACAAAAATCAATGCCACTCAAGGTGAAGAGGAAAGTTTGAACGGTCAAAGCACACATAAAGGCTCTTTCCTCTTAATTACCAACCTAATCATTACTTACCTGGTATCTGTAAGCTACCCTGCTGGATAGATGTCAGCTTACCTGAAGACTCCCTCTGTGCTATGAATGAAATTGGAGTTTATTGCTTGAAGGACCTCCACTCTCCTCTCAACAATATTTCTACAAGAATCAAAAACGTCTGCCTGCACTCTTGCTCTCTCTCTCGCTCTCTCTCCCTTTTTCCTTCCCTCCCTATTTCTCCCTCCCCCACATACACACAAACATACTCACGCTTTCCCACACTGATGATTAATAAATATTGGTAAACCCATCCAACAATGCTATTTCCTCATACATAAGGAACTTCTTTATTTTATCAGAAAATAACCTTAAAATAGTGGGAAAAACTCTTTAAAGAAATTAAAATGTTACTTTAGAAGCTATTTATTCAATGCATAAGAAGGCAGTAAAGGAGGAACAGAGGAAGAGAGAAACAGGAGATATATAGAAAATAAATAGCAAAATAGCAAACCTAAGTCCAACTATATCAATAATAGCATTAAATGTAAATGAATTAAACAACTCAATCAAAGTCAGAGATTGTCAGACTGGATTAAAAACAAGGTCCAACTATTTGCTCTGCAGGAAACACACTGTAGATTCGAAGATACAAAATGCTGAAAGTAAAAGGACGGGGAAAGATACATGATCCAAAAAACAACCACAAGAAAGCTGGAGTAGTGACACTAATATCAGCCAAAACAGATGTTAAAACAAACAAGCAAAAAAGTTACTAATGATAGATACTTTATAATGATAAAATGGTCAATCTATCAGAAACATAACAATTATAAACATATGCATTTAACAACAAAACCCCCAAAATACATAAAATAAAAACTGACAGAAGGGATTAATGACTCAACAATAGTTATTTCTTTCTAGAAGGATAGAAAAATTAGACAGAAGATCAAAAAGAAAACAGCAGAATTGAACAACACTATGAAACAACTAGACTTGACAGACGTGTATAGAATGCTC
The DNA here is from genome assembly GCF_965194825.1 of Balaenoptera physalus. Classification (NCBI taxonomy): domain Eukaryota; kingdom Metazoa; phylum Chordata; class Mammalia; order Artiodactyla; family Balaenopteridae; genus Balaenoptera; species Balaenoptera physalus. The sequence continues at coordinate 143,854,938 of NC_138890.1, read as the reverse complement.
TAACCAACAACTGTAGTATGTGTATTCTTCCCAAGCACACACGAAAATTTCTTTAGGATCCACCATATGCTAGATGATAAAACAAGCCTCAATAAATTTTAAAAAATTGAAATCCTACAAGGTGTGTCTGCCAACCACAATGGAATAAAGTTAGAAATCAATAACAAAGGAATTTAGAACACCTGCATATATGTGCACATTAAATAACACCTTTCTAAATAATCAGTGGATCAAAGAAGAAATCATAAAAGAGAAATTAAAAATCTTTGAGGTGAATGAAAATAAAAGCATAACATTAAAACAAGGCATGCAAATAAAGCAATGCTTAGAGGAATATTTAGAGTTGGAAATGTCTATATTAAAAAAAAAGAAGATCTCAAATCAGTGACTTAGCCTTCACCTTAAGATACCAAAAAAAGATCTCATTAAGCCAAAGCATGCAGAAGGTAGGAAATGATAAGCATTACACTGGAAATTAATGAAATAGGGAATAGAAAAGCAACAGAGAAAAATCACGAGAACAAAACTTGGTCTTTTGAAAAGATAAACAGTGTTAGCAAACTTTTGGTTAAATGACCAGAAAAAAAAAATGAAAGAAGACTCAAATTACTAAAATCAGGAATGAAAGAGGAAACATCACTACTGACCTCAAAAAATTCAAAAAGATTATAAGGGAATACTGGGAACACATGCTAACAAATGAGATAACTTTAAAAAATGGAAAAATTCTTAGAAAGACACAAACTACTAAAACTGACTTAAGAAGAAATAGAAATTCTAAACAGACCTATAACATTAAAGAAGCTGCATTAATAACTTTAAAACTTCCCACAAAGAAAAACCTAGATACAGATGGCTTCACTGGTGAATTCTACTGAAGACTATTTTTTTTAATTAATACCAATTTTTCATAAATTCTACCCCCCCAGAAAAAGAGGAGGAAACAGTTCCCAACTAATTCTATGATGCCAGTGTCATCCTCATAACAAACCAGACAAAGACATTGCAAGAAAAGAAACCTGCAGACCAATATATTCTACTTACATAGTCTCAAAAATTCTCAACAAAACAGTATCAAACCAAATCCAGTAACATATAAAAAGGATGATACATCATGTCCAAGAGGGATTTGTCTCAGGAATGCAAGGTTAGTTTAACATTCAAAAATCAATGTAATACTTCATATCAATAAAAAAAGGACAAAACCCAAATGATCATGTCAATAGATGCAGAAAAACCATCTGACAAAATCTAACACACTTCCCATGATAAAAAACACTCAACAAACTAGGCATAGAAGGAACTTCCTCAACCTGATAAAGGGCATTTATTAAACAAACAAATAAAACACCCACAGCTAACATTATATTTAAAGATGAAAGACTGAATACCTTCCTCGTAAGATCAGAGCCAAGAAAAGAATATCAACTCTTGCTGCTTCTACTCAGTGTGGCACTGGAGGTTCTAGCCAGGGCAATTAGGCAAGCAAAAGAAATAAAAGGCATGTAGATCAGAGAGGAAGAAGTGAATCAACCTCTATGTGCAGATGAGATGATCTTATATATGGAAAAATCCTAAGAAATCCATTAAAAAACTGTTCAAGCTACTAAATGAGTTTATAATGTTATAAGGTACAACAGCAATATATAAAAATCAATGTGTTTCTATACAATAGCAATGAGCAATCAAAAATGAAGTTAAGAAAATAATTCCACATACAGTAGCAATAAATAGACTAAAATACTTAGCTATAAATGTAACAAAAGTTGTGTAAAACTTGTACTCTGAAAATTATTAAACACAGTTGAAGAAATTTAAAATATCTAAATAAATGCAAAGACATCTGTATTCATGGGTGAAAGACTTAATATCTTTGAGACGGCAATATTCCCCAATTGATGTACAGAATCAACATAATCTCTGTCAAAATCCCAGGTGAAGTTTTGCAGAATCTGATGAGTGAATCCTCAAATTCATATGCAAATGCAAAGGACCCAGTACAGTCAAGACAAACTTGAGAAAAAGAAGAACAAAATAGGAGGATTCACACATCCTGATTGCAAAACTTACTACAAATCTAACATAAACAAGACAGTGTGGTACTGGCATAAGATTAGACATACAGATCAATGGAATAAAATTAATAAAATTTAACTAAGAATAAAATTAATCACTAAAGTTAATACTTTTAGTAAAATTATTAAAAATAAATCCTCACATTTATGGCCAATTGATTTCAAACAGAGCATAAGACAATTCAACGGGGGAAAAGTCTTTTCAAGAAATAGTGCTGGGACAACTGTATAACCACATCCTTACACCATACACAAAAATTAACGCCAAATGTATATTACATGTAAATATAAAAGCTAAAACAACAAAGATCCTAGAAGACATAGGATTAAATCTTAGTGACCTTGGGCAAGGCAAGGCTTTCTCAGATACAACGCCAAAAGTATAAGTGACTGGAAAAAAAACTGATAAATTAGGCTTCATCAAAATTAAAACCAGTTCATGACCTCCCTGGTGGTCCACGGATTAAGACTCCACATTCCCAATGCAGAGAGCCCAGGTTTGATCCCTGGTCAGGTAACTAGATACCACATGCATGCTGCAACTAAGAGCCCATATGCCGCAACTAAAGATCCCACATGCCACAACTAAGACCCAGCGCAGCCACATAAATAAATAAATATTTTTAAAAATTTAAACCAGTTGTGTTTTGAAGGATACCTTCGAAAAACAATCCACAGAATGGGAGAATATTTTTGCAAATCATAAATACGATAAGAGACTTGTATCTAGAATATATAAAGAACACCTACTACTCAATAATAAAAAGAAAAATAGCCCAATTTAAAAATGGACAAAGGATTTGAATAGATATTTCTCTGAGGAAGCTGTATAAATGGTAAATATGCACATGAAAAGATGCTTAGGAATATTAGTCATTAGAAAAATGCAAATCAAAATCACAAAGACATACACACTAGGATGGGTATAAATAAAAAAGACAGATAGTAACAAGTGTTGGCTCGGATGTGGAGAAACTGGAACCCTCACACATTACTAGAGGAAATGTAAAATGGTGCAGCCACTTTGGAAAACAGTTTGACAGTTCTTTAAAATGTCAGAGTTATGATATGACCCAGGAATTCTACTTATAGGCATATACTCTAGAAAAATGAAAACACAGTCCACATAAAATCTTTAGATGAAAGTTCATAGCAACATTATTTGTAATAGCCAAAAAGGTAGAAATAACTCAAACATCCATGAACTTGTCAAGGGATAAACAAAATGTAGTACATCCATACAATGTAATATTATTTGGCATTAAAAAGTCACAATATACTGGTAATACATGCTACAACACAGAGAAACCTTAAAAATATCATGCTAAGAAGCCAGACACAAAAAGGCCAAATACTACATTATTCTATTCATCTGAAATGTCCAGAATAGGAAAATCCATAGACACAAAGTAGATTAGTGGTTGCCTCAGACTGGGAGGTCAGGGAGGAAATGGGGTGTGAGTGCTGATGAGTACATGATCTTTTTTGAGGGATGATGAAAGTATCCAAAAATGGATTGTGGTGACAGTTTCATAACTCTGTGGACATACTAAAAACCAGTGAGTTGCACGCTTTAAATGAGTGAATTATTTGATGTACGAATTATATCTCCATAAAGCTCTGTGTGTCTGTATGTGTATGTATGTGACAGAGAAAGAGAGAACTTAGAACTTAACAATCATTTTCATATCATGCCCTAATTGTTGTACCAGTCTTTCAAGCCCCTTCCTGCTCCACAATTAGATGTCACACTACCTCCTTCTCCTTTCAAAATTATTTCCAACTGTATGAGTTATCCCTGGCTGTGTAACAAACTACCTCCAAATTTAGCATCTTAAAACAACAAACAATTATTTCACAGTTTCTGGGGGCCAGGAATCTGGGAGTGGCTTAGCTGCATCCTCTGGCTCAGCCCTCAACATCTGCCAAGGCTGTAGCCATCTCAAGGTTTGACTCAGAAATGATTTACTTCCAACTCACTCACACAGTTCCAACACCTCAGATCCTCGCTAGCTGTTAACATCACATCAGCTCCCTGCCACTGGGGCCTCTCTGCAGGGCAGCTCATCACATGTCAGCTGGCTTCCTTCAGAGAAAGTGACGGTGCAACAGAGTGAGCAGGACAGAAGTCAGGCTCTCGGTAACCTCATCTTGGCAATGGTGCCCCATTACTTTTGCTGTATTCAATTCCTTAGAAGCGAGTCACTAGACCCAGGCCACATACAATGCAGGGCATTACACAAGGGCATAAATACCAGAAGGGGGAGTCAATGTGGCCATCTTACCCCATCCAATCCAGGCAGCATGGTTTCCTCACCAACTCACAAGCACATTTCACTCATTCCTGCCCCTGTGCCTTCACTCTTAACTCACTTTATTCCTTTGTCTAATTCCTTTACCAATTCAAAGTCAGACCATTATTCAGGAGGAGCTCAAATTCCACGTGTTCCATGAAACTTTCCCTGATTACCCTTTATTACTCTCAACTCCCTCATGTTTCATAATTATGCTACACAATTTGCCCCTTAATTATCTCCTGCCTTGCCTTACTATTCAAAGTATGTCTCTTCTGACAGCATACGCTTCACATGAGAGTCTGTAAGAAATGTAGAATCTCAGGGCTCACCCCATGCCTACTGAATCAGAATCTGCATTTTAACAAGATTCCCAGTGATTTTCATGCACATAAAATTTTGGGAAATATCACTGAACTGTACCATTCATTGCTTTACCTGTGTAGGTCTCATATCCCTGACTAGATTGTAAGTACTTGGGAGACTAGTACCATTTCTTATATCTCTTCCGCTCTTACCCACACACCTACACACACATACACAAACACTGAAGCATATTAAATAGCTTAGTGTTGAACACATAGTAGAACATGTTAAAACTGCTGAAAAGGAAACATCACTGTGAACTGACTGAATTTTAAGATGTATCAAAAGACCTCAGTTTTAATCGCAGCTCTGCTACTCATCAGTTAGCGTAACTTTGCGCAAGTCACTTAATTACTTTGCATTTCCATTGCTTTATCTGAAAAATGAGGCGATTAACATGGACTCTCCAATTTTCAATCCATTTCAAAATATTTATTAATCCACAATAAAATTAGAAAGAATACAATTTGTTGTTGTTTTTTTTAATTTTTTTTTTTTTTTTTGTCTGTGTTGGGTCTTCGTTGCTGCGCGCAGGCTTTCTCTAGTTGCGGCGAGCGGGGGCTACTCTTCATTGCGGTGCACAGGCTTCTCATTGCGGTGGCTTCTCTTGTTGTGGAGCACAGGCTCCAGGCACGTGGGCTCAGGAGTTGTGGCTCACGGGCTATAGAGCGCAGGCTCAGCAGTTGTGGCGCACGGGCTTAGTTGCTCAGCGGCATGTGGGATCTTCCCGGTCCAGGGTCGAACCTATGTCCCCTGCATTGGCAGGTGGATTCTTAACCACTGCGCCACCAGGGAAGCCCGGAAGAATATAATTTGATATTGCTTAAGGAGTAAGAAAGCATTTTGGAATCTTTTAGTGTCAAAATGTCATCCACATGAACATCAGTAACACCTGCACTGTAGATGTGGGAAGAGGTTGCTTAGTCCAGGATCATTTAGGAAAAACCATGTAACTGGATGTCGTGTATTTTATTTCTCTTAGAACTTACGCCATGCCAAATGTTTACTCAATTGAAATATAAAGCAAATTGTTAAAGAAGCTTAAAATAAAGTTTTGGCTGGAGAACAAGGGGCTAGCTAGGAGGACAAATGAAATCTCCCTTATTTTGCACTCTGGGAATCTCCCACACTCCTTAACTCCATTCTAGAAAAGAAGCTTTAAGCTCTATCTATAAAAATCAGATTAGAGACAAGGACTTTGAGTTCAAAATAAAATTATGAATTTCTACCTGGTCTCCGGGATCTTCCACTGTAAAAAGAGGAGCTGGATTTGTTATCCAAAGCAGCAGAACTAGACTGAGTGAATAAAAGAGTGGACACCTAAATAAATTGTTTTGCTCTTTTTTTAAGGCAGGCAATTGAATTTCTTCTCCTCCCTCTAAGTAAGGTCCAGCCCCATTCGAAGAGCTTGAAATTGGCACTTCCCCTGAGGACCTGGACTCCAATTACATCTTATCTTTTTGATCTCTAAATCTATTCAAGTTCAAGGGCTCCACCTACTCTTCAGGAATAAAGGACTTCACTTTCCCTGTCACCACACTCCTGCCTCTTATTCCCTCGGCTTCAGCCTTCTATCCTCCCTTCTCCTGGAGAGAGTCCTAATTCCCCAATAGGATCTGTTTACTGTACACATTTTTTTAAGATTCTTTATTGCTAGAGCAAGGCCTGAGTGTGGAAAACTGGCATCACAGTGATAAAATGACTGAACATTTGTGGGCGGGAGAGCGAAGAGCTGTGGTTTGACCTGAGGGGCTGAGTTATGGGGCCACACATGCCCCCATACTTACTTGTCTAAAATTCATCGTCGCTCTTCCTTCCTGCAGAAATGCTCCAAAAGACAGAGCCTGGTTACCTACCTTCAAATTTATGAGAGGAACGATGGTAGTGATGATGATAATAACAGTAATAACACTAGTAACTGATGCTGTCGGCTGCCTCTGAACAGAAGCATATTTTTGGTTTCTGTCCTCAGGCTCCAAAGTGTTTCACATGATCACACGATGCAAATTGGCTAAGCGTACTCAGCGTTTTGGCATTTTTATTTAATCTATCTGCCTACTCCCCCATCTTGGCACTGAGTTGCACTTTGAAATGTATTACTTCTTCCTGTGAAAACTGGGCAGCGAGAACTATTACCAGACTTTGAGATTATTCGGGACATGCAGGTTCCCAGAGATCATTATCCCAGAAGCACAAAGTCAAGAATAAAAAAGGAAGCTCAAAATCTGCCTGAAGAAGATAACTCACGTACCCTTCTGGCAGATGAGTTATGCCTGCAGCCAAATGCTGATTTGGTAACACTGTCTTGAAATTGTTCATTCTATACAGCCAACCTCAGGCACCTGGACAGAAATGGCAGAGCCATCACAGAGAAAAGGGGTGAGCAAGAATAACCCTGGACCAGGGACAGGGACCTGGTTTCTAGTCACAATTCCACCACTAACTCTGACCTTGAGCCTGCAGTTTCTCCTCCCATGCAGTTTTCTAATCTGTGAAATGCAAGAGTTGAATACCACCATATTTCTCAACGTGTCTGCTCAAAAATATCCTGTAGGACACTTGTTATAAATACAGATTTCCATACTGCTTCCCTGGAGATGCCGGTTCGGTAAATCTAGCAGAAAGGTCTAGGAATCTGCATTTTAACAGATGACCCAGGAAAGCCTCCATAAAGGCAAATGTACGAGACATTGGAACACATGACAACTGAAAGCTCTCCCAGGTCTGCATTCTGCAGAAACCAGTTAATTAATGGTCACTATTAAGCTTCCACTCCCTACAAGGCCCTGCTAGATCCTCGACATGATAAGAATAATAGCTGCCATTTATACAGTGTCAGCCACTATTCTAAATGCTTTGCATTTGTGAACTATTTTAAACTTCACAACAACCCTATGAGGCAGGTACCATTGTTATCATTATTTAAAGATGCAGAAACAGAGGCATAGAGATTGAGTGACTGGCTAAAGGTGACCTGGACAACCAGGAAGTAGGGTTGAGATTCAAACTCAGGCATCCAGCTCCAGTTTCAGTCCTCCTGCAGATGTTGAACAGTTCAGAATCCCCAGCATTAGGCACTCAGAAAACAGTTAAGAAAAGCCCGGTAGCAACTAATAATAGTAATTTAACAAGTATCTACTTCATCTGGATCTGTGTCTCAGGAGCCACTTAAGGGAGAAACAGGGAGGCCAAGAAGGCAATGCTCTGGGCCCCATACCTGCTTCAACCTGACTAAACTAACTTTGTCTGTTTTATACACTAAAGTCTATGTCCGATTTCATTTGGGGAAAAAAAAAATTTCTTATCATTAAAAATCATTCATCTAGGCCACCTCTTTCATACAGAGGAGAAAAGTGACCTCAAAGGATTAAGCAACTTCTCCAGCATCACACAAGAGACCACTGCTACCTTGAAAGCTTCAGGTTTCCTGACTTCTTTCTCAGAGTCAAAATGAACTTGTCAACCTGACAGACTTGAACCCATTAAAATTAATATACATTAACAAATAGCCATCAGAGAATTGAAGATCAGATGAAGAAATCAGCGCAGTGGCATTTGAAAGGCGGCATTCACAGTGACACCAAGCGGAAAGGAAGACGACCCAGATCAACGGTCCTGTTCACCCTACAGGATCTGTGAAGTCAAAATCAATGCCTGTCTGCTCTGTAGCGTCGTCAAAAATTAGGGAAAAGCCCAACCAACCTGTGTTGAAGTAGCAAGATGACTAGAATTGGAGTTAGAGGACCGGCATATAAACTCTAGCTATGCCACTTCCCACCTGGGTAATAATACTAGTGATCAGACAAGCCACTAAAATGAGGCTTTCACGAGACCATACATGTCCCTAAGTCTATCGCTATAAAGGTGTTCAATAAATGTTAACCATACAACTCACAGCTTGGTTTTACTGGCTGGAACTTGCGAAACAGAAGGAATCTGCTAATACAATTATTATACCATGATGTTGAGAGCAGTGCTGACCACATAAAGGAGGACTGGAGACCAGGAAATTTCCCTGGGCTCCCCTTCCCTTGAACTTCTGTGGGCATGATGATAATCATTAAAGAATAATAAGGAAATTCTGCAGTGCATAGGCACTGATGAGCTTCCAAGCAGATGCTGTGATCATTATCAGTGTGATTCTATAAGTAACTCAGTTTTACCATCTAGACACCACCCAAGGTCACCAGAAGTTTAAAATTAAGGGCACCTTGGCACAGAAGTCAGTCCTGCTGATACCACACACCTTTCTTGCTCTCCTCTGCCACTGGTTAGTAGGCAAACACAGAGGTGTATGTCAGCCTAAGAACAGATTGCAGAGAAAAGGCACTGGAACACCGAAGTAGTGCCATCAACAAGGAAGAGGTTTCATTGTAAATCAGGCCAGTATGTGTCTCCTCTCTGTGCCAGACTAAGAGCTCTTAGAAGGAACAAATGATAAAACAAGAAAGTCTCTCTTCACCCATCCTGAATTTTCATCATTCACTTTGTTGACAAATGGATCAAGAGTTGACTTAGTCCACTCAGGCTGCTATAACTATCATAAACTGGGTAGCTTGTAAACAAGAGAAGTTCATTTCTCACAGTTCTGGAGGCTGGAAGTCCAAGGTGAGGGTGCCAGTATGATCAAGATCTGGTGAGAGCCCTCTTTTGGGTTACAGACTGCCGACTTCTCAATGTATCCTCACATGGCAGAATGAGGGTGAAATAAAGACATTTTCAAGCAAATATAAAGCTGAGTATTGTCCTCTAACAGTTGCTGATTAAAGGATATATTTCAAGAAAGGAGAAAATGATCCAAAAAGAAAATATGAAGTATAAGAAGAAATAGTGAGCAAGGAAAATGGTAAATATAAGAAAAATTTGAACACAAGCTGTATAAAATAGTAATAGCAATGGGGGAAGGAGAGTAAAAATCAAGATTTAGCACTAAAACACTGGACAATATAACATATAAACCAGGAGGCTGTGATTGACAATTGATGTTCAAATTTTCTAAAATCTCTGTATTGTTAAGAAGTATCTGAGGTTCAATTCTATTTGTCAATAAGTGTATAGGAACTTTGCTTAGTAAAATGGCCTCTCAGATGCAGTGAGTAAATCCTACAGACAAAATAAATACCACACACTGGATGCTCACCAAAGTAGGAAAAGAAGATAGTTGATGGGAAGGAAGTGTAAAGTGAGGGGGGAAAGAAAAGAATAACTTTCATTCTCAAAGTTCACTTAATAAAAGAATGCTTAGAAAAGAACAGTTCATTTATACATACTTTAAAAGACTGCAATCTGCTAGACGTGCATCGTGAACACCGGTGAAAACCTGGCGGCAGCGGAATACACGGCGTTTTATTTAATGAGAGTGGTGGCCTTGTGCATCATCTGGACCAGCCTGCCATCCTCCTGACCCACCTGGCACTCGTTCACTTTCCAACTTGCAGCATAGCTGTAACCCAGTCTGCAGTGAGCTGCTCTCAGAACCTTGAGACCTTGCCACTAAGCAGAGGTTCCCAAGGCCAGCCTGGCTCTCAGGGAACCAACCTGTAGAACTCAAGGTTGTGAGACAGGACTGGGAAGGCAGTCAGTTGAGTTTTGCAAAACGAATGGGAGGGGAGAACAGAAAGAGCCTATAATTTAAAACCAAGGTTCCAAAGTCCCGGCAGGAAATGTGGTGTTGTCCTAGACTCTAAATTCTCACTAAATACACTTGCCTTTCAGGTGGGTCACTCAGGTGACCCTGACTTGAACAGACACAGCTCTGTGGCCCTGCCGTTTGCAGCCCCCGTCCCTGTTAGAGAGAGAGGCAGCTGAACTGAAGGACAGGTGAGCTCAAGATCATGCCCTGGGAAGCATGGCGCTTTAGGGATGCCTTTGTATTCCTTCCATTTTATTACAGACTGTTTTCAAGTTTATGGTTAGGAAGGGTAAAGTTGATCCCGTTTTTTGAGGTGGAATCCAGCCGAGGGCAAGGTGGAACCTTTTCTTAGGGTAGGAATGTCTACAATCAGTCATTTCATCTAGCCTGCATCTTCAAACACAAACCCTTCAGTGGCTTTCTCTTAATGAACACATCTTTGCCAATGACAGAGGCTTGTACAGGATCCCTGTTTCACATGTCTATTATCTGTTATGCCCATCAGAGTGTTTTGGGGGTACGGGTTGGTTTGTCATTTATTTTCTATTTTGTATCTGCCTTATCGAGAAGCAAGTGCCCTTCAATTCCAGGACTCCTCATATTGTACATGTTTCCTGCCAAATTGGGGGGATCAGTTGTATTTTAATTTTGTAATCTATGGCTCTGTACCGTTGAAAGGCTCTCAATTCTGTGGGGTCTCCTTAGTATGTATGTGACTTTTCATGTTGCAATATCACACAAATAGGATGGCCCAACTTTTGCTCTTAGTAAACGATCTGAATGAGAGACAAAAAAAAAAAAAAAGAAAAGAACAGTTCAGGGCATCAGCAAGATGACAGAATAGAAGTTTCCCAGCTCATGTCCCCACATAGAAATAATGATTTGGCAGCCATCCACGGACAAAAGTGCCTTTGTGGGAGCTTTGGTGGGAATCCAGGCAGGAGGTTGTGAAATTTTGGTGGAGCCCATCACTGAAAGTGATGTCCTCAAAGCCCAGGACTGCTCTGAGAAGGCAGGCACATGCCCCAATGGCAGACTTGCTGACTGTGGTCCCAACTGTGGACTCCATCCCCCTGGGACTTGGTTCCAGCCCTGCTCTGCCATGGTACAGGAGCAGTCCTGCACCCCTGGTAATAGCTGGTCATCTAAAAACCCAGCTGTGAACCCAGAAGTAGCCCCAAGCCTAAGTTAGCAGAAGGAAGAAAATACTAAGATTAGAGCAGAAATAAATCAAATAGAGAATAGAAAAACAACATAAAAAATTTTTAAAACTAAGAGTTGGTATTTGAAATATAAGCAAGACTGACATACCCTTAGCTAGACCAAGAAAAAAAGAAGACTCAAATAAATAAAATCAGAGATAAAAGAGGAGACATTACAACAGATGCCTCAGAAATAAAAAAGGTACTATTATAAACAATTATACTCCAACAAACTGGATAGATGAAATGGATAAATGCCTAGAAACATACAACCTATGAAATCAAGAACCTACTGAATCAAGAAGAAACAGAAAGCCTGAATAGATCAAAAACAAATAAGGAGATTGAATTAGCAATCAAAAACCTCCCAAAAAAGAAAAGATTCAGACCAGATAGCTTCATAGGTGAATTCTACAAGCGTTCAAAGAAGAATTAATACTAGTCCTTCTCAAATGCTTCCAAAAAAAGAGGAAACACTTCCAAACTCATTTTATGAGGCCAGCATCACCCTGATACCAAAGTCAGACAAAGACATCTCAAGAAAACTAGAAGCCAATATCCCTAATGAACACAGATACAAAAATTCTCAATAAAACACTAGCAAACCAAATTCAACAGCACATTAAAAGGACTATACACCATGACCAAGTTGGATTTATCCCCAAGATGCAAGGAGGGTTCAACATACACAAGTCACTTGATGTGATACACCACATTAATAGAATGAAAGATAAAACCCGACGATCACGTCAAACAGATGCAGAAAAAGATTTGACAAAATTCAACATCTAATCATGACAAAAACTCTCAAGAAAATGGGTATATAAGGAACTTACCTCAACACAATAAAGAGCATATATGAAAAGCCCACAGCTAACATCATAAATGATGAGGGAAAACAAAGCTTTCCTCTCACATCCAGAACAAGGCAAGGATGCCCACTCTCACCACTTTATTCAACACAGTAGTGGAAGTCCTGGCCAGAGCAATTAGGCAAGTAAAAGAAATAAAAAACATCCAAATTGGAAAGGAAGAATAAAATTATCTGTGTTTGCAAATGACATGATCATGTGTGTAGAAAACTCTAAATATGAAACAGAAAAACGGCTAGAGCTAATAAATTTAGTGATGTTTCAGTATAGAAAATCGACATACAAAAATTAGTGAATGCCTCTATGACATAAATCACACCAAGATCCTTTTTGACCCACCTCCTACAGAAATGGAAATAAAAACAAAAATAAACAAATGGGACCTAACGAAACTTAAAAGCTTTTGCACAGCAAAGGAAACCACAAACAAGACAAAAAACAACCCTCAGAACGGGAGAAAATATTTGCAAATGAAGCGATTGACAAAGGATTAACCTCCAAAATATATAAGCAGTTCATGCAGCTCAATATCAAAAAAACAAACAACCCAATCCAAAAATGGGCAGAAGACCTAAATAGACATTTCTCCAAAGAAGATATACAGATTGCCAACAAACACATGAAAGGATGCTCAACGTCACTAATCATTAGAGAAATGCAAATCAAAACTACAATGAGGTATCACCTCACACCAGTCAGAATGGCCATCATCAAAAAATCTACAAACAATAAATGCTGGAGAGGGTGTGGAGAAAAGGGAACCCTCTTGCACTGTTGGTGGGAATGTAAATTGATACAGTCACTATGGAGAACAGTATGGAGGTTCCTTAAAAAACTAAAAATAGAACTACCAGACAACCCAGCAATCCCACTACTGGGCATATACCCTGAGAAAACCATAATTCAAAAAGAGTCATGTACCAAAATGTTCATTGCAGCTCTATTTACAATAGCCAGGACATGGAAGCAACCTAAGTGTCCATCGACAGATGAATGGATAAAGAAGATGCAGCACATATATACAATGGAATATTACTCAGCCATTAAAAGAAATGAAATTGAGTTATTTGTAGTGAGGTAGATGGACCTAGAGTCTGTCATACAGAGTGAAGTAAGTCAGAAAGAGAAAAACAAATACCATATACTAACACATATATATGGAATCTAAAAAAAAAAACACAATGGTTCTGAAGAACCTAGGGGCAGGACAGGAATAAAGACACAGACGTAGAGAATGGACTTGAGGACACGGGGAGGGGTAAGGGTAAGCTGTTTTACATTTTACTACCAAATGTAAAACAGATAGCTAATGGGAAGCAGCTGCATAACACAGGGAGATCAGCTCAGTGCTTTGTGACCACCTAGAGGGGTGGGATAGGGAGGGTGGGAGGGAGACGCAAGAGGGAGGAGATATGGGGATATATGTATATGTATAGCTGATTCACTTTGTTATAAAGCAGAAACTAACAGACCACTGTAACACAATTATACTCCAATAAAGATGTTAAAAAAAATACAAATAGGGGCTTCCTTGGTGGTGCAGTGGTTGAGAATCTGCCTGCCAATGCAGGGGACACGGGTTCAAGCCCTGGTCTGGGAGGATCCCACATGCCGCAGAGCAACTGGGCCCGTGAGCCACAATTGCTGAGCCTGCGTGTCTGGAGCCTGTGCTCCGCAACAAGAGATGCCGTGATAGTGAGAGGCCCGCGCACCGCGATGAAGAATGGCCCCCACTTGCCGCAACTGGAGAAAGCCCTCGCACAGAAACGAAGACCCAACGCAGCCAAAAATAAATAAATAAATAAAGAGTCAATTTGTATTTGTAACCTAAAATATTTATAAAAAAAAATACAAATAAAAAAATAACAGAATAGATAACCCCCCACACACACAGAAAAAAATTAGTGAATGCTTCTATATATAAAAATAAACTATCTGAAAAGAAAATTAAGGAAAATATCCCATTTACAACAGGAACAAAAAGAAGAAACTACATAGGAATAACCTTAAGCAGAGATGAAAGACTTGTACACTGAACATTATAACACATTGATGAAGGAAATTGAAGACATAGATAAATGCAAAAACATGCCATGTTCACAGACTGGAAGAATTAATATTGTTAAAATGTCTGTAATACCCAAAATGATCTACAGATTCCATGTAATCCCTATCAAAATCACAGTGGCAATCTTTACAGAAATAGAAAAAACAATCCTAAAATTTATATTTTAGGAACCTCAAAAGACCCTAAAGAGCATGCAATCTTAAGCAAGAAGGACAAAGCTGGAGTCATCACACTTCCCGATTTTAAAACATATTACAAAGCTAAAGTGATCAAAACACTATGATACTGGCATAAAAACAGACATATAGACCAGTGGAAGAGAATAGACAGCCCAGAAATAAATGCATGCATTTACAGTCAACCAATATTCTATAGGAGTACCAAGAACACACAATGAGGAAGGGACAGTCTGTTCAATAAACAGTATTGGGAAAACTGGATATCCACTTGCAGAAGAAAACTGAACCCTTATCTCACTCTATACACAAAAATCAACTCAAAATGTATTAAAGACTTAAATGTAAGACCTGAAACTATAAAATTTCTAGAATAAAACATAGGAGAAAACTTCTTGACATTGGTCTGGGCAATAATTTTTTGGATATAACATCAAAAGAACAGGGAACAAAAGCAGAATAGACAAGTGAGACTGTATCAAACTAAAAAGCTTCTGCATAGCAAAGAAAACAATCAACAGAGTGAAAGGGAAACCAACAAAATGGGAGAAAATATTTGCAAATCATATATCTGATAAGGGGTTAATATCCAAAATATATAAGGAATTTATACAACTCAATAGAAAAAAAATGCCATTAAAAAAGGGCTAAGGACCTGAATAAACATTTTTCAAAAGAAAACATACAAATGGCCAAAAGGTATATGAAAAGATGCTCAACATCACTAATCATGAGGGACATACAAATCAAAACCACAATGAGATAGTATGGCTCACACCCGTTAGAATAGCTACTATCAAAGAGACAAAACATAACTAGTGTTGGTGATGTGGGGAAAAGGGAACTCCTGCACACTGTTAGTGGGAATATAAATTTACACAGCCATATGGAAGAGTATGGTGGTTTCTCAAAAAAGTAAAAGTAGAACTACCATATGATCCAGCAATCCCACTTCTGGGTATATACCCGAAGGAAATGAAATCAGTGACTTGAAGAGATATCTGAAAGTAAATGTTTACTGCAGCATTATTCACAAAAGCCAAGATATGGAAACAACCGAAATATCTATTGACAGATGAATGGATAAAGAAAATGTGATATATATATGTGTGTGTATGTGTGTGTGTGTATGTGTGTGTGTGTGTGTGTATATATATATATATATATATATGTATAATTCAGTCTTAAAAAGAAGGAAATCCTGCCATTTGCAACAACATGATGAAACCGGAGGACATTATACTAAGTGAAATAAGCCAGACACAGAAAGACAAATACATGATCTCACTTAAATGTAGAATCTAAAAGAGTCAAACTAATACAAGCACGGAGTACAATGTTGGTTGCCAGGCGCTGGGAGGTGGGGGAAACAGGGAGATGTCAGTCAAAAGTACAAAGTCTTAGTTATGCAAGATGAATAGGTTCTGGAGATCTAATGTACAGCATGGTGACAAGAGTAACAATAGTGTATTGTACAACTGAAATTTGCCAAGAGGGTAGACCTTAAGTGTTCTCGAAGTAGAAACAAACAACATAAAAATGGTAACTGTGCAAGGTGATAGATATGTTAGCTAGCTTGATTGTGGTAATCATTTCATAATGTATATGTACATCAAAACATCAAGTTGTACACCTAAAAATATACAATTTCTATTTGTCAATTATATCCCACCCGATAAAGCTAGGGAAAAAAAAGAATAAGTCACCCAACCCCTCAAAAGTGAAGCTGTAATCTCCACCCTAGCCCAGAGAACTGACGCCATAAACCTTCTTGACAATCTGGATCACATCTACCCTTCCACAATTGCACATATGCATATGGATGATGATGGTTGTTTACATGTTTTTCATCTCCCAAATTCTCATCAAAGCTATGTGAATCTATCTGATTGAGCGCTAGAAACCTCCTGTGAACTCAGGCTTCTCATATTGGCGAGGCGGAGGTGGCAATTTCCTGGAAAAGTGAGTTCAAACACCCAAACTGAGATACTCTGGCTCTTATCAGATGGGATAAAAATGGTTTTACCCATACAGACATATTAAAAAAAAAAAAAAAAAACTAACAACTATATAAATCACCTGTTCTCTTAACCAGAAATAAATAATCTAAGTTAACAAAAATATCTAGTTGAAATCAGTTTACTGTAGAGTTACATTCTGCACATTAAAATTATGCCCCTGGGATATTCTCAAAATTTATAAAGGTGTCAACTTTGTATTGTATAGAGTATCCAGGTTAAGGCATGATCTTTGGGGTCAGACAAGGCTGGATTTGAACATCAGCTTCACTACTTACTACCTGATCCTTAGCCTCAACTTCATCATCTATGAAACAGAGGTGATAACACCTGTTACATACAGCTGTTGTGAAAATAACTGAGATATGCCCATGAATTTCAGAAAGGAGCCGGCAGCAAGGAAGGAATCAGTCGGTGTTAGCTGTAAGTATTCATATCATTAATGGAGGCAGCGTGTGACTAATCTGTACCAGGCGTTAATTTAAATGTCACTAACACTGGACTTTGGAATGCACAGACACACAATGTTGGAGCCTGAGGACACTTAAAGTTGACGCACTCCGGCTCTCATTTTCCAGATGAGGATTTGAGACCCAAAAGATTCAAGGAGTTGTCCAAACTCACAGAGACAGTATGGGGAACTCAAATCGGAACCTCAGCTTCTGGGAACCAGTCTGACACTATTTCTTCTAAATCAGAGCTCATGTGTTTTCCTTTATCTTCCCAGGAAATAACTTGTGAGATTAATATAATTAAAATTGGAAGACTTCTCCTGAGTACAGCCCAGCATGGGGTCTGGCCAAGGCAAAACCAACTTTGAGGAAAAATGTGTTTACCTTCCCTGGTTATAGTTCACATTGTGAAGCAAAAGAAACCAAAGAAGCCAATTACTGTAGGTGCATTTTGTTATCTTTCAGGCCTATTTATTCAGTGTGTATTCAATTTCATGGACAAATAATCCTATCTTTTCAGCAACTGCATTTTCTGAACAGAAAAAAAAATCTGGAAACTTGTACTAACAATGAGATGAAATATCTAAAGTACAGACATATTACTCTTGAAAATTCAGTCACAAAATTTTACCTACCAACCATTTCTGTCATTGCACCTTTTTTCTAACGCCCCCTCCCACGCAATTTAGACACATTTCTGAAAAATACATCACATTTTGGGGCTGACCTCATTCCTTTTACTTTAGCTACCATGAAGCCCCATTTTTAAAATCTTCTCTAAAGTGACTGTCTTTTATGTGCCATCACCAAATACCAACTGAGTGGTCCATGATACCACTCTGACGGCCATCTGATGGAAAATCATGCTCATTATGACTGAGTCCAAACTTAGCATATCATTATTTTCAAATTGTTTCAAGGAGCTATTTTTTTGAGCTGTTATAGCTATTGTAGGCTGGATTCCATAAAGAATTTTTCCATCCTGTGGGAGCCCCCAGCAACTTCTCATTCACACCAAGAAGGTCCTCTTCTCACGCCAGGGCCTAAGATTGCTACATTCTGCTGAGAGACACAAAGCAGGTTCAAAAATCATAGTGCAGCCTCTCAGCTGATGGGGTGAAGGATTGGTATATCTGGAACTGAGACCTATTACATCATCCTTGCCATGGCTCCAGGTGGCAGAGGTCATTTCAAAGGTGGCCTCCTGTCCTAAACAAGCCCCTTCTAGTCATAAAACAGACAACAGCTGAAATCACCTAGTCTAACCCTCTCATGATACAGAAAGATGAACCAAGGTTCAGAAAGGTGAAATTACTCACCAGATGTAAATCCAGATCTCCTGACTTCTAACTCAGGGCTTTGACGTGGCATGACTAAGTCTACGGCATCCCTCACAGCTCTCACTTCTGCTCTGACGTCTCCGCAAAGTTCCAGGTGATTCCCTGAATCTCCCTCTTCTCACCTCACGCTTCCCCAGACTCACCCTGACTTCATTTTATGTATGTCTTCATTACAATCTTTTTTTAAGTAGCCCCAAGTCTTAAGTACATTAAAAACTGAGGTCAAATGAAATTTTTAATATAAAACCACAACATAGCTGTCAAAGGGAGATAATAAAAGCGACCTGACCTCCAGAGAAATGGAGAAGTGATCAAACCACACCGCTATTTTTACCTGCCTGTAATTATAAAAAGATTTGTATGTGTAACTGAACACATAGTCACATGGACAGTGGTTCAGAATGCTCAGGAACAGATCACATTAAAGCAACTAAATTCAATATAGCCTGATCTCTTTTTTCTGCCACTGAGTTACATGCCCTGGGAGAATTAATAAATCAATCTGGGCCTCAATTTTCTCATCTGTAAAATAAAGTATTTGAAATGGGTGAAGGTGGTCAAAAGGTACAACTTCTAGCTATAAAATAAATAAATGCTGAGGTTGTAATGTACAGCATGCTGACTATAGTTAATAATACTGTATTGTGTATTTTAAAGTTGCTAAGAAAGTAGATCTCAAAAATTCTCATGGCAAGAAAGAAATATTTGTAACTATCTGTGGTGATGGATGTTAACTAGACTTACTGCAGTTATTATTTTGCAATATATACAAATCTCAAATCATTATGTGGTACAGCTGAAACTAATATAATGTTATATGTCGATTATACCGCGATTTAAAAAAGAAAAAAAATGAAGCATTTGGACTGCATGATTTCTAATTTCCCCTCTACGACTAAATACTATTGCATGTTTCTAAACACTCAGTATGAAGGATGATGCAGGAGGAGTCTGGAGGGCCAAGAAAAGAGTCTGAGGGTTGTAGGAACAGAGGAGACAATCTTCCTTCTTCTTTCAAACTTATAGTCTTAACCTTCATTATGAGCCAAGAGGCTTTAGCCCTGGTTCCTTCAAACCTATTCTCCTTCTTATCTTTTTCACCATTTTACCTATTGGAGTACACAAGCTCAATGGATGCTTTTACATGTAAATATTGATAAGGAGGTTAAATCTGTCAATCCTTTATACTTAATACGAATCAATTTAAGCAAATAATTAAGATGTTCCTTCTTAAGAACTAGTGGGCCTTTTGATGAATCCAATCATGAAAACTAGATACATTTTGGATATCAGAAAACATAAATGGGGAACAGGTCTTTGCAGGGAGATACGCGGGCACTGGGTCACAAAAGTGCTACATCAGTAGTAAGACAATTATCTAAAATGAAGAACAAAGCAGCAGAAACAGAGTCTGGAAAATGCTGCACAAACCCTGGGCTTAGCTTGCAGTTTTTCTAGGGCCTTGGTATGAGCTACTACCTTGAGCTTTGAGCATCTGTTCTGCCTATTCTGGGCTAAGTTCCTTGATGCAGTGGTGGCAAATGAGGGGACTTAGCATTGCCCCAAATTTAGCAACACCTCAGTTCCATTTTCCGCTGGGAAGCAGGGGCAGAAAAGCCCTTGTCTGAGCCCAATCCATGAGCCAGGGAGTCCCAGGGTCCAAGCAACTGGCAATATCACAGCATCTGAAGAATAGGACTTTGAGGACTACAAAATTACCAACTGTAAGGAGAAAAGGAACACCACCGCTCTGATGTAATCATTCATCAGCAACAGACTAACACTAATTTCATAGATTATCTGTAACAATATTCACCTTTGCCTTAAGAAGTCATTCAGCACAATCCCTAAATCATTTTTAAAAACCATATTCTATTAGTGCCTTTATGACTGTAAGAAACAGAAACTCACTGGGCCTAGCTAATGCAACAAAAAATGGGGGAGAGGACTATAATATGTGGGGTAGACTCAGCTCCTCACTATGCAATCAATTACCCACTCTCTTTTTTCTAGCATTAGGCAATGGATAACGATGGGCCTCAGCCAGGGCACACTGTCCCCACTTTCCCAACCTCCTTTTCTGCTGGAGGTGGCCAAGTGATCCAGTTCTAACTGATAAGATGTAAAAGGGAAGCTTCTGGGAAAGTTTTCCTTTCCAGGCAAAAGGCACAGATAAAGCTGTTGCTATCCCTTCCTCCTTGAACAAGGACTAGATGTTTGGAACTACAGTATCCATCATGTAATTATGAGGCGACAAATATATGAGAAAGAGAATCACAGAGCTGCCACTCTGATGTCACTGAGCCTCTGAATCTATGCCAGCAGCCAACTCCCTTCTGACTACCTATTTTGAAGGCAAAGTATTTGAATAGCCTCCATAACTTCAAGTATTCTCTTTTTCCTTCTGCTAAAACCATTCCTTACTAGTAGGAGGAATCTCAGGAAACCCAAGGCCAAAGTTGAAGCAACCTTGACCTAATCTCTTGATACCAACTGCATCCAATGACCTCACCGAAATTCCTGTCCAGCCTCCCTTGACCATGCTGATTTCACTCCTATTTTGTGTATTTCATAATAAACTACTCATTTTCTATCTTGCTTCTGAAAAATAAAGACGCATTTACCATTAAGATCTTTCTGAACTGTTTTTTTGTGGGGTTTTGTTTTTTCTGAAACATTAAATTTCAATTTACTTTAATTAAATTCAATATAAGATAACATTTGTTTCTTTTTATGAAAAGTACCCAAAACTAATTGAATTGGATAATCCTGATGCATGCATTTCAAAGACTTGCAATTAGAGTAACATTTTAAGTGCAATGGGCAAATATCACATATCATAATTGACTTGTATACTTCTTCACCAATAGCATTAGTCATATACATTCATTAAGGAAGTTCATTAAAGCCATCAACCTTACCATGCTATCATTACTATGTGATAATTTTTAAAATAAAATAAGTTTATTCATGAAGAATGTTCTTGAAAGAAAAAGTTTATCCGCACATCCACCTATGGCACAGGACAGGGAATACTTACTGTACAAGGAGTCAGGAAATATGAGTTCTTGAACCAATTCCTTTCAATTTGATGCATACACTTGGGTAAATCGCTGAGCTCCAGACTTCTGTGTTCTAAGCAATAATAGAGCCATGAACTAAGTCTCTAAAACATATCTGATGCAGCTCTAAAATTCTTAGAGGCTAGGATCTTGCATCACATGGAATTCCCCGAGTTGTTTGTCTTAAACTCTAGCAAAGACCAAAATTAGCTAAGAGTGGCAGTTGGAATGAGCAGACATCAAATGAGGGTACTTCCTAATTTAAAATGCTCTCAAAAGAAGTAAGGGCAGAAGCCTTTCCTAGCAGGAAAAAAAAAAAAAAAAAAGTGAACTTCAAACTCAATGTGCTTTCTTAGGCATTTAATCACACAAAGGACCCTTCATGTACATTTTTAAATCACCCTCTTCCCTTCGTGTTCAAAACAAGACATACAAATTAAGGGAAAGGGAAAATCACCACTTTCTCTGCCTGATACTAAGATTTAGCATTTTGGTTTTGCTGCTCTATGTTAGAGATAAAGATGAGAAGGAAGAAGGGACTTGTTTTTTAATGCTACATAAAGAGATCTGAAGTTACTCAAGTGAGTGTGTATTCAATCTGAAAGCAGTCAAGCTGTTTCAGTTATACTGGAATGTCCCTTAAAATTGTTATCTCCATTTCTAATTGAGAAACTCCTGTGGGACAGAAGGAAAAGAAATAAGGACACTTTATGCACTACTTAGGAATCCCTAAAGGAAATTAAGAGAAAAGGCCCTAATAAGTTAGTATTTTGTCGGTAACTGGGAGGGATTTCAGAGATGATTAAAGGGAAGTGTGGAAAATGCAATCTCTCTTAAATTTATTTCAATTTTTAGAACATTTTATATCATAGATTTGTTCCATATTGTAACCTTGAATAAACATATTAAATTTTATATATGGTGTCCTGATTCTTAATAATTACCATTTAAGAGATGAGTATTATAAAAAAAACCTCAACACACATGCTCTTTATTTATTTTCATTTACATCACCAAACTCTGGTTCATAAGAGCCTCTTCACGTACTAAAACCGAATTAGGTTTTTTGAGTGTACTGAATGTCTTTGCAACCCTTTTATCTCAGAACGGGCAATATGAATTATGTGGCACAAATGAATCTTTGAAGCCACTGCCTCATAAAGCTGCTTAGGTTTAAAGTTATAATCTGAATTGTGCAGTCAGTTTTGAACTAAGCAAAATATGATTCCTCAATCCACTATCTCTTGGAATTTTAGAGCCCAAAGACCCTAGTGGTGATCAGATGCAACCACTAAGCTGATGCTGAAATTCCCCTAAGCTGATGCTCTGTATTCCCCTTGCTGTAACTTGTTCCAGCAAATGAGCTGGTCAGTACTGCCGACCACACCAGACAAACTGTACTATAGTAAAACAGCTCCAATCACTAGCCATGCCTTTGGATGACTAAGCCCAGATCTGTTTCCAGAGGCTTCCATCCTCTAGCCCTGCTTCTGCCCCTACAGATACTAAGATGTTATCTTCCTTTCATACATCTGCCCTGTGGCTATAAAAACCACATTCTTGTTCCTACCTTGGATGTCTATTTTTCATATTAAAACATCACCTTCCCCTTCAACTCATGTGACTTGATTTTAAGCCTCCTTTCATCCTGGCTGCCCTCCTCTAACTCGCTAGGTTCTCAGTCATTTTTTAATACTGTATACACAGAGCAGAACACAATGACCCCAGTATAATCAGGTGGCCCACAGTCTCTACGTAGAAATGAATAATATACTTTTACTGTTGTGGTATCAATGATGTTATTATTATTTACCATAACAGGGACAAATGCCTTAATGTAATCTTTTTTCAAAAAGGATATTCCCGCATCTGTAAAATGAAGAGGTTGCAACAAAGGAGCTGTTTCATCAATTGCAACCTCATGCAAAGACCAATAGGCTAAAAAAAAAAAGGCCAGGCAGGGAGTTTCCTGGTTAAAAGCAACAGTATGGAAAGCAATCTACAAATGCAATGCAATCCCTATTAAAATTCCAATGGCATTTTCACAGAAATAGAACAAATAAATCTAAAATTGGTATGGGACCACAGAAGACCTCAACAGCCAAAAGAATCTTCGGAAAGAACAAAGCAAGAAGCATCACAGATATAGTCCAGATTTCAAACTATACTACAAAGCTATAGTAATCAAAAGAGTATGGTACTGGTATAAACACAGACACATAGATCAATGGAACAGAACAGAGAGCCCAGAAATTAACCCACATTTACATGGTCAATTACTCTAAGACAAAGGAGGCAAGAATATACAATGGGGAAACAACCATCTCTTCAATAAATGGTATTGAGAAAACAGAACAGCTACATGCAAAAGAATTAAACTGGATTACTTTCTCATACTATATATAAAAATAAACTCAAACTGGATTAAAGACTAAAATGTAAGGCCCAAAACCATAAAACTCCTAGAAGAAAACATAGGCAGTATGCTCTTTGACATTGATCTTAGCAATATTTTTTTGGATATGTCTCCTCAGACAATGGAAACAAAAGCAAAAATAACAAATGGGACTACATCAAACTAAAAAGCTTCTGCACAGCAAAAGAAACCATCAACAAAATAAAAGGGCAAACTACTGAATGGGAGAAATATCTGCAAATCATATATCTGATAAGGTGTTAATATCCACAATATATAAATAACTCGTACAATTCAGTAACCAAAAAAAACCAAACACACAATCCAAATAAAATATGAGCAAAGGATCTAAATCAACATTTTTCCAGATAAGACAAACAGATGGCCAACAGATACATGAAAAGGTGCTCAACATTACTCGTCATCAGGGAAATGCAAATCAAAGCCACAATGAGATACCACCTGACACCTGTCAGAATGTCTATTAACAAAAAGACCACAAGTAACAGAAATAACAGTTGTTTACAAGGATGCTGAGAAAAGGTAATACTTGTGCACTGTTCATGGGAATGTAAATTGGTGCAGCCACTATGGAAAACAGGATAGAGGTCCCTCAAAAAATTAAAAACAGAACTACCATAACGTCCAGCAATTCCACTTCTGAGTATTGATCCGAAGAAAACAAAAACACTAACTTAAAAAGATATATGCACCCCCATAATCATTGCAGCATTCTTTACAATAGCCAAGATATGGAAGCAAACTAAGTGGAGATATGTATTTGTGACAACATGGATGGACTTGAGGGTATTGTGCTAAGTGAAATAAGTCAGAGAAAGACAAATACCATGTGATCTCACTATATGTAGAATCTAAACAAAAAACAAAAACAAGAAACAAAACAAAATTGAGCTCACAGATACAGATACAGGAACAGATCAGTGGTTGCCAGAGGCAAGGGGTGGCGGGGTGGGCAAAATGGTTGAAGAGGGTCAAAACGTACCAACTTCCAGTTATCAAATAAATGTCATGGAAATGTAATGTACAGCATAATGACTATAGTTAATAATACTATACTGTATATTTAAAAGTTGCTAAGAAAGTAAATCTTAAAAGTTCTCATCACAAGAAAAAAAAAAATTTTAACTATATGTGGCAATGGATGTTAACCAGACATTGTGGTGATCATTTTGCAATATATACAAATATCAAATCATTATGTTGTACACCTGAAACTAATACAATGTTACATCTCAATAAAATATTGTAAACTTTTATTAAAGTTTTTCTAAAAAGTAAGAGTATGGACAGGATAGGGGAAGCTGGATGTCTGCCTACTTGAACACCCCCTCACCACAATCCCCACTTTCAGCTTTCTCAAATGTTCTACGAAGCCTTAGACCCTTGTTCTGAAAACCCAACCCCGACCTCACGGTCCTCTGGAAAATGAAGAAAAACTTTCTAACTCAGAGTGTTACTTGCCTCCAAAAACCTTCAAGCTGTGAGACAATTTACATTCCCCAGTCCTGGGTATTACACCAACACCATACTGTTCACTTATACCTTTTTTTAACAGTAAATTCAAGAAGCTGTTTTTGTTGCTAGTTTTTGGGCTTTGATTGCTTTGTTTGGTTTTGGCTTTGCAAATCACTTTCATGCAGGAAAAATGTAAACGAGGGGCCATATACATGAAAATCAATTTAACTCCATCTTTATTTAATTTTTAATTCTTTTCATTAAGAATTAAGAACGATTAAAAAAAACAAAAGCAAAGAAATTTTAATAAGTAAGATAAGGAGCCCAAAAACAAACCCACACACTTATGGTCAATTAATCTATGACAAAAGAGGCAAGAATACACAATGAAGAAAAGACAACCTCTTCAATAAGTGGTGCTGGGAAAACTGAACAGCTATATGTTAAAAAAAAAAAAAAAATGAGATCAGAACATTTCCTAACACCATATACAAAAATAAACTCAAAATGATTAAAGACCTAGATGTAAGACCTGAAACCCTAAAACTCCTAGAAGAGAACATAAGCAGAACACTTTTTGACATAAACCATAGCCATGTTTTTGGATCTGTCTCCTAAAGCAAAAGAAATAGGAGCAAAAATAAATAAATGGGGCCTAATTACGCTGAAAAGCTTTGGCACAGCAAAGGAAACCATCAACAAAACAAAAAGACAACTTACCAAATGGGAGAAAATATTTGCAAATGGATATTTGCAAATATTTGCAAATGACAAACAGGGGTTTAGTATCCAAAATATATAAACACCTCATCCAACTTAATATCAAAAAAAAAAGATTAAGAAATGGGCAAAAGATCTGAATAGACATTTTTCCAAAGAAGACATACTGATGGCCAACAGGTACATGAAAAGATGCTCAACATCACTAATCATCAGAGAAATGCAAATCAAAATCACAATGAGAGGGAATTCCCTGGTGGCCCGGTGGTTAGGACTCCACACTCTCACTGTTGAGGGCTCAGGTTCAATCCCTGGTCGGGAAACTAAAAGCCCACAAGCTGTGGGACGTGGCCAAAAAAAAAAAACACACAATGAGATATTACCTCACACCTATCAGAATGGCTATCATCAAAAAGACCACAAGTAACAAATGTTGGTGAGGATGCAGAGAAAAGGGAATCCTCCTACACTGTTGATGGGAATATAAATTGGTGCAGCCACTAAGGAAAACAGGATGGAGGTCTCTCAAAAAATTAAAATAGAACTACCGTATGACCCAGCAATTCCACTCCTGGGTATATATGTATACAAAGAAAACAAAAACACTAATTTGAAAAGATACACGCACCCCAATGTTCATCGCAGTATTATTTACAATAGCCAATGGCAACCTAAGTGTCCATCGAAAGATGGATAGATAAAAAAATGTGGTATGTATACATATATACATACACACATATATATACATGTATATGTTTATATATGCAATGGAATATTACTCAGCCATGAAAAGAATGAAATTCTGCCATTTGTAACAATGTGGATGGTCCTAGATAGTATTATACTTAGTGAGGTAAGTCAGAGAAAGACACTCTATGTTATCACTTACATGCGGAATCTAAAAAATAAAACAAATTTATATTATAAAACAGAAACAGACTCACAGATGTAAAGAACAAACTACTGGTTACCAGTGAGGAGAGGGAATAGGGGAGGGGCAAAATAGGGGTTTGAGATTAAGAGACACAAACTACTATGTGTAAAATAAATAAGATACAAGGATATACTGTACAGCACAGAGAAATCCAGCCATTATTTGATAATAACTTTAGTGTATAATCTCTAAAAATAATGAATCACCATCTTGTACACCTGAAACTAACATAATATTATAAATCAACTATACTTCAATAAAAAAAAATAATAAGCTAAAAAAAGTAAAACAAGGGCTATAATATATGTCTAAAGAATAAGAGACAAACCAAAAGAGGAAAACAGGGAAAAGGGATGAAATGGGGAAAGGGATGAAATGGAGAAAGAAGAAAAGGTAATCAGAGATACAAAACCTCTTACACAGAAGCAAGAGAGGGAGAGAAGGAAAGGGGTAACACAAGGATGGCAGTACACTGGAAGGCGATGGGGAGTCCAGGAGTGAAGCACAAATGGGATGTAATCTTGTTTCTCTCCACACCCATCCAAGAGCAGAACCCCGACGTCCTGGGCACTACCTCCCAGAGGTTCATGGTAGTGAGAACCAGCCCTTCTAGATGAGATCACTGCCCTTCCCATACCTGTAGGAAAGAAGCGTCCATCCCAACACCCAACATTCTTCTCATCAGCTCACCCACAGAACTTAGAATGCTGACAAAGTCTAGTTTATACTTTTCGGATTCCTGGGTTTTGTGGGATTTTCACTTTTTTAACATAATATACAAAAAAGCCTCAAATTTTTTAAAAGATAATAATTGCAGCCACTAAAGATGAAAAACACATCTAGGGTCACATCTCCAATCCCTCATTTTGCAAATGGAGAAACTAAGGCTCGACACTGAGATGACTTTCCCAGGGTCTCATAGCCTGGCAAGGAGGAAGCCATGAACTAGATCAGGGAGGGAGCAGAGTATCTGTGCTATCAACATGAAGGCAGATCATTTTTTGAAAAATGACACCACTAAAACAGCCTGAGTCTTTGTCACCTCAAGTTTTCTCCACCATACATCTGTAGACTTGGCTCTGTCACATTACCACTTCCTGATGTGGGGATTGTTTTCCTTTCAAGAATAAATAAACAGTACAAGCCAATAAACTCTAGAATGATAAATGCCCTCTTATCTCAATATTTTCTTCCCAGAAGATGGAATATTACAAACAAGAAAAATTCTTTTCACCAAAATGATAAACATTTATTGTAAGGCACAAACAGGACACTAAAGAAAGCCTGGGGTGATTTTACTTTCCGTCAGTGCAACATTTTCTCCAAGTCCTTGGTGCTGTCAGCCCAGGGTGGACACACAGAGAGTGAGGCTGGTGAACTGATCCTGAATACCAGTTTGGCCACACTCTGAGTCCAATCGCCCACTGAGACATGGCACTGTGGCATCAGTTCC
Organism: Balaenoptera physalus; assembly: GCF_965194825.1. Lineage (NCBI taxonomy): Eukaryota > Metazoa > Chordata > Mammalia > Artiodactyla > Balaenopteridae > Balaenoptera > Balaenoptera physalus. The sequence continues at coordinate 143,826,382 of NC_138890.1, read as the reverse complement.
ACTTAAGCAAATTCCAAGCAATTAGCTTGCCTGCCCCAAACCCACCCACCTAGAGGCAAATGCAACGCCCACATCAACCAAAAGTCCCAAGACCCACTCATTCCTACATCTCCAAAGAGACTGGTCCCAATGCCCAGAGGGCCGTAATGGAGAAAGTTTCCCTGCTCTACAATACAGGTTATTTCTGTGAGGTATTACAAGCCACTCAACAACACACAGCGACAGCCTGGGATCTCATTCTACTCCCCAAGGAGATGATGGACCTTATATCATCTTTAGTCTTAAGTCCTCTCCAACTCTTAACAGATACACTGAAAACTCCCATGATCCTGACCTCACAACTGAAAGAATCCAAGTCAAAAGACTCTTATTTCACTGATACACTGAACTGAAATGAACAGGTTATGAGCACTTATTGAGCACCTACTGTGTACAGGGCACCATACCAGTGGTTGCACAGGTGTGCCTGGAGAGAGTGAAAGGCAAGTACATCCTAACATAAAACTGTTCTCATTCCAGTTTTGTAGAAGTTGTTAATTCAGATTACTACTAGCCTTTTTCTTGTTCCCACTCCTGTCCCGCTTTGCACATTGTTCTTACTAACACCTCTCTAAGAAAGTAATATGGAAAATTTTAGGTTAAGCAAGACAATTCAAAAGAATTCTTTGCTAATATGAAACTCAAAGATGATACCTGAATATCGTTAACCCTTGCTATTGGAGTCCCTTATTACTCCTGTTGGCTTGGTTTTGTGGAGATGGGGGAGGGAACATGATCACAGACCATCCCTGACAGAACAACAGCATTTCCCCAGCAGAGAACATTCCTGCTGCAGCTTCTAATCCACACTTTGGGTCTCAGCTTTTCTACTTAAAGCACAGGTGCTGAAGTTCCTTCCTCCCAACGATCCTGTCACTGCTCATGACGACCCTGTCTGCCAAGCACGTCAAAGTCTCCAGATGTTGGCTGGAAGACCTGGTGCCTCTTCTTGCCCTAAACAATCCTCTACAATAAACAGCCAATGCACAGAGAAATGACCTTTGTAATCTAGGATGCAGAGATGAGGGAACATGTGTGCAGGTGGGATCCCCCCCAGTGTAGGTGCACGTACCACTGGTACCCTTGGAAATTCAACTGCAGTAGACTGACTAAGATGTGATCTTGCCAAAGGCAAGGAACATATTATGTGGCATTTGATGAATTCTTCTAGCCTCATAAATCTGATTCTTTATTCTGTGCCCCTAAGAGACCTGAAATTAAAGAGATCAGCATTATTGAATTTTGTAGAAAACACAGCTATAGGACTGATGCACTTAACTTCCTTTACTGAGCATTCTATTACAAAGAAAATGGATAACTTTGATTCAAGAAGCTGGAGGAAACAGGAGGGGAAAAAATATAGCCAACATCTTCTGCTAGAGGGTAATATGAGAAATAATTTATGCTGCTCCTTTCCTTTAAGTGTTAATAGTTTACAGGTAAAATTTCCCAAGATTCTTTCACATACTAATATATATTAAGCCCCCATTCATGTGCATCACAAGGTGCCAAGTATAGCAAGTCAAGAACAAGGGACAACAGAAAGCAATTGGTCACTGACTTAAAATGCTTACATTTTGCAAGTGATAAGCTTAGTACCAATTGCTTAGTATTTCTCAAAGAGTCACCTGTTGGTGCTCTGCATCAGAACCACCATGACGGCCTTACAGAAATGCAGAGGCCTGGGTCTCAGCTAATGTCAATGGTTTAGAATCTCTGAGCAAAAGGACTTTTTTCCAGGTTCCCTCGAGATTATGAAGTACACTAAAGTTTGAGACTGCTGCCATAGGAACGATCTCAAGTCTGTATTATTCAGGAGGTTCCACTACAGGCCTCAATGAGGGAATGACTCAATTACATGGGGCTGAAGTTTACTGAGTCTCATCCTCCCATTTCCGTCTTATACTCAAGCTCACATTCCAAAGGAATTCCTTTGACTTTTAAGGTTGAGAGGAAATTGTTGATGTTCCTGAATCACCCTTAATAATAGCTTAGCCACACTTGAAGAGCTGAACATAGTAATGCTTGATTAATTTGGACCTGTTAAAGGAGAGACTGCACTAATCTGGGAAAGGTCAAAACCTACTCCTTTTTACTAGAGACTTTTTTCCCCTCTGTGGAATAATAATAATGTATTCTAACTCACAAACTAAAGCTAAATTTTAGATCTGGGCTTTTGGCCTTTATGTGGTTTGAGATATACTTAAAAATTTTCTCAACCACCTCACCTATCCCTTGGTCCATCACTACAAACTGCTGTGAATTTTTTTTCCTCTGGTTTAATAGGCATTCTGGTTCTGAATCCAAATAACTAATGGCAAAGAGAAAGAAATAATCATTATTACAACACACAGGGACTTCCCTGGTGGTCCAGTGGTAAAGAATCTGCCTTCCAATGCAGGGGAGGCAGGTTTGATCCCTGGTCAGGGAACTAAGATCCCACATGCTGCAGGGCATAAGCCTGCGCACCACAACTACTGAGCTTGCGTGCCTCAAGTAGAGAGCCTGCGTGCCACAAACTACAGAGCCCACACACTCTGGACCCCGCACACCACAACTACAGAGCCCACGCACCCTGGAGCCCGTGCACCACAACTAGAGAGAAGCCCACGCACCAAAACAAAGAGCCCACATGCCACAACGAAGACCCCGTATGCCACAACTAAGACCCAATGCAGCCAAAAAATAATAATAATAATAAAATAAATAAATAAAACACACACACACACACATAATATGACAGGCACTGATTTCCTCAGTTCTTTCTCATATAATTTATTCATCATCATCATAATCCTGGGGTAGATATTATTAGCCCTATTTTACAGTTGAGGATAGGGAATCACATGGCTACTAAATGATAAAACCAGATATGATGCCAGGTCTCAGACCTCCACATCAGGGAGGCAGCATCTTCCTTCACTGCAAATACACTTGAAGGAAACCGCATGTTTGTTACCCTAGGGAATAAATAATGCCCTGAAGAAAAGGGGACTTTAAAGTCCATCAGACTCAGTTTGAATCAAGAATGTGTTCCTCCAACAAGATGTATAACCTCGAGCAAAGTCACTTAATCTCTCTGTGGCTCAGTTTATAAAAGATAAACATCATCTATTAAAACAGGGTACTATTTATTCCCTTCTGATGAAAAGTACTTGAAATTAGGAAGTAACAATGTGAAAGCCTCTAATATCATAGGTGACAGTTAAAAAAAACTGTAGCTCGTGTTCTTCCTTTTCATTTTTTAAATATCAATTAAATAAAAGTATTTTTCTAAAATATCACTGAGGCAGCTCATGAAGAGAATGGAGAATCAAAAAGAGTAAATCAGGCAAGTAAAGAGTCCCTGGAGAGTGGAAGGAAAAGAAAGTATATGCAGATGGAATAAGAATACCTGTATAGAAGGAAACAACAGACGGACACCCAAACCAAACTTCTTCTATTTGACAAATTTGTGAGGATCATGCTGATAGAGGTCCCATCATGTCTTGATGAACACAGAAAGCTCACTTAGCAGCATCATATCATAAAGAACAGGTTAAAGAATTCTACGTTCTCATATGCAGTAAAAGTTCCTCCCTTTAAAAATAAGCATGCCCCCTTGAAATTTGAGTTTTGCTATTGCTGAAACACGTTAAGAATTTTTCTTCATAATATCATACATCATACTGGACTCTATAGCTGACAAAATACTTGTAGCTTCACAAAGTCACCTGCGTAATAAGTACCACATCACCACACCATCAGATGATAGACACATCTCCGTATCTCCTGTCTTGGCCATCACAACACAATTCCTGAAAGGAGAAGTATTCCCAGCCTCATGTTCCAAGTGAGACAGGCCCTCCTAAGTCCACCACGCCACCTCAGAAATAGAGAAGAAAATTCTCAGAGTTCCTCTTGTTCCTGAGACCAGCATACTGAGGGCTATTTCTCTCCTCCCTTGGCCACCATCCTGCTGAGAGCTGCAGTAGAGAACACCTGTCCAATGGCCCCACATTGTCCTGCTTGGCCATCAGTTCTCATACATCACATTCCTATTACCTGTTAACCAGAAACCTGAGCTCCCACATCATCCATCATCCCAAGCCTTCTGTACATTTATGACTCTGAACAACTTTCCCAACCATCCTCTACCTCTAAACCCCTTCCCCTTATCTGTCATCAGCAAACACTCTTGTTATGGCTTGAACTGTGCCCCAACCCACCCAAATTCCTATGTGTAACTCCTAATCCTCAGTACCTCAGAGTGTGACCTAATTTAAAAGTAGGGTCATTACACACTGATGAAAGAAATTGAAGATGACACAAACAAATGGAAAGATATACTGTGCTCGTGGATTGGAAGAATTAATAGTGTTAAAATGACTATACTATCCAAGGCAATCTACAGATTCAGTGCAATCCCTATCAAAATTCCAATGGCATTCTTCACAGAACTACAACAAATAACTCTAAAATTTGTATGGAAACACAACAGACCCTGAATAGCCAAAAAGTATTTGGGCATACTTTGAGAAAGTATGAACTTGAGAAAGAAGAACAAAGCTGAAAGCATCATGCTCCCTGATTTTAAACTATATTAAAAAGCTACAGTCATCAAAACAGTATGGCGTTGGCACAAAAACAGACCCATAAATCAATGGAACAGAAGAGAGAGCCCAGAAATGAACCCATACTTATATGGACAATTAATCTATGAAAAAAAGGGGCAAGAATACACAATAGGGAAAGGACAGACTCTTCAGTTAATGATGTTGAGAAAACTAGACAGCTACATGCAAAAGAATCAAACTGGACTACTTTCTCACACCATAAACAAAAATAAATTCAAAATGAATTAAAGACTTAAGTGTAAGACCTGAAACCATAAAACTCCTAGAAGAAACCATAGGCAGTAGGCTCTTTGATATTGGTCTTAGCAATATTTTTTTTTAATAATTCTCCTCAGGCAAGGGAAACAAAAGCAAAAACAAACAAATGGGACCTAATTAAACTCAAAATCTTTTGCACATGAAAGGAAACTATCAACATATGAAAAGACTGCCTACTGAATGGTAGAAGATATTTGCAAATGATATGTCTGACAAGGGGTTAATATGTAAAATACACAAAGAACTCACACAACTTAATTTTTTTAAAAAATCCAATTTAAAAATGGGCAGAGAACTTGAATAGACATTATTCCAAAGAAGACATACAGATGACAAATAGGCACATGAAAACATCCTCAACATCACTAATCATCAGGAAAATGTAAATCAAAACCACAATGAGATATCACCTCACATTTGTCAGAATGGCTATCATCAAAAACACAGCAAATAACAAGTACTGGCAAGGATGTGGAGAAAAGGGAAGCCCTGTGCCCTGTTGGTGGGAATATAAATTGGTACAGCCACTAGGAAAACAGTATGGAGGTCCCTCAAAAAATTAAAAATAGAACTACCATACAATCCAGCAATTCCACTTCTGGATATTTTTCCAAGGAAAACAAAACTCTAATTTGAAAAGGTATATGCACCCCTATGTTCATTGTAGCATTATTCACAATAGTAAGATATGGAAGCAACCTAAGTGCCCATCAATATATGAGTGGATAAAGAAGATGTGGTGTGTATGCATGTGTGTGTGTGTGTGTGTGTATATATATATATATATATATACACACACACACACATATATATGTGTATACATATATATACACATATATATGTGTGTGTGTATATATATGTATATAGTATATGCTCAGAATATTACTCAGCCATAAAAAAAGAATATTACTCAGCCATGAAAGAGAATGAAATCTTGCCTTTGCAGCAACGTGGATGAACCTAGAGAGTATTATACTAAGTGAAATAAGTCAGACAAAAACAAATACTATATAATTTCACTTACATGTGGAATCTAAGAAAACAAAACAAATGAACAAACACAATAAAACAGAGACAGAGTCATAGATACAGAGAACAAACAGGTGGTTGCTGGGGGTGGGGTGGAAGATGAGAGAAATAGATGAGGGAGATTAAGAGGTACAAACTTTCAGTTACAAAATAAATGAGTCATGGTTATGAAATGTACAGTGTGGGAAATATAGTCAATAATTACATAAAACCTTTGTATGGTGACAGATGGTAACTAGACTTATTGTGGTGATCACTTTGAAACGTATAGAAATATCGAATCACTATGTTTTGCACCAGGAGCTAACATGGTGTTGCAGATCAATACTTCAAAAATGAACAAACAAACTCATAGAAAAAGAGATCTGATTTGTGGTGACCAGAGGCAGGGGTTGGGGGAAGGGTAATTGGATGAAGGTAGTCAAAAGGTACAAACTTCCAGTTATAAGGTAAATAAGTACCAGGAATGTAATATACAACATAAATATAATTAACTCTGCCATACGTTATATATGAATATTGTTAAGAGTAAATCCTAAGAGTTCTCATCAAAAGGAAAAATATATATTTTCTGTTTATTTAATCTTGTATCTATATGAGATGATGGATTTTCACTAGACTTATTATGGTAATCATTTCATGATGCATGTAAATCAAAGTATTATGCTGTACACCTTAAACTTGTATAGTGCTGTATGTCAATTATATCTCAATAAAACTGGAAGAAACAAAATTAAAATTTAAAAATAAAATGTAGGGCTTCCCTGGTGGCGCAGTGGTTGAGAATCTGCCTGCCAATGCAGGGGACACGGGTTCGAGCCCTGGTCTGGGAAGATCCCACATGCCACGGAGCAACTGGGCCCGTGAGCCACAATTACTGAGCCTGCGCGTCTGGGGCCTGTGCTCCGCAACAAGAGAGGCCGCGATGGTGAGAGGCCCGCACACCGCGATAAAGAGTGGTCCCCACTTGCCGCAACTAGAGAAAGCCCTCGCACAGAAACGAAGACTCAACACAGTCATAAAAAAATAAATAAATAAAAGAACGTGAATTTCTTTAAAATAAATAAATAAATAAATAAAATGTAAAAAAAATAGGGTCATCACAAACATAATTAGTTAAGTTAGAATTAAGTCATACTGGAGTAGGGTGGACTTCTAACCCAATATGACTGGTATCCTTATAAAAAGGAGAAATTTGGAAACAGGCACACACTCAGGGAGAACGTCATGTTGGATTTATGTTGCCACAGGCAAGGAACTACCAGAAGCTAGGAGACAGGCCTGGAACAGATTTTTCCCTGATGGCTTCAACAGGAACATGGTCCTGTCAACGTCTTGATTTCAGACTTCTGGCCTTCAAAACTATGAGACAATAAATTTCTGTTATTCTAAGTCACCCAGTTTGCGGTACTTTCTTATTCAGCTCCAGCCAGCTCATTCCATTCTTCTCTGAACACCTCCTTCTCCTGGCTGTGTTGTGGTGACACGAGTCTCCTCTACAGCCCTCCTGAGGGAAAGATTTATTCCTCTCGTACCCTTCCGTTCCTCAAAGTCTGGAAATGGAGTAGTTATCCACCTTGCTCCCATTGCTCCCTCTAAACCATTTCTTCTCTCTCTCTGCTCAAAAGCTCAGATCTTTTAAAGTTCAAGCCTAACACTCTCCCTACTTGTTACTGTCATCTACGAATCCTGGTCACTCTGCATCACTCATTGATTACTTTTTATCAGCTGTTACACAAGTTCCTTTCTGCCCCTACTCCTGTCAGAAAATAATTACAGTAATGGCATCAACACTCTGGTGTCTCAGTTCCTCCACCTCCCCAAGTCCAAAGATTGTTTCCACCAAGCCCAGTCACCCATTCTATCTTGTCATCACCATTAACTGTACCACCTTCAAAATAGCCTCAAACTTCCCACTCTTCGAACACCATGTTCTAAACTTTCAGCTCAGTCACTCTGTACACATTCTGCAGCAATTCTTCGCTTCCATTTACCGAGGCTTCCAACCCACTATCATCCTACTTTCCCTCTTGATCACTCTTCTCATGTCTTCCCTCTCTTCCTGCCCAGTTTGAATTCCATTAGTCCTTAACTAGAATGACTGCCTTGGAAATACCTTTCACTTTCTCCCTTTTTGTTTTAGCACAACTATATAGCAAAAGCTCCAACTCTGATAAAACCCATCAATCTGCCTACTGTAGATCTCTGTCTGACAAACCGAATTTGCCAGAGTAAACTATGTACGTAACTATGCTGTTTGATCTCCCTTTAAAGTTATGACTATAAAATTAGATTTTGCAGCTGCCATCCCTCCCTATCAATTATCTACCATCCTCCTAGTCATAACCTCTCACTCCTTGAAAAGTTGCACCCCTGGATTGTGTCTTCCATCACATTTCTTGTGAGTTACTGGTGATCATAATATTCAAATAACTGACCCATTTAATACTATGGAATACATGTCAGGTTCTTGACCTATTCCTGACAATTGACCTTGCCCTCAACCTTACCTCAAGCACACACTTCAGTGTTTATACCCTAGATTTTGTCATTACTGAGATCCATAATCTCAATTTCCAGCATATCAATCTCTAATGTCTAACTTCTACCTTTCCAGCTCACTCTTTCTTTCATACTCACTTCAAAACTCCCTTGGCTCTATTGGGACATCCAATCCATTGGTCCTACCACCTACCCTTCTCAAGTCCCTCCTTCACTGCTTACCAAATTTAGATCCAAGATCCATCATTTTAATCACTCCCTGCATACATCCTCACCTAGTTGGCTTCCTTCATACTTATCTGACAAAGCTTAAAACTACTAAAATCTGGACTTCCCTGGTGGCCCAGTGGTTAAGACTCTGCACTTCCACTGCAGGGGGCACAGGTTCAATCCCTGGTCAGGGAAGTTCCACACGCCATGTGGTGTGGCAAAAAAAAAAAAAAACCTGCTAAAACCTAACTCAATACCTACTGCACATCTGCAACTGAGCAGCTGAATGTGGCTAGAGAAAAACACAGAACTATGCTGACTAGTCTTTCAAATATGACCTCAAATCTCAAAAATACTGCCCAGCAACCTTCTACATTCCTGACTTTCGCAATCCACAAACATCTCTTTTAATATCTCTCTTCTCTCCCCAAATTTCCATACTAGCTCCATCCTTACTCTTAGCTGAAATTCTTGCCTCTTATTTTCCCAATAAAATAGAATCATTTAGGAAATAATTTCCATACCCTTCCTATACCAAGCTTACCAGCCTATCCCCATCTGTACCCATACCCTCTCCCTTCCCTCGTGTCACATGGAAGAACTGTTCCTAATCCGATCTAAAGCTAACCCCTTCATTTTTTTTTAATTAATTAATTAATTTTGGGCTGCGTTGGGTCTTCACTGCTGTGCGCAGGCTTTCTCTAGTTGCGGTGAGCAGGGGCTACTCTTCGTTGCAGCGTGCGGGCTTCTCACTGTGGTGGCTTCTCTTGTTGTGGAGCATGGGTTCTAGGAGTGCAGGCTTCAGTAGTTGTGGTATGTGGGCTTCAGTAGTTGTGGCTTGCGGGCTCTAGAGTACAGGCTCAGTAGTTGTGGTACACGGGCTTAGTTGCTCTGCGGCATGTGGGATCTTCCCAGGGTTTGAACCCGTGTCCCCTGCGTTGGCAGGAGGATTCTTAACCACTGCACCACCAGGGAAGCCCCTAACCCCTTCTTTAATTATCTTGATTCCATTTCCTTACCCCTACTCAAAGACTTTGCTTCTACAATTATTCTTTCTTCTGATTGCAACACCAGTTTTCTCTTTACTATACAACTATGCTGTAATATGTCCATCTTAAAAATACCCTCTTTGGGGCTTCCCTGGTGGCGCAGTGGTTAAGAACCTGCCTGCCAATGCAGGGGACACTGGTTCGAGCCCTGGTCCAGGAAGATCCCATATGCCGTGGAGCAACTAAGCCCAGGCGCCACAACTACTGAGCCTGCGCCCTAGAGACCGCGAGCCACAACTACTGAAGCCCGCGTGCCTAGAGCCAGTGCTCCGAAACAACAGAAGCCACCACAATGAGAAGCCCGCGCACTGCAACAAAGAGTAGCCCCTGCTCGCCGCAACTAGAGAAAGCCCACGCGCAGCAACGAAGACCCAGCGCAGCCAAAAATAAATAAATTAAAAAAAAAAAAAAATACCCTCTTTGACCCCACAATCTCCCTCCAGCAGCGGGTCCATTTTTCTGTTCTTATTTATAGAAAAACTCCTAAAAAGAGATGCCTGTGATAGCTGTCTTCAGGTTCTCAATCCCTCTAATCAGATGTTAACTCAGCATTCCAGCAAGCTCACTCACATCACCAAGCCCAATCGTCAATGCTTGGTCCCCATCTCCTAACTCTCAGCAGCATCAAGCACAGTTAATCATGTCCCTCGTGAAACACTTTCTTTTCTTGGCTTCCAGGACAGCACACTTTAAGACTTTACCTCCTGCTTCACAGGCTGCTCCTCTTCCATCAACTTCATAGAATCCTCCTTCTCTGCTAAGGAGAATGTGGTGGGGTGACCATATCTCAGGTCTAGACCTTCTTATCTAAGACTACACCTACTCCCCAGGTGCTTAATCTAGTCCAATAGCTTTGTATTCCATCTATATGATGATGACTCCCAAATCACCATCCCTGATCACTCACACTCTAAATATGCATATCCAGTCACCTACAGGACACTTCTTAGTATCCCCAAAACCCAACTCGGGACTCCTACTCTGCAGCCTCTAAAATATCTCCTTCTCCAGTCTCCCAGTAAATGAGAGACTATCCCATTACTACTCCATTTATCCAGCCAAAAACCTAAGGTTACTCTTTGATTTTTCCCTTTCTCAGACTCTCCATATTCAATCCATCGACAAGGCTGGTTCACAGTACGATCTCAATACATCTGTATGGAATGAATGGATGGATGTATAAACGAGCAAATGTGAGCAACTGTATTGTACCAGGAGTAGAAATTATGTAAAACTACTCTTTACAGTCCAAAGATACAACCAACAGCATGCATTCTTAACATGCCTTTTTAAGAACATATGAGGTGGGCTTCCTTGGTGGCACAGCAGTTGAGAGTCTGCCTGCCAATGCAGGGGATACGGGTTCGAGCCCTGGTCTGGGAGGATCCCACAGGCCGCGGAGCGATTGGGCCCATGAGCCACAATTGCTGAGCCTGCGCGTCTGGAGCCTGTGCTCCGCAACAAGAGAGGCCGCGACGGTGAGAGGCCTGCGCACCGCGATGAGGAGTGGCCCCCGCTCGCCGCAACTGGAGAAAGCCCTCGCGCAGAGACGAGGACCCAACACGGCCATAAATAAATAAATAAATAAATAAATAAATAAATAAATAAAATTAAAAATACAATTAAAGCGAACTAAAATTAAATAAATTTAAAAAAAAAAAAAGAACATATGAGGAAATGAAACCTGTAATAAAGATGCTGAGATTTATAGCAAGTCCTCACTTCTCAAATTTGGTCACTTCCCCTTAAATTACTGGTATGGTCTGCCCAGTGCTACTATTTTGGGAGATCTAATTTCCCTTCTGTTAACTAATTTAAATAAGTTCTGACATGCTGCATTTTCACATCCTTGCTCTCCAAATATAACAAATCCCCAAACTTCTATAACCTATTGATTCCCAGACACTGACTTTGTAACTGCTCAGGTGAAAACTTGGAGAACAAAACTAATTAGATGAAAGGAGCAATAGCTTTGGTGCACCAGAGCAGAAAGACAATGAGCCCTATCAAATTACCTCTGGGAACAACCTCTAAGAGTGGAATAAATACGGTATTTTCTTCAACTTCATATTTTAATGCAATATTTTTGATTTGCTTTTCAACCTAAATTCAATTAAAAATGTAAACAATTAATATTTTTAGGAATGAGAAACATTAATTCCCTTTTCTTCTATTAGTGCCTCTAAAAATGTCTTGGGTCATTGCTTTTTCCATAAAGGAGCAAAAATATTGAGCCAGGGTTGATTCAAGTAGCCGTTAGCATCTTAGTTTGCTGACTGTCATCCACACTCCTTTTAAGCTCTTTTGAATTCAGAAAGGAGCTACCAGATGGTAAGTGTACAAACCATACACTTTAACAAAATTTTGTCTAAAGCCCAGGTTGTAAACTTATTTCTCACACTGACAAGTCAGTCACGAGACAGTTCCTCTTGACCTGGCCTCCCACAGAGGTACCCAGAGGTCACAAGGGTACAGCCTAGCCACCACCCCTGGAAAATCATTTCATAACACATACACTCTTGACAGGAAGTCTATGGTATTATTTTGAAAATACTCTCACCTAGGTAATGAACCTAGTCATTTATTTCTTTTTTTCCATCCCCGGTATGACAAAGCTAATGTAAATGGAAAGATAGAGAAATTATGCTGAAAAAGAGTGAAGAAGCAAATGATTTGAAGAGGAGCAGAAACTTTCAATACGAGAAAATGGAAACTGTAGATCATCTCTGTGTCCACTGAAGGCATGACTGAAAGTGTTGAATGAAGCGTGCTTTTCAACCTTCAGAAAGAAATTCCTGAGAATAAATAGACACTGAAGAAAGCTATTAAGTAAAGCTGTGGTGACTTTTTTGCTACAGTGGGACTTACTGGCTTAAAACTTGGGTTCTTGCAGTCATTTATGAAAAAAATAAAAAAGTCTATGCAGCTGCTTCCTATGTAAATCATGAAAAACTACCAGTTAAAGTCAAGGCCCTGTGCTCTATGACTAATAATGTGACCCTGAATAAGTCACTTAACTTCTCTACCTTCAGTTTTCTCCCTAGGAAAATGAACAACAATAGCACCTATCCTGTGGGGCTGATTTGAAGGCTGATGATAATAATAGCCAACAGTTGCTAAGTGCTACTATCTACCAGGCACTATTAAAGTACTTTGGTAGTAAAAAATCCACTTAATCCCTAGAGCAACTGTATGAGGTACATAAATACTATTATTATCCTTATTTTGTAGAAGAGGAAACTGAGGCACAGAAATATGCTCCAAGGACCAGAAGCATCAGCATCGTTTGGGAGCTTGTTAGACATGCCCAATTTCAAGCCCCACCTCAGGGTACTGATTCAAAATCTACCTTTCAATAAGATTGACAGATGATTCCTATGCATGTTCAAGTTCCAAAAGCACCTAACTAAAACCACCTGGCTAGAAGTGGTGGAGGAGAGAGCTTGAACTTTACAGACTTCACTCCATAACCACTATACTACATGCCTCTTTGCATTAGAGGATGCTTGTACAGTGCCTAGCAAACACTAAGTTATAAATATTTGTTATCATTATAATATTTCAAAGGTGTTTTGTAAAAGAATAGATATCTGCATACATATATATATGAGTTTGGACTTAAAGGGCTGAAATTATTATCACCTAACACAGCACTGACAGGAATCTGACTCACAGAATTCCAGAACTTCAACATTGAAATGGAACATAAAGAGCTAAGAATTCAAATCTCTTGTTTTATTTCTATGGAAATTGATACTAAGAGACGGAGTCATTTGACCAAGGTCAACCAGTAAATTAGGGGCACAGCAAAGATCTGAGCCTGAGCTTCATAGGTCTGCAATTATGCAGTCATTACCAACTTCTCTTTATTCCCTGCTACTGCACAGGTCAAAAAAAAAAGACAATTGAATAAGTAAGCAATTAGTAGATGCAAGTGGTTTCACATTACTGTTTAAAGAGTTCTGCCAACCACAGAGGCAAATTCTAATGTCTATGAATATAAAATATCTGCAAAATGTGTTTCTTCAGAAACCAACTGTTTACTGGCTCCATAGTAGATTTAGTAGATTTTCTGTTGGGTGTTCTCCTGGCGTTCAGCCAAAGCACTGATGCAAAATTGGTGTTGCGTAATACTGTAAATTTGGGGCAATAATGTAGCTAACCTTCCCTAACAAGCACTCTTTTATCCAGCATTAATCCTTATCTTTCTATCCATCTTCATAGGAAAACTTTTTTCAAGAATGACAATGTTTCCATCTTTTCTAAATTGCATCATATTCTCCCCCACAAACACAGGAGTCCCACCGCATAAATACTAGTCTTCCAATTAGTCCAGCTGAATTTTATTTTCTGCTTGCCATCTCCACACTAATATTCCTTTTGCCTCTGTAAAAACAGACACCTACGCTTGACTCTGCATTTCTCCTCATATCTCTATATTCTTCCAAGATTCTCAATCATGCAAAATATATTCAGATTATTCTTTGAGCAGGTTATTTTATTCTTCCTTCAAACTGCTCACTTCTTTCAAAAAGGCTTATCTTTACTAACGTGAATTGTTGAGGAGACTAGGATTTCTTGAATATTAGGCATTTTATTAATCTTTACTATATAATCAACAGTAAAGACATAACATGCATAATCCCTGGCTTTACCTCCTATACAATATTATCTATACAGATACCAGCTGTCCTTAGTCTTATTAGTGAGTTTTAATTTGGATGGTTTGTGTGCATGTTCACTGTTCCTTGACGCCCCTCCCACCTTGTGTTCACTGCTCTCTGTGGTGATTCAGGATTTGCTGCAGACATCTGGTGAGAAGAAATAGTTTTGCCTTCCTATTGAAAGTGGGTGAATTATTTAGATCCACCCTTCCTAGATCATATTTTTCCTTCAAGTGAATTTCCTTAAGGGTTTAAAGACGTAGAAAGCTTAAGGTATGCGCAACTGTATTAAAAATTAACAGAAAAAACAGAAAACTATTCACCAAAATATTAATACTTTGGTGATCTAAGGATGTTTGAATTATGGATGATATTAATCTATTTATTTTTGCCTTTCTCTATGTTTTGAGATTAATAAAATAAAAGATTAACAATAATTTTGAGAAGGTCAAAGTTGTTAGAAACAGAAGGTTGGGTTCATATTGGCCTCTAGATAGTAATTCCTAACACACTGGACAAACACACCAAAATTCAAACAATTTTTTTTAAAAATAATAAAAATGATTTAAAAAAGAAAACAAACAGTCAACCTGGTAACTTAAGAGTAATAGGTGATCACAAAACAGAGAAAATTAGACTAAGATAAACCTACACAGAATTCTACTCACAGCACATTCCAACTTGACATCATGGAACAGAAATCACCAAAAGCAAGTAGGAAGACCTTTGTTATTTCTCCCCATATGTTCCCAGACTCAAAGATCCAAGGAGTTACAACTAAGGAACAAGGCTGATGTTACTTTCTACCTTCTCTATTCTACTCTGTGAAAATAGGAGTAACTATGCCCTTTTACCCTCCCCACCACCAGATATTCTACTCAGCTGCAAAAAAGAAAAACAATAAACTCATTTAATTCAAAAGACAAGAATTATATAAGTTAAATTTTCTCACCACAAAGTAGTTTATAATAATTTTTTTTATTTAAGTACCATTTGGAAATTAGAAGAGGAAAATTACTCTTAAGTACCCTTTGGATAGAAAAAGAAACCAAAATTACAACTACAGACCGTTTGGAAAATAACAAAAATAAGAACACTACATATAAAAACTTGGACAATACTGCTGTATAGTCAAAGTTACTTCAAAGATTTTAGAATTAATTTCTAAAAAATAAAATAAATGGGCAAAGTACTTAACTCAAGTTAGAAAGAGTAAAACAGAACAAACTTCAAGAAAACCAGCAGAAATGAGGAATAAAATACAAATCAAAAAACTAAGAAATAGTGAAATTGAGGTAAATTGGAATTCATAAATAAGTTCAAAAGCTATTTTAAAAGAACAATAAAATAAACCAACTAGGACAAATACAGTTTAAAAACAGAGAGATGAGAGGGAAAAAACACAGATACATTTTATGAAATTAGAAAAAAGGGCAAGCTACAAAAAATGACAAAATTGTTTTCATTTGGAAAAAGTAAAAGAAGGATAACCACGGAATAAATTGGGAAAAGTTGTAAAGACATTCCTTCAAAAAATAATGCATGGCCTACATGGTTGATGGGAAAATGTTTCTATTCTTTGAAGTAACAGATAATTCCTTTGATAAGCTGTTAAAAAGTATAGAAAAAAATGAAACACATTGTAATTAATTTTACAATCTAAAATAATCCTTATGGACAAATCTGACAAAGCAGATAAAAGAAACTACAAACACATCTAGCTTATAAAGATTAGTATAAAATTTATAAATAAAATATTAGCAAGTACAAACCTTTAATGTAATGTAAACATTAAAAAAAAGACACCATGGTCATGGCCAGTTAGGAAACATTCCAAGAACGAGAGAATGGTTCTTTAATACATAAAAGAAAAAATCTTTAATGTAACTGATCACATCAATAACCAAGGGAATTAAAGCAACCATCTCAATAGATGCTGAACTAGCATTTGGAAAAAATTAAACATTCATTCTTGATAATTTTAAAATATATTAATAAAATAGAAAAAAAATGTTCTTGATTCAACAACCAATGGTCAATGTCATACCTACTGTCAAAACACAAGAGGAATTTCCATTGACAAGTGTGCCTGAAGGCACAATTATTTATCACTGTTTTAAAAGTCTGACCAAAACTAATAAAATAAATTATACATTTAAAAGAAGCAGAGGCAGAATTATCATTATTATTTGCATGTAGTGTGATTCTTTACCTGTGAAACCCAAGAGAATCAATTTTAAAATTTTTGATGAGCAAATTATCTATTGATAAAGAGCCATAGGTTAAAACATGTTTTTAGCTACTGGCTGCCCAGAAGAGTTCTCTAAAATTGTACATTCTACTTCCTGAGGTTAAGGTTTTCTATACCAGAGCAGTAAACGGAACATATGACCTACTACTTTTCTCTACTCGTGTAATGAATTTGCACTTGGTGAGATGGTAGCTCTAATCTTTTTTTTTTTTTTTTCTTAATTTTCTTCACTTTCATACTCAGTGAAGGAATTTAGGATCCACTGTTAAAGTTCTCCTGAGTCTTCTGAGAAAATCCCATCTTAAACGGCATTATATATTCAGCAGTCGCCATGTATTTACTTATTTATACCCCCAACAGAATACGTTCTCAGTCCTAGAGCAAGGTGATATACACTAAAGATACACAGATGAAGTTGTTCTCACCCGTCTTGTTACACTGCAGCAGAAAAAGACATGCATGAAAATTCAAGGGGTATAAAAACATGTTCTGTGAGACCATAAAAAAGGCAATTTTTACTCTTAGGTCCCTTTGAAATACACATTCAAGGATCTCTGCACATAACCATAGACCCACTGCTACGGAATAAGAATAATTTTGAAAATGACTGAGTTAATATTCCGTAAAATGTTATGGAAAAACCCGAACAAACTTTTTGGCCAAACCAATATATCAGCTACTCCAGGAAAAACAAGTGATGCCTTAGTGTTCAAAGTTATCACCATGTTAGAGTACATGGACAGCTACTTGCTTAAAAAACAAACAAAAACTGCCTGTCTGTTAGACAATCTCTTAAAAGACATTTTGGCCTTGATTTGATTTGCTATTTTGTTGTTAACAGTCCAGTGGATTGAAGCTCCTGCCCAATCAGCAAGCATACTGCTGTGGCATAATACTAACACGAAACTCCTTGAGTTCCAACAGCATTACCTACCAGCCCATTTAACCTTCACTGTAAATCCTGAAACACAGTCGAGCTGCTGAGGCCACCCTGAGCACCCTGAGCCACCATGTTAGATTTGTGGCAGGATGCTGGAGCAGCGGCCACCCGGCAGGTAGGGGAGGGGCAACTACACGAAGGGCAAGTCAAAGAACTGCTTTCAAACTCTACGGAGGCCCACTGAACAAAAACAGAGCTATGAACTGAGACCCAGTAACCAATCAACAGGATTCAGAGATCAAGAATTCAGCTGACCTTATTTAAACGTAGCCTCTGGCCTGAGCACAGGTCTGGGAGAAGGGTCACAACTTGGATGAGTTTTGCAAACAGTGACTTCAGATACAAATTACAGATTAAAACTACAGTACAGCCTTCACGTTTATTCAGCGAGGAAGTAAAAATATTTGATTTGACATTAATCATTTCAGTCTCAAATACAGAGATGGTAATCAATGAAATATTTATTGAGCATATAATACTCTATATTATGATCTATGTTAGGAGCTACAGAGAAACCCAAAAGAAGTATAGGAAGTGGTCCCTGACTTCAAGGAAATTACAACTCAGTTGACAACTCGTACACTTACATAGTGCCTTAAAGTTATTCTTCAAAATTCTTAATACAATTATAAATAGTTATTAGGCTATTTTTTTAATATCTATTGCCCTACGATGCTCTAAACTCCGTGAGCTCAAGGATAATTACCACCTGATCCACAACTTTATTTCCAATGCCAAGTACATAGCATTTGCACAATAAATATATCTTGAATAGATGAATAAATGGACATATGACTGACATGTTAGAAACTTTTTAAATGAGTATTATCTGAATTGTGCCTAGCGTAAATAAGCACAAAGAATGGAGAGAGCTCCAAGGACTCTAAGTGAGAAAAAGCTAATTATTATCTTTAACATCATCTATAAAGATTAAGACAAAACCAAATACACCCACATATAGGAGCTTAAAATGTCTACTTGATTTGTTAATTAAAAGATAACACTGCAGCTTCAGAGCCCCACCAGTCAGGCCCTGCTACCTCCAGCTGCCTCCTCTTTATGCCGATTTGCTGAAAGTGGGAATACAGTCCCATTCTTGATTCCCCTATGATATAGAAAACCAGGATGTAAAGTATAATAAATCTTCAGTGAATCTGGAGACAGCATGAGTATGACCCAGAGAAACCTACACTGTTAGTAGGGGTGGCCACTCACAGTCACAGTCACTCAGTCTGCTGAGGCCTGCAGCATCCTTTCTGGTGGTGCCTGTGAGTGTGTAGGTGCCTGCGCAGGCTGCCTTGTCCCACGCTTTGATATTGTCCAGATGCTACCAGGCCTGAAATCTATTAAGAGGTCATAGAAACACTGCCACCAAGCTTAGGCTTTAAACTGCCCAAAACCTGCATGTCTTCTCCTGAATCATAATCTGATCATTGACCTGCAGTGGTGACAGGAATCCTCTAGCCACATGCTTAAAAGGTCAGTGGGCTTCCCTGGTGGCGCAGTGGTTGAGAGTCTGCCTGCCAATGCAGGGCACACGGGTTCGAGCCCGGGTCCGGGAAGATCCCACATGCCGCGGAGCAACTGGGCCCGTGAGCCACAATTGCTGAGCCTGC
Source organism: Balaenoptera physalus (assembly GCF_965194825.1). Lineage (NCBI taxonomy): Eukaryota > Metazoa > Chordata > Mammalia > Artiodactyla > Balaenopteridae > Balaenoptera > Balaenoptera physalus. The sequence continues at coordinate 143,807,208 of NC_138890.1, read as the reverse complement.
GCGTCTGGAGCCTGTGCTCCGCAACAAGAGAGGCTGCCATAGTGAGAGGCCCATGCGCTGTGATGAAGAGTGGCCCCCACTTGCCGCAACTGGAGAAGGCCCTCTCGCAGAAACGAAGACCCAACACAGCCATAAATAAATTAAATAAATAAATAATTAATTAATTTTAAAAAAAAAAAAAGGTCAGTTTTCTTTTCTGGCTTTTTTTTTTTTTTTTTTCATTCAGTAAATACGTTTTCATCATCCCTTTTTCTGATATTGCTGGTAGGATACAATCAATACTTCTCACATTTGTTTGATTTGCCCGTTCTTCTTTCAGAATCATTCCTACACTGCATTCAGACATGAACTTTCTTATTTTCTCACTTTTTTAAAAAATTAGCTCAACCTTGATTTCTACTTTTATTTCCAGCGTAAATGCACATCCCTGCTTATGCACACACTCTATTATTCTCATGGCTTTTGTTCTATTGGATCATGATGGAATTCATAATGTTCATAAAACATGGCAAATAACTAGGGGTCTTTGAATGGGGGTGCAAGTACCCCTGAGTCATACAAAAATGTTCCAAGGCTAAGCAAGCACGGGTAACTTTAAAGCAATGATTTTCCCGATCCTCAGCTTCGTTCTGAGAATACAACCGAAGTAGAGAGATCTTGCTGGACCTTCCCTTTCACAACTATATACGTGAAAATCCATATTCATTTTTCACTTGGGCACCAAGATTTCTGACAGCTATCCTCCGTCAATCGCTTCTGTGTTTGCTTATTTATTCTTATTACATATCCGGTAGATTTAGATTAATGAGAATAAGCTATCATTAATATACCTTTTGTATACCTAGTATCTTCCACTTTTTGGCTGTTTTATTCCATTGAACCGCGTCTCATTCCCATAATCAGTAATATTCAGATGCAGATGATAAGCTAAGCTATTTCATCATGAAACTTTTTCGGGGGTTCCAGTTTAAGATGACGTCGTTAACAGGTTCCTGAACTCACCTCCTTCCACAAACACACCAAACCTACAGCTACGTATGGAACAACTGCCTCTGCAAAAAAACCTAAACACTGTCTAAGCAACTCCTACCTGCCTGACAAACAAGGGAAGGTCCACATCAAACCCGGTAGGAGAGGCTGCGACACAACCTCACCATAAACCCCACCCCCTCCCAGTACAGCGCCCCACCGTCAGGAGGGAACACAAAATGGGAGCTTCTCCCCGAGGAGACGAGGGCCTGAACCCCACATGGGACATCTTCAACCTTTAAGACCTGCACCTGAGAGACAAGCCCCTGAAATACCTGGCTTAGAAAACGCACACGACTCCAGCCCGGACTCACCTGCCCCACGGTTACCGCCGACGACCGGGCTGCTCCGGGACTGTGTGTGGGACACGCTCAGCTTGTCTGGGAGCTTCGCCCAAGGGGCAAGCGTCTGAGTTGACACTCATTTGGCGGCCTGCTGGGGAGCGTTCCAGAAACAGAGAGCGGAGGCCGCCGCCATGTTCGCGCTCTCCCTCGCCGCGCTCGGAGCGTGCGCGTCTCCGGAAATGCCCTATCACGCGCATCTGCGGTCCGGGTTCCGTGCCTGGTGCCGTGGTTTTTGAAACTGCCTCCCAGGGGACACATCTAGATTGCCTGGCACTGGTGGCCAGCGGGGCTTACCCTTGCAGTCCCATAGACCTGTATATGAATGCGTGAGCCTTTCTCATATCAAGTTTACGTCTATGTTTATAGATATAATTATATAACCATAAAAATTTGCAAAGTACGTTGCTTTGTGTCATAACAACAGTAATAAAGTTAGATCTATTAGAGGCTTATAGAAAACATGTTAATTTCAGATTTCAATTCATATACTTAATTTTTACAAAGTGTATGTAATCAATATAAGACATCCAAGCATAAAAAAATTCCATTAGATTAAAAATTTGTGGAGGGAGTTGAATGGAAGGGAAATTCAAGAGGAAAAGGAATGGTATATATATATTTTCTGATTATTAAAATAATCTTGTTCCCATACTTAAATGAAGTATTGTGGCTATTGAATTGCTATTGTTTCAAGATTCCACTGGAAATTTTTTAATTATTTGACAGTTTGTTGTAGGGCTAATACTTATAACTGGCCAGAAATTACATGATTTTCAACAACTTAAACTTAGAGTAAACTATTTTAGCTGTTAACCTAATGTGGAAGAAATAAAAAGATTTTTCAGTATTATTTTAACTGATGTGCAAACAAAAAGTTCAAGGTCCCTTATGGTAGGCCATGGAAGACTAATGTGTATGTACTCCACCACGCATATTGGTACAAGCTTAGCTGACATGCTTTTGCTCTGAAGCTTTGGTTCATCCTTAAGTTCCTCAGTTGGGGCGCTTCTCTGGCTGACATGAGATTTCTCAGAAATCTAGTCCAGGTAGCTCTGCACCAAGCCCAGGCTGATTCCTTTGCACATTCATTCGCCTAACGAGTGGAGAAAATGTCAGACCTTCAGATCCCTCCTGACAGGTTTCCAACTTTAAGATCTCCTAAAAACAATATTCATCAAAAATAACACACACAGACACACACAGAGCCAGATGAGTCTAATTCACTATTTCTCTAGCTCTATAATGATATGGTTTTACTAATGGTACACTCAGTTTACATTACTAAGCACAATACCTAACATATTCGTTTTCAACTTATGAATTTGGATTTAAGGGGGTTTACATTTTTTTCCTAAAAACGGTGAGTGGCTACATGTAGTATCTTAGTACTAGGGGGACAGCTTACGCACCATTTCAGATCTCCTCAGCTTCACTGTCTCTCAGTCCAGCCACAGCCCTGACAACCAGTACTGCATGGGTTCTGACCTACTTGTGCAGGTGCAGCCTGACGGTGCCTTTCCTCAGTCCTGTGCCAGGCACACCTTTCCTTCCACTCTGGGATGTCTCTGTTGACACCACAGAGTGAGACACCACAGGAACCTGTTCCATGCCAGGCCATATACAACCCAGAAGTGCAGGTGATTTGTCCCAGGAGGTGAACCTTTGACAAATGGGGAGTGGGAGCCTATGGATAATTGTTTCTCCTTTTCTTCCCCAGGAGAGATGATCCTAAGTTGCATTTCATAGGGTGGATCTCTTATGAGTCAGATGGCGTTAAGGACCCCATTACTTATAGTAAATAGCTGGTAATAACCCATGGCATGCAGTAGCATCACAATTAGTAGGTATTGTTGTTTTTAACTGTGGTTTATTCAGATAAGATATAGTTGGATGTGAGGTATTGGGTTATGCTGCAGCTATAGCACTTGAATGGCACAGAGGCAATGATACTTATAGGATTGTAGAGCAGGTTGGCTTTTATTAACTTTCCCTGGTAGTAGCCAGCTTGATAATACTTCCTTGTATTGGTTCTCCTTGAAAAAATTAAATGATAAGCTTGGGGTATTAAACTGTCGACATACATAAGCTGTGAAAGCCAGAGAGCCGAATAGAAGTTGTGAAAGAGCCTTGTCTCTTGCAGCTGCAGGACAAATTGTGTTGAATATTAGGCACAGAATCCAACAGTAATACTAGCAAGATTGCAAAGGAAACTAAATGTATAGACTTAAGAGTCACCCATGCCAAACCATATCTCTCTTAAAAGAAAAAGGGGGAATTCTGAGACCTGGGATGGGAATATTTCCTGGATGAGCCTGAGAATCTTCAACTCTCATATTCCCCTAAACTTTCCATGAAGGCGAAAGAAGAGGAGAGCAGGCTGGATACCCTGAAAGGCCTTCACTTGATGCAGGTGCCTTACAAGTTGACACCTCCTCAAGACATGTCCTCCCCAAGAGCCAACCCCACGTCCTTCACTACCCACAGGCCAGGAGCAGGGTCAAATCTTAGCACAGCTGATATAGGCATAGAGAGGTCATACTCTGGGAGGAAATACCTTACACTTGAAGGAACCACAGAACCTGGCTAATCTGTACCATAGGAACTGGGAGAACACATGTAGGAGTGGATCTTGAGGGTGTTGGTCCAAGGGAAGAAATATAAAACCAAACAAAGGAGAATTTATGGAAAAGGGGAACCAGTCCCAATACATTGCTGGGATGCTTTCTTGAAGTTTAAACATGATGGGTCCATAATAAACGAGGTAGACATGCCAGAACTTCCTTAGCATAGTACTAAGAAAGAGGCCAGAAGATTCAGGGAGGTTGGAATATTCAAGTGGATTTATTAGGTAAGAACCCAATTCATGTCTATGTTTCCTGGGAGGGCCCAGAGAATACCTTCACTAGAGCAACAGAATGCATGGATGGGACATGAGGGGGATCTTTAAGAAATATCTTTAAGAAATTCAGGGAGGGATGTCCTCTGAAGCACAGTATTTATAGCAGAAGATGGTACCATACAGCTCTGCTCTCTAGTGCCAGAAGGTATGATTCCAGAACAGCAGCGATCAGGTGCTACCTTTTAATTGTTGAAAGCAAGGTGGATGTAGTTAGCAAGTCATAAGATCAGAAGTGCATAGCAGTGATGTGTTAAGTTACTGATAGAATGATAGGAATAAATAATACATTCAGGATCAGATCTAGAAGGCACCAGTAAATTATATGAAAAGGCAGCCCAGACTGCCGCATTACATACCTTTGTTGTATTAACACCAATCCCTCAGCTTATTTATAAGGTCTCATGGGGAAGGGAGAGCTGGTCCCTTCCAACCACCTGACCGAGGAAGAATAACAGTCCTGGTGCACAGATGAGTCAGTGCAATGTTGGTGCTGGCAAAAACGGACTTCTGTTGTGTCACAGTCCCACGCAGCATTGGTCCTCAAGGGCAGTGATGAAAGGAAGTCTTTCCATTAGGCACAACAGCAAGCAATCCAAATAGATTGTTTTTGTGTGTGTGGAAAGAGAAGTGGTCCAAAGTACAGATACACATGGATTCCCATGCAGGTGAATGGCTTAGATGGTTGTTAGAGGTCTGAAAGGAATTATATTGAAAGATTGGGGCCAAAAAAAAGCTGGTGAAGAGGTATGTGGATGACCCCTGGGGGATGGCCAAGACATGCATATTTTTTTGTTTCATGATAATACCCACCACTGCCCATTGCCTTCACTGTCACCAGAAGCTATCTCAATGGTAAATCTGACCTTGTCATTCCCCTGCTCATAATTTTCAACTGCTATTTTAAATAATGAAAGTAAATTTCAAAAAGAAAAATCATGTTCAATATGATATTAATTTTGTTCAAAATACCACATGTATACATAAAAGATTAGAAAATATATATGAAATATTTTAAATGATTATGCAGAATAGAATTTTTCTTTATATTTTTATATATTTTCTAAATTTTCTTCAGTTTATGCATTACTTTAGCAAGTAGAAAAGAAACAATACATGCTAGTAAGTAATACCAATAGAAGTTAAAACCAAGCTAAAATCATCCCTCTCAAAAACAAAAATTTTGTACCACAGATTGTCCCTTTAAAATTTTTGTCAAGGGTTTCCATATTTTAAGAATCAAATTGTGGGGCTTCCCTGGTGGCGCAGTGGTTGAGAATCTGCCTGCCAATGCAGGGGACGTGGGTTCGAGCCCTGGTCTGGGAAGATCCCACATGCCGCGGAGCGGCTGGGCCCGTGAGCCACAGCTGCTGAGCCTGCGCGTCTGGAGCCTGTGCTCTGCAACAAGAGAGGCCCGTGCACTGCGATGAAGAGTAGCCCCCGCTCGCCGCAACTAGAGAAAGCCCTCGCACAGAAACGAAGACCCAACACAGCCATGAACAGATAAATAAATAATAAATAAAATAAAATTTAAAAAAAAAAAAAAATTAAAAAAAAAAAGAATCAAATTGTATGTTTCCTACCTGAGTCTGGCCTAGAACAGTGAATATTTTCATGTGTGGTAGATATTTATAGGCGGAATATTAAATTTTATTATTTTCAGGAGGGTTGAGGCAAACCAAAAGTTGGCTCTCTCAGTAAGAGCTTTGAAAAAAATTATGTTAAAAGAAAAAGGGTTCAAAAATAATTCTGTCTATCTGAAATAATGCTATAAAGGACTATGATTTCAGAGAAGGGAAAAAATATCTGGAAGGGGAAGGTAAACATGCGAATACTACCAGCCAGATTGCGTAATACAGACCCATGTGACAGGAAAATTAAGAGAGTAAATAAATCCTGAGTTCTCATCACAAGGGAATAAAAAATTTCTGTTTATTTATTTTGTATTTATATGAGATGATAGATGATCGTTCACTAAAATTATTGTGTAATCATTTCATGATGTATGTAAGTCGACATTATGCTATACACCTTAAACTTATACAGTGCTGTGTGTCAATTATATCTCAATAAAACTGGAAGAAAAAATATAAATAAATAAATAGAATGACACTAAGTTTCCTTATCCTGGTACACAAGGCCCTCCTGGATCCAACCCTTGCTCATCTTTCTAATCTCATTGTCTTACACATCTTGGCAGTTCTTGCCTAACTGCTTACCATCTCTCACCTCCTATATTGGCCTTGCAGTCCTCCTGGCTAGAATGACCTCTTCCCCATTTTACATTGCCCCTCACCCCTGCCCATCTACCTGAATAAATGATACTCACCCATTACACTTCAGATTGTTGCTGTCCCACTGCAGGAAGCCTCATCCAGCTTCCTCTTCCCAAATTGTGCCCTATACTACCCTAGGCTTATCTCCCTGTTGAACTAACTACTTGATATTTTAAGTATCAGTTCATCCACCTGTTTGCTTCTAAAGGCAGGAATCATGTCATCTGTATCCCTTTATCCCAAGTGCACAGTTTGTTACCTGAGTCACAATATGCAATTAATAAATTTTGGAGCGAATATATTAAAGGAGAAAAGAAGGTATGACACTTTACTCAATAAATGCATTCCTAAAAATGTGAACAGCTTTGGAAAAAACCAAGTTCCACATATTTGAATTTCTGTGTTAGGGTAGACAGATTGCCCCTGTAATCATGTCTGACTTCCCACCCTTGTGTTACTCAAACATCTGCTATCGAGTGATTAAACTGCTCTGACGCAAGCATCGTCCTGGCCTGAGGCCTGACACTCAAATGTGCCCTGGTTACCCACAGCTCTCCAAGTCACTGCCTAGCCGTTCTCACTGATGGCCCATGGTACCACAAGTCCCAACCTACTGGGTTCTAGTTTTCCATGTTGCTAGTATTCAGTTTTAGTTACTGCCTACTTTTTCATGTCTCTGCATGTTCTTCTGTTTCTTCTAAAGTCTGTGTCTTCCATCAGTTATCTTCTGGAAGCTAAGTCTCTGATCCCTGCTGGCTGCCTTCCAACTGTACCTGGGTTAACTGTGTGACCTTTGAATCTCTATGAGTCACCTGCCCCAGATCTTGGGCTTGGTTTGGACCAAAGGTACATGTACGCTATCTGGTTTTCCTGCCTGCTGGATTGGCATCCAATTCAGGACCTTCCTTCAGATTCATTTCATGGTGTATTGCCTGGATTTACAATCCTGACCTTCTCTGGCCATTCTCACCCTCCCTCTCAGTAACCAGATGCAACATCCCCAAATTATTATGCTTTTGTGTAGATCCATACTTTATTATACTGAGTTGGCGTAAAGTGAATTATAGTTGTGATACAGGGCAGAGCAACGTTTAGGAATGAATTCAGAGGTAATGACTCTCTCTGAGCAGATACAACAATTCAGAACTTTGTATGAGATGATTTAGAGGAGGAGTTGCCAAATAAGTCTGGTGAAAGGCACTTCTTAGAGACCACTGAGCGTGAGCAAGCTCTCTACATCAAGAACCTGACAGTGTGGCTGGGGAAAGCCAGCAGACAAGCTCCTATGACATCATCAGAAAGTGTGCATTAACATGACAGCCACTTGTTAATTTATCAGCCTCCCTCTAGCTACCTGCCTTAAATTATTTCACTACCAATATTGACTTAGCTTATCCGAATGCCCTAACGTGGAAACCATTTTTGTTTCCCCCAAAATCTATGGAATAATATTGATAGGAAAAGGTAGTTGAAACTTTGTCCCAGATAAGACTTCAGCATTATGTATGTACTTATGTAACTAATGTTTCCATCATATTCGCGATCAATTTGTTGGTGTTTCCCTGACTTATCTGCATCCTTCCTTCAAATAATAAAAATGACTTCCCAGTTTAACAAGTCTTCTTTATTGTGCAGGATGATATTAGGTACATCGTGGGTGGCTGTCCTCTGCTTTTATGGATACCATGGAATTTGGCTATCTGCTCCAAGATCTCCTTCCTTGCTTCTCTTTTTTTTAATTCCCTGCAAAACTAAGCTTGGGGTTAATATGGATGCCCATACTATTTTCTCATCAGTCATTTATAAACCACAACAGGACAATGGTCATCTTTAGATCTTTGGCTATCTTTTTAAAGAAACATTTTCCCCTTCATTTCCTTGTTATTATTTAGTTGTTTTAAAGTCTACCTAGTCACTGAACTGTTTGATCTGCAACTTTTCATGGAAGAGAATTGTGTTATGCTGAGTCAAGTGCAGCATGCTGCATTCTCTATGCTGAAAATGTGGTATTGATTTTTTTTAATGATATTTGGTCTGGGGGGTATATATTACTGTTGAATTATTATGTCTTTTTGAATCGAACACTTCACAAATGGATTCGAGATGGTCCTTTATGGATTAAAATACTTCTGAACAGTACATTATCTGTAACAACAAAATAAATCACCAGTATGTGAATAAAATATTGATTATATCTTCCTCTCCCCATTAATTTGGACTTTACATCTAGTATTTCATTTTTTATGTAATGAGATGGCTTTATATCCACATTGATTACAGCCTAGAAACATTTTCAATTAAAATTTCAACAGAATAAGTATTCTTTGTTTCAGGTAGAGCTGAAAACAAAAATTTAAATGGCATTTTCACAATAATTTGTTTGATGTTAATAGCTTATCAGTGACTTTTTCATGAACTCAGAACAATCTCATTAGAAAATTATCTATCTCATGAGCTGCCACAAATAGCTGAGAAAATAGATTTTAGGCTGGCTCTAGGCATTAGCTCTTGATTCAACCGAAAAGAAGAATTTGAAAATATCCATAACACATATCTCAGCTGATGGAAAAAGGTGCTTGTTTAACTCATGTTCTCCCACTTAGACTATACAAATGGACTCCTTTTCATATTGTGATTGCAGTCGGGGGTAGTGGGAACGACATCACAGTTATCCTCAGCATAATCATCACCATCGCCACCTATGGGCATAACAAGATTGAAACCAGGGATTTTCAAAGGTTTAGAAGAGGGTATAAATGTCAAATATAGTTCCAAAATGAACAGGAAAGACCTGGAAGTGTATCAAGGATGAGGTTAGTGATCAGGCATCTAATATAAAGATATTAAGAACTAAGTGAGGGAAGCACAGCTGAAACAAGATCCCATTTCATGATTTTTGAACCACTGCTTTTTCATGGCTATTATCATCAACAATAGCAGGATATAAAGTGCTGCTGTGGAAATACATTTACATTTTAGGAGAACAAAAGAAAATACACTAATGGTTAAAAAAATGTTACCAGGGGGACTTCCCTGCTGGCACAGTGGTTAAGAACCTGCCTGCCATTGCAGGGGACACGGGTTCGAGCCCTTGTCCAGGAAGATCCCACATTCCACAGAGCAACTAAGCCCGTGCGCCACAACTACTGAGCCTGCGCTCTAGAGCCCGTGAGCCACAACTACTGAGCTCACATGCCACAACTACTGAAGCCCGCGTGCCTAGAGCCTGTGCTCCACAACAAGAGAAGCCACCGCAACGAGAAGCCCATGCACCGCAACAAAGAGTAGCCCCTCCTCGCCACAACTAGAGAAAGCCCACGCACAGCAACGAAGACCCAAAACGCAGCCAAAAATAAATAAATAAATAAATTTATTTTTAAAAAAATAAAAATGTTACCAAGGAAGAAAAATGAGAGAGACAGTCATGAAGAAGGGTTGTACTTGGGGTTAAACTTCTATCAGATCCTATAAAGTGCTAGACAAGTTAGGTTAAGTTATATACTCTTCAAAACAAGCTTTTGCAATCCCACTACTGGGCATATATCCTGAGAAAACCATAATTCAAAAAGAGTCATGTACCAAAATTTTCATTTCAGCTCTATTTACAATAGCCAGGACATGGAAGCAACCTAAGTGTCCATCATCGGAAGAATGGATAAAGAAGATGTGGCACATATATACAATGGAATATTACTCAGCCATAAAAAGAAACGAAATGGAGGTATTTGTAGTGAGGTGGATGGAGTTAGAGTCTGTCATACAGAGTGAAGTAAGTCAGAAAGAGAAAAACAAATACAGTATGCTAACACATATATACAGAATCTAAGGGAAAAAAAAAAAAAAGGCCATGAAGAACCTAGTGGCAAGACGGGAATAAAGACACAGACCTACTAGAGAATGGACTTGAGGATATGGGGAGGGGGAGGGGTAAGATGTGACAGGGTGAGAGAGTGGCATGGACATATATACACTACCAAATGTAAAATAGATAGCTAGTGGGAAGCAGCCGCATAGCACAGGGAGATCAGCTCGGTGCTTTGTGACCACCTAGAGGGGTGGGATAGGGAGGGTGGGAGGGAGGGAGACACAAGAGGGAAGAGATATGGGAACATATGTATATGTATAACTGATTCACTTTGTTATAAAGCAGAAACACACCATTGTAAAGCAATTATACTCCAATAAAGATGTTAAAAAAAAAAAAACAAGCTTTTGTGTTGCTGACACTATCCATCCTGTATTACAGAGGAGGAATTGGGCTCAGCAAGTTTAAGCAATATGCCCAAGATCACTCGGCTGAGAGAAATGAGGCAGAATTGAATACCATGCTCCATTAATGCAAAGATCGTTTGTTCTAGTACAGATGTCAGTGGTTCTCAAACTTTGCCTCATGTTCCTATCACCTAGGGATCTCTGAAAACATATCTCTACCTGGGCACTGCTCAGGGTCAATTGAATGTGAATCTCTAAAGGAGCTAAACATCAGCACTTTTCAAAAGCTCCCCATGTAATTATACATGTGTAGCTAAGATTGAGAACACTGTGCTAGTAGAAGGCCACCTAAAGCCTGAGAATTAATAGGCAGTGAAAAGGCCACCTGTCCAGGAACAAAGTAACCAATATTTATAAAGGCCTTATTGACAGACTTCCTGTAAGTGGCAAAACAAATATTTTTGGCCAGAAGCATATCAGCAGATGATTCCTTTCAGCATGTTTACAGCTAATTTGTAGCCCCAAAAGGAAGCTGGAAAACAATGATAAGTGTATATAACTTCCTGATAAAAACTTAGAATTGCATACATATTTCCTGTAGGAAATTCTAAGTTAATTGAAGTCATAAGAATCCACTTGAAAGGCCACTGCAAGAAAATAAACAGAGCTTAAAACTTGTCCTTTCCCTTTTCAATAAGTCCCCTTTACTTTTCAGAATAATTCAGTATCTAAAGATTTAAGAAATGTGGGGAATAAGATCAAGAGAGAGGTCAAGATGGAAGCCTAGAGAAAACATAGAGAGCTTACTTAAAGATTGGGAATGGAAGACATCACTTCGAGAGAGAGGATAGCAGTGAAGAAGAAAGGTGCCTAGGACTGAACCTCAAGGACCTCCAGACACTCATGAAGGAGTAGCAGGAGGTAGAAGAAACACGGGAGAACGTAGGGCCTGGAAGCTAATAGAGGTGAAGGTTTCCGGAAGTGAGGAGTGTGCATCTGCTCAATCACTGCTGAGAAATCAGGGAAGCTTAAGACAGAGGAGCGTCCACTGCATTTGGCAAATAGAGATGTCACCAGTGACCAGTGTTATTTTTTTGTTGTCCACTTTATTCCAGGTGTACAGTTATACCTCATTTGTGCTCTGCCAAGAAATTAAAACTCCTCTTGTGTCTGACAGCCAAACAAGTTGGAAATACTGACCAAGATCAATTTTACATCCTGCAATTTTAAAGTTCTTTTAGCGACAGCTAAACCTTAGTTCTTTAGTGGGAGGGAAACAAGAGTTAGAAAAGCTGAGCTAGAAAAGAAAACAATACATATTTAACCTTAAATTTTTTTTCTTTGCGTTTTTACTGAGATATAATTGATACGCAGCACTGTATAAATTTAAGGTGTAAAACAAAATGATTTGACTTACGTACATCATGTAACGATGATCACTGTAAGTTTAGTGAATATCCATCATCTCCTGTAGGTACAAAATTAAAGAAATAGAAAAAAAACGGTTTTTTCTTGTGATGAGAACTCAGGATTTACTCTCTTACCAACTTTCATATATAACACACAGCAGTGTGAATTATATTTATCATGTTGTACATTACAGCCCTAGTACTTATTTATCTTATTACTGGAAGTTTGTACCTTTGACTGCCTTCCTCCAATTCCCCCTCCCTCCACACCCCACCTCTGGCCACCACAAATCTGATCTCTTTTTCTGTGAGTTTGTTTGTTTTATTTAACCTTAAAATTCATCTTACCGATTTTGAAGACTAAATCAGCACTGTACTTCGAGCTACTTCTCTTGACTCATAAAAATTTACAAGAAAGTATGCTTTAAATGTTTTAATTTCTTTACATCAAATGTCTGTGAATGACAAGATACTCTTCAGAAAATTGTGGTTGGAGGTATATTTAGAAAAGTGTGGGTTTTAGATCTTTATTTACTAATCTCTTTAAAAGTAGAGAGAGTCATACTATATGATTTCCATTATATGACATTCTGGATAGCGAACAGTAAAAAGATCACTGGTCGCCAAGGCTTTCAGAGGGAGACGGGGGGGACTGAATAGGTGATGCAAATGGGATTTGTCAGGCAGTGAAACGATTCCGTATGATACTGTACTAGCAGATACATGACATTATGCATTTGTCAAAACCCATAGAACTTTATAGAACAAAGAGTAAACCTTAATGTATAAAAAAAAAATTTTTAATCATTTATAAGGTCTGAGGATCTCTAGAAGGAATGAAACTATGATAAGAGAATATAACTGTATTACAAATACTGTATATGAAACAACTTTAATGAAGGGGAGTCGAGAGGGGAAATGTGCTGACCCAAATAAATTTAGAAATGAGTGGAGACTACAAGACTAAAGGCAAAAGGAAGTGCTTATAAGCACTGTACTAAAATTAATAAAGTTATTTCCCATAGGAGTACAGAGTACAGTAATAAAGTTATTTCCCATAGGATGATACTGCTATCCATGCGTACCATAAATGAACAGTAAATAAATGGATAGCAGATGGTGGGAGCCTGGTTTCTCAATGTTGCTGCAGTGGGTTATAGAAGAACAAGGGGAAGAGGCTGGGATGGCCCATTTAGTGACTGATTATAATGGGAGATATCAGTATGACCTCAAGTTTAGCTTAATATAGATGTATATGGTTACATATAGAAATATTTATGGATGTTATAAATATGTATACACATATATTTCCTTACTCCATCAGCAGAGAAGACCTAGAAGTGACAATACCCCAGTAATGATAAGCACACTTAGCATCCAAATCTTGGTTTCTAATACCATTCACTCAGAAAAGAAACCAAGGCTCCTTGGAGAAATGGCTGGTTCTAGAACTTGGGCAAGAAATATATAAAGTAAGTCTGGAGAATCTTATAGTGCCAGAAAGTACAGAAGTACTAAAAAACAAAACATTGATGGGGCTATGTCAAAAGGAAAACAGGAGCCAAGGGAAAGAGCTCCCAATGGCCAAATGCTGGAACAATTTGAGCAACAAAATAAATAAAATAGCGTTAGCTTAGAACACAAAGTGTAAAATAGATATCCATGAGTCCATACTGATTTAAATAAACAATTGAATTAAATAAATAAGTGGAGGAGGCTCCTCCCTCTCCCCCAGCACCGCTCACACTTCAGACACGAGCCCAGGTTGTCACCTGTGCTTCTGACTGACTGGCTATAAATCAGAGGTTCCCAAGACTCCCTCCTCGGGTTTGATTAAATTGCTAGAGTGGCTCACAGAACACAGAGAAATATTTTACTTACTAGATTACTGGTTTTTTATAAAAAAGATACAGTTGAGAAACAGCCAGACCGAAGAGATGCACTGGGAGAGGTATGGAGAAAGGGCTCAGAGCTTCCAATCCCTCTCCAGGTGAGTCACTCTCCCCAAACCTCCACGTGTTCACCAACCTGCAAACTCTCCAAACCCTGTCCTCTTAGGTTTTTATGGAGGCTTCATTCCATAGGCACAATTGATTAAATCATTAGCTTTGATGATGGATTCAAACTTCAGGCCCTCTCCCCTTCCCAGAGGTTGGAGGAGTGGGGGATTGAGGGGGCGCTGAAAGTTCTAACCTTGACTGGTTCTCCTGGCAACAGCCCCCATCCTTAGATGCTTTCCAAAAGTCATCTCATTAATAAAACAAATACACCTTTTATCATCCTTAGCACTTAGGAAATTCCTAGGGTTTGGGGAGCTATGAGCCAGGAATATAGCTCATAGCTAAATATAGATGAGAAATATATATTTGAATGACCAAATATATATTTCTTATAAATCACAGATATCACAGTGTGTCACCCCAAAATTCGTATGTCAAATCCTAACCTTTCAGGTGATAGTATTAGGAGATGAGACCTTTGGGAGGTGATTAGTGCCTTATGAGAGAGCCTCCAGAAAGCTCCAAAGCCCCTTCCACCATAGAAGGATATAGTCTGTGACCTGGAAGAGAGCCCTCACCCTACCTTGCTTGACACGCTCACCTCAGATTTCCAGCCTCCAGAATCCTGAGAAATAACTGTGTGTTGTTTATAAGCTACCCAGTCTATGGTATTTTGTTATAGCAGCCCAAATGGACTGCTGTATTTCAAAATTATTCTCTTATTTGATGATCATCACACATCTGAGAAGAATGGAAAAGAGAAAAAAAGCATTCCAGGTTTGTATTTATTGGAAAATATAAGAGATAATAAAATGCACAATGTGTCCTTTTAGTCAAAATGCACATGAAATGAATAAAGCAAAGACCATGAAAAATACACCATGTGACTGAGTAGATATATTTCTTGACGATTGTGATGCAACTTGGATGAATTTCTCCCTGGTGAAATGTGCCTCTTTACGGAGCATCCTTATTACCTAGCCTTTCCCAGGCCTATAAATTTCTACGCAGCCACCCATAAGTAACAGTAATACACTGGATCCTACTGCTTAAGTGACTGTGAATATAGCTTGCCAAATCCAAAAATAGAAATCCAAACAAGTTTCATTATATTGAATATTTGTGCCTTATACACTGGGCTACATGTATATTTTTTAAAGTTAAGATTTTAAATTGTGAAATTCAAGTAAGTTTTAGTGCATTCTGATATCTGACAATTAGTGATTAGATATCTGGAAGATTGACTAATAAAAGTTCCAAAATCCAAGGACTCCTTGACAAATGAAGAAGCTGAAATTCAAGAAAGTTCTCACTGCGGAAATAGCATGTGAAATTTCTTCTCAATTAGCTTAGTTTAGATATGTCAGCAAAGCACCTGAAATTGGCCACCGTGTCCAGGACCTGCTTTGTTTCTGACTCTCAGATTGAGGCAGTGGATCAGTTCATGAGCAGATGGGGGTTTGGTGCTCTACAGCAGGGGTCCCCAACCACAGGTCCAAGGCCTGTTAGGAATCAGGCCGCACAGCAGGAGGTGAGCGGCGGGAGAGCGGAGTGAAACTCCATCTGCTGCTCCCCATCACTCCCCAACGCTCGCCTTACCGCCTGAACCACCACCATACCCCGCCACCGCCCACCACACCCCACGCTCCTCCATGGAAAAATTGTCTTCCACGAAACTGGTCCCTGGTGCCAAAAAGTTTGGGGACTGCTGCTCTACAGCACGGCTCCTGCAGGGCTCCTCTGCAGGTCACCCTCCCTCAGTTCTGCATGCGAGGAGATGAGAACTCAACTAAAATCTCAATTTTACCATAAGACAGAAAAGCCTGCATTCCAAATCCTAAAATCTTACCTTATTAAAAGGTAATTTTAATTACCTTTTGATAACAACTTCATAAGCACTTGTCTGAATTTTACAGACTTGAAATTTTTTAATACAGCATGATGCCGTATTTTGAAATTTTGAAACACACAAAACCATGGAATATTTTATGATGTTTACATAATTTTTTTCCTTTTTTTATTGAAGTATAGTTGATTTACAATGTTGTGTTAGTTTCAGGTGTACAGCAAAGTAATTCAGTTACACACATTTTTTTTCAGGTTCTTTTCCATTATAGGTTATTATAAAATATTGAGTATAGTTCCCCGTGCTATACAGTAGGTCCTTGTTGGTTACCTATTTTATATCTAGAAGTGTGTATATGTTAACTTCAAACTCCTAATTTATCTCTTCCCCCACCTTTCCTCTTTGGTAACCATAAGCTTGTTTTCCATGTCTGTGGGTCTATTTGTTTTGTATAATTTCATTTTTATCAGTTTTTTCGATTCCACATATAAGCGATATCATATGATATTTGTCTTTGTCTGGCTTACTTCACTTAGTATGATAATCTCTAGGTCCATCCATGTTCCTGCAATTGGCATTATTTCATTCTTTTTTATGGCTGAGTAGTATTCCATTGTATAAATATACCACATCTTCTTTAATCATTCTGTTGTTGGAAATTTACATTGTTTCCATGTACAGACTTGAAATTTTAGACAGTGAGATTTATGGTTTGGTTTGAATATGCATAACATGGAATACATTTTCTAATGTATTTTCCTTCTCAAATTCTTTTGAAACTAAAAGACTATACCCTGTCCTGGGTAGCAAATTACCTAGAACTAACATCTTAGAGGAAGACTGAACTTTATAAGTTATCTTACTTACTTCCCTTTCCCCTTTTGACTGTTGGGGAAAAAACTTCATCTCCATCAGAAATCTCAAATATTTTCATATCAGAGTATAGTTGTTGCAAATACCTTGAAATATTATTTGTGCTCATCACTACTAGAAGTTATGTAGTCATTAACTCTGTGTACTAGATCATGATTTAATACATTATTTAAGCATGTATCACAAATTTTCAAAAATTTGACAAATGTCCTTCAACGGTGTCGGTTTTCTTTGAAATTTTAAGAGTTTTATTCTATGCATTAAAAATATTATTCTGTAGCCAAAGCAGTCTTGAGGGAAAAAAAATGGAGCTGGAGGAATCAGACTCCCTGACTTCAGACTATACTACAAAGCTACAGTAATCAAGACAATATGGTACTGGCACAGAAACAGAAACATAGATCAATGGAACAAGATAGAAAGCTCAGAGACAAACCCAGGCACCTATGGTCAGCTAATCTATGACAAAGGAGGCAAGGATATACAATGGAGAAAAGACAGTCTCTTCAATAAGTGGTGCTGGGAAAACTGGACAGCTACATATAAAAGAATGAAATTAGAACACTCCCTAACACCATACACAAAAATCAACTCAAAATGGATTCGAGACCTAAATGTAAGACCGGATACTATAAAACTCTTAGAGGAAAACATAGGAAGAACATTCTTGGACATAAATCACAGCAAGATCTTTTATGATCCACCTCGTAGAGGAATGGAAATAAAAACAAAAATAAACAAATGGGACCTAATGAAACTTAAAAGCTTTTGCACAGCAAAGGAAACCATAAACAAGACGAAAAGACAACCCTCAGAATAGGAGAAAATATTTGCAAACAAATCACCGGACAAAGGATTAATCTCCAAAATATATAAACAGCTGATGCAGCTCAATATTAAAGAAACAAACAACCCAATCCAAAAATGGTCAGAAGACCTAAATAGACATTTCTCCAAAGAAGACATACAGATGGCCAAGAAGCACATGAAAAGCTGCTCAACATCACTAATTATTAGAGAAATGCAAATCAAAACTACAATGAGGTATCACCTCACACCAGTTAGAATGGGCTTCATCAGAAAATCTACAAACAACAAATGCTGGAGAGGGTGTGGAGAAAAGGGAACCCTCTTGCACTGTTGGTGGGAATGTAAATTGATACAGCTCCTCTGGAGAACAGTATGGAGGTTCCTTAAAAAACTAAAAATTGAATTACCACATGATCCAGCAATCCCGCTACTGGGTATATACCCAGAGAAAACCATAATTCAAAAAGACACATGCACCCCAATGTCCATTGCAGCACTATTTACAATAGCCAGGTCATGGAAGCAACCTAAATGCCCATTGACAGACGAATGGATAAAGAAGATGTGGTACATATGTACAATGGAATATTACTCAGCCATAAAAAGGAACGAAATTGAGTCATTTGTTGAGACGTGGATGGATCTAGAGACTGTCATATAGAGTGAAGTAAGTCAGAAAGAGAAAAACAACTATCGTATATTAATGCATATATGTGGAACCTAGAAAAATGGTACAGATGAACCGGTTTGCAGGGCAAAAATTGAGACACAGATGTAGAGAACAAACATATGGACACCAAGGGGGGAAAGCCATGGGAGGTGGGGTTGGTGGTATGCTGCATTAGGTGATTGGGATTGACATGTATACACTGATGTGTATAAAATTGATGACTAATAAGAACCTGCTGTATAAAAAGAATAAATAAAATAAAATTCAAAAAAAAAATTATTCTGCAAAGGAACCCATAGATTTCATAGGACTGCCCAAAAGTTCAATGCACTAATAAGATTAAGAACCCATACATAGGGCTTCCCTGGTGGTGCAGTGGTTGAGAATCTGCCTGCTAATGCAGGGGACATGGGTTCGAGCCATGGTCTGGGAAGATCCCACATGCCACGGAGCAACTAGGCCCGTGAGCCACAACTACTGAGCCTGCGCGTCTGGAGCCTGTGCTTCGCAACAAGAGAGGCCACGATAGTGAGAGGCCCGCGCACCGCTATGAAGAGTGGCCCCCGCTTGCCGCAACTAGAGAAAGCCCTAGCACAGAAACGAAGACCCAACATAGCAACCAATCAATCAATCAATTAAAAAAATAAATAAATCTTAAAAGCAGAAACCTACCATTAAAAAAAAAAAAGAACCCATACATAAGGCCATATAATTAGAAATATTTTAATATGTGATGATATACAAATTGGTTTTGTTTATTGCATTTTGACTGAACTAAGACATAAATTCTACTAATCTATATTGCCCAAACTGGGCATTACACAGTTCTCAAGTAATTTCTCATAATATATACTCCATGAAAGGACTTCTTTTGGTTAACTTAGTAAATCAGCCTTTCACACTTGCATCATCAGAAGAATTTCAGTTGTTCTCTGCCACTTCACCTGTTCTTAGATACTTCACCTTACACAGAGCAGATCTGCATTGGGCTTTTAGGGACACCAGGGGAGATATAATTCCCATCTTCCTTCCTCTCCTAGCAGACTCATCTGAATTACTGATGCCTATTAATTCCTTTAGGAACTTAGGGTTCAGTATAGTGCCTTCAAATTTTTTCCATATCATAATTAGGGATAAGAATTAATAGTCATGTGCTCTCTAGTGGGAGGACAGCTATTAACATTCAACAGAGGTATAAATGTCTAACAACAGGCCTTTTCCCAAAAGGAAGATTTTAACAGAACTGCACAATCCAAAAGAAACATCAAGCAGGGAGGAAGAAGAACACAGCAAGAAAACAGGACCCCAAAGTCTCTCACAATTTTGCCCAGAGTCAGCCCTAAACTTTGATGATTCATTTAATTCTAACTATTCATCCTTCAAAACCAAGTTGAACCATGCCTGCCACTATGACACTGCCATCCCGAAAAGTCATTCTTCCTCTATGTTGCCACATTTAGCTCTTATCTCCAACATAACATTGATGTCTTTATGTGACTCCCCCTTCGAAGATTAATGGTTATTTTTCAAGAATTTAGAATGGTTCCTGACAAATAAATCACTGAAGAATTAATCAGGAAATTAATTTTAATTTATTAAATTCTTAATAAAGAATTCATAAAGAATTATTCTCTGGTAAAATTGTTTTTCAGCAAGCGTTGATTTAGTGCTGTCATACCAGCAGTACTATGAGACATCTGGATGACCTAAACTTGTCATTTTAAGCCATCACTGTAGCTCAGAGATGAAGCTAAAGAAAAGATTAAAAGGTTAGGTGCAAATTTGTAACTTGAAGAAGCCTCAGAGTTCTCAAAACACAAAAGATGGAGCCACCAATCTGCCCAGTGACTTGACTTAACCATGGCCACACACTCTGTCTAGAGGGCATAGCAAGGTCACTCTGAGCCTGATTCAGTTTCACAAGAGCAGCACACAGCAACTCCCCACATCACTTCTAACCCGCACCAACCAATACGCGGAAGCAAGAGAGAAGCTCAAATCTTAACCGGTCCCTGACGAACATGACCGAACACGCCAAACACCCAAGCCTGCACTCGACCACTAACTGGTGGAATCCTGAGTGTTCACATGTGGAAAGGATCTGGCAATCTGTTCTGACTTACCCACAAAGTAGGAATCGTCTCTACAATGTCTGGGGCAGATGGTCACCTACCTCTGCTTGAAAACATCTCTGGACAGAAGCCCCTTACCCTGTGAGGTACCTACAAACCTCTGTTGGGCAACTGTTGAGATTAATGAGCAAACATATATAAAGCATATATCACTGGCACATAGTAGTTGCTCAATAAATGTTATTGACTTTATTATCATTATCAACTCCCAAATCCTTTTTATTTTGCTGACAATTTCTTCTTTAAGATATAAAACAATGTACAAGAGGGCAAAACAGTATTTCTAGTACACCTCAGTTTGTATAAAAGATAAAGAAGAGACGTAAGAATGTGATGGTGTGTGTGAGCATGTATGTGTGACCATGTTTACAAAGCTTCCTGAAAGAATCCCCAGCTAGCACTGCAGATGATGCCCATTGTGAGAACCCGAGTGTTTGTACCAAAGATGCATCCAATCCTCTAATGCCAGAAAGCTGCTAGGCTCTGAGCCAAAGGGGGGTGAAAAGCCCTTCCCCCAGTCTTATGCTATACATTGTCACCTGGACCTTGAAGCAATATTGCTATATCCCAGAGTGCCATAAAATCCATCACTCATCTAAGCCAGTCCAAGACATGGGGCAGGGAGTCATCTTCCTGTCTCTAACCTTTCCAAAGCTCAGCTGTGGACCACCTAAGGTATTTCACCTCATCATCACCAACTATCACTGAACCTCACTTGGGAAAAATGAACACACACAAAATATTTCCACTAGCATAAGTAACTGTTTCTGTATCTGTAGTAACAAATTCTCATGCGGGAAAAGAAATTATCTACAAGGCATAATGTCTACAGACATGCAGCTCTGGCTAGAATATAAACACCTTTCAACATTGTCACAGAGAGCAGTTCAGTTACTGAGAACTACAGCTCTTCAAACATACACTTTTCTAATTATGGGCTAAGCTCTGCAATTATAAAACCAACAACCCCATTCCTGTGGTTTCCTCAACAAGAGAACTGTTTCTGCCAGAAGTATATTCAAGTCTCCAGCTCATGGAGATACACTTTGAATTGACAGGTTGGTTTTGCCCTCACCTTCTACTATTCCCATGCAGGTTTAAAAGGCCTAGAGGGGTGGGATAGGGAGGGTGGGAGGGAGGCTCAAGAGGGAGGGGATATGGGGATATATGTACACATATAGCTGATTCACTTTGTTGTACAACAGAAACTAACACAACATTGTAAAGCAATTATACTCCAATAAAGATATTTTAAAAATAAAATAAAAGGCCTAAACTCTGTGATAAGAGCCAAGTTTCAGTCAGAGCTCAGATCCGACGTATTTATCTTCTCCTCCTCAGAAGTTTCTGCGAGAGGCTCACAACCAAGGAATTGGATCTTAGCTTGGCTATCCAGCCACTTAAAGTTTATTCATTAGTTCATTAAATAAACATTTTGAGTACCTTTCTTTGAGTGAACCATATATCCTTCCTAATTGTTTTTCCCTGGATATATTCTAATTTATGGGGTTCCTGTATGAAATGTGAAGAATCATGCATAGTTCCCACCAATTCCATTAACATTCTGTTTTGCTTATTTTTCATTACCGTGAAAACTCTTCTGAATCTAAGCTAGAAATCAATGCAAAAGCGCCATGTGTCTAGGATGTATGTTACTGTTGTGCAAGAGAAAAAGACTATACATCAGCACACGCTCATATAGACATGAAATGCCTCTGGAAGGACACACAGTTATTAGTTTCAGTGATGCCTCTGAAGACGGAAACTAGAGAGCTAAGTGACAGGTTAAAATCCTAGGTGGTCAGGCAAAAACAAAAGTTAAATACTGTTTCTGGTCTTGGAGTCTCAAGAAGCAAATGAAAAGCAAATACATGATTTTCATTGTATGCTCTTCTACTTTTTCATTCTTGAATTATGTTCATATATTGAGCATTCAAACAATTATAAAGAAACATGGCACAACACTGGCATACTCTCAATAAATTTAGAATTAACTTTTGAATAAAACAATTCTGGGGCAGCTCCTCCTTGACACAGAGACTCTTCTCATACTTTCTATCAGTGACAAAGCCCTCAAGCTGGGAGACAGGTCTCCCAGCCCACCTGAGAAATTGTCAGCTCCTCACTTATGGCAAATAAGTGAGTGTACTAGTTTCCTGTTGCCGCTGTAACAAATTACCACACACTTAACGGCTTAAAACAACACAAACGTATTACCTTGCTACATAGTATTGTATGTAAGAAGTCTGGCACAGATCTCACTGAGCTAAAATTAAAATGTGGCAGGGCTGCATTCCCTTCCAGAGGCTCTAGGGGAATAATCTATTTTTTTGTCTTTTCCAGCTTCTAGGAGGTGCCCATAATCCTAGGCACGTGGGCCCCTCCATCCATCCAAAGCCTACAATGGCTGGTCAAGTCTTTCTCAAATTTCATGATTCTAACACTGACTGGTCTTCTGACTCTCAGTTCCTCTTTTAAGAACCCCTGTGACTGCCTTGGGCACACCTGAACAATTTAGGATAATCTCCCAATTTTATAGTCAGCTGATTAATTCTGCTTTTCTGTGTAACATAAGTCCACAAGCTCCAGAGATTGGGACATAGACATCTTTGGGTAGCCATTATTCTGCCTTCCATAGTAAATAGATATGTACATACCTACAGTTTCTGAAGGGACAGACCCTCCTCCATGGGATAGCTTTTTGTGTTATAAAACACAATATTCAAAATCCTTGTCTGAAATAGATGCTTCTGGATTCCTTTGGTACTGTTAGGAGCCACTCCAAGATATATGACGGGGTATTTAAGACAGTCTGTTAATATAAACTCTGCAGCCGGACTTCCAATTCGAAATCCCAGATCCCTCACTCATCATGTGTGACTTATGCCTCAGTCTCCTCATTTGTAGAATGAAGATAGTATTAGTACCTATATCATAGGGTTGTTGTGAGGCTTAAATAAGTTACTACCATTTAGAACAGTGCCAGCACATAATAAGTACTCAATGCCTACTGCCTGGTTTGACTTGATTCCCACCTGTATGACAGAGAATGCTCACAAAGGAATCGTTCCCAGGATACAGAAATGGTCAGCCCCAAGACAACATCATGCTTCTGACTTAAGAGCCTTGAGAAAAAAATATTGACAATTTTTAAAAATCCACATTGATGTATTTAGTTAAGAAAAGCTAATTTATCTCCCTAGATTTTGATTTTACCAGACTGAAAGTTAAAATACCAGCCTGTCCAATTCAATCCTAAGAAGCCAGTAATCCTACTGGTTTTCTGCTATAGGTCATAAGGATTAAGCTAGACAGTCTTTGCCCTCAAGGAAATCGCCACATAATGGGTAGATAGTACAAACAGAGAGGAAACATTAAGTAAACAAATTGAACAAAAAGATTAATTTCTAGAGCCCCAGACAGCTAGGATCTAACAAAGCAAAGGGAGCAACTCTGCATTTTAGCCTATTTACCTCCAGTGTCCTGAGTCTAGAAGTTCTGCATAGCAACTCTCATTGCTGACACAAAGGAAACTGGACGAAAAAGTGTCATTAAAAGCACCTACTCTAGCACTGTAGTTACACAATTGGATCAAGCCACATTTCATTAATCTTTTGGTAAATCTTTCCACTAGTTTCTAGGGATTGTTTCTAGGAAAGAGCTAAAAAGAAAAGCTAATTTATCTCCCTAGATTTATTATGCTAAAGGATTATCCAATACACAAACTCAAAGACAATCACAGGAGCACATGGTATCTTAGTTCAACAACTAAGCATTATTCAAAACATAAAGATTGCACTGGAAATCCTTTGGATTTTCACTATTGGAACTTGGTAATAGGCTATCCACATTCCTAGGAAATTACTGCCAAATTAGAAACACTAAATCTACCTCTATTTAGTCTCCTTTCAAGTATTTTGGCAGCCACTCTATCATATAATTTAAAGCACTTAGGAAACTAACAATACCTGAATGTCAGCACCAGGGAGCAGGAGTGAAAATTTGATGTTCTATACTTTATCATGACTGTCAATTTTATATTATACAGTCATTTCTCTCAATGTAGTAAGCTGTATAGTTAATGCACTAAGGAGAAATTAAATACTGTCTGCCAAGTATTCCATCACAATCTGATTAAATCCAGTCTCCAGTAATTCCATAATTTTCATTACACCTGTGAAAATGTTTTGGGTTAGCAGTCTCCTATTTTGTTTTCTCTAAGCAGATGAAATTTCCTTTAATGTGAATAATATAGCCGGACTATGAAACAAAAGATTTAATAATATTTGTCTATAGCTCCCATTTAGAAATATCAAACTTATAAAGCATACTAATTGGCAAAGTCATATTTATTGGGATTTATGTTATATCAGATTATAAGCACCTTTAAGCAAAAAACATATTTTTCCTCTTTGCTCAGAAATTGTCCAACACTCTTGGTCCAGTGAAGAGAAAAGCAAAGATTTATTTTTTAAAAATTAGCCGTAAGATTTATATTCAGAGATCTGAAGAGCGTCTTAGAGATTACGTGTTTCACCCTTCATTAAACTAAGCCCTGAATAAATTTAAAAAAAAAAAAAGAGAGAGAGAAAAGCAAAGATTTATCAAAGAGACTGAGTGTAAACCAAATAAGATACTGTCTACAGCAAAAGTCCTCATTTTGACTAACTTTTATTTGGATCACTTTATTTGGTCAAAGTGATTTTTTTATGAGCTTTTTAAAAACGCCTGAATTTATTCTTTCATTCGAGAAATATTAAACATCACCCACTAAGTGTCAGGCACTGTTCTAGGAACTCGGGATACACAGCTAAGGGCCATGGCCCAAAAAATGCATCACCAGGATTCCAAATATTGGGCAACAAATAAAGTGAGTACTTGAGAGTAGCTGAAATGGCTGTTGGAAAAGAAGTGCCATATTTCAGGAGTAGGGTCCAGCCAACTACATTTTTAAAAGAAAGTGAGGGCTTGAAGATCCGGTATTAAAAATAACTGGACATGAATAAAAATTTGGAAGATAAGACAAAGATACAAAAAACATAAGACAGGCCCAAGAAGAAAACTGAGAGAAAGTAGTGAGCAAATACAAAAAATAAAAACAGAATGATTGGGCACAAAGATACTCGTACTAGAAATATCTAGTGAGACCAAGAATCTTCGAAGAAGTAAATCTGATGACTTTGAGGGTATCAGTCTTGTCTGACTGTGTTTATAAAAAAGAAAAGAATGATGAATTTGGGATTGTTTCCCTTCATATTCCAATCAATAGAAACTTCCCTTTCGCAATGAGACTTTAAACAATTAGGGAAACCTTTTGGTTTCCAGCTAATGGATTTAATAGTGATTGCCATTTCAGGAAAAGCACTTCATCCAATTGTAGGCATGCCAAAGGTGGAAGAGAGGGAAGCAGAAGAAGCGTAAACTGTACTAAAGGCCCTCACAGCTGGCTTTGAGTCACTGAGAAAATAATATCTTTCCTCCAACAACCCCTCAAAGACTTGGGTTTGCTTTCATTCGGGATGAGAATGTGCTGGACCAAGGACAACTGTTGTTTTAGCACTTGAGCACTGATGTTCTATTTACTGTGCCGATGCCAGGCATTCCTGAGTAATATGTGAGGATCCTTGAGAAAATATACATAGAGTAGAGGTTCAAATATTTAGACACCAGTTTTCTGGTTAATGGCATATCCAAACCTCCCACATTTTTTCTTCTAGCTCATCATCCTTGGGCCTCTGAATGTTTTCCTATTCCCTGCTCTTCACCAGACAGCAAAGTTGGGCAGAGAAAGGGCAAATACCCTGGGTCACCAACCCTCTGGCCACAGATATCTTCAGCACCATGAATAATCTTTTAGTTTGGGGCCTGATTTTCCAAAATTCACCCTCACATTTGCCTCCACCAGTGATATATTATTTTAAATATATTGAAACATGTTCTTGCTTTACGTAGTCATCAATCTTTCAACTGACCTACAAATGTCAATATATCAAAATTTGCTACAAGTACAGACTTTAATGTGATATAGGAGGATGATAATTACGCTTGGATAACTTTATCAGTGAAAGATAATTGGCATTGAACTAATAAGGCACATTTATGTGTTAGGTATTTGCTAAATTAATTTCTTGTTTAGTTTCTTAACACAATATTCAAGTGTCTTCTGTACTGATTTTTTTTATTAGATTATGCCATTTGCTGTGTGAATGGATTGTCCTTTTAGTTATAGTGTAAGAGCTTCTTTAGTGTAAAATCAAAAATCTGGAAAAGCAAACTGTAATACACAAATCCCTTTTAGGATATTCTGTCAATTAGGAATAGTTTTAGCCACAAGTAACAGAAAACCTGACTAGCAGACTTAAGGCACAGGAACATTACTTAACAAAAAGACCAGAGAGAAGCCATCCCAAGATTGAATCAATGGCTTAATAATATCATCAAGGATGCAGCCTCCTTCAAATTTTCTGCTCAGCCATCCTCAGTACGTACTTAATATTTTCCCTTCAGGTCAAAGATAATTATCAAAGCTCCAAACACCCTGTCCTCACACAATAGTAGGACTTTTCCAACATATTACATACGCTTATTTTCCAAAACAGGATCACATGTCCATCCAGACAAGTCACTGACAAGAAGCAATAAGACTGTCATAATTGCTTTACACAAAATGTAACTTTCACCCAGGGGCTGGGTACCTTGGCATGGAAGGTAAGCAACCAACAGAGCTGGCCACATGTGTGGCCCCTCTGAAGCCAAACGTGTAATGGACGGCCTACTATGTAACTAAATGGTGACATTGTGAGTCTTGAAAACAAGAATCAAAGCAGAAGAGAAAAGATTATTAACGGCTTTGGCATTTGAGTGTCCCCATGGATTTAACTCCAAGTCAACAGGTCCTCTCCTGCATGAAGAAACCCCACCTCTGACGTCAATAATAAGAAACAAATACCGCTGTCCACTATGCCCTTCTGAGATTTGGCAAGGATAAGAGGGGAGGCAAGAAGACAAAAAAAAGGAGAACAATTTCATTTTTGCCCTTGGGAACTGCAAAAATCTATGTCTTAGGTCTAAGAATTTCATAGAGAACCCCAGATAATGTTTTCTTCTATCAGCTGCCAATCAGCCCTGTTCAGCTCTCACTTGTAGGGTACTCGATGGCCAATGAGTTTCTGCCCTGTACTCTATATCCCACAGTGACTGTCCTGGGAAGTCTTCAAGAGCCCTGAAGCAAAGGCTACAAGAGCTCAGAACACTACTTCAACTCCAAGATCAAAGAGCTTAGGCACAACATCCTCCATACCCTCACCACTGTCAAGTCATCTTTGTGACATAATGTCTCTTTTTAAATAGGGAGCAAGGAGTCAAATGTCTGGGTTAAACAATGGTTCCTACTAACTACACACACGTTGCAAACTAATTCAAAATCTGCTTTAGAGCATAAATCTGGCAATTTGGCCTATCAAGAAAGAGCTTTCCAGATTTACAGTCAGAAATGTACTAAAGAGAAGGAAAACAAAATATGAAATTGAAACTATAATCAGCTTAAGTGGAAACAATACTATCTGTTCATGATTGCTATTCCCATCATCAGTTGAATTAGCAAAAATCCCGGACTGCATGACACCAAGCTAAAGGCTTTCAAATGACCATGGACTGATGTTCAGCAATGCTGCATAGTCATTCACGGAGCTGGCCAGCGGTGACCCTTTAGGAAAGTTGCTTAAACTTTACGAGTCTCAGTTTCTTTATTTACAAAATTATGAAAGCAAAGTCTGTGCTGCAGGGTTGGAATGGGACCCAGTCAAATAAAATAAAAGGTGCTCATTTATTACCATATTGATAAATCAGGTTAAGTTCTTCTTAGGAACATCTTAATTACGTGGGGCACTAAATAAAATACATGTATCAGGAATGAAAAGCCAAGGGAAAGGTCTTCGTATGATATATTTTTGCACCAATGCAGTGGTTTTTATCCAGATTGTCATAGTATCCCATAAGATATGCTAACTAGAAATTCTGGACATTTCATATATTTGGAGAAACTGAACATGAAATGACATGAAATCCCAATGCAAGTTTATAAGCCAAATGTGGTTAGAAAATTTTTGATGTTAATACTGATATTCAAAATAAATCTCTG
This sequence comes from Balaenoptera physalus, assembly GCF_965194825.1. Classification (NCBI taxonomy): domain Eukaryota; kingdom Metazoa; phylum Chordata; class Mammalia; order Artiodactyla; family Balaenopteridae; genus Balaenoptera; species Balaenoptera physalus. The sequence continues at coordinate 143,778,571 of NC_138890.1, read as the reverse complement.
AAATTTAAGCAAATGCTTAGATGAAACAGGAGTTTAAATATTAAACCAATTGGCATTTCATACTCTTGTCCTTTTCATGCTATGTCAACCATGGACATAATTGGTACATTGTGGAGAAAACTCTGAATAAATACCTCTTCCCATATTCTAGGTCTTTCTATCTTACTTTCTGTCTTTATCTCAGTTTCTGTCTCTGTAACACACACACACACACACACACACGCACACACACACAGGTCTGGGCTAGTGAGCCAGGCATTGATTTAGAGAGGTGGAGCCAAGAGGCTAAAAGAGGTACGTTTCAAAGCAATCCATTGACAGTTGTCTCTCCACGGTTAAAGCCCCTTCTGTGTATGTGTATGTGTGTAAGCCATTTGCTCTCAATTTCGCACTTCTTTTCTCCTTAAGTGCTACCCTTGGTGTTTATTTTAGTCTGCAAGAGACAGGCACGTGGGGAGGGAAGATAATTTCCAATGTAATCATGCTAGTTCCTTGTACCTATAGGTTCTACTGTCAGTGTCACTACTGCTGAACACATTATCTGGTTTATTTCTCTGGTTGGAAATTTACATACCATTTTCCCACTGTCACTCTTCTCAAAACTGGCAGATTTTCTCCAAGCAACTATTTCATTTTTTATTATCTGCAAAGGCGGAACTTAACTGATACTTCAGAATCAAACTTTTATTTTCTTTCATGTTTAATGGTAAGCCACCTATGCTTCTATTCGGGGGACATTTTTTCAATTCTCTGCTTTTTTCCTGATTAAAGGCATGATTTCTTTAATGAAAGTCATTTTGTGATCTTAATTCTTAAACACTATGTGTCCATGTGGGAAACCTCTTCCTCCCTTGTAGACTCCAAATTCGGTTTTTTATAGGCATGCACCCTTTCGCTATGTAGGGTAGCTGGGTGCCAAAATCGACAGTGCAGAGATGAAAAATAATTGGAGAGAAAGTTATCTACATTTTCTTAGGCTCCTAGAACTTTATATTGAGAAGCGGTGCTACAGTTTAACTGTTTTGTAAAACACTTCCCCTTTCCGTTCTTCCTGTCACACCAGCCAAATCTATAGCATGTTATGTAAATGAGGAAATTCAACAGATACATTCACAGAGTACTTAAGGTAATGTAAATCATCCACAAAAAACAACTGACCTTTTCCATGTTAGATCCTGAATTATAGAAGGTTCTGCTGTTCTAAACAGTCACATGCTTCAAGTGGTATATTTCCAATGGGATGAAATATGAAGAGGAGAAAATGGAATTTTTTCCTTCTTTTTTTTTCATTTGGAGAAAATAAGGAAGTGGAGGAGTTGTCAATAGACTGTATCTCTTTAGGCACATCTTTTTAAAGATAGTGGGATTGTTTCAGATCCTGGAATTGTTTTCCTCCTGAAAGGAAAAAAAAAAAATGATAGAACCTTGGTCTCAGACCCACTTTCTCAAGTCCCTGCCTTTAGTTCTATGAGGAGACTTTTCAAGTCATTCCACAAACCTGCATCAAGCACCTACTCTGTGTCAGGCCCTGAGCTAGGGATTGGGAAGAGTAAAACATAGTCATGTCTCTAACAAGTACCCAGTTTGGAAGGAGAAACAAACACATGGACTAATAATGAAAATACAATGTGCTGAGAAGCATAATAGAGATAAGTGAAGTGTTTGGGACTCATAGAAGGGATAAGACCAGTTATTCCAGTTGAAGGTCAGGGAAGGCATCCCAGAGGCAGTGGCATGTTACAGAGAATAAAGACCTCTGCAAAATCTGTGCAGGCAAGTCCTAGTTCTCCCTCCTAGTTTCCCCAGATTAATTCCAAAGACAGCAGCCCAACAGCATACAGTATCTCTTTAGGGTGAATCATGAGAGTGCTTGGCAACTGCCAGCCCTAATAGCATCTCTCAGGAAAGCAATTAACTAGCAATTTTTCTTTATTATTTCACTCATCCACATAATTAAATATTCTTAACATACTTATTTCATAGTATTTCATGAAGAATGATAACACTGTGTAACTGTATACTAATGATAATATAATTATCCACCAGTTTCACATGCTTTGATGTGTTCTTTCAAAAAAATTATTCTAAAATACAAGTTTAATGTGAGGTTAAGATTGCACTAAGCCATTTCCTCTAAGACGCTGCTGCTTGCCTTTATTTCACAGTGGGGAAATGACGTGAAAGGCTTGCCTTAGATTCTTCTGGTTTTTGAGGAAGCTATAAAAGTTTATATGAATTTATTAAAAATCTCACTGATCCTTCAAAAATCACTCCTAAGGGGTTTTTGTCAGTTTTCCTATTTTGCTTTAAAATATATGATTATTGTCATTGTGCTATCTTTTTTTACACTATATAAATATGCACACACGTAAAGCACATATATACATGCATACATATGTATAAATCTTTTCTGTGTATTAATATTTTATATGTATAAACACATATACATATATAGTTCTAGGTATGATGTATATATCTATATATACAATAAAGAGCACTTTAACCTTGCCTCAAATCTCGTCTCTATGTTACAAATATCAAAAGTTATTTTTCCCCAATCCCTTTCATAAAGTCTTTATGTGCCAAGATAAAAATGTTCAATTCTGGGCTTCCCTGGTGGCGCAGTCGTTGAGAATCCGCCTGCCAATGCAGGGGACACGGGTTCCAGCCCTGGTCTGGGAAGATCCCACATGACACGGAGCAACTAGGCCCGTGAGCCACAACTACTGAGCCTGCGCATCTGGAGCCTGTGCTCCACAACGAGAGAGGCCGCGACAGTGAGAGGCCCGCGCTCCGTGATGAAGAGTGGCCCCCGCTCACTGCAACTAGAGAAGGCCCTCGCACAGAAACGAAGACCCAACAAGCCAAAAATAAATAAATAAACAAACAAACAAACAAACAAAAATGTTCAATTCTATGAGATAATGCCATTTGCAGCAACATGGATGGACCTGGAGATTATCATACTAAGTGAAGTAAGTCAGACAGAGAAAGACATATATATGATATCGTTTATATGTGGAATCTAAAAACAGATGATACAAATGAACTTATTTACAAAACAGAAACAGACACATATTTAGAGAGTGAATTTATGGTTACCAAGGGGGAAGGGAGGGGGGGAAGGATAGATTGGGAGTTTGGGATTGACATGTACGCACTGTTATGTTTAAAACAGACAACCAACAAGGACCTACTCTATAGCACAGGAAACGCTGCTCAATATTCTTTAATAACCTAAATGGGAAAAAGAATTTGAAAAAGAATAAATACATGTCTACGTATAACTGAATCACTTTGCTGTACACCTGAAACTAACACAACATTGTTAATCAACTATGTTCCAATAAAAAATAAAATTTTAAAAAAAAATGTTCAATTCTAGATATGGTTTCCTCAGAGTAACGTGTTATGAGGAAGCATCCTGACTCTCTATTACAGCACCTCACGTATGTGATTTTAAACTCACTTTCCTAAAAGTGAGCAGGAGTCCATTCATTTCACTTACTTTCACTGTCATTTTCTGCAGTTTGGGGCTGTGTTGGAATCTAGTTCAGAGTGGTTGAGCAAGACTCACAACAAAGCAAACTGTCCCCAGCTGATAATTATTCACACAGCTTGGCCCCTTCTAACATCTCATACGAGCACTTCCTTTGAAAGTTACAGCCTACTGAGGTGGATTAAAACCAGTTCTAGGTGTACTCAGTGTTTCAAGAGATGACTTAATATTTCACATAATAGTATCTCCCTTGTTTGGGATTGACATGTACACACTGCTATATTTAAAATAAAATGCTCTCCATGAAAAATAATTATCTCCCTTAAATATAGCATTTTTATTTTCAATGCCTGTTTATAACTAACATCTTATTTATGCCCACAAATATTACATGATAAGTGGTGAAGGAATTTAGGATAAATTAAAGGACCCCTTAAAAGTTGGGAGATGGGGAATTCCCTGGTGGTCCAGTGGTTAGGACGCCGCACTTTCACTGTCGAGGGCGCAGGTTTGATCCCTGGCCGGGGAACTAAGTCAAGCAGCGCAGCCAAAAAAAAAAAAAAAAGTCAGGAGATGAGCTTTAGTAGCTGTATTAAAAGCTGTGTTATAATAATTATTGAACCATAAGTTGGTTACATTAGAAGGGAACCAAAGCCAAGGATTTGCCTTTGGTGACAGTCCTTCGTGGAACTGAGACCACAACCTCTGTGATTCCTTGCTCAAGATATACTGCCAGTGTCCTTTTCAAATATATACCTGGTACACAAAATTACAACTCCAGGTGCTGAGCCAAACGTATGTGGTAACTTCTAGTTCACAAATACTATAAGACAGTTAACTTCACACTTCTCTTAAGCTGGCGTTGGGCTCAAGCAAGCTGGCCAGGATTGTGCCAAGAACTTTCTGTTGCGATTCATTTTTCTTTTTCTTTTCTTTTCTTTTTTAAATAAATTTATTTATTTATTTATTTTTGGCTGCATTGGGTCTTTGTTGCTGCACACTGGCTTTCTCTAGTTGTGGCGAGCAGGGGTTACTCTTCGCTGCGGTGCACAGGCTTCTCATTGCGGCGGTTTCTCTTGTTGTGGAGCACGGGCTCTAGGTGTGCAGGCTCAGTAGTTGTGGCTCGCGGGCTGCAGAGCACAGGCTCAGTAGCTGTGGCACACGGGCTTAGTTGCTCCGCGACATGTGGGATCTTCCCCGACCAGGGCTCTAACCCATGTTGCCTGCATTGGCAGGCGGATTCTTTACCACTGCGCCGCCAGGGAAGTACGGGATTTTTTTTTCTTTTGTTTTGTAGACAATTTTTTTTTTTTTTGTACTTTTTTTTTTTTTTTTGGCCATGCCACACAGCTTGCGGGATCTTAGTTCCCCCACCAGGGATCGAACCTGTGCCCTTGGCAGTGAAAGCGAGGAGTCCTAAGCACTGGACCACCAGGGAAGTCCCTGTACACAATTATTATTAAGGCCAATGCAGAACTATTTATCCAAAGAACTCATTTATCTGTGCAGTGGCTTAACAAAAATTAGGCTGTATCATTCTTTAAATACCTCATTACTCAGTGTTGCTTATACTGCTATGTCATTAACCATAAACCACCTGAGATTTCCCAGCTCTGCTGTATATCTCTGGTTGCCTCACTAGAACAGAAGTGCATGACATAATCAAGGACCTATCTATTAATATCATGCAGGAGTGTAGAGTGTACACTTTACAGAACATTTTGTCTTAAGAGAGGAGGTTGGTTTTTCCAAAAGCCTAATTCACATGCTTCCATGATTCTGAACAGTAGCAATGCAGCATGAATACTGAGAGATAAGACACATGTGATTTCTAAGAATGCTTTCTCTAGCTGTTCCTGCCTATGAATACACACGTACTTTTTAAAGAAAGAAATGTTAAAAGGAAGATTACCAAACATGAAAGATCTACCACCAATTTCAAATCAGAATGGAAGCTTTGGTTTCTCTGAAAAGCATTTCCACATAACAGAAAGTTATTAATATTTTATCCCTTCTCTGCCCCTCATTATCCACCATCAGTCATTTGTCAACTCCTTCACAATATCCCTTATTTTCTTGCTCTTATTGCCTCCTTTCTATTCAAGCCCTCATTGCCAAAAGAAAAAAGAAACAGTAGAATAAACAGTTCTCAAGGCTCCCTCTTGTAGAACACTGAGGTTTCAAGAGATGGCCTAAGATTTCTTTTTAAATCAAATCGTAGTGGGTTTTTTAAAATATTTTCAGGAGGTAGGACAATTAATGGATTGTTTTTTCTCAATGAAATGTGTTTGCCCCACACATTTTTCTTAAAACTTTAGTACATCTGCAGCTTGTATGTGATGGTAGAAGGTGGTATTTATAGCACAAAATTATATTCCTAGTTGTTTTAAGCTTAATATAACAATGGTTCATAATGTTGTACAAAGATGATTATGACTTTCAAGAGTTCTGGCACATGAACCGGTTTGGGCCTCTAAATCTTCTTCCTGCTTCTGATTTCTCCCGGAATCATCTTCCTAAAGCACCTCTGATCTCACTCCTCTATGAAAAAATTTAATTGGCTCCCCATTGCCTATGGCACAAAATCCAAACATCTGAGCAGAGCACTCAGGGGTCCCCTGAGCTACACCAGAATGCATAGCTTTTGCAATAATAAACTTTCCCTACTGCACACAAAAGGCTTGATACACGTGTGTGTGTGTGTGTGTGTGTGTGTGTGTGTGTGTGTGTGTGTGTGTGTAGGGTCATATTATACAACACACTCAGAGAGAGAGAGACACCATTTTCACTCATAATATAGTCCTGAAATCTATGAGTTAGTTCCCCAAAGAAGCCATATTTAACTACATATTGTATTCTGAACCAAGAAACTTGTACAAAATCAATTACAGATATGCTCACAGTAATAGGTGAGAAAATAAAGCTGAAGATATATATCTTAGGACTCCTAGATATAATAAAATTATCTTTCAAATCAAAAAGTAAATATGATCAAATATTGTATATCACTAAAGGACTGGTGCATTTATAGCAAACAAGACTACTCTAGCCCGTAACATTTTACTAAGATTAATATGCAGGCTATAACAAATACTACGTTGCTCATTAATAATGATAATGCTTATATCCTGAGAATTTATAAATATTTAGTTGTGTAATTTGGACTCCTCAGATCTCTCTAAGAAAGCTGTCCAAAGAAAATTGGATGGATGTGTTTTCTCAAAATAAATTTCCTTGCTGTGAGGAAGTATTCAAACCCATTCTAGTTTCTTTAGAGATATTTTCAGGCTGGTATGTCAATATGTTTTCATAGGTGTTATGTTGTTTCTCCCAGTGAAAAGCATTTTTTCTTCAAATAAGAACTGTTCCAACATTCCACCATTTCACTTTCTCTTTCTTAGTTTAGTGGAAAGCGGTAGCAAATTGAATAAAGACCACCAAGAAAAAAAGGGCTTTACTTAACATTTTCTTAACACTACTTAGAGAGAAGTCATCCTTTCTATAGACTCATTTTTTTAAAGTTTTCATTAGTAAAGACCATGTAAAAATTATTTTAAACAGTTTCATATCTTATAGGAAAGTTCATAGCAACATCATTTAAGTGTCACCTTTAGTTGAACAAGAGAGACATAGGAATTAAGGATTTCATTAAATACGAGTTAGGAAAAGATCAGAGCCGTGGGATGAAAAGTGCATTCATCAGGGTTTTACCCTTTGTCACAATCTGGTTTTAATATCAGGGTCTTTTGTTGAACCATCCTTTCCCCTTTGCACCTTTTTTATACCAATCAAAAGAACCCTAGGATGAGATAGTAAATTGTACAAAAACTTTAGAAAACGTTTGGTAGTATCTACTAAAGCTGAACTTATGCATATCCTATGACCTAGCAATTCCACACCTAAGTATACATCCAATTCAAGCATCCATCTAGTCACCAAAGACATGTCCTAGCACGTTCATAGCCAAACTATTCATAATGGCCAGAAAAACGGAAATACCCAAATTCCATCAACAGTAAAATTGATAAGTAAATAATATACATTTACACATTATTCACAAATGAGAATGAACAGCAACTGTGTGCAACATGATGAATCTCATCAACATAATGTTGAATGAAAGAAGCCAGATACAAAAGAGCACATAGCGAATAATGTCTTTAATATGACCAAAATATGACTGAAAGCATAAGAACAGGCAAGAGTAGTCTACATTGTTAGAAATCAACACCGTGGTTACCGTAGGTGGTAAGAGGAGTTAAGGACTAGAGCAGAGCATGAAGGGGCTTGTGTGGTGCTGATAGTGTTTTGCTTTTTGATCTAAGAGCTGGCTAGATAGGTGTGTTCAGTAGCTGAAAATTTAATGTATTTTATACTGATGCTGTGTGTACTTTTCTGATATGTGTATATTTTACTTCGATCAAGTTTTTTTAAAAGGAACGCAGGAAGTCAAAAGCACTTCCCTGTTGCCAAAGAGGAAATATGACCCTCTAAAGATTTTAAGGCTTTCTGAGAATTCCAGTAGGTACCAAATAGAAATATTATTCAAAGGAGGCACAAATCGGCAACATTCAATCCAATTGACTTAGGTTTTTTTGGGTTTTTTTTTCTTTTTTTTAGGTAAAGATTATCAGAAAACTGAAAATGGAAGTGTAAATATCTTACTCTATCTTAAATACACCAAATAGTTTGTTTAAGGATCACCTTAAACATAGTTCCCATGAAAAAAAGTATCTATGGCATACTACCCCAATTTTTAAAATCAGACCTAATTCCTACGAATTAGAAAAAATGATGGAGGATTAAACTTCATGGAGAACCTTAAAAAGTCAGGAAAGTGACAACTTGCCTTCCTCCGGAAATTTGCTGTGGCTTCATAACCATGAAAATATTTTTCTCCACCCTCACCATCACTTCCCCAAAACTGCTTTTCTTTAAAAGTCAAATATGCAGAAAAAACATTCTTACCAACTATTCTGCCATTGTGACACTGCTGTAAACTATACTTCCCAAGACCGAGACATGAACATTTGTAATGATAACAGCTGGACACTTGGAAGATGTTAGCAAGTGACCATGCTGATACTTTAAATCTGGACTTTCTTCGGGTGCCAAAAAACATATTTCTGAGATCACATTATCTTCTTCAGGAGTCAAACATACAATCTCTTAGCTCAGAAAGTCATAGGGACAAGATAAAGAACAAACCATAAATATTCAGATAAGAGAATGTATTGATGGGTCTCATTCTTACTCATTGAAAAATTAAATACTTAGACCTGGGTAAAAACTCTAGCTTCCTTCTTCATGGGAATAAATGCAAAAGATCCCTTCTGACTGGCTCCTTCTTTTAAATACTTTTTTCCATCCACTCCTAGAGGATCCAGAAACACAGGGCAGTCTGCTGCTACACAACATTATATATAGTCCTTTGGAACGTCTTTATTTCAGCAAATGATCTCTTTAATACCTAAAAGGACACATGAGCCAAACCTGAGTATGAAAATAAACATAATAAACATATGCCTAAAGCATATCACACTCTTAACAATATATTCCTTTCAACCTCACAGATGCTGAGAGTGTTGTTAAGATTTGGAAAGAATATTCAGATCATTTGTATTAAAGATTTGTTTTTTTGGCTGTGCCATGTGGCATGTGGGATGTTGGTTCCCCAACCAGGGATCGAACCCACACCCCCTGCAGTGGAAGCACAGAGTCCCAACCACTGAACTGCCAGGGAAGTCCCTGTATTAAAGCTTTCATTGTACAACCAATTTAAGAGACTTGGCTAAGGGCATGCAAATAATTAAAGCTTAAGTTAAGACTAGAACCCTGTGTTAGCTTGCTAATTTCTAGTCTAATATTTGATGTGCTATATCTAGATGCCTTTGAGTCAAAAGAAATTACATGAATGGATGACAATCTAGTTTTGTGAGTTATGCATTGCTACTCAAGCAAAACCAAGAGCTGTGAGCCACAAAGGGTAAAATAAAACTCTCTATGAACTGGACATTCTTCAAGGAGGTACCTGATCTAGAGGAGATGCCCAAATCCACCAACTCACACAGTTGTTGTATCACATGATGAACACCAAAAATGAAATATAAAAAAAAGAAAACAAAGCACACACATGCTCTCCCTTACCCTGCCTTGTTCCATCCTCACAGCCACTTACATTCTAACAATAAAGCTCAAGAAAGAGATAAGCAACAGCTTCCCGTTGGAGGGATCAAGTAAATGCTTTGCATTTTACCTGGAGTCAGGTGTCTTGCATGGTGATCAACATAGATGAAACTTCAGAAAGCACAGGAGGGTCTTACGAAACAAACTACAGAATATACTGATGGGACCACAGAGACTATGCCATTAAATGTCTCAGGCTACGTGGTACCTGATGTTCAGGGTCCACCTCTTTCCTTGCATTCCCTCTACAGAAAAGCTTTTCTGCTTCAGCTTGTCTATAGTTTGCCACACATCCACCCTTCGCCCCAACTCTATTAGACCTTAGAGCTCCAGGATCTAGTATGTTTAGCTATACTCTCTAAGTATCTTGACATCATGCCTCTTGGTTCAAATTCTCAAGAGAAAGAATTTGATAGTCCCAATATGGTTCAATAGTTCACTTAGTTGTGGCCTCAGGTATTAATAAGGAAGACAGGGCAAAACAGAGGGCTGAGTGCTCAGAAAATCTAATACAGTAGAAATGACCCTTTTGGCCCTGGAGAGTTCCATCTAACTTCAGGACTCCCTGAAGCAACCACGTATCCTTAATTCTTATGAATCACCAACAAATGGTAGACAATCCATAGAAAAAAGTTTAATTCTTGCAAGAGTTTCTGAAGAGATAATTTGATTACATATCAAAAGCCTTAATTTTATACATACCCTTCACCTCAGAAATTTAAATTCTAGGTTTTTTTTTTTTAATTGGGGTATAGTTGCTTTACAATGTTGTGTTAGTTTCTGCTGTACAGTGAAGTGAATCAGCTATATGTATACATATATCCCCTCTTTTTTGGATTTCCTTCTCATTTAGGTCACCACAGAGCATTGAGTAGAGTTCCCTGTGCTACACAGCAGATTCTCATTAGTTACGTATTTTATACACAGTAGTGTATATATGTCAATCCCCATCTCCCAATTCATTCCACCCTCCTTTCCCCCTCCTTGGTGTCCCTACATTTGTTCTCTACATCTGTGTCTCTATTTCTGCCTTGCAAACAGGTTCATTTGTACCATTTTTCTAGATTCTATATATATGCATTAATATACAATATTTGTTTTTCCCTTTCTGACTTACTTCACTCTGTATGACAGTCTCTAGATTCATCCACATCTCTACAAATGACCCAATTTCGTTCCTTTTTTTGGCTGAGTAATATTCCATTGTATATATGTACCACATTCTAGGCTTTCATTCTGAGGAAAAAATTAAGGTGTGTCCAGTAAGAAATAAGCCAAAAATAAAAAATCCTTGTCACAGCAGTTTTTCATAGAAAAATTATAAAAGGTAACTACCTAAATATCTAGAAAAAGAGATTGTTTTATTAATGAAAGTCATTTTTACTATTTTTGTTTCTACAAAAAAAAAAAACCATCATGATCCATCTTTGGTGAGCATTTTCTTCTTCATGAAAAAAAAAAAATCAGTAAGCCTAGCATTGCTTTAATACTGGCACAAGGAAACTGCAAGTGGATTGCCTCCCATACTATATTTTTCTTGTCTGGATTACAGTCACCGTGATGATCAAGCTGCAGCTGTTAACTGATCTCTTCCAGCTGCAGATTTGATCTGCTCCTACCAGTTCCTAATTGAATTTAGTTGCTTCCCCTCTGCCCTCCACTTTGGCTGAGGCCTCCCAATCTTAAAGTCCAAGTCTGCCTCCTTGCCTCCATCCTCCAGACCAGCAGCAGAAAAGTCCATGTCTTGGGCTCTAAAGCTTAACTAGTATGAATTTTAGACATTCTCGTTAATAATTTAATATCATTTTCAAAATCCTGGCTAAACAGCTATAGCCTTTGACTTGATATAAAATACTTGAGTTTCCATGTCCTCTAATTAACTTAGTGGATAAGAGCAATATGAGCTGGAATGCTACAAACACAGAGTGAGATGTATCTTTTCTTTAATATACTGTCCAAGAAAGGCTACAGAATTATAGTGTTACAGCACAAACAGCTGGAATTAATAGAGTGATTTCGCCAACCCAGAATCTCCTCCTCTATCAGAGTGTTCATTAAGAGGACACAGAATTGGGGTTGCATGATAATTCTTAGTCTACTGCTGAGAATGTAACCTTGAAATTTTTTGACTGTAAATTCAGGACTTCAGCTGGAGACATTGGTAACAAACCCAAAAGCATCTGTTAAGACCTGGTAACGATACTGATAAAGGTCAAAGCAATTTACATCATATTCAATGACTGCAATTTCTTAATAACCCCAAAGTTACCACATCTGCCATTAGTCAATGCCTATAACATGGCCATCTGAGTGCAATATGGCTGACTTGGCTGAGGATCTCAGACTTACAGTGAAAGCTAAACTCACTCCTAAGAAGGGAATGAAGGGCATGAAGAATACTATGCAGCTCATTGGTATGGCAAATGGAAGGGTCCTATTGTTGCGCCTTCTTAACCCACCATGTTGTCAACCTCAGACACCCACTGTCCCTAAGTTTCTTCATTTGTAAAAGGATGAAACTACAAAAGGCCAATAAATAAAAGTTTAGAGCTGCTCTGGTTGAAGTGGGAAGGACAGAAACAGAATTCTATTACTCAGTCTCCCCTTTGGTTCCCTCCATTTCTTCCCTGTACCCAAAGATGGCCGTAGATAAAACTTGGCCGAACCTAAAGGTTCTGCAGAACCCAGAGTGACAACCAATAGCCTATATGATTTCTGAGGCCCCTTCCCTAGTAAAACAACATTCACTTTTATGTGGCTGTGATTTGTTTGTAAAAATAGATATTGATTACCCAGCTTAATACACTGGCACCCAGCATATAGCAGGTGCTCAATGAATGTTGAGTGAATTGAACTTGAAATTGTATCTGTTTAGCCAATGATCCAGTGAAACTTTGGAAAAGCAGAGAGTCCAAGACTTGGCTTACTCATTTTTTAGCCAATAAGAATAGAACCAAATTATAAGCCAATTTTATAAATTAGGGCACCTCTTAATTAATTACATTATTTTTGGTTCCTGTTGTTAATATCCACTTAGAGTTCCTTATATTTTATTATTCACTTAACTCACAGAATTTATCTTGTTTTCACCATATGCTGAATAGAATGGGTGGCAGAGTGTAAAGTGGCCTTTCTTTTTGGAGTCACTCTGAGCTGGGCTCTAGTCCCAGTTCTAACATTTACTACCTGTGGGACTTTGAGGAAATTTTAACCTATATACTTTCCTCATCTAAAAAACAGGTATAGGGAAATAGGGAATATGGAAAAGTTTTGACAATTACATGAAATAATACAATAACTGGCAACTAATAAGTGCTCCATAAATGCCAATAGTGGTTATAGTTATTTTTTTAATTGGTCAAAAAGGGACAGATTGCACAGCACATCCTAGAATACTATTCCTCTCTGTATTAAAATGTCATGAGGGAGAGATATTCAAGAGGTAGAGGAGAGATAGCTGCTTTACATCAGGAAAGGGAGTTAAGAAACAGGGGCATCACGATGACCATGACTGGTTAATGACCTGGGGAGAGTTTAACTCGAGCATCCCGCCTCCCAAATAATCATGTGTTTTCTTGCCAGGCCAAGTCTCTCCGATAATCCTTTTCTTCGGGGCCTTATTCTACCTTTGAAGAGGAAATAAAATATTGATCTTAGAAACTTACAGTGAAAAAGCAACTCACAAATTGTCTACTTCACCCATGGAAAATTCTCCATTAAGACATTAACATATAGCTTTTTTTAGCTGTGTTATCTCTCCAAAGGGTTATGTCTTGGACATCTATTGTTTTGCCCTCCCAGTATTCTTCTGCTTCTGAGAATAATACAGAATGTCCAGAACTTCCCTTTACCCAGAACACAGTGATATGGTTACCAAGTAAGCTGCCATCTTCTTCCATAACTTTACCCGTGGCCACAGCTGATTGATGTAGGGTGTGCTTCTCAGCCCAGCTCATCAATTTGAGGATTTCAAGACGTGAAGCACCAGAATGAGAAACAGAAATAGTTTTACCTCCAATATTGCCAGGTAGTTTGGGATTTTTTTAATGTTGATAAAAGGGTGGTAAACAAAGGTACACAAATTGAAACTTGTAAATATTTTCTCTTAACACGGTCATTAGGAAGACAACGTTCTTTTATGTTTAAACAGGCAAAATTACCAGAAAGAAAGAGAGGAAAGTACAGAAGACACAAGTGTACCATTATTCAGTGACGGATGCTAAGAAACAAAATGTTATAGTCTCCTAGGATGATAAAAATAACTATTTATCAGTAATATTATGTTATATTTCATCAGACTCCTTCCCTTCCTCCCAGGTAGTCTCCCGTTCCACACATTAAGTCACATTAAGTCCTGTGTCATTTCAAAACATGAGGGCAAGGGGTAGTTATTAATAATAAATAAAAACACCCAGGATTTCTACACCAATTTTCCTCCCAAGAACACCAACACTATTATTTCACAACATTCCTTGGAGGAGAATACAGATTGGTATCATTACTGCCATTATATGGTTAGAGGAATTACACAAGGAAAGCTGAATAAACTATCTTATAACATGGTGGCTAAACTGGGATTATAACACTTTTCTTTCTTAGTAAAGGGAAAAGGAAGGATGATGTAGGAAATATCACTGGCAAAATGGATAATTTGAATTGCCTATATGTATGTTATAGAATGGCTCATGGCACTCGTTTAACACAGAGAAGCGTGGTAAATCCCAATTTCAACTTTGTAAATGTAACTTATGCATGTGGGTGTGTGTTGCAAAAATCATATCATACTATACATATTATTTTATAGGCTGTTCTTTGTGTGTAACAGCATATTGTAAACAACTGACATACATCTATATCAACGATTACAATGGCTGCAAAGTAGTCCACTTATAAATTTTTCCTAATTTACTTATTTGGGGGAGGTTTTTTTTCCCAAAGCCAGGCATGAACATGCCTCTTTGAAAAACACAGAAAGAAACCCCTCACAAAAATTAATACAGGTTGATCCCATCAACAAATGATTACCAGACGCGCTCATGGGAATCTCCATGAAGACAACATCATCACACTCACGCACCAAAGACTTAAGGAGCAGGACAAGTAAAAGCCAGCAATTACAATAGCATGTGATCAGCCACTCTTATAAACTAAGGTAACATTTTCTAGAGTTTAATTTGCTTAGATATATCACAAGTCGTGAAAATGTAAATACCCTTTGCCCCAGCAACTTCCCTTCTAGAAAGTTATCCTTAGTCTGTAATAGAACAAGTTACAAAGATATTTGTACAAGGGTATTTATGACAGTATGTTTATTAACAGGAGGAAGGGTGAGCAATAAAAACAGATCAGTTTAAATAAATTAAGATACATCCAAAGTGAATCCAGGGAAGACTTAAAAATGATAATGTGAATTATGAAAAAATACTCGAGACATACTTATGACTGATTATGTTTTTTAAAAACAGGTTACATCAACATGTGTGTTTGTATGAGTATTAGAAAGATTAAACCCAACATACTGGTCATGATCCTTTCTGGGTTATGAGTTTACTGGAAACTATTTTTCATGTTCACTGGATTTTCTAATTTATATATAATGAGCACAAAATACTTACCCAAAGTAGAAATTAACATGATGTGGTACATGCTATTCTAAAGATAAATACAGGGTGCTCTAGGAGCCCCTAACTCAGCCTGGAGCTTAGAGGAAGGTTGGGTATGGCCTCACAAGTTAGTGACACACACTGAATCTTCAAGGATACATAGCAGTTGGCCAGTTAAAGGAAAGGGAAAGAGCATTCTAGGATGAGGAAAAGCCTTGGAGGAATGTGACAGCATGACCCAATCAAAGCAGTATGAATAGTTCACAGGCTGCAGAAAGGGTAATTAAAAGAAGAACTGGGCTTCCCTGGTGGCGCAGTGGTTGAGAGTCTGCCTGCTGATGCAGGGGACACGGGTTCGAGCCCTGGTCTGGGAGGATCCCACATGCCGCGGAGCAACTAGGCCCGTGAGCCACAATTGCTGAGCCTGCGCGTCTGGAGCCTGTGCTCCGCAACAAGAGAGGCCGCGACAGTGAGAGGTCCGCGCATCGCGATAAAGAGTGGCCCCCGCTTGCCACAACTGGAGAAAGCCCTCGCGCAGAAACGAAGACCCAACACAGCCATAAATAAATAAATAAATAATTTAAAAAAAAAAAAAAAAAGAAAAGGTTTGGTGAGGCTGGAACTTGAGCATGATTGTAGGTTGAGCCTATGGAGATAAAAAGCTAAAAAACAAAAGAGAGAGCAATAAGATACAATGCGGAGAAAATTAAAAAAAAAAAAAAAGAAGAAGAACTAAAAGTATCTGCTCGATTTTGAAATAGGAGAACTCAATTTTGACCTAAGTTTGTGTAGTTTCGGTGAAAAGATGAAGGCAGAAGCCAGATGGTCACAAGCTAAGGAAGGAACGGGAGGTGAGGAAGCGTGGGTGAAGGTGGACGCTAGCTCAAGGAGTGCTGATACAACCATGAAAAGAGGGAGAGGGGAATGGAAGTGGGATATCTAGTTGTAAAAAGGTTTTATTTTCTTAGATGGGAGATTTGAAGGATGTTAATGGGAGAAAGAGCCAATATAAAGGGAGAGGATGATTTAAAAAAAAAAAAAGGAATGGGAAGGTGTGGATGATAGTTTGATATTTCTAGTCAGGGATGGTGAGAGGGGCTGCAGGACAGGAGTGAAAGGCTGAGGAGTCCAGCAGTCAGGTCAGGTGACATCACAGGAAATCATCTCTTAGTTTCAAACTGCAGAGACAGTTCGTAGAAAGAATCATAATTTCATTTTCATAGAAAATAGGACCAGTGAGTAGCTGTGGCCAGAAAAATCCAGAAAGTGCTTAGTACAATCAGAAAAAGTGTTGGAAACAATACTGAACACTATTATCTCACTTCTGTATGACAATAAGAAATATTCCGTGTAATTTCTATAACCGCACCTAAAGAAAGACGTAACAGTATTGGGAAAAGTACAGAAAACAGGAACTACCAAGTGCTAAAGCAGATGGGAAGCACATTATAGGAGTGCCGAAATACAAGATTTGGACTTTTCACCAAGAAAAAACAGAGCTTAACAAGGAACATGTTTCATTTCAGTGGCTTCTAGTCTGGGTATCAAAAATCTTTCTTAATATCAGAAATATTTGAGAACACACATGATAGTGTTTAAACATTTAATAATTTCTGATTCGGAAAATACATTATGACAAGAAGCATTCACAAACTGAATCATTTTTTAAATTAACTTGCATTTTAATAATCTCAGCAACATCTACATATTTTTGGTATGTGTGTATCTGTTATGTCTGACGTTATATATTTATCCTATTAGAAACAGTGTTTGGGGACACATATGAAACTGCAATTACCTTGCAATAATTCTGAACTACCACCCACCATCCCATACCTGTCCAGAAATTCTCAGACCACATTTGGGAACCACTGTCTTAATTTATAAAATCCTGAATTTGGCAAATATGTATCTTGTCACCTAATACCCAAAAGCTAATATTTAATTTCATTTTTTAAAAATGAAACTTGAAAGAGCTATATTTAGAACACAGTCGTCTTTTGGAAGATTTGTAAACATTACCTCAGAAACAGCATAAAATGAAAAATAGAAATTTTCCAAAATGTTTGTATAAGTCACCAGATGATACCTCTGTAATAAGTTTTAAAGAAAACTGTTTTTTCAGAGGCCACAACCTTTAGGGTGACATGAGGGAGCAGAGCAGGGCTATGAGGGAGAATCACCATAACAGGGCTATGTCATGACACTTCTTGGTGCAGCTAAGCCAAATACACTAAGTCTTGTCACTGTTAATTCTCACATTTGTGTCCTGATCAGGCATAATACAGAGGGACACATACACTCAAGATATTCTTGAATAAAGAGAAAAGTAATCAATGAAAACAGGGATGAAACCTGAAAGAAAAGAAACCCGGTTTTAGGACTTAGTAATTTCACCACCCTACAAATAATTTAAAGTACAGAAATGACTGAATGCAGGGTTCTAAGAATCAATTTCATCTGGATTTCCAGAAAGATAAAAACTATAGAGTAAAACAGAGAATGGCTTAGTTCACTTTTTCATGACTGAAAAAAATGCATTTTGGAATTTGCATATACACAATCCCACTCAATTTATTTTCTAGGGAAACCTGGTCAGTTGACCCTTTTGCTGTTCCTTTCAGCAGATCTGAACCTGCCTTTTAAGCTCCCTGTGCAATCTGCCTTTGAATCCAGAGACCTCCCTATTGACCACAATCTCCATAACTTACCCTATGAGCTTCCTGACTAGCCATTCAAGAAAGACGAGCAGGGCTTCCCTGGTGGCGCAGTGGTTGAGAATCCACCTGCCAATGCAGGGAACACGGGTTCGAGCCCTGGTCTGGGAAGATCCCACATGCCGCGGAGCAACTAGGCCCATGAGCCACAACTACTGAGCCTGCGCATCTGGAGCCTGTGCTCCGTAACAAGAGAGGCCGCGATAGTGAGAGGCCCGCGCACTGCGATGAAGAGTGGCCCCCGCTTGCTGCAGCTAGAGAAAGCCCTCGCACAGAAACAAAGACCCAACACAGCCAAAAATATAAATTAATTAATTAATTAATTTAAAAAAAAAAAAGAAAGGAGCAGAATGAACAGAACACTTATAATCTTCATGAACAACCTGTATTCACGTTTTTGTCATTAAATAGGAAGAATGATAGGTCATTTCAGTCAGTCAATAGATAAATAAAATTCTAATATTTTAGTAAACTGAGGTGGGAAAATAAATTCACACAGTCTTCCTTTTTAAAATGAAAAACTAGCACTATGATGTTTTTCATTTTGTCTTTCTTTAAAGAGGACACTACATAGTCCAGTTTCTGGCTGTAGCTCTGTTAATAGCTGCATGGCCTTGTTTAAACTAATCACCCACTCTGGCCCTCAAGTTCCTCTTCAACAATATATGGAGGTTGAGTCGGGTGATCTTTAATGTTTCTATGAGCTCAAAAATTTAAATGACTCTCTGACTATTGAGAGATTTCATCTCTATTTCATATTGTTTATGTTAGGAAAAGATAATGGTGAAATTTCTAACTCTGGTTCACCATCTTCTCATTCATTAACTAAGCCCGTAAAATGTTCCTGAATTGCTCCTGGAATTAACAATTATCTTTCCACATTATGAAATATAAAGACAAGATTGGAATCACTATAGCCCAATCATTTTAGATCCATATTTAGAGAAAAGTGAATCCATTCATTAACACACAATTCAGCACTAAGTGGATGTTAGAATTAGCAAGAGAAGCACAGAGGTGAAACCTAGAACCGGCCCTCAAACACCTTAGAATTAAAACAGGGGCAAACTGTTAACTGAACACTTACAATTCACTGTGATAATTGCTAGGATGGAGCAAATAATACACAGTTTGGTTGGACATTACATTTTGATTGTTTGACTATGTCTTCTTCCACTAGATTCTAAGCTCCATGAGGGCAGGGACCTAGATTTTTCTGGTCACTATTCCCCTAGAGGTGGTCGTATGATTTGTTCTCAAAAAGCACTTGTTGAGTAAATAAAATAATGAATGAATGGCCGACTAACAGGGACTTAAAAGAAGTGAACCTAAGTCTACTAGGAAACAGGTACACTTAAGGGCAAGGTTAGTGGCCACATTCTAGAAGTCCATATTGTTTCCTTGTCAATTGTATTTTTCATTATATTGCAGACATAAAGAAAAAAATTCATATATTTCCATTTCCCTCGTTCATTCCAAAACACATTTTTAACATTATAGAGCTATAGAACATTTGTAAAAATAAAGAATTTTCTATGTGGAATTCAATGTCTAGAACCTATGAATTTATGTAAATGAAAAATGAATAGCCCGGATGGTAACCACTACCACTTTTGGTTTTTGTTCATTCATGTGACATTTGTCACATTATGTCAAACTCACCACCACCACCAGAAAAGGACAAACACCAAATTAAAAACCATTTTAGATTTATTACTATCATTTTTTTTTATTTGCTGGTAGCTAAGAGCATGAATTCTGGAACCAAACCGGTTCTCTCGAGATATGTGACCTTCAGCAAGTTACTTAACCACTTTTTGCCTGAGTTTCCTCATCTGAGTAATAAGAACAATGATACTACCTCATAGGGTTGTTATGAAAATGAGTTAATATGTGTAAACCTCTTAGAAGAATACCTGTCACATGGTAAGCTCTAAGTGTTTGCTAAATATATAAAATCAAATCAATACACCGTCAGCCTACTCCACTGGGTTAAGGCAATGAAAGACAATGCATAATGAAGACAATTCTTTTGGAATTATTCTGGTGAAATTTTCAAAGAGGAAGGCTGTGGATTCAGAACAACCCACATTAAAATAAATTGGTTGAACAGAGAGCTTGAAGAGAAGAAAAAAAATTCTAGAACATGCTAAAATGGACTAAAACAAGTCACTTAACTGCTTCCATTTTCTCATTAGAAAAATTCCCCTCAGGGAAAAGTGATGACTCCAAGTTAGAAAGAATACCAACAGTAACATTATTTTTGAAATAGTGCATAAAGATGATATTTAAAGGTATTAGGTTTAACAAAATTTAGTGAAAAGGAGTAAAAATCTATCCAGTAAGTGCATTCATAATTAGTACCTAAAGATCATATATTAAGAGTTTCATGCTCTATGTATGTGGAACCTAGAAAAATGGCACAGATGAACCGGTTTGCAGGGCAGAAGTTGAGACACAGATGTAGATAACAAACGTATGGACACCAAGGGGGGAAAACCGCAGTGGGGTGGGGATGGTGGTGTGCTGAATTGGCCGATTGGGATTGACATGTATGCACTGATGTGTATAAAATTGATGACTAATAAGAACCTGCAGTATAAAAAACAAACAAACAAAAACAACTAATACTAAACTTTCTTTGGGTTATTTGTATGGAAATATGTTAATATAAATGTTTCAGACATTACATGAAATTTCTAAAAATCTTATATGTTCAGGTATAATGTTATAAGTCATAATTCTAGTTATTACTTTAAAATGTATATCTCAGAAATAACTAAATGTCCTTGTCAATTGCATTATTATGAACTTTCATCAAATCTTTAACCGTGGTCATTTTTTTTTTTATATATATTTTTATTCTTGGCTGTGTTGGGTCTTCGTTTCTGTGCAAGGGCCTTCTCCAGTTGCGGAGAGCGGGGGTCACCTTCATCGCGGTGCGCGGGCCTCTTCACTATCGCGGCCTCTCTTGTTGCGGAGCACAGGCTCCAGACGCGCAGGCTCAGTAGTTGTGGCTCACGGGCTTAGTTGCTCCGCGGCATGTGGGATCTTCCCAGACCAGGGCTCGAACCCGTGTCCCCTGCATTAGCAGGCAGATTCTCAACCACTGTGCCACCAGGGAAGCCCGGGAAACCGCGGTCATTTTTAAGTCTTGTCATTTACAGACAGTTCTGTATGTACACTGATGCTTTCGCAAAAATGTTCCTATAAAAGGGTTTCATCTTCAAGGAACTCATGGAAAAGACTCTGACAAGTACAGGTTTCTGGTAACTGACTATACTGCTGAACTGAATGAATAAGCATTTTCAGAACTCTAATGGAAAACTGATGAATTCATAAAAGTGCTAACAAAAGATCAAGATAAAAAAAATTAACTACATGGGACTGAGTGAACTGACGAGGATGATTATAATTTTTGTGACTTTCTGTTTGAGCTAAGAAAAAAAAAAAATCCCACAAGGACTCAGAGGCAAAAAATATACAAATCAATTTTCACTGCAAAGTAAAGGAGCTGTTACAGTGGAGGATTACTGGACTGAATGTCAATATTATGACATAGTATGAATGTGTTTCGTGTTTGGTAATTGCAATCATTGTTGCTTTTGTTGTGGTCATCCATTTACAATGCTTGGTGTCAGTTTATTTATCTTTTGTAAAAATAAAATACAGTGTGTGTGTGTGTGTGTGTGAGTTGTGGGGAAAAAAAGGAAACTTTTAAATTCCTGATTCTGGTTTTGTACAACTGTATAATTAATGGTGATGATCATATTATAAGGGCAGATTTATATGTGTGGGGGAGGTGGTGGTGATGGGGAGGCCCAAATAGAAATTACAAATAAAGGAAATAACATTTCATAAAAAAAAAAAAAGAGTTTCATGCTCTATATAAAAAAGATAAACACCAACGATTTACTGTATAGCACAGGGAACTATATTCAATATCTTGTAATAAACTATAATGGAAAAGATTAGGAAAAAATGATATAGAGATATACATATATATATAACCAAATCACTTTGCTGTACACCTGGAACTAACACAATATTGCAAATCAACTATACTTCAATTTAAAAGAAAAAAAAAAAAGAGTCTCATGCTCTACCGACAGCTAGCAGGGCGGGCAAGAGCATACGTTAAAGTTGTGATCCCTAAACCTGACCATGTGTCACAATTTCTGGGGAGTTTTGTAAAAACTGACACCCTGGAGATTCTGATTCAAGAGGTCTGAGGTAGAGTTCAGGTGTCAGTTTTTTTCCAGTTCTCCCAAGTGATTTCCAAGGACAGCCAGGTCAGAATGCATGGCTAGAACACTTGCTGCCGAGAAGTCTCTAGTGGCGTGCGGCTGAATTGTCTCTTCATTCCTACCTCCTGCGACCTTGTTATCAATAACTATGTCAAAAGCCATCAGCTGCAGACAGGACGAAGTCATGAGACAGGGGCACATGTTGCCTAACCAACCTGAGAGTCCAAGATGAGCAGCAAAAAATGAACCATAAGTCTCATGATAAATGAACCTGCATTCAGGTTCAAAAGTCAAATGCAAAATTGCAATAAACAGGTACAATAAAAATGGTTTCACAGCTCTTCTGCTGAAAGTATTTCCAGACACACAGCTTACCGGGTGATGCAGAGGTCTGCAAACTGACACAGTCCAACCTACTCTGTGCCTCGGCCCTCGTGTTCTATACTGGATTTATAAGAGGTTGTAAGAGGGAGGTTGACTAGGCTGATACTTGGCAGGTGTGCACCAGTATGGCCAGGTTGAATGTTAAAATAATGAAATAGGGCTTCCCTGGTGGCGCAGTGGTTGAGAATCTGCCTGCCAATGCAGGGGACACGGGTTTGACCCCTGGTCTGGGAAGATCCCACATGCCGTGGAGCAACTAGGCCCGTGAGCCACAACTACTGAGCCTGCGCTCCGCAACAAGAGAGGCTGCGATAGTGAGAGGCCCGTGCACCGCGATGAAGAGTGGCCCCCGCTTGCCGCAACTGTGGAAAGCCCTCGCACAGAAACGAAGACCCAACACAGCCATAAATAAATAAATAAATAAATAAATAAATAAAATTTAAAAAAAAAAATGAAATACTTTAGTACCGGTTGGTAAATAGCTACTTCTCACAGCCTCCAGTCATTTCAGCCCCTCCCCCAAGACCTCATCTCCCTCCCCAGCAACCAAAGGGTTACTACCAGACTCAGCCAGGGTTTCCATTCCATGCCAGATGCAGTTAATATTTTCAAATTGGAAATAAATGAGAAAAGCTACTAGCCAGGAGTGGGAAGTGCGTGGAAATTACAGCAGAGGAAGAATCAAAGTTCAAGGGATCTTTAGCCTTGAAAGGAGAAGACTTGAAATGGGGTGGGTTCAGGGGGAATATGAGCACTGCCTTCAAATACATGATTGAGCTTCATGTGGGAAACAGATTAGATTTATTCCGAGTATCTCCGGTGGGGGGAATTATGCACAGTGATTGGAAATTACAAAGAAGGTGACGTCAATTTCATATAAGGAAGAACTTTGGAATCCTGGTGCCGCCCAACAATGGAAATGGCTTTGTGTGAATAGTGAGCTTCAGGAAGCAGCACAGGAAAGAGCAATGACTCTGAGAATAGTACAGCAGCTGCAGATGCTTCTGATCTGGATGGTGAGCTAGAGAGATCAGTGGTTACAAGCCTACGTGTTCATCTGAACCCTCAATGAAACTTTTTATAAAATTGACTTTTTTGGAGCAGTTTTAAGTTCACAGCAAATTAAGCAGAAAATACAGAGAATATCCATACATTCCCTGCCTTCACAAACACACAACCTTCCCTACTATCAACATCCTGCACCCAAGTGGTATATTTGTTACAACTGATGAACCTACATTAATACATCATTGTCACCAGAAGTCCATGTTCACATTAGAGTTTACTCTTAGTATTGTACATGCTATGGGTTTTGACAAATATATGACACCTATCCATCATTATCAATGGAACTTTTTAAATATCAGACTTCTTACTCTCCACCCCAAACCTACTAAATTAGTATCTCTTGGCACTGGAGTTTGGGAATTTGCATATTTTAAAGCTCTTCACTTGATGTTGACACACAGACAGTTTTGGAAATCTGCATTCGATGATCTGTAAGGTTTTTTCCAATCTTCAGATTCTATAATTTTATTAAATAAAAATCACAATAACTTTTTTAAAGGAGTACATGACTCTTGAAAACTGACCAGGGCTTGGAGGAGAACCTGTGGAGTATATATAGCATATCAAGCACTATGCTAGACTCCTTTAATTCTTACAAGAACCCTGCAAGGTAAGTATTAATATATATTCCCATTTAACGGAAAACAAAACTGAGGCTCAGACAAGTTAAGTAACCTTCCCAAGGTCACAGAGCAAGTAAAAGAGTTGGAATTCAAATGGAGGGCTATTTCATCCACCTTCTTTCTCTTATACTATTAGACCTCCAACAAACTCTCAATTACCTGAAATTAGTGAATGAAGACACACAATTTCAGATTACTAATAGTGAATTATTTTGTGTTTGTTGGATTCTTAAACATATTATATTCAGCACATGGGAGGGATATTTAGTTATAGGACGACAGAAAACCAGATGATATTCCAGGAACTTGTAAGATTTTATGCACTAAATTTCCTTATATAAAGCCAAGGGCTAACATAGCCAATATATTTGCTCCATGAATTTGAAATGTTGGACTAAGGATACTCTGATACCTAAACATGTAATGAATCATCCAAAACAAGAGACAAGGACTCAACCACATCTTTTCTCTTCATAATGGACTCCAGACCAGAGAAGTGGCCAATTCCGTATTTTCACAATGGAACACTGACCTGTTCCCCAAGCCACAGAAAAGAACAACTCGTTTCCTAGAGCTGTACTTTGACCGCTCCTATGGGACATAGAAATAGAATGTAATGGTTATTAAGAGCACACACCTTTGTGTCAAACCTGGATTCAAATCTGGGTCTGCCACTAACTAAATACGGAATCTTGGGGGAATTACTTAACGTCTCTAGGTTAGTTTCCTATCTGTAAAATGGGACTGATGACATTTAACATGTGCCTCCCAGGGTTACTATGAGGATTAGATGAGATGCTGTATGTGAAGTACTTAACATTCTTTTAATACTTACCAAGCACTCAAGAGATGTTCACATTATTACTTATCAATGGAGAAGTCAAGTCCAACATCATCTCTGAATCCTCCCAATTGTCTCCATGGTCCCAACTAAGGGGGAAGGAGTGTGTGTAGGTATTGGGGTAGATGGAGGAGGGGAGGGTGTTAACCTATCCTCAGATCTACGAGGATTTGTTCCCAACCCTCAACTGTAAGAATCTCAAAATGCCTCCAGGTCCTGGAAGGTAAAGGTCATTAGGAGGAATGGAAGCAAGGTTAAGTATTTAAACTTGAGAAGTTAGAAACTGAGACAGTGAGAAAGAAGTGGGACTATATTAGAACATGGATAATACATTTCCTCCCTGCTAATGGATTAGGACAGGCTAAATGGGCTGATCAAAAAATATGTTCCATAACACATGACAAACACCAGTGCACATCTTTGGTGGACACGGATGTTGAGCTCTAGAGGCCCTCACTAAGGACTAGTGCTCCTTTCTCACCTAAATGTATTTCCTCTTTTCTGATAATCAAAAATCACCTTCTACAAGATGAAATCTCTAATTAGAAAAGATACATGCACTCCAATGTTCATAGCAGCACTATTTACATTGGCCAAGACATGGAAGCGACCTAAGTGTCCATTGACAGATGAATGGGTAAAGAAGATGTGGTACATATATACAATGGAATATTACTCAGCCATAAAAAAAGAATGAAATAATGCCATTTGTAGCAACATGGATGAAACTAGAGATTATCATTTAGTAAGTCAGAGAAAAACAAATATCATATGATATCACTTATATGTGGAATCTAAGAAAAATGATACAAATGAACTTATTTACAAAACAGACTCACAGACATAGAAAACAATCTTACGGTTACCAAAGGGGAAGTGGGGGGGAGGGATAAATTAGGAGTTTGGGGTTAACAGATATACACTACTATATATAAAATAGATAAACAACAAGGACCTACTGTATAGCACAGGGAACTATATTCAATATCTTGTAATAACCTATAATGGAAAAGAATCTGGAAAAGAATATATATTTATACATATTATGGTATAACTGAATCAGTTTGCTGTACACATGAAACTAACACAACATTGTAAGTCAACTATACTTCAGCTAACAAAATAAATCACGTTCTACAAATTAAATCACCATCAACATCAACATCCATTAAGAAAATAACACTACTTCAGCACAACAAAAGGCCTCAGGTTTAGAATATAACACAACAATGTCTAAAGATCCACTATGATTATCAAGGACTGAAGAGCTTGCTGGGTGGGTAAGCAAACATTCTGAGAAAGCCTATGTGTTGGGAGGAGGGAAGTTCTATATAAAATCATCGATTAACACCCAGCAAATAAGGAGTTCCTTCATTGGGTGATTATACGATAAGTGGACCATCTGCTAACTTAACTTAAAAGGGAACCATTTCTGATTTATGAGGGCATACACAGCATAAGCTAATTTGTGAGGCCTGTTTGACGGGATAGAAGAAAATAACTCATTTAAACTCCTCTCACAGATTGTTTTGTTAAAATGCCTCTTTTTTAGACCATAAAATTTAAGGCAAACTAAAACTATATTGTTTAGGGCTACATAATTATGTGGTAAAACTACAGTGAAAAGCAAGGTCATGAATGCCTTGTTATCTTTGTCAAGATGCTTACCCATGGGAGGAAGGAAGAGGGCTAGATTAGGTGGGGTCATTCAGGAAGGTTTCAACAAATGTCTGTTTCTTGGCTTTAGTGATGATTTATACTGGCGTTTGTTTTTTAATAAACTGATGTTTGTTCTTTTTTTATATACACCTGTTTTTTTATATACAGTTGTTTGTGTCATAATTCATTAAACTAAATTAGTTTTTCACAGAAACATTAAGGCACTTATGAAAGAAGTAGATATCTAACAGTAGTTATTTCCAGTGGGGACTGGTAGAATTGTGACAGTCTGTTACAGTGACTGTTATTTTCTTTAAAATACTTCAGTATCATATTATATAAGTGCTGATTAGCTCAAATTTTAATTCCAAAGATAATCAGCAACATTCTTTCAAGAATGAATAGTCCAGAGATGTCAGCTAGCATTACATCAGAAAGAGCCACTCTCCAGGGTTGGCTACTCTAAGTCCTGTTATCCATGTCTTGATGGATAACTGGTCCTCTGCTAATTAGCATATTATGTCAAAAATGGGTTTTTATCAGTGAAACTTATGATGATTTACTTTCATCATGCATGTAGAAATTTTCTCCCAGTAGTGCAATTAAAGGTATTCAAAGAATGTAAATTGTCTAGAGTTGTTAAAAATCTATCCACCCTTGCATGCACAAAAGCAATAAATACCCTGTCCCCTTAGAGGACAGATAATCCCTAATATATCCTATATCCAGCCATTGACTTTGTGCCATAAGACTGACTAGAGGACACAGAATCATGGCAATGTGGACCCTGACACCTGAAAGGAAGACTTCAGGGACTTCATGGAGCCTACAGATGAAGTTTACGAATGGTTTTGTGCCTGCTTATTATTAAATGTTGTTGAATACATATTTGAATATACAGCAGAATTTAGTTTGTGATATGAATTCATTATAACCTGGTAGCGAGGTTGTGGGAAGAAACCAGTGCCACCTCAAATATCTTTTGTGGCTATTGATATCTACCAAAAAGAAAGAACCTAAAATTTCACATGACTAACATGACTTAGGTTGGTTCACAACAACAGTGTCTTTTGCTTTTACTGACCTTTTTCTGAAGTTATTGACATCTTATAAATTGAGTGAGTGTTATTTTGCAAACAGAAAAGGAATTAAAATACTCAGTAAAAAATGTTCAAGAGACAAAAGCAGGTATTTCACAGAATAAACCAAATATGGTCAATAAATATATAAAGAACTGTTCAACATTGTTATTAATTAATCAAGTAATGATGACATGAGATACTATCTTAAACCCTTTCAGCTGGAAAATACGTATGTGTATTAAGTCTGACAAAGCCAAGTGTTGGAGAGGATTTGGATCCACAGAATCTTCTGTGCATTGCTGGAGGGAGTGTAAATTGGCTCAATCACTTTGGAAAATAATTTGTCATTATTTCATGAAGATGAATATTCACA
Source organism: Balaenoptera physalus (assembly GCF_965194825.1). Taxonomy (NCBI): domain Eukaryota; kingdom Metazoa; phylum Chordata; class Mammalia; order Artiodactyla; family Balaenopteridae; genus Balaenoptera; species Balaenoptera physalus. The sequence continues at coordinate 143,750,289 of NC_138890.1, read as the reverse complement.
TGCCCTTTTTCATTCCTAGGTATATACCCAAGAGAAACTTTTGTGTCAGTATTTTAAAAGACATGCTCAAGAATGTCTATAGCAGCACAAAAGCCAAAACCTAAGAATAACTCAAAAGCCCATCAACAGGAAAATGGATGAAAAAAACTGGTATATTCATGCAATGAAATACTATCCTAAAATCAGCATGAATTAACAACAATACACAACAATATGGACAAATTTTAGCAATCTTCTGTTAAATACAAGTCTTATAAGATTTCATAAAGATGACACCTTATTTGGAAATAGATATAAATGCAATAAAGCTATATTAAAAGAAAAGAGAGAGATAGCAAAGGAAAGAAAAACACTGGATTAAGAATGATGCTTGCTCAGGAAAAGAAAAGTGAGGGTTTGTATGAGAAAGGGAAACCATGTAATTTGATGTAAGTTTTTATCAATAACTTAGCTCTTACTTTTATGATGGATTCATGAATGATGACATTATTAATAATGATAGATGGGTAGATTGAAAGCAGGTCATACATAAGCCAATGATGAGATTGTATCATGAGACATGCATTAAGATTTATGCAATTCTATGCACTTTGAAGGCAAAATCAAGATAAAACTGAGAAAAGGTTAAAAATAAAAATAAAGGTTAAATACCTATATATATTGTGCAACACTATTGTGTTAAAGTCTAGAAGCAAACTGATGTTTTTATCATGTTTCTCACATAAAAACACCTGGTCAATATTTGGTTGAATCAAATTATTTTTCGATACAAGCCTGAGTTTTTGTTAGCGTTTTGTTTTGTTTTGCATTTTTTGTTGCAGCAGTCAAATGCCAAGTAAAAGTCTGATAGTTCTCTGGCTCTCTACAGTTTTTTAAGTGAAGACAATATCAAAAGAATTAGAAGAAACATCTAATAAAGGATTATTGTCTAAAACATACAAACAACTCATAAAACTCAACAATAAGAAAACCCAATTTAGATGGACATGTATACACTGATGTGTATAAAATTGATGACTAATAAGGACCTGCTGTATAAAAAAAATAAATAAAATTAAATTAAAAAATTAAAAAAAAAAAGAAAACCCAGTTTAAAAACGGACCAAAGGGTTTAACAGACACCTCACCAAAGAAAATATGCAGATAGAAAGTAAGCATTTGAAAAAATGCTCCATATCATATAACATCTGTGAAATGCAAATTAAAACAACAATGAGATACCACTACACATTCTAGCAGTAGAATGGCCAAAATCCAGAACACTGATAAAACCAAATGTTGGCAAGGATGTGAAGAGCAGGAACACTCACACATTCCTGGTGGGAATGCAAAATGGTACAGCCACTTTGGAACACAGTTTGGCAGTTTCTTATAAAACTAAAAACACTCTTGCCATACAATCCAGCAATTGTGTTCCTTGGTATTTATGCAAACGAGTTGAAAATTTACGTCCACACAAAAACCTAGATGCAGATGTTTATAGCAGCTCTACTCATATTTGTCAGAACATGGACACAACCAAGATGTCCTTCAGCAGATGAATGGATAAATAAACAGTGTTATATCCAGACAATGGAATATTATTAGCACTAAAAAGAACTAAGCTATCAAGCCATGAAAAGACATGGAAGAAATTTAAATGCATATTATCAAGTTAAAGTAGTCGATCTGACAAGGCTACATATGGTACGATTTCAACAATACGACATTCTGGAAAAGGCAAAATTATAAAAGCTATAAAAAGATCAGTAGTTGCCAGGGGAGGGGAGAAGGGGGAAAGATGACTAGACAGAGCACAGAAGCTGTTTATGGCTATGAAAACACTCTGTATGATATTATGATGGTTATATGTCATTATTCTTTTAACCAAACATGCAGAATGTACAACACCAAGAGTGAATCCTGAGGTAAACTATGGACTTTGGGTGATTATAATGTGTCAATGTAGGTTCATCAACTATAACAATGTACCACTCTGGTTGAGCATGTTGATAATGAAGGAGGCTATGCCTGTGTGGGGGCAGTGGGTTTATGGGAAAATCTCTGTACCTTCCTCTCAATTTTGTTATAAATTTAAGAGAGCTCTAAAAAAAAGTCCTTAAATATACATATAAAATATATATGTATATATATATGTGTACATATATATACATATACACACACATAATCTTGAAGGTAATGTTGATGTGCTATTGTCAAAATTTTGCTTAGTTGAAACACTGTAGGATATTAAATAATGCCTTCTCTCTAGTAGTTTGCAATCTGCTGGGAATACAAACCAACCCACTTCATTTAACTTAAGACTAGTCAAAAACAACCCACTGAATAAATAACAAAAATGAATGTACAGACACATATCCATCATCCTGAGAGCTATTCGAATGCCACGTTGTGATGTGAGACAGCTGGTTGATTCAGGTTTCTCATCCATGAATCAGCACCAACTATGCACCAGGCTCTGTTCTAGATTCTGAGGATAGAGCAGTAAACAGCAAGGTACCTGCCTTCACGGAGCTTACATTCTAGTCATGTCATGAGCAATGATATAAAGAATGCAGGACATGGAAACAGGGAATAGATAATCTTGGAAGCCTCACTGAGAAATGGGTCATTTGAAGAATGAGATGTGGAACCAAGTCATATCTAGGAAGGCGCATTCCAGAGGAGAAAACAGCAAGTACAAAGTCCTGAGGTGGAAGGTTTCTTCAGGTATTGGAGGAACAGTAAGGCCAAGATAGGGGGGAGGGAGACTGGTAAATGACAGGTCTGGGGTGGATCTATGGAGTGCACTGGAGAGCTTGTTAAGCTGCATGGAGGGGAAGGAAGTCTATCTGGAGTGGCTTCGTGAGAGTCTGGGGAGGGAGGAGTTTGAGATGGCAATACGGCCAATTCTTTTGTTTTGTTTTTGCTTTTTCCCTTTTTTTGCAATTCTTTTGAAGAGTTTATTCAAAATATATACCCTAGAGGTGAAAGAAAACATGCTGCATGCCAGAAACCTAGACATATTTCTCAAGACTTTGAAAGAGGACAGACTGTTCTACATGCAACACACCTTACTATAGAAGATGGGTTAACAGAGATGCCATCTAGAGCAGGAGTCCCTCAAGGATCTGTCTTTAGCCTCATAATCCTTTCTTCTACTTCTCCTCCCTTGGAAAACCTTCATGACCCAAGTCTCTCCGCTTTGTTCTCCTCTCCTCTCCCCACCTCTGCTCTCTTCTCCTGTCTCTCTGTTCATCTAGGCCCACTGATGACATGATTAATCACATATCTCCTCACCACCCCACCTTCCTCGGCATACCACCAGCCAGAAGCTAACAAGCTATTCCAGGTCAGGAGCTGTTTGTCCTCTGCCCTTCTCAGCCTGTAACCAGTCCCAGAAATGCCTTCAGGCAAAATTGCTCTCTTTCCCCAAGCCAGCTAAGCCAGCCTGAATTAGGGCAAAATCGGTTGACGACATGTTCTCTTGTCCTATCCTGTTCCTGGAGTCTCCAGTAACTGTGGGAAGGTGGCTGCTGTCTGAGAGGCTGTCACTGAAATCTGATCTCTGGTAACAGGGGGCAGGGACTCCAGGCGTGGAGGCCAACTTGGGGGTGGGAGGAGCTACCCCTGCCCTTTTTCCCCTAGTGGGAAGTGTGGGGATGCCAGTCATTCTATGTGTGCCACAACACCTCCCTTCCAAGCCTACTTAGGTCCCTGTAAGTGAAGCAAATGGGGAAACACCCAGGGCAGGCCTCTGCTAGCAGATTCCCATGGAACCTGAGAGGCAGACCTTGGTAGATATGTTTTGGCCCTTTGCCTAAATTGTTTTGAAGTCACTGACGTCTCTCTGAGGCTCAGAACCCTAAGATACTGCTGTTTCTGATGACCACGTAGATCTTCTGGTATTGACCAGATTAGAAGGTCTCTTAGAAAACCTGTCCTCCAGGAAGCAGACAGGAAAAGAGAGGGTGAATGGGGGGGGGGGGAGGGGAAGTCAAATTTATAGATACTGCAAACAACTGGGACTATTTCTAGCCAGAGGTGTCCTTTCTGATAGTGCTAAATGGGTTAAAAAGCCATCTCATCCCATCAGCTCAGTGGAACAAATGAGAAACAAAAACTGTGAGTGAACAGGTATTGATTTACCCCTGTGGTGTTTTAATGAAGTTTCAAAAGAAAAATAATCCCCAACAGAGGCACACAGCAATAGGAACCAACTTTCCTGGGAAGGTTAATCAAGAGTACCATAAACTGTAAATTTTGGAGACTAATCCCTTGTCGGTCACATCATTTGCAAATGTTTTCTCCCACTCTGGGGGTTGTCTTTTCGTTTTGTTTATCGTTTCCTTTGCTGTGCAAAAGCTTTTGAGCTTAATTAGGTCCATTTGTTTATTTTTCTTTTTATTTCCATTACTCTGGGAGACGGATTGAAAAAGATATTGCTTCCATACATGTCAGAGAATGTTCTGCCTATGTTTTCCTCTAAGAGTTTTATAATGTCGGGTCTCACATTTAGATCTTTAATCCATTTTGAGTTTATTTTTCCGTATGGTGTTAAAGAATGTTCTAATTTCATTTTTTTACATGTAGCTGTCCAGTTTTCCCAGCACCATTTATTGAAGAGACTGTCTTTCCTCCATTGTATAGTCTTGCTTCTTTTGTCATAGATTAATTGACCATACGTGCGTGGGTTTATTTCTGGCCTTTCTATCCTGTTCCATTAGAGCTACCATATGATCCTGCAATCCCACTCCTGGGCATATACCCAGAGAAAAACATGGTCCGAAAGGATACATGCACCCCAATGTTCATTGCAGAGCTATTTACAATAGCCAAGACATGGAAGCAACCTAAATGTGCATTGACAGAAGAATGGATAAAGAAGATGTGGTACATATACACAATGGAATATTAGCCATTAAAACGAATGAGATAATGCCATTTGCAGTAACAAGGATGGACCTAGAGATTGTCATACTGAGTGAAGTAAGTCAGAGAGAGAAAGAGAAATATCATATGATATCGCTTATATGCGGAATCTAAAAAAAAAATGATACAAATGAACTTATTTACAAAACAGAAACAGACTCACAGGCTTAGAGAATGAATTTCCCCCAGGGAGGAAGGGTGGAGGGGGAGGGATAGTTAGGGAGTTTGGGATTGACATGTACCCACTGCTATATTTAAAATGTATAACAAACAAGGACCTACTGTATAGCACAGGGAACTCTGCTCAATATCATGTAACAACCTAATGGGGAAAGAATTTGAAGAAGAATAGCTACATGTATATGTATAACTGAATCACTTTGTTGTACAACTGAAACTAACATAAGATTGTTAATCAACTATACTCCAATATAAAATAAAAAGTTTAAAAAAAAAGAGTACCACGAATTAACTGCATAGAATAGGAATGAAGTTTCTGTTTAAGCTTCATTGAAATAGAAATCCAAAGTTTTTGCAAATATGACATGTGGGACCAGGAAATTTGTCTTTTCAATTCATTAAATAATTACTATTTTAGCTAATTCAATAATAAGGGCACCAACTGAAGCAGGACCTAGAGTTGTGAATTAGCTCCAAGTTCCGGAAATCTTTTACATTGAGAAGAAACAAGGAAGGACCTGTGTATTTTGCCCCCACATACTGAGACTATTTAAATACTTCAGGATCATTTGAAATTATTCTGTATCTAAGGAACAAAAATATTTAATTGCATTAGGTTTTTTTATGCATCCACTATATTCACAAATTCTGTCTAAATTTAAGGATCTCAGTGCTTATATACTGATAAGAAAAAAATACTCAGGAACCCAGCAAATTTTATGAAAAGGCACTCTATCCCATTAAGAAACTGCAGGCAGAAACAGCTCCTGCTATGGACACCAAGCTTGTCAACAAAGAGACAGAAAGACCAGAAACTGGGAAGAAGAAGAGCAATGCCATCAGCCCGGTCAGGGGCAGAGATGGAGCTTGGAGGGAATCCCTTGCTTATCACTTTCAGGGGAAAATCCCTTGCCCATTATTTTCTCTTCTACAGTTTTCCTTCTCCAGCTGAAATGTATTGGCGTCACAGGGCCCCTAGCTCCTCTGGAAGCTTCCTTGAGGACATGTTGGGGCATGTTGATACCTCAAAGTATTCCCATAATTTTCGGAAAATGTGACCAAAGCTGTTGAGCCCAGCTTGCCAGGATGACGACTACAAAATGAAACAGGAAATGTGTTTCAAAAGCTCAGCAGGCTGGGCTTCTCTGGGCTCTGTTATGGTAAACACACACTCTAGAATGCTAACCCACACCTAAAACATACATTCCGCAAATCATAGGGAAGGCCAGTGAGTAACCCAGTGTCAGATCACTCAGTTAACACCTTCCAGTGCTAGGAAGATGAGGAAGAGGAATTATAGGAAGACAAAGGTGAAAATCAGCTAACTATCATCTTTTGGTAGACATTGAGTTTATACAAGGATAATCTCTAGGAGGAAAATTAAGCATGTCTCTCTACTAAATGAGCAGTTCATGAGAAAGCTGCTTCTCATTTCCAGTGATGTTGAAACACTTCTTCCAAGAAGTCTTCTCTCTGACTAATGGGAAGAGAGTCGTAGCAAATCACTTCTAAGATTCCTCCCTCAGGCAAAGTTGCAAATTTAGCAAAAGACACTTTACAGATTTTCTGATGCCTCCTCAATGCTAAGCGCTGTGTAGTTCCTATGAGTACGGTGCTCATCTCCATTCCTCGGACCTTACTAGGATGTAAATACACCCCATACTCTGAGTATTTTCCTTCCTTTTCCCTTCCGTGTAAAATGTATCTGTCCTATGTTCTATTTCCTAAGTCCTGTCCTCAACCAAAGCCACAACAAATTAGTCATATAATCAAATCAGCCAGCAGATGTGCTACACTGATGTGCTACAGATTAATATCTGCAATCTTGTTTAAAAGCTTGTTTTTGTCAAAAGACATTTGATTGGGCTGGGTGACCTTCAAAATCTCTCCCAACTCTAATGTTATAAAATTTTATGAGTATCTCTGATCAGAAAAATTTTAAACCTTGGGCCAAGCTAGTCGACAAGTTGACCTTTCAGATCCCTTAATTAGATCATTTGTTTTGTTGCTACCTGTGGAAACATGTCCCATCTCTAGCTGCCTGTCAACCCAAAAGTTTAATAGCAATTTTTAGAGGTTATTATTGCTTGTCTTGCTGTATATTATATACCCTGTGGTGAACTGAAGATGACCCAAATTCTTTGCTGTTCCTCTCATCAATAAATTAGTCTATTTTCTCACTGACGTGGAATCTGGGCTGACCTTGTGATTTCCTTAATCAAAAGGATATGGTAAAAGTGACACTCTCCCAGTTCTGGCCTAGGCTTTAAGAGATATCGGTGCTTTTGCTTTCATATCTTGGAGTCTTAAGCCTCTATGTGAAATATAATGAGAGAGAGATTGATTGATTGATTGATGGATTGATTCCCAGGCAGCCCCCATCTATTCCAGACATTTCAACTGAGGTGCCAGACATATGAGTAAATCCATTTTGGACTTCCAGCCCTAGAAATCCTTCAGATAATTGCAGCTGCATAAATAACCCCAGACAAGACCACCAGAAGAACTACCCACCTGAGCTCAGTCTCTAGATGGTTGTTAATATTTCAAGCTGCTAAGTTTCAGAGTGGTTTGTTACACTGCAATAGGTAACTGAAACGCATCCCTGAAGCTGGCCTAATCCCTTCTTTGAACAAAGAAGGGATGGATAACAAACAAAAGATATTTTTAATGAAATTTCTAAACTATTATCATAGTCATTCTACCCTCCAGCATATACCTACTCCTTTCTGTCTACAATGGCACATCCATAAATTCATCCAACACTTTCTCAACTGTGCACATGTCTTTAATATCTGTTGCCATCCTTGCAGTCATAAATTGTAATCTCCTGATGGCCAGGAGCCAGAAACTCTTAATAAGTCTTTCATAAAGGCTTTATAGCAATAATGAATTTCAGCAGAGGCCTTCAGCAATGATCAATGTTGTTTCCTATAAGTCTTACTACTTTTCCACACTGAGAAGTCCAGAAATGGAACCTCAGAGAGAAACTCCACTTTGAAAATCCAATGTCATCCTTTTGACTCGAAAGGGCATTGAATTCATAAGCCCTTTTCAGTGTGGTCCTCCCAACAACAAAATTCATTACGCTGTGGCCATGGGCTTATTCTACAGAAGTATTTTTTATTCGTTAGTTTTGAGGTCGGTTATTCTGAAGGGAAATTTTAAATTCCTCTGCCATGCATTCATGTGTGACAAATCCCTGACACCTGTGTGGAGACTCCCAGGGCAGAGCTTGCGTTCTCATCTTGTTGCCCTATGCCAAGGAGTCATCCTGAAAGAATTCATGGATAAAAGAGATTATTACAGTGTACTCATTCAAATGCTTAGAGTTGGGCTTCCCTGGTGGCGCAGTGGTTAAGAATCCGCCCGCCAATGCGAGGGACACAGGTTCAAGCCCTGGTCCGGGAAGATCCCACATGCTGTGGAGCAATTAAGCCCATGCGCCACAACTACTGAGCCTGTGCTCTAGAGCCCGTGAGCCACAACTACTGAAGCCTGCGCACCTAGAGCCCGTGCTCCACAACAAGAGAAGCCACCGCAACGAGAAGCCCGCGCACCGCATCGAAGAGTAGCCCCCGCTCGACGCAACTAGAGAAAGCCCACACGCAGCAATGAAGACCCAGCGCAGTCAAAAATAAGTAAATAAAATAAATTAAAAAAAAAAAAAAAGCTTAGAGTTTACAAACCTTCACCAGAATACCACTAGGCCCCTCATCATCTTTCAAATGTCAAGGAAAAGTGAAATGTTGATTTAATTTTTAATGTTTTTCATAAAATTTTCAAAGTTTCAAAATGGTATGAATTTCTTTGGAGTAAAGGATATTCAATTTTTATTCTGTACACTTCTGAATTGTTGTGATTTTTAAGAATAAATGTGTATTATTTCAGTAATTAAAAAAAAATAAGTATGATCAGCAGGGAAATTAAATGTTGTCTAAAATAGTCATATCAATATTTTTTTCATTCTTTCTGGAACAATCATAGCTCAAGTCCAGAAACTGTGAAGTGTGATAATGGGGTTAGAAAAGCCCATTATATATGTCAACAAAGGACTAATATTGTCATGCTTTATCTTAATGTAACAACAACTGATTTATAAATACATTTAGACGCTTCGTGTCCTTGCCTTTGCACTGCATTAATCCTCACATCAAACACCAAACTCTTAAACTCTGAAGAGTGTAAAATGCCGGTGTCTGTTTGTAATGCAAACTGTCCCCCATACAATGTGATCTAAAAGTCAAAAGTCAGTCATGCTCCCTAAATCTCTTCTCAACCAGCCTGACTCTGCTTGAAATCCTTTCCAAAGCCATTTGTTGGATTAAATTGTTGTAATGCCTACAGGAGACCTCTTCAAAATACAAATAGTGTTTTTTTTAAAGGAATAACCAATTAAACTATTAGAATCAACAGTGTTACCTGATTAAACCGTTATGGTGCAAGGCCCAACTCCAAATAATGGTCACTGCTGATACAGTTTACCTTCCTTATCTTTTTCTCAGGTTACTATTAATTATAATGATCACGATTATCAGTACAATTTACTAAGCACCCATAATGAATTGGACCCAGTAGTTAGTACTCGCCACACATTATTTCTAATACTGATACAATTTTATAAAGTACTATTTTCCCCATTTCATGGATTAGGAAGCTGAGAGCAATGAGGCTAGGTGATTTGTCCAAGGTCTCATAGCTCCTAAGAAACAAAGTTAGGGTTCCAACCAGAACTGTTTGAAACCAAAGCCCACATTCCTTCTATACTGTACTTATAATACTTGAGGCCAAGAGAGGGCTGCACCTATGACAAAGTTATAGATTTAGCTGATTTGTGGGGAAAGTTCCCTTTTTTCCGTCATATTCTTGCCATCTAGAGCCAGTGGCAGAAAGAAGGTCATTGCAATCACTTACGCGCCCACCCCAGTCCTTTTCCTGCATGTACCTCCTTTCCAGCCCTGGTCCTTAGCCAAGCCTCTGGTCTATCCCATCCTCCTCTGGTTTCTCTGGTCTAATTATAACTTTAGGAGACTCACTAATTCAGATGATTATCACAATATCCTGTTGAGTTCAAACAAAATAATTTTCTAAAAAAACAAGGATAATTGCACTTCAAGGTGTTTTATAAACAATGAAAAGGTAGTAACTCAAACTCATACGATGGGTGCAAATTCCTTCTTAAAGACCTTTACAACCATTAACTAATTGGTACTTTAATATAATATTAAATGTCTTTTAACCCATGGAAATAAAAGTGTCTTAAAGTAGAGCAGTTCTGACTCTTGCCTGGCAGCAAAGGGGATTCTGACTCTCATTTTGTGGGGAGCTGCCTCCTGAACATGATGAGGACTGAGTAGAAAGTAAGAACAAAGACTGGAAATTTATGGAAATCTCTCCTTTTATTAGCCACGCTGCTCACAAGGCACATATGTTCCTTTAGCCATACAATTTGCTGTTTCAAAAAGTGGCTTCCATCAATTATTATGATGTGGTAAATGATGTAAGGGAAAGGTGAAATCCCAGTGACCTATTATATAAGAGTTGACCTCAGACTGGATAAAAGACTAAGCCAAAAGTAAACACATGTGAGTTTGTTGACAACCAGCCCTCTAAAACCTAAGGAAATGCTTCAGACGACCAAATGACAATTCCCTGGTTCAGTGCTGGCTTCTATATGGAATTGTGGCTAGTTTAACCTATTGTTTTATTGTAATGTGTTCTAATAGTTAACAAAACATTTCTCTATTAATTTCCCTATTATTTGAAGGCTCTCTTTAAGGACTTCCAAGTGACCATTATTTGCATGAAAACATGGTCTTTCGGGGGCACAACTTCGAAAGTAACTCTGGAGAAATACATGAGACCCTTCTTGGGTTACTAGAGCCAAAGACACACAAGTGTAATCCAAACTAAATAGAATGTTGTACAGAAATGTGACCACATGTAACATTCAAGAAACACCAGCTCTTAGAGCCAGTAAGAAAGAGATAAAATGTAGCCCACAGATCTCTTGACAGATGAATGGGCCTTTGAAAAATTGTAACAACAACTTGAACCAGCCTCCTTAAATCTTATTTCAACGTCCTGAACAATATAAAAATCCAGATTGACCTTTAGTATGAAACTTTGGTTCTCTTTTGGTTTATGGAGGATTCTTTTGAGAGACATCCTGGTAACTTCTCCTGTGTTCTTATTCTTCCCTTAGCCAAGAGGAACTCATCTCTTACAAGAAATCCTTAGACATTATAATAGACTGAATATTTATGCCCCCCCGCAAATGCATATGCTGAATGCTTAACTCTCCATGTGACTGTATTTGGAGATAGGGCCTTTATGGAAGTAATTAAGGATAAATGAGCTCATTAAGGTATGGCCTTGACCTGATAGAATTAGTAGCCTTATAAGAAAAAGCACCAGAGAGTTAGGCTTATTCTCTCTGCCATGTGCAAACACAGTGAGAAGGTGACTGTCTGTCTTCACAGGAACCAGATTAGCTGGCCCCTCAATTTTTGCCTTCCCAGCCTCCAAAACTGCGAGAAAATTAATTTCTGTTGTTTAAGCCCCCAGTCTATGGTATTTTGTTATGGTAGCCCTAGTAGACTAATACAGATACTGAGTTAAAAAGAAAATATTCTGCTGCTTGAATGAGAACCATATAACAAAAGAACATTTGCAACTTAAAATCTGCAATGTAACTCACTTGTATAGTTTTTTTCAGTTGGACTTCCATGGAAGAATCCAGTTAAAGATTCTGGAGAACCATGACAGGGCAAAAAAAAAAAAAAAAAAAAGATTTTTAAAAATTGCCTTACATGTTTAATTTTCTTGTCAACTGCATTATTATGAACTTTCATCAAATCTTTAACAGTGGTCATTTTTAAGTCTTTTGTCATTTACAGACAGTTCTGGGTGTACTCTGATGCTTTTGCAGATATGTTCCTATAAAAGGGTTTCATCTTCAAGAAATTCATGGAAAAGACTCGGACAAGTACAGGTTTCTGGTAACTGACTGTACTGCTGAACTGAATGAATAAGCATTTTCAGATCTCTAATGAAAAACTGATGAACTCATAAAAGTGCTAACAAAAGATCAAGATGAAAAAAAAATTAATTACATGGGACTGAGTGAACTGATGAGGATGAGTATAATTTTTGTGACTTTCTGTCTGAATTAAAAAAAAAATCCCCTGGGCTTCTCTGGTGGCGCAGTGGTTGAGAATCTGCCTGCCAATGCAGGGGACATGGGTTCGCGCCCTGGTCTGGGAAGATCCCACATGCCGCGGAGCGACTGGGCCTGTGAGCCACAATTACTGAGCCTGCGCGTCTGGAGCCTGTGCTCCGCAACAAGAGAGGCCGCGATAGTGAGAGGCCCGCGCACCGCGATGAAGAATGGCCCCCACTTGCCGCAACTGGAGAAAGCCCTCACACAGAAACGAAGACCCAACACAGCCATAAATAAATAAATAAATAAATAAATAAAAAATATTAAAACAAACAAAAAAAAGAAGTTAGCTTACCTAATCCTGAAAATATTTAAAAAAAAAAAAAAAATCCCACAAGGACTCAGAGGCAAAGAATATACAAATCAATTTTCACTGCAAAGTAAAGGAGCTGTTACAGTGGAGGATTACTGGACTGAATGTCAATATTATGACATAGTATGAGTGTGTTTCATGTTTGGTAATTGCAATCATTGTTGCTTTTGTTGTGGTCATCCATGTACAATGCTTGGTGTCAGTCTATTTATCTCTTGTAAAAATAAAATACAGTGTGTGTGTGTGAAAAAAAAAATTGCCTTACATGTTTAATTTATTTTAATAAAAGAATTTCCTGCATCCAAAAAAAAAAAAAAACTAAGAATAAATTTAACCAAAAAGGTAAAAGACCTGTACACTGAAAATTATGACACTGATGGCAGAAATGGAAAAAGACAAAAATATTCTGTCCTCATGGATTGGAAAAATCAATATTGTTAAAATGTACACACTACTCAAAGCTATCTACAGATTCAATGAAATCTCTATCAAAATTCCAATGGCATTTTTCACAGAAATAGAACAAACAAACCTAAAATTTGTATGGAACCACAAAAGACTCCAAATAGCCAACACAATCTTGAGAAAGAAGAATAAAGCTAGAGACATCATGCTCTCTGATTTCAAACTATATTACAAAGCAATATAACAAAACAGTATCAAAACAGTGTGGTACTGGCATAAAAACAGACACATAGATCAAGAAGAGAACAAAGAGCATAGAAATAAACCCATGTGTATATGGTCAATTAATTTACAACAAAAAAGCCAAGTATGTACAGTAAGGAAAGGACAGTCTCTTCAATAAATGGTGCTGGGAAAACTGGACAGCCATATGCAAAAGAATGAAACTGGACTGCTATCTTACACCTTACACAAAAATTAACTCAAAATGGATTAAAGACTTGTACTTAAGAACTAAAACCATAAAACTCCCACACCTGTTAGAATAGCTATTATCAAAAAGACAAAAAAATAACAAGTGTTGACAAGGATGTGGAGAAAAAGGAAGCCTTGTGCACTATCGGTGGGAAAACAGTAGGAAGTTTCCTCAAAAAATTAAAAATAGAACTATCATATGATCCAATTCCACTTCTGGGTATTTACCCAAAGAAAATGAAGACTAACTTGAAAAGACATGTGCACCCTCACGTTCACTGCAGCATTATTTACAATAGCCAAGATATGGAAACAACCTAAGTGTCCATCGATGGACAAATGGATAAAGAAGATGTGGTATATGTATACAATGGAATATTATTCAACCATAGAAAAGAAGGAAATCTTGCCATTTGTGACATGAATGGATCTTGAGGGTATTATGCTAAGTGATATAAGTCAGACAGAGAAAGTCAAATACCATATGATCTCACTTATATGTGAAATCTTAAAAAACAAAAACAAAACAAAACAAAAACTGAACTCACATACAGAGATAGGTGGTTGCCAGAGGCAGGGGTGGGGAGCAGATAAAATAGGTGAAGGGCATCAAAGGGTACAAATTTCCAGTTATAAAATAAATAAGGGATGTAATATACAGGGATGTAATATACAGCATGGTGACTATAGTTAATAATACTGTATTGCATATTTGATTGTCACTAAGAGAGTAGATTTTAAAAGTTCTCATTACAAGAAAAAAAATTTTTGTAACCATGTGTGGTGACAGATGTTAACCACGCTTATTGCAGTGATTATTTTTCAATATATACACATAGCGAATCAGGCTGTACACCTGAAACTAATATAATTTTCTGTCAATTATACCTCAATTTTAAAAGTTAATAAGTATTAAAAACTGGAAATCACTATGTTTTAACCTGTAATTTATATAATAATATTGTACATCAACTATACCTCAAGTTAAAAAAAAGAAAAAAATTAATAAATAAATTTTAATTTTAAATTAAGAAAAAAAAGAATTTCCCACAGAACTAACTGGCTGGCTCATCTGTATGTTTACATTATTTGCCATTTATAGCTCAGTACCTAAAGGTATAGTGGAATCCCCTACAGAAATCCTAATGCGTCAAAGACAGTGCTCATCAAATATTCCTTAACTCCCCTATATTTCATAGCCCTCATTATAGGTACCTTTGATGTCACATAACTAATTCCAGCCAAAAGGACTCTGGGTGGAAAATGCATGTGACTTCCAGGCCAAGGCAGCTGAGAAAGCCAGTGCACCGCTGCCATCTCTGTTTTACCACCACCAACAACAACAGAGGCTGCATGTTCCAGATTCCACAGCTGCAGGATGGAATGGGAAGTAAGCAAGAAACAAGCATTTATTTGTCAAGCTCCTGAGATTTCAAGGTTTTATTTGTTGTGGCAGCTAGGATTTATTATCCTAATGCATCTTGGAACTCTCATTCTGCAGAAGCCTTTGTGACTTCAATGCTACTTGAAGCTTGAATGTAGACTTCAACCTACCTGCCAAGTTACGAGAGACCATGAGCAACTAAACATGGAGATAACAAGGTAGATCAAGCATTAGTGTCGCCATAGGAACCATTTACACTCCTTCTATGTTCCTTGGCCTGAGCTACGTGACGTGGAAAGACAAGAAGGAAAAAGACACAGTCTAGCTTCTCATAATACTCGTAGTGTTGTTCCCAGTAAGGTTTTAGACTCCTGCCTCTCCTAACCAGGATGTTACTAATGAACTGGGGTTCTATTGCTTTAAAAATTACATAATTATGCCACACTGAGATTTTATACATACCTAGAATGATGGTCATATGAACCAAGAGGATAAGAAATGAGGATTTAATTGATCCTGTGGGCTTCTACCCCAATTAGAGCAATAAAATTCATAGTTTGATTTACAGCAACTTTCCCCACCATATCCCTGCCAAAGTGCTTAGGGTCTGAAAGAGTCATTACAAATAATCAAAGAAAATAATGCTAACTAAATCCATAGGCTAGCACTAAGGTGATAGTTAGATTAATGGACATCTTAGCTAATGGTGCATTTTCTTATTCCAAAAGACCAAGGAACCTTCGGTGGTCACTCACCTTCTTTTTATTAATGGAAAAACAGAGGGACATGAAAGCTATCTGGATGGGAAACAGGCTAGACTGAAACCCACGGGGACCACTGAGTTTATTCGTAGACCTGTGCTCCCTCTCACTCCCCATGCTCTTCCCCTTCGTCTTTTTCCATGCCATTCTCAGATGTCACTTTCCAGTTCTCAGAAGCTTAAAAGTTACTTTTGTTTTTCTGTTTTTGCCTCTTTTGCCTCCACCCGATGCCTGTGAGTTACTGGGAAAGCAGGCGCACCGCCTGGCTCTCTTGTGACCTTCCTCCACTGGCTTCTTCCCGTGTCTGCTTTTGAAAGGAAAAGAGAGAAAAAGAGTGATTTACTTAATGGATCTTCCCCCTCTCTAAGACCCAGTGGAATCTTAATTATTAAAGCCTGATGTAGCAACCTGTCAAGAGTATGAACTAATCAGTTTATCCTCTTGAGAGAGTCGAGAGACCAACTCTCTCTACTAGAACCTCCCTTTAAGCAGAATAACTTCTTTTAAATTGTCAGTTGGTTCTTCCAGCTACGGTAACAAGCACTTCAGTTGCTTCCTCTGAACGTCACAGGCCAGAAAAAAAAAAACCTGGTTAAAGAACATTAAGGAAAAAAAAAAGGAATAAGAATATTGAGCACTTGCTACACTATGGGTCAAACACTGTTTTATTTGTATTATACAAGAAATTCATCTAACTCACAAAAATTGATGAATTATAAACATAGGCGTGACATCAGTCCAAATATGGCACTTAATAAAAGTTGTCGGTATGTGACATTAACACTAAAACATTACCTTTTTTTTTTTCTTGATTTAACTATTTATTCTTTTTTTTTTAAAACATCTTTATTGGAGTATAATTGCTGTACAATGGTGTGTTAGTTTCTGCTTTATAACAAAGTGAATCAGTTATACATATACATATGTTTCCATATCTCTTCCCTCTTGCAGTCTTCCTCTGAGAAGATTCAGTTCTTTGATCTTCTCTGTGAAGTCTCATGATACCAAGAATCTTACGTTGACTGTAAAGGTGTTTCTCCATTTGCTGTATTCTAAACATGCCAGAAGGAATCAACATACACCATAACATAAAGGAAGCTTATTTTGCTTGGTGTTTTCTCCACACAATCAGAAAATAACTTCTATTCCTCCATGGTTCTAAAGTGAATTACATTGAGGTGGATTGGAAAGAATGTGGAACTGAGAATTGGAAAACCTGCAGGCCGAATCTGGCTTTGTACCTTCGCCAGCTGTGTCACTTGAAGTCACTGAACCTCTCTATGACACACTTCCTCATCTACTATAAAATGAGGAGCACATTTCCACATTGTCTGTTTTGACCAAAAGAGCTAATACAGGATACATGCTATTTAGGATACATCCATTTAAGAAAATTTTCCATTTCTCTTACATCTCCACGTTTCCATGATCCAACAATCAATGATCAGTCACCTCCTATATGTCAAACTCTGCCAGGCACTAGGGATACAATCTGAAAAATATTACCTTTGTCTTCTACAAGACCGTAATTGGGTGGAGGAACAGTCATGCACACAAGTAACTCTAATGCAATGTTATCATTGCTGCAATAGGGGGACAGTCCAAGTGCTGCAGGAGAACAAACAGGGAAGTTAGAGTGGCCAGGAAAGACTTCAGAAAGGGTATGACATTTGATTAGTGGCTTGATAGATGAATATTTCATATTTTTGCCTAATAAATTCTTTTTCCTCCCACCTACCACTAATTTAATGGATATTTGGTCTTCTTTCAGGATACATTGAAAACCAGTGCTTCAGCTAACCTAACGATGGCACTAAATAAAATTTCCTTCTGACTATACAGCAGCAACCCAGTTGCCAAGTAAAAAA
Source organism: Balaenoptera physalus (assembly GCF_965194825.1). Taxonomy (NCBI): domain Eukaryota; kingdom Metazoa; phylum Chordata; class Mammalia; order Artiodactyla; family Balaenopteridae; genus Balaenoptera; species Balaenoptera physalus. The sequence continues at coordinate 143,732,771 of NC_138890.1, read as the reverse complement.
CCACATTTCATCTCTCTGTTGCTATGCGAATGGATCCAAAAAATTAAACATAATGGAATATAGATGTGGCCTGAAAATATGCAGTCAGTTGAAGCCATCTGAAAAGCCCATGGTTCCCCCTCTTCCATAAGGAAACTATTTTTAGAAGTCTCTGAATGCCCTGTGACTTTATGGCTTCTTCTAGTTTAGACATCCAAACTCCTATATAAGGAATTCTAGCCAAAGAATTAAGCTTCAATTTCTTTTTAGGGGTATTCTCAACGTATAAGGACATAGGCTGACACACATGTGGCATGGTGGCTCAGGCATTTCTATTGGGACATCCGTAGCAGCACACTCCAACCAGCCTCTGTCACACACCCATAGCAATGCATTCAAACCAAGCCAAGTTGGTGTGGCAATATGCCAAAGTGAATACAGTAAAACCTTAAAGACATGTGCACATGGGACCCTCTAAGGGGAGCTTAGATAAAACTTAAATTACCCTTTTTGTATTAAAAATAAGCCCTCCATTGGGGCAACATACAGGATGTTACCTGGCGATTCTCTCATGTACAATTTACATTTTTAAAAATTACCAATTTTAAGTATACAATTCAATATGCTTTGACAAATGGATTCAGTTGTGTGACCACCACCACAATCATGACAAAGAATATTTCCATTTCCACAACAAATTCTCTCAAACATTTTTGTAGAGTCTCCTCGCCTCAGTCCCTGGTCCTTGGCAACTACTGATCTGCTTTCTATCACTATGGTTTTACCTTTTCTAGAACTTCATATAATTGAAATTATACAGTATGAAGACTTCTGCACCTGGCTCTTTCACGTTTTAGATTTATCCATAATGTTGTATGTACCCATAGTTTATTCATTTTTATTGCTGAGTACCAGTTCATTATATTTATACACCACAGTTTATCAATTCACAATTTATTTATGAAACAACATTTGGGTTGTTTCCAGTTTGGGGCTACTATGAACATCTGCATGCAAGTCTTTGTGAGGACATGTTTTCATTTCTCTTTGTTTAGTACCCAGAAGTGGAACTGCCGAGACATACACTAAACGTGTGTTCAAATTTTTAAGAAAGTAGCAAACTGTTTTCCAAAGTAGCTGTATATTTTTGCATTCCCACCAGCAATGCTCCAGTTGTTCTGCACCCGTACCAACAACTGGCTTGTCAATCTTTTTAATTTTAGCTATTCTAGTAGGTATGTAGTGGTATTTAATTTGCATTTTCTTAAGACTGATGGTAAGTATGTGACCAGCATTTAATGTGCTAATAAGAAAGAATGCTGCAATTAAACAATGGCACAATGCTTTCTTATCACATAGAAATTGCATTTTATAGCCTCCCTAAAAAGCTCTCTTAGACTTATTTAAGCATAGTCTTTTTATTATAAATCCCTCACATATAAACAAAAAAGGAGTATATAAGCAAAATTAATTGGTGGAGAAAACCCTAATACTTCTTCAAATTTAGAGTCCAGCTCTTCTAAATCACCTTTTGACTCAGTTGTTGATGTTAGTGTTTTCCATATTACATTGATTTTATTTATTTATTTTTTTAAAAAAATTTTATTTATTTATTTATTTATTTATGGCTGTGTTGGGTCTTCGTTTCTGTGCGAGGGCTTTCTCTAGTTGTGGCAAGCGGGGGGCCACTCTTCATCGTGGTGCGCGGGCCCCTCATTATCGCGGCCTTTCTTGTTGCGGAGCACAGGCTCCAGACGCGCAGGCTCAGTAATTGTGGCTCACGGGCCCAGCTGCTCCGCGGCATGTGGGATCTTCCCAGACCAGGGCTCGAACCCGTGTCCCCTGCATTGGCAGGCAGACTCTCAACCACTGCGCCACCAGGGAAGCCCTGACTTTATTTTTAATATTTATTTATTTATTTGGTTGCGTCAGGTCTTAGTTGCAGCAGGCGGGCTCCTTAGTTGTGGCATTCGAACTCTTAGTTGTGGCATGCATGTGGGATCTAGTTCCCTGACCAGGGATCGAACTCGGGCCCCCTGCATTGGGAGCACGGAGTCTTAACCACTGTGCCACCAGGGAAGTCCCTACATTGACTTTTGTGTCAACCGTGGTACTGGAAAGGCAGTCTTTTATTTTGGAAGTCTGCACCATTGTTGCTTCTGAGCTTTTTCTCCAAGCCACCAACAACATTCTGTAAATTTTGATGCTGACACTTACTTGATCTTATTAGACTGGATTGAATTCCTTATCAGAAAAGATTAATATTCCTTCTTCAAATGGTTTATAGATTAAAATGGTGAAATGTTTCAGTTGTCCAATCATGCTACCAGCAATGACAACCAAGATTGCACATGCCCAGGCAATGACAAATGAATTAGTTGTAAAATATAATCAATGGTAAGATAACACCCCAGTTTCAGAGATGTAAGAATATGTAAAAAGGTGCATCTTGGAAACATGAAATAGTTTCAAATAAGCATACTTTCTCAAAGTTGTCTTCTTTATCTTAGATTTGTGTATTTCGATACAGAAAACACACCAATAAAAGCTGAACATCCATCATTCTTAAACTGCATCATGCAATTTAGCAACTAATTAATCATAGTCTTAAAATACACTCAAAGGTTTGTTAAGTTAGTTTTCTCTCCCCAAGTAGACCAGAAGTCCCTCTCCTTCAGGAACTTTACCTTTGATTCCTCTCATATTGATTATAGCATTGTTTCTCAAATTTTATGTAATGATCCATTAGAGAGTCATGAAGTGATCTTAGTGGGTCATGACCAGCACTTTTTAAACAAAATAGCATAGAATAAAAAACATAAAAGTGAAATACATAGTAAAGGTAAGGGCCACTTCATAAACTTTTCAAACATTTCAAAAATGGTTTTTTGGTCAATTATATATTTGAGTGCTGGTTGTGATATCTAATGTATTTCTTAAAGCATGCTGTAATCAAAAATGTTTGAAAAATATTACTATAATAGCATGAGAAGCATTCAATAATATTGAATGATTGATTTTTGCAGTCAGAAGCCAATTTTAAACTTTTTTAAGTGGCCCAAACGTTTGATCCAATTCTTTAAAAGTTATTATCAGGTTGGTATATTTTTACCTTCTTTCAGTGAGGGCAATATTAGAAAAAACCTTGCACTCTCTCAGTTTATATGATTACAATATAAATATATCTGTTTCTAAGGGAAAGAGTTTCAATTTCTGACTCACAAATGAGATAATCAGAGTTCAGTGATCTGGAATGGACCCAGACTTTTAAGTCCTGGGTGGTTAATTATTTAGCACCCTTTCAAAACTAAGATCCTTTAAACAATTATTCAACATTTGTTTGAAAGAAAGCTCTCTCCTCAATTCACCAGTTAGTAAGTCTGGCCCCAAATCTGCAAACTCAAACCAATGACACAAAAAACTTGATCCATCTCCCTTGAAAGCAGTTCCAGGACTATTTATTTGCCAGTTTTTCAAACATACTATTTGGTGGGCCCTCACCTCCCATGCACGTGACTTATCAAAATAGCTATCCTCTCCCTACCTCCTTCTTCCAACTAAATCTGATAGTCTTCCAGGAAGAATTCTGGTACATATGTTCAGATCTATGTTCAGATCTTCCATCTATGTTACTTTTCCAATAATGTCCTGATCAATTGGATTGCTCCAGAGCTGTCTGGCTAACTTACCTCTCACTCCCCTTAATCTAGCTCTGGCTGTAATAGGAAAGCCTCTGTCCTGGAGCCAGGAGATGTGAGTGCCTATCCTGGCCATATTGCACAACAAGTGACCTTTGGCATATTATTTAGACACACTGGGCCCCAATTTCTTTATCTACAGACAAAATGAGCTCTCTGACTTTATGTGGTCTGATGCTCTTTCTATCTCTATAATTCCATATCTTTGATGAATAGTTTTCATATCTGCTCCAATAGATAAGGGTTATAAGAAATGGAGGTATGAAAAAAAAAAAAAAAGAAATGGAGATATGGACTCAAGACCATGTCCTCCTTTTAGCCATAAAAAACTCTACTATAATAATTTTTGTTTGTTAATCCTGTGTAAGATTTCATTTGAATAAATGATTCCTTGAACACAATAAATAAATATAGGAAAACTATTCAAGTATTTTCTGAGTAGCCCCTATGTGCCTGGTGGATACTTGAGAGCGTGTTTATGTTATTTCATTTGCAAACTTGAAAGCAGTACACAATGTAATATGATTACTTACATTTAATGGAGACAATTTTGTAAAAAATAATTTATTTTATCATTAAAATATGTCTATCAGACCTAGTATTGTTATGATCCATAAGAAGAATATAGTTGAAAACATTTGTATATTCAACTGGGAAATAAAAGCATTTTATAAAGAGAACTGAGTTTCTGTAAACTATACCTCACTAAATCAAGTTAACAACATTATTACAGCATTTCCTTTCAAATAAGGAAGTGCTGAAAATCGTGAGAACAGAGCAAAATAAATAAGAATATACCAGATTATTTTGACTTTTAGTACCAGCTATCTCTTTCACAACTCCTTGAGGGCAGGAGAGGTATACCTATTTATACATCTGTTTCTCTCAACAGCACCTACAATGGGACTTTATTACACATCAGCTTAATGAACGAAATGTGCCAGGCACTCAGCTCTGGGAGGTAACACCCCACGGCTCCCACCAGTATAAAGCAGAGTGACCACATGACTCTGGTTTACCCGGGACGGTCCCACTTTAAGCCTCTTGTAGGGTTATAGTACCCTTTTTCACTCTCAGAGGGTCGTGTTTTACAAGGTAAATCATATGCTTGCCCTAATTATAAGCCTCACTCACATTCATTCTGCCTTTCAGCTGCTGTTTTTTTTTTTTTTTTTTGGCTGCGTTGGGTCTTCGTTGCTGCGCGCGGGCTTTCTCTAGTTGCGGCGAGCGGGGGCTACCCTTCATTGCGGTGCGCGGGCTTCTCACTGCGGTGGCTTCTCTTGTCGCGGAGCACGGGCTCTAGGAACGCGGGCTTCAGTAGTTGTGGCACGTGGTCTCAGTAGTTGTGGCTCACGGGCTCTAGAGCTCAGGCTCAGTAGTTGTGGCACACAGGCTTGGTTGCTCCGTGGCATGTGGGATCTTCCTGGACCAGGGCTCGAACCCGTGTCCCCTGCATTGGCAGGCGGATTCTTAACCACTGTGCCAACAAGGAAGTCCCGAACATTATCTTCTTACTTACCTTACTGAACAGAGTAAATGGATTGAAATAATTTCTTGACCACTCAGAACCATCACTATAAGCCAGCAGGAGAGCTATGTAGCATTATATAGATCCCTGAAAGAGTTTTTAAGGTATCTAAACTTTTCCTCCCATATATATTCAATTATCTCAGACATAAACACTTGGCATGAATACTGAAAGGAAGTAAAATAGGTAATGACCATCTTCCTTGTGCCTCAAACTTTTTGTACTTGTGACCAAGTGCCTATACCTTACTGTGCATATTCTGTGTATTATGGATGAAGACCTGAAGGTAACTCCTCCTCCGACCTCCAATAGCAGGCTTACATTCAGTGACAGACATTTTTCTCATGGCTTAGAGCCTTTTTTTTAAAAACATCTTTATTGGAGTATAATTGCTTTACATTGTTGTTAGTTTCTGCTGTATAACCAAGTGAATCAGCTATACATATACATATATCCCCATGCCCCTCCCTCTTGCATCTCCCTCCTATCCTCCCTATCCCACCCCTCTAGGTGGTCATAAAGCACCGAGCTGATCTCCCTGTGCTATGCAGCTGCTTCCCACTAGCTAACTATTTTACATTTGGTAGTGTATATATGTCCATGCCACTCTCTCACTTCGTCCCAGGTTACCCTTCCCAATCCCCACGTCCGCAAGTCCATTCCCTACGTCTGCGTCTTTATTCCTGTCCTGCCCCAAGGTTCTTCAGAACCCTTTTTTTTTTTTTTTTAGATTCCATATATATGTGTTAGCATATGGTATTTGTTTTTCTCTTTCTGACTTACTTCACTCTGTATGACAGGCTCTAGGTCCATCCACCTCACTACAAATAACTCAACTTCGTTTCTTTTTATGGCTGAGTAATATTCCGTATATATGTGCCACATCTTTATCCATTCATCTGTCGGTGAACACTTAGGTTGCTTTCATGTCCTGGCAATTGTAAATAGGGCTGCAATGAACATTGTGGCACATGACTCTTTTTGAATTATGGTTTTCTCAGGGTATATGCCCAGTAGTGGGATTGCTGGGTCGTATGGTAGTTCTATTTTTAGTTTTTTAAGGAACCTCCATACTGTTCTCCACAGTGGCTGTATCAATTTACATTCCCTCCAACAGTGCAAAAGGGTTTCCTTTTCTCCACACCCTCTCCAGCATTTATTGTTTGTAGATTTTTTGATGATGGCCATTCTGACTGGTGTGAGGTGATACCTCATTGTAGTTTTGATTTGCATTTCTCTAATGATTAGTGACGTTGAGCATCCTTTCATGTGTTTGTTGGCAATCTGTGAAACACAAAAGACACTGCATAGCCAAAGCAATCTTGAGAAAGAAAAATGGAGCTGGAGGAATCAGACTCCCTGACTTCAGACTATACTACAAAGCTACAGTAATCAAGACAGTATGGTACTGGCACAAAAACAGAAATATAGATCAATGGAACAGGATAGAAAGCCCTGAGATAAACCCACGCACATATGGTCACCTTATCTTTGATAAAGGAGGCAAGAATATACAATGGAGAAGAGACAGCCTCTTCAATAAGTGGTGCTGGGAAAACTGGACAGCTACATGTAAAAGAATGAATTTAGAACACTCCCTAGCACCGTACACAAAAATAAACTCATAATGGATTAAAGACCTAAATGTAAGGCCAGACACTGTAAAACTTTTAGAGGAAAACCTAGGCAGAACACTCTATGACATAAATCACAGCAACATCCTATTTGACACACCTCCTAGAGAAATGGAAATAAAAACAAAAATAAACAAATGGGACCTAATGAAACTTAAAAGCTTTTGCACAGCAAAGGAGACCATAAACAAGATGAAAAGGCTACCCTCAGGATGGGAGAAAATATTTGCAAATGAAGCAACTGACAAAGGATTAATCTCCAAAATATACAAGCAGCTCATGCAGCTTAGAGCTTTTTTGTTTTATGAATCATTACCCCAAGATGGCCAGAAGCCTGAAATACAGTGAATGTGTAGGAGGGACCCACTTGGGTAACAATTACATTGCATTAATTACACAAGTAATTCTGGTCTTCTGGTGGGAAAATTGCAAGAGTCAATGACGTACAAGTGAGTATTAGAGCTAGTATCTCCACCCCTACCCTAATCATAAGACATAAAAATCTAAGTAGCTTTTGTATTACATTGCAAATTTGCTTGGATTTAGAGAGCCATGGGCTTAGAACATTTCCTAAAAATTTGCTTGGCCCCCAAAATGCCTAGCTAGATCGTCGAATGTACTCCATGACCCTCATATAATAAAGGCTCACAATTCCCTGGTTATAACCTTACACAAAAGCTCCTAGGGCCTTTCCAAAATACCCATCATATCCAGAATAAGACATGCTTCAGATTTAGGCCAAAGTAAGCACCCATATCTAATATGCTATCAGCTGCTACAGCCATAAGGTTTATTTGCCCTATTTGATAATTTTCTGATTGTTGAAATTTTGGTAAGTATTTTAATGCATGTATTATCTTCCTACTTGAAGCTCCTGTTCTTTCTCAAAGAAAAGTAAAAACCAAAATTATTTCTGCACCTACATTGCTGTTACGGCATCTTCAGATCTGCAAATAAATTCTCATTTGTACATTCTGTTGGTGGTTTCTCTCTGTCTTTCTTTCTCTCTTAATTATTGGAAACTTGAAGTGAAAATGAATCAGCAACCATGACTGCTGCACTTAAGGAAATGTATGATCTGGTTTATAATTTATGTATTAGCTCCCAAAGGAACTTAAGTACTTAGCTCCCAATTTATGATGAAAGGATGAGTAACAGCATCTCTTAATTTACATCTGATTCAACTTGCTCATTTTATCTAAATCTAACGTCTAGATTTAGTTCTCATTCTACACTCATTTCACCAGCAGTTTAATCTCTAAATGTGGAGCTGCAATAAAATATTTATTTTACCCAATACCTTCTTTCTAGTTTTGAGATAAACCATAGCATCGTGTCTTTGATATTCTCAGAACACACAACTGCTCTACCTGATGGTGAATAGCATTAGACAAAGGAATTATTTTTCAGGAAACTATGAGGGAAAGAAGGAAGGGGAGGAGAGGGAACTCACATAGAGAAGCATTTTTTTTAATCTGATGAATTAATAATCAACTAAATATTGTTAAACTTTTCTAAGGGTCATTATATTCATTTCTTTCTTATCCCCACATCAAATCTAAACTTCCCGGTCTGCCATATAGCCACTGAGCATGCCAGCTTCCTGCTTTCATAGAAGCTATTGATAGCACACCATCACCTGAGGTGTTCCTGAACACCGACTTTTCACTACTCAGCAGCATGATGGAGAAATCAAGGATGGTCCATGGAAATAGCTAAAGGTCTTGTTTTAGGGCAAACTTGCTTATTCTGCAATATGTGCTTCTAAGTTTATTGGGGATAGGATGTCCTTTCTTTTATGAAATGATGTCGATAATGTTTGAAAAAATAAAAGATGGGCAACAACCCCCCCCCCAAAAAAATTCCCTGTCTGGCTTTCCAGATTTGGCATTATCCTTCCCATCTAATCATATCTTCCACTTCCCCCCAACACAAAGTGTCTGCCCCCTCAAGTCCTACACAAGCTCTGCTCACTCCCACATCTTAAACCGTGTGACTTGACCATTTAGAATGTGTGTGCGTGATTGGAAAGAACATTATGTAGGAACTGGTGAGCCTGGATTTTATTCCTTTCTTGCTAATAAACTGGGTGACCTTAGCTATGTTACTTAACCCCTCTGAGCCTCAGTTTCTTCATTTATAAAGTGAGAGTGTTAGCTTGATATGGTCAGATTATATCACTACTTAGATCATTCTCTAGTCCTACCTTACTGAAATATCCTTTTAATTCCATAGTTCTTATCATCACTTGATATAATATGTATTTTACTTATTTATTTTTTCTTACACACCTCTATTAGAATGAAAGCTCTGTGTGGGAAAAGTTTCTTCCCATTTTGCCCACTGCTGTATTCCCAGCATTTAGAGGAGTTCAATGCATTGTAGCCACTAAATAAATCTTTGTTGATTGAGTTAAGGCATTAAAGATTCATACATATTATTCTTCCTTAAATATGCTCTGCAAGTCAGAGTTCCTCCCTCAAATTCTGCTGACTACTCCAAACCCAAATCTCCCTTCCATGCACTTCTAATGCAATTACAGTTAGGGCTATACAGTTTGGCATTTAAGAATTCTCTGAATATTCCAGATATATCAGCACCAACTTTTAAAATAGAGAATATACATTCTTAGGGCCAAGTGCTATGCCTCGTCTGTCATATATTTGCTAGGTATCTGATTGATTAAATTGATGGAAAGTGTCAGCCTTGCATCAGGAAACTAACTCAAGCTTTAGCCATCTGCACCTCATGGGGGCTCATGGGGGTGATAAAACCACCCAAGATACATCTCTGCAAGCAGAAAAGGAGAAGTCAACATTTCCTTTGCCAGCCAGTGTCCATGAAAGCATGCAATAGTATCTGCTGGTAACAGAGAGACTATACAGGGCAGAGGGAGTTTTTTGGGGGAGGATCAGAATAAAAATAACTGGAAGGATCTTTCAAAACGAAGAAAGAAATGGTAGAGGACTTGAATTCAATTTTAGAGATAGAATAGAATTAGAATTTATAGAGATAGAATAGAAAGTAGAATTTAAGAGATAAAAAAGCATCTTAGACATTGTCTCTTACCCTATGTTTGTCTGAGAAAATGAGGATAACAGAAGTGAAGTGACTTGCATAAATGCGCACAGATTATTAGTGAAAGTACCACGAAACACTGCTCATCAAAATCTGATCTGGAAAATTGAATTTTCTCATTAAAGTTTTACAGGAAATGCATTTGATTTGTAGCTATGACCAAAATGCCTTCTAGAATATACCTGCAAGGATATACAATATATTGGGACAGTTTACTTCTAAGTATAGCTTAGTTTAAGTAATTGAGTCTGCCTTGGATATTTTAGGGACATGTTACTGAGCATCAACTATAACTGTAGCATATGAACAATGTGAAAATTATAGGAGCAAGAACTTGCTAGGCTCTGACAATGGATTTGGGATATTGGTTTTTATAATAAATTGTTTTCTCTGGATTTGCTTCTTTCTCCTAAAAATCAAATGCTAAAAAAACCAAAACCATTGAATTAGAAGTCTAAATTAGTTCATTCCCAGTTCTTTAGTTCACTGTATAATCACAGAACAGGATTTTTTAAAAATATGAATTAACTATATTATTGCCCAAACTCTGATTTTGCTTTTATGAAGAGGTGTTGGTGAGTTAGTGAAATAGATCCTTATTGACTATGCTGCTATTTCCATTGCAGAATCATAGAACATTGGATTAGGAAGAGAATTTAAAGAACACCTTGCCCTATCCCCTCACTTACCCATGAGGGAATGGAGGTCCAAAGAGCTTGAGTGACAAGCCCAAAGCTATACAGCCAGTTAGTGTTAGGACCTCTTATAAAATCCCAGTGGTTAACTTCAAGACTGTAACCAAAGAGAGGTATCCTAGCTGCCGGAGGAGGAAACCTCCCGCAGGCTTCCAGTATCTCTCAGTTACTGTAAGTTCAGACCCAGGCACACAACTTCCTTATGATTCCATAGACCTATTGGTGAGAATGTACTCCTTAATTGCTGGACATTGCCCTGTTGGCCCCAGAAAGGTTGCCAAGTGAGGGTTCCTGATGTCCTGCCGAGTCTTCCATCCTTTCTGTTAAGTGATCCACAGCATGGAAGCCACACCTGAAAAAAAGCTCATTCTGTGCCCTAATCAAATTTCTGATGTGATTCCTTACTAGGGAACTCTGATCAATCCTGTCTGGACTTCACTTTAATCTGCTCATTTTTTGAGCATTCATAGCACATAGTACTCACTGTAGAAGACCGAGGGAGCCACAGTTTCTGAATGAATGGATGCCGTTGTTGCTACGCTGGTAAACTCTCTCAGATTTGGCCTGGGAAGCATACATTTTAATGTCTCAGGTTAAAATTTACTTTACTTGTGGAATGCATTCATCAATGACATAATTTTATTTTGCTTGTTTAATTGAGTAACATCACAAATGCGGGAGACAAATACATTAGTTGGGTTGGGGCTCAGAAAAGTGTCTACATCTATTTCAGGGAACTAATAATGACATCTAAAAAAGCAAACACTTACAGCACTTAGGATGCACTAGGCACTCTTCTAAGAGCTTTACACTGTTAGTTCACTTAATCTTCAGAAAAACCCTAAGAGGTAGGTATTAATATTATCCCATTGTACAGATAAGAAACTCAGCACAGATACAGTAACTTGCCCATTGTCACATGGCTAGTAAGTGGCAAGGCTGGGATTGTGAACCCAGAAGTTCATATTTTCACCACTATGCTATACCTAACACAGGAAATTTGAGAAAAGAAATTAAAACAACCTTTTAACCTCCATTTTCTAGGCATTTCAGGTTAAAGTATTTGGGGATCTGAGATAATTATTTGGACAACTGACCTGAGAGCTAAAGATTCAACCATGCAATCACCTGATAATTTTTATCATAATTCAGTTTACATTTTCATAGTTTTTCAAAATAGAGTCAAATGTATGAGAACATTTCTATACTACTTGACCTTGATAAGTAAAATATGTCACTAGCTACCTACTATATGCCAGGCTTTGGAGCAATAACCATGAATTAGTCACAGTTCTTCTCAAGATGCTTACTGTCTTATTGGTGGTGACAATATTTAAACATAGAAAAAATGCAACAATGTGAGCAATGCATGGTACATATCAAATCGGGAGGCTGACAGCAAGTGCAAAAAAAAAGATCCTTCTAGAAATAATTTGACATTCAGCATTCCAAACACTAAAGAATCTAAAAACCTCCTGGAATAACTCAAAGTTAGAAAATTGTGAAAAGTTTCTTGTTTTCTATTATAATTTGTGGTGCTATTACTTTTCAATTCTTCGTATAGTCAAACATTTTCTTAAATATACACTCATTAAAATAATTTGATTAGGATTTAAAAGGATTTCGAATTAGATACCAGCTGAATATTTTCTTTATTACTGAATAACATCTTCTATTAAAGCTTCAGTGTGTTTAATGTTTATAGTTTCTTTTCATGTCTGCTTTTCTTTAAAAAATAATAAACATAAGTCCCTTGACTATAATGGTAGCAAGTTTTCAAAATAAACCATACAAATATCAGAAATACCAGCGTTCTTAACAAGGTAATTTCCCTCCCCTGTAAATGAACCATTTCTTGATCGTTCTTCATACATTAAATATTATCTCATTGTATGTAGAATGTGTAGACTAACTTTGTTTACATCTCAATTTAATTTTCAGTTTTAATTTTCTTTATTTTGCACAATGGGTTAGGGATTATCCATTGTTCTTCAGTAAACTACAATTCGTTTGAACAGTTATAATCATTTTCATTCCCAACTCATTCTCACTGAAATCTGTAAGAATAACAACAAGCTCTAGGAGAATTTATCCATTGTTATGGAATGAATTGTGTCCTCCCCCCTAAATTCATACCTTGAAGCCTGAACCTCGGAATGTAACTTTAAAGAGGTAGATTAAGACCTTTAAAGAGGTAATTAGGTTAAAGTGAGGCCATTAAGGCATGCCTTTATCCAACGTGATTGGTGAACTTATAAGAAGAGGAGATTAGAACACACCAGGGATGTGCACCCACAGAGGAAAGACCACGTATGGACAATGTGAGAAAGAAGGCAGCCATCCACAAGCCAGGAAGAGGGCCCTCACCAGGAACTGAATCTGCTGGCACCTATACCTTAGACGTCCAGCCTCCAGAACTATGAGAAAATAAATTTCTGTTGTTTAAGCCACAGTCTGTGGTATTTTGTTATGGCAACCCTAGCAAATTAATATACTCATTTTGAGAGGCTTACCTTCCTCTCCAACAAAGCCAATTTCTTAGAGTCAGTGCTTCAAGAATTCTGGTTTGTACATATTATCTCATTTTCTACCTTCCTCTCTATGTCATATTTACTCTCCTTTTCTCTACTCAATCAAGCCTAATTCTAAACTACAAACTATAACCCTGGTGACAGGGTCATTTCTGAAATACATGCAAAAACTGACAACTTTTTTATTTTTAGCAATGACAGTATACAGAGTCAGAGCGCCTCTCCAAAATTAAAAACATTTTTAATTTTGAGAGTCACTAGTTTTTGTTATCATCATTTTCATTAAAAATGTAATTTTCATCAAAAATTTTTTAAAAAATCAAACAATGTGAGTATATATAAATTTAAAAGTGGAAGCTGACCATTCATCAAATCCTTCTTGCTGACCATTCACCAAATCCTTCTCCAAAGAAATATTCACAATTTGGTGTGTAAATGCCCTGCTTTATTTATTTATTTATTTATTTAATTTTTTGGCTGTGTTGGGTCTTCGTTGCTGTGCACGGGCTTTCTCTAGTTGCAACGAGCAGGGGCTACTCTTCGTTGAGGTGCACAGGCTTCTCAATGCAGTGGCTTCTCTTCATTGAGGTGCGCAGGCTTCTCACTGTGGTGGCTTCTCTTGTTGTGCACCACGGGCTCTAGGCGCACAGGTTTCAGTAGTTGCGGCTTGCAGGCTCTAGAGTGCAGGCTCAGTAGTTGTGGTGCACGGGCTTAGTTGCTCCACGGCATGTGGGATCTTCCCGGACCAGGACTTGAACCCGTGTCCCCTGCATTGGCAGGCAGATTCTTAACCACTGCGCCACCAGGGAAGCGCTGCCCTGCTTTAAATGAAGGACTCTCCTCTAAAACACATTTGCAATACTTGTACAGGCTACCTCCTTATTCTGTGAGCACCACTCTAGCAAATGTCTCACTCCTTGGAAGAAAAGATACCGTCTTCCTTTCTGGGGCTGGAGACCCAAGTCAAGGCCTCACAACCTGGATATCTGACAGCAAGAGCAGAATATCAGCCTTTGCAGACAGCCTTCCATAAAGTCCTAATAAAAGAAGCCCAGAATTGCTTAAACATTAGATTAGTAACTGTTCAGATTTATTTGTTCCTGACACAATATGCCAACCCTTGCAGTTGAAAATTAAACGATAATATACTTCCCCCTCTGTTCTACACAGCAATAACCTGTTTCCCTGGTGGATAATCAGAGGCCAAAGGGTGGGTAATTTATCACAAAAGAGAAATGGGAGGATTGCCAAAAGTAACAAAGGGGCAGTGATATCCTTGCTCCTACTATACGGCACTGGTTTAATTAAGGCAAAGTTAATAAACTTTCCCAGCAATGTAAGGTCAAGTCCAGTCTTCTCCTTAAAGCCAAGGCAGCCAGCCAGATCACAAAAAATAGGAAGTAATAGATATCATGTTAATTACCTTTTTTTTTTATGGTTAAGAGCTATATTCCTGGGAATCAAAAGACTAGTGTATTATAATCTAGCTGTTTTCTCTAAAACTCTCTAATAATATTTCGTACAATTACGCAAATTAATGTGGGCCATACTCTCAGAAACTAAAAGAAAGGTTTCAGGAAAAAGATGCAAAGTCAGTAAGAAAATTCACTTCTGTCTGTTTTTTTTTATTAAAGTTAATTTACAGGCTATTTTCCATGAGAATTGCGTATGTATGTGTGGGGGTGTGGGGGTGTGTGGTTAAGTGTTTGAAACCTCTGTGTTCTTTCTCATAATCATGTGATAGCTGAGCCTGTTTAACAAGTTGCTGGAGATGATCCTGAGGAAACAAATTAGTATTAATAAGTAGATGGGGAGGTAATGCAAATTTGGTAGCTGCTAAATTTTGGTTGCAGGTTCAAACTTACATACATGGAAAGGGTGACTGTGGCTGTACACACAAAATGAAACAAGAGAATTCAAAGTCAATGTTTAGATAACTAATGTGAAAATATGTGTAATGATATACATAACGAAGAGATGAATTACACACTTCGTGTGGGGTAGGGAGGACACATCTTTAAGGACTATAGCAATAACAGCTAATATTTATTAAGTGCTTATTATATACCAGGCATTATTAACTATTTAACCCCCACTACAGCCCTGTTAGGTAGATTCTATTATTGTCCCCATTTTACTGATGCGGAAATCAAGTTCCAGAAAGGCTAAGTGACTTGCCCCAAGTCACACCATTAACAAGTGTGGGTTCAGTTGGTGAGCTGGCCATCTGATCCCAAGTCTCGATGTATCTTCAGGTCTTGGAATCCCAAAACTGAAAAACACCTTAGAGGCATACTATTTCAGTCTTCCACCAAAAACTTGAACAGGAAGTCCCCCAGCCTCCCACGGGATAGCTCTTCAGAAAGAGGAAGCTCACTGAGGAAACCCTTGTAGGAGCAACTCTCTTAGAAATTTCTTCCTTCTAGTTTGAGTGGTACTTGTTTCCCCTGCAACTTTCACTTATGCATTCAGTGTCTGGTCTGCACCCTACCCCTAGTGGAGCTAATCCCCCCACTCACAAGACAGCTTTTTTTTTCATTTTATTTTATATTGGAGTATAGTTGATTAACAGTGATATATAAGGTACTGGTGTACAGCAAAGTGATTCAGTTATACCCATACAAGTATTAATTCTTTTCCAAATTCTTTTCCCATTTAGGTTATTACAGAATATTGAGATGTATTCCCTATGCTATACAGTAGGACCTTGTTGGTTATTTATTTTAAATACAGGAATGTATACACGCACAAGACAACATCTGAACATTTGTGGAAGACTCTCACATTACCCCTTGAGACTTCTTTTTACTACATACTGAAAGTGATTTTCCCCTGAAAACAAACCAGATCACATCATTCCCTATTTGAAATGTCTGTTGACTCCACTTTGCCTGTGAGATAACCAAATTCCAAATTTCTTTGCGTGGCATTCATATGCCATGGCTCAAACCAAACAGGAGTCTATCTCCTACTTATATTCAGTCTAAGATGGATGTTCCTTATCCATGGGCACCTACGCTCCAAAAGGTAATTCAGGAACCCAGGTTTTGTCCATCTCCAACAAGTGGCTTCTAAGGTTGCCATGCATACCTACAGTGAGATGGAGATTAGCATGTAGGAGATGTAGACCTAGAATGGTGCGGATCATTTCCAACCACCTGGCAATTGTGAGGCCTCTACCACATTGCTTCATTTAAGTGCAAAGGAAATGGCTGCACTCAGGAAGAGGAAGAAACAGCCTGTGAGCAGCCGGCCCGTCTCTGGTGACCTCCCTTCCCTTTTCTGCCTCATGCGCCACCACTTTTCCTTAAGCAACTATATTCAAATCTAACCCAACTTCCTATTATTCTAAAGCATGTCAGGTCCTCACTTTGCTTTATGCACGCTGCTTTGCTACATCTAAGCTCCCTAATTTGTTTTGTAAAATCCTATTCATATTTCAAGTCCTAGTTCAATTATCACTCCCACTCTTCCCCATCTCTCATTCCCCCAACAGCTAGTGTTATTTTCTGACTCTGCTGTGTTCTCACAAAACTTGAAACATTTATGCATTGTCAATTTTACACATCTATATGCATATACATAAAAACCCCATTGTATTATATTCGTGTTCATGTTCTCTCCGTTATCTTTAAAACTCTCAATTTTCCTTTTTTCACCTCTGTAGACCTTCAGTATCTCTTACCTGGACCATCGCAAAAGCCTCCATACTGATCTCCCTTTCTGACCATCTTACCACCCTCCACACAGCTCCTAGAGTAATTTATCAAAAATGCAAATCATGCCGTGGAACCCACCTCCTACTGAAAACCTTCTAAGACCCATGGCCTAGAGCAGCTACTCTTAAAACTCAGGGATCCTTGAGTCCCTCCTCCAGAGAGTTTCATGCTGCAAGTCTAGAGGAGCATCCAGAAAGCTGCAGTTTTAATAAATGCCCAAATGATTTCGATGTAGGAGGTTGGTAGACCATATTTTGAGAAATAATGAGTTACAGGAAAAACCCCAAAGTCTTGACGTGTCACATGTTCTACTAATACCAAGTTATGTGTATGTCCCTGTAGATATGTTACATTTTGAGTCCACTGTACTTCTGCACACACTCTACCTTATACTTAGATTGCTCCTCCCTGTGTGGTCTTCCTAATGGATTTTTATTCATTCTTGAAAATGCCCCTTAGGCCTCATTCATCTTGGAGCCTTCCCAGTCCCTCCTTGCCCACGCAGAATTAATCTCTTCCTCCATATAATTTCTGTGCCTTGTAAATATTTATGTTTCTACATATATCACATTGGCAGAGATACCACCAGCCTGGACTGAGAGGGACAGAGAGAGTGAAAAATGAAAAAAAGGCCATTAGACCCCCAAACTTCTACGAGCAGGAAGCAAGCTGCAAAAAACTACTCAGGTGGACTTCCCTGGTGGCACAGTGGTTGGGAATCCGCCTACCGGTGCAGGGGACACGGGTTCAGGCCCTGGTCCGGGAGGATCCCGCATGCCACGGAGCAACTAGGCCTGTGCGCCACAACTAATGAAGTCCATATGCCTAGAGCCCGTGCTCCACAACAGGAGAAGCCTCGGCAACGAGGTCGCGCAGCACAACAGAGAGTGGCCCCCGCTCGCTGCAACTAGAGAAGGCCTGTGTGCAGCAGCGGAGACCCAATGCAGCCAAAAATAAATAATAAATAAATAAATTTATAAAAAAAAAAAAACTACTCAGCTGCAGACACATACTACCTTTCACTAAACAAAACCAATGGCTCACAGGTTGGAAATAAGAGCAGAGGGTGGAAGCAAGAGCCATGAATAATTATTTCCAGGCCTTGCTTCTAATCAAGAACTTCAACCTGTGCCCAGCTGGATTTCAGAATTGCCATGGACCAAGGACTCCTGTGCACACTGCATGTTCCCCTTTCTTAACAGGAGGGTCTACAGTGGTTACGCCAGGCTCATGTCACCATTGCATGTTGGCTGCAGGAGGAGTAAATAACATGTCTCTTCAGTTTATACGTCTTCAGATCAAGGGGAATGGTATTAAAGGGGACTACACCCAAGGAGTCTCTCCACACTTGGACCTGATTTTGAAGCCAATGTCGTGGATTTTAAGCTGATAATTTAAGTGAATGAGACTCTTGGGAGGTAAGGGGAAGAGTTTAGTATATTTTGCATGTGGAGACATTAAAAGTAATTTGTGGCCAGGGGAAGAACTGTGATGGTTTTCAAATATGTCCACAAATTCTTTGATACTCCTCCCTTCCAAGATGGAGCTATTTTCTCTCCCTTTAAGAGTGACCTATACTTACTGACTTGCTTTTAATAAATAAGATGCAGTAAAAGTAACAATATGTGATAGCCAAAATTAGGTTATAGATGGCCTCCTCCTTAATCTCTTTCTCCCTTGGATCATCTCTCTAGGAGAAGCCAGCTATCACATTAGGAGAACACTCAAACAGCCCTACAGAGCAGCCCCTGTGGAAGGTAATTGAGGCCTCCTGCCAATAGCCTTAATAACTCACAGAAAAATTAGTTAGTGAGCCCTCTTGGGAAAGATTCTCCAGCCCCACCCAGGCCCTCAGATGCGTACACTCTTGGCTGACACCTTGACTACAACTCATGAGATTCTCTGAACCACAGCCATCCATTTTAAGTTAATATCTAAGTTTGTGCATTAATTTGTTACACAGCAGTAAATAACTAATACACTGGGTAATTACAAATCTTTACTTTTATTCATTCAGGGCCAGGTGCGCTCGTAGGCACTTGCATATAGTAATGAACAACGTGAGCATAATTTTTCTCTCAAGATAGACTAATGGGAAAGGCAGATATTAACAAACACATGCATTTATATGTACAGATCGTGGTAAGTACTGAGAGAAAAGAGTATGCAATGAGGAGAAAAATGGGAGAGATGTAATTTAGATTTGGAGGATCTCTATAAGGATGTGGCATTTAAGCACAGATCTAAAAGAGGGGCAGGCTTTAGCCAGCTGAAATTGTAGGAAGAGACTTTCAGGCAGAGCAAACAGCTTGCACCAAAGCCTTGAGTTAGGCGAAGGCATGGATGGATCAAAGAACCAAGGGGATGAGGGAGGCAATGTGACTCGAGTGTCATGAGCAGGAGGGAGATGGGATTGAGTTGAGGTTGGAAACAGAGGCCAGAAGCAGATTGTGCAGAAACTTGTGGGCCATGATGAGGACTTTTTAGCTGAGGAAAGGCTCTGAAGGCTGAAGAATAACATGATCCAGTGTATTTTATTAAATGACCACTCTGAAGTTCACAAGGAGAATTGATTAGAAAGGGACACGAATAGAATGGGGAACCGTTAGGAGCCTCTGAATGTAGACCAGGAGGGGAAAGAAAGTGGATCAGCCTTGGTAGTGGATATGGAGAGAAGTAAATGGATTCAAGCAATACCAAGGGCTCAGAATCACTAAGACTTTAATCCATCAAGTCTAGCAGAAAAAGCAAAACTTCTAATTAAGAAAATTTAGGGGATTTCCCTGGCAGACCAGTGGTTAAGATGTCGCGCTTCCAATGCAGGGGGCGTGGGTTCGATCCCTGGTCAAAAAGTCTAAGTCAAGTCCCATATAAATTTTTCTGTGAGTTATTACCTAATATTTTACTACTTAATAGTCATTCCGCTTTTTCTAAAATGATTCTCCAAAAGCATATGAACTCTAATGTTAGTGTCTAGAGAAAGGAAACAGAGGAATAATTTTCTGAACTTTTCTTTTGACTAAAGATGTGAATTATCAAGACTTTTATAAAATGATCCAATTACATAGCTGCAGCACCAAAGAGGTGAACTTAGGTTAAACAGAGTACTATTTGGGAGGGAGTCTGTTGTTTGTCTGTTTCCATTTTATTGCTACTTGTATAGTCACGTAAAATCTTAAGTTACAGTGTTTTACCTGGCTACCACAATTATACAGATAATATGCCCATAAGATTGCCAAGGTAAATAAGCTAAGGGTGATCCTTTGAAAAGCTAGACCTATTCTACCAGGTCAGTTCCAAAGATGTTGCAATCAAGGGGTGTGTTTTGAGTTGGATGTTTCCTGTTCTGGTTACCTAAACTGCACCACTCCTGTGTTAAATACCATGTGTCCAGGTCTACACTAGGAAAGGCTAGAAAGGAAGAAAGGGCAAAACATACTTGACTGCACATTTAAAAAACTGAGGTCATGCTATGTAGAAGGGTGTTCTTGGACGGTAACTGCTTCAGAACTCCTTTCTTCAATTAGAGACATTTATCCTCTAGAGCAACATTCCTCAAAGTGTGGTTCAGGGGCCATTTGCATGCATCGGCATCACCCGAGATGCTCATGAAAATACAAGTGCTGATTCAGTAAGTCCTAGCTGGGCCCCTTGAACCTGTGTCTTTTTTTTTTTTTTTAATTATTTATTTATTTATTTATTTATTTATTTATGGCTGTGTTGGGTCTTCGTTTCTGTGCGAGGGCTTTCTCTAGTTGCGGCGAGCGGGAGCCACTCTTCATCGCGGTGCGCGGGCCTCTCACTATCGCGGCCTCTCTTGTTGCGGAGCACAGGCTCCAGACGCGCAGGCTCAGTAATTGTGGCTCATGGGCCTAGTTGCTCCGCGGCATGTGGGATCTTCCCAGACCAGGGCTCGAACCCGTGTCCCCTGCATTGGCAGGCAGATTCTCAACCACTGTGCCACCAGGGAAGCCCGAACCTGTGTCTTAAAGAGCATTGAGGGAAACCTAATTTATATACACTAGAGTTTAAGTATCTGTACTATAGGATACACTATCATGGCTTGATAAAAACTCTAAGTATATGCAAAGTTATCTGGTTTGATAGCCAAAGGACATCAAACCGTTTCCAAAGAAAGAGAGATTTTCAGGCAGAATTATAAATCTATTACTTTACTTTGAGGAGAGTGACAGTGTTAAATTCATATAAATCTTTCAAAATCTTCCATTCTTCATAATTTGAAAACTTGCTGTTGGCTGTCAAAACTAAATTGGTCAAAGCAACGTCAATTTTCTTTCTTCAGAGGTTTTCGCATACAAAATGGTCTTCAAACTGAAAGTGAGCACAAGGACAGTTAATGTTCTGTTTTTATCTCCAGATAATGTTCTGTTTTTTGATCTAGGCGTTAGTTACAAAAGCCATGTTCTCTTTATAAAAATTCTTCAAGAGAATTCCCTGGTGGTTCAGTGGTTAAGACTCTGTGCTTCCACTGCAGGGGGCATGGGTTCAATCCCAGGTCAGGGGAACTAAGATCCCATATGCTGCATGGCAAGGCCAAAAAAAAAAAAAAAAAAAAATCTTCAAGCCAAACACTTGTGATATGGAAACACTTCTCTATACAAAGTATCCTTCAAAAAAAATTTAATTGGTCTTTAAAAAAAATTCCACCTCATTAGGAACTATATGAAACTACTTTAACAAGATATTCTTGTCTTTCAAACTAATAACCCTTAGTATTGATGGCTGTTGAACTGAAACGGTCATCCTCATATATATTGTTTTTTGGAAATATAAACGGATGTAAGCCTTTTGGAAAGCATTTTGACAATCAATATTTGTCCAACGCTTTTTAAAACAGTCATACCCATTGACCTAGTAATTCTACTTCTTGAATCGATCCCAAGGAAGTAATCTTCAGTATGAGAAAAGCTCTATTCCCAACATCCAAAATATAAACCCAACTAAATAATCACAATAGGGGAACTCTTACTGAAATCTTAATATATCTATATGGTGATAAGTATACACTGGCGATAAACGTAAAAAGAAAAGCAAGGAAATAATTGATACAAAATTCTTTTTTTAAATTTTATTGAAGTATAGTTGATTTACAATGCTGTGTTTAATTTCTGCTGTACAGCAAAGTGACTCAGTTATACATATATATTCTTCTCATATTCTTTTCCATTATGGTTTATCACAGGATATTGAATATTGTTCCCTGTGCTATACAGTAGGACCCTGTTGTTCATCCTATATATAATAGTTTGCATCTCATACAAAACTCTTGATGCAACTGGGAAAAGGCACAAGGGTCTCCTAAGTGCCTGCTAATATTCTATTTAAGTTTGTTGCATATACAGATAGTCTGATTATCATCATTATTTAAACTGTACATAAACTTTATATACTAATATATACAAATATATGTTATATTTTATAATATACAAATTTTTATAAAATTCATAACAAATCATATTTACCAAAAGTTTATCAACATGAAACATGCTCATGTATAATGGTGAGATTTTTTTTTTAAAAAAGGACATAAAATTAATTATAAATTATGGTATATAGATTATGTAAAAGAAGGTTGGGATCATCACTACAAAGACACAGAAATCATCTCAAAACAAAAGAAAGGAAGAATGCACCTAAACTGATGTTCTTTTCATGTGATATAATTATACACTTAGAACTTTCAAGACAATCAACTGACAGTGTTACAGAACCAAACTGGGGTCTACTTGCCCAACACCCAGCAAAGCCAATCTACTGATACCAGGTTGTAGTGAAGGAAGGTAGAGCCTTTATTGCAGGGAGCTAAGCAAGGGAGTAGGTGACAAGCCTCAGATTCACTCCAACCTGGTCTTTGAGTTAGGGGGTTTTTAAAGGGGATGAACAAACAGGCTGGGATTAAACATCAGCTTGTGACATTTCTGACATTTCTTAATTGTAGTTTCAGGAGTCAGGATGTCTATGGTTTACAGTGGTCCACAACTTGGGGATGCATTAGCTCATCTTGCCCTAGAGAAACAACCTGAGTTTGTACATTAATGATGATATCTATAACAGCAATTTTAGTCACCTTATTCTGGTTGATTAGTGTTCCATTAGCGCAGGATTGATGTCAGAGGGGACAAGGCTGTCCTGGACACCAGCTATAATAATAACAGCTAACAATTTTTGAGGGCTATGTACCAAGCACTGTACTAAATGCTTTTTAATGTATTAACTCATTTAATACTGAGGGAGGTTAGTATTATTATCCTGATTTTAAGGATTAAAAAAATCCTAAGGAACAGAGAGGTTAAGTAACTCTGGGAGGTCACACAGCTAGTAAGTGACAGAGCCTGGCAGAGTTTGTGCACATAGCCAATACATTATATTGCCCTAACAATAAGCAGTTAGGAAATGTTATAGGTCACAGGATCTCATTCACAAAACAATACAGGATCATTAAAAACACAAACAAAAATCAAAACAAACAAAACCCTAGCAATAAATGTAACCAAAAAGTCACATTTTAAAAAATTTAAAATAAGACCAGATTGGAAGACTCAATAAATTAAATGGATGTCAATTCTCCAAAATAACAAAAAAATCGGGGGGGGGGGCATGAAAAAAAAGTGAGTAAGCTCTGTCTTCCAGATAGTCCAGTCCTCCAGCCAGTCACATAGGGAAGTCCCTGGAGCTTGAACTGCAAGGTGCTCCATTCACACAAAGGTAGCTCAAATCCAGCAATCTGGTTTGGCTACTTTGAGAAAAAGACAAAAGTAGGTCTCAAACAGTGGCAGGCCATAGAATGAAGCGTTCTGCTCCACTGCTACCCCGGAACCAAGGCATCAGCATGACAGCCCGGTCAACATTCATTCACTAAGGTGTGGTCAGGGCAACATTTGGCCACTATTTTCCTGGTAAAGATAGCAATGCAAGTTGTAATTCTCCAGCTATGCAGAAATAAAAGAGTCCTCCCTGAGTCTCAGAGTGCATAAAGGGGCTAGCAGATCAGACCACCACGATAACCTTCTGTCACACCAACAATGTTGAGCTGAAGTCAACCATAGATCTCCAATCCAGCTCTCCCTATTTACAAAGAAACTGAGGTCTAGAAAGGGCTTCTCCTCCCAGGTCACAAAATTATTTTAAGCCAGAACCAGAGCGTTAACTCCCCCCTCCCCCCAAGTTTTGAATAGGCACATCCAAAGTACTGCAACCTATTTATACAGGGGTCCCCAACCCCTGGGCCATGGACCGGTACTGGTCTGTGGCCTGTTAGGAACCAGACCGCACAGCAGGAGGTGAGAAGCGGGGTGAGCGAGTTTGAAGCTTCATCTGTATTTACAGCCGCTCCCCATCACTCGCATTACCGCCTGAGCTCCACCTCCTGTCAGCATTACGGTGAGTTGTATAATTATTTCATTATATATTACAGTGTAATAATAATAGAAATAAAGTGCACAATAAATGTAATGTGCTTGAATCATCCCAAAACAATCCCCCACCTCCCCAGTCCATGGAAAAACTGTCTTCCAAGAAACCGGTCCCTGGTGACAAAAAGGTTGGGGACCACTGTACTTATAGATAAAACCAGCATTTCCCAATCTTCAGACATTCACCTGAATGATTTTGCCACACTATATATTATCTCTACTATTATTCACTTTATATTTTCTTTGAATATACTCCTTTCTCTTACATTAACTTAGCTTCATTCTAAGCAACAACATCCATTCAGTCATGAATGAGATGTGCATTTTTCCCTAACACATCAAAATAAATATGTATCTACTGAAATTACAATGTTTGTCTCTGAACTATTCCTCAGAAAAGTAAACCATCCTTTGCCATATTTGGAAAGATCTCCCACATGTGTTCCAAGGAATTCTAATCTTTATCATGTTAATAGGTGTTAGTGAGGAAAGAGTGCATGATCAATAAACCTAGGGGATGCTAACTGAAATGAAGTTAAAGAGCTTTGAATTTTTTTAATGGTCAGACACCTCAGGGCCTAAGGAGGGAACACAGTACAATATTTCCAAAATTTATCTGACCATGAAATCCTTCTATCTAGGCAGAATCAGTATTGAAAACATGTTCTAAGCTGTATTAATTTTCAAAAGGCAACAGTTTTTCTTTTTGAGCCCATAAATTACAAAACTAGATACTGTATATAATAATTTACCCTGTATCTCTATTAGAACACTTAGAATATTTTTATGGTCGCAAAAAAGAATGGGTAGGAAATCGATATTTCCTCCTGTCATTTTCAAAAGGTCAGGCTCTTGGGTAAAGGTAACTCACCTTGTTTATAATGAAACCGTGTAATAATATTGGCACTCTAAAAACGTATATATCGGGCTTCCCTGGTGGCGCAGTGGTTGAGAATCTGCCTGCCAATGCAGGGGACACGGGTTCGAGCCCTGGTCTGGGAAGATCCCACATGCTGCGGAGCAACTAGGCCCGTGAGCCACAACTACTGAGCCTGCGCGTCTGGAGCCTGTGCTCCGCACCAAGAGAGGCCACGATAGTGAGAGGCCCGCGCACCGCGAGAAGAGTGGCCCCCGCTCGCCGCAACTGGAGAAAGCCCTCACACAGAAATGAAGACCCAACACAGCCATAAATAAATAAATAAATAAAAACGTATATATCACTTCTAATAAGTCATCTAAATCTCCTACATTATTGATTGTAGTTGATGACACACAGGCTTTTTATGAAGGCTTGTTTTTGTTGCCTTGGGGACTTCTAAGTGGAACTTCAAGAGTGACAGGTCCATAACATCACAGTGGTCTGTGGGTTTGACCATGGGAAAATGTGTAACAGATTTACCACCTAGGCTTTTTTTTTTCTCTCTTTCTCTCTCCTGGTCCTTCCCTCCCTTCCTTCTTCCTTTCTCTCTTTCCCACCCTCCCCCTTTTCAAATGCTTTGATATAAAAAACTAAAAAGTATTTTTCACCTTTAGGCATTTTAAAGTATTTTTGTTATCATGGGGAAAACATCCCATAGCTACTAAACTAGTGCTTTAAAGCCAAAGTGTACAAATATTTCTTTTGTTGCCTTTTCAAATAAAATTAAGAACTAGGACTCAAGACAAAGAAAATGCTGCAATACCTTATCTTCAGTATTCCTGTTAATGAAATTAAGCAGTCCATTAGTCAGGAAGAATGCTAATGTGTTAAGAACAAGATAGTCCTTCATCCAACCATACACCAAGTCACAGACCATGTTGAGTATATTACTCTTAAATACTTACTTTTTTCCCAACGACCAAAATCTCAATATATTCTTCCTCTACACCTTACAGAGGTTATCAAGTTATCAAGTAAATTTTTATTCTGTAGAATGCTTTTTATGTTCTCATTCAAAAATATTTATTAACTAGAAAGTTGTGTTCTTCTGAGGTTCTTCACCAAACACTGGAGGCCAGGAAAACATTCAGAAAAATGAGTCAGTTCTTGTGAGTGTCCACATTAAACACTAATGCATTGCAACAGAATCATCCTGAATAAGCTGAATTCTCTCAAATATTTAAGGCAGCTACAAACAAACTAAAGATTGAGTTTTCTACTCTCTCTGGTTCTAGAGTCAATTGTGCACTGCACTGCATTCATAATAAAGAAATAGTGTTTCACTCTTTCAGTAAGGGAGATAAACAAGAGTTCAACTTGTATAAATATAATTTAAAATGTGTCTCCTACCTTATATGAGTGAGAATTATTAAAATACACAAGCATCAAGAACAAAAGATAAAATAGAGATAATGAATAAATGTTTGATCCTTTAGGGAAATATTCCCCAAAGGGCTGTGTTATTATAGCAAACTTCTATGCCATAGGTTTCAAATGATTCAATTGTCCAAATATTCATTTTCGTGTATGTTTAAACATCACAAAGTATCTACTAAATAAAGTTAGGTTTTAATTATTGCAATTCATCTATTTTTAAAAATCATTTACTCCCTACTTGGCTCCCAAAATTCTATTTAAAGTATTGGAAGATTTAGCTGGTTCATAGAGTTGAAAACTTAAATGTCACAGTTGGACCCAAATACAATCTGTTCCTGCCTCTTCAGTTTGTGTCCTGCTGCTCTCTGAATTGCAAATGTCGGTATTTTGCAGAAAGGCATGTATGATAATGTTAGATACATTCCAGACATTCTTGAGGTACTTTTTTTGTAGGTGAATATGCCTTGCAGGACCCTCTATCCTAGGTGAGATTTTTTTCTAGTTACATATTTAATGATCATGATCTCTCTCCTGCTACATCCCTTTCATAGTCTGTTTGCAAAAAGTTCGCCCTACAAAGCAAAAAACCCTGATGAAAGATCTTCAGAGACCTTCCATAACCACCTAGGCAAGGAGGACCTCATCAACATACCTTCAAAGTTTACAAAACCACCTTGCATTAGGGTCTCTTGGAATCAATTCTACACACAGTATATGCTAGGTCAAGCATGGCAAAATCTCTTGTGCCATCACTAGTAGATGGTGGTGAGCCCTTGAAGGAAGGAATGGTGCTGTGGATTAGCAACGTCTATAATGAGAATAGAAAGACAAAAAGGGGTAGGTGATGTATCTCCCATTACCTCCATTTGCATCTGAGTTTATGCTAATCTTTCTTGCCTATGCCCATTCTTACCCCATCTCCCGTAAAAGAGATGTACCAAAGGACTGCAGATTTTCTGACTGACTTTACATCCCAATAGAGCAGCAGGGGCAATAATGCCACCTCCCTTGTTGGTTTACCCTAGGCTTATCTAAGATAAATACAAAGGGTTTAGCATAATCCCTGGCACATAGTTTATACTCCATCGATGTGTTTTTCATGTTATTCACTCTACTCTCCACTTTATCCATGCATACGTTCAGCTTAAGCAGGAAAACTGACTTTGGTTGGGTGCTTGTGAACAGAATAAGACAGAGTATAAGGAAGTATTTGATCATTTAAACTTCACAGAAGCTATTATAGATACCCTTGGTAGTTGCAGAAGTGGTAAACTACTCCACATAAAATAGAAAATTAAAATAAGTGCCTAAAAGCTCCAATCAGAAATACTGTGAAGAATTTTGTACTTCCTGCTTTTTGTACCCGCTTCCTGGGCACCCAGAGATGGGTGGTGGGTAGCTAAACTAAGTACACCATTATTGCTCAGAGAAGTCTTACCTTTATCCTTTATTGAAATGTGGTGGCTTTGTCCTTTTGTGCTTTAAGGGATGGGGTGAAGTGTTAAGGAGTGGGCCCCTGATCAGTGCCGGGGAGGAGGAGACGCTGTAATTCAGTGGTCAGCAGCACACACTCTCTGCCACAGCACTTGTGAGCTCTGGGACCTTGGAAAAATTACATAACTTCTCTCAGTGTCCTTATTTGTAGCATAGGGAAAATAATTCACTAAAAGCACTTTGCACATTGCCTGGCACCACGGTTAGTGCTTACTAAATGTTAGTTATTGAGGTTGTTGATTTACTGAGAAATGGAAAGAAAGGGGGAAAGAGAAGAAGGGAAGCTCTGCTTGGCATTGCTCTGTCAATCCTTTTAGACCAGTGGCCTTCTGGAATACTGGGTTTGTTGATTCAGGGCTCAGGGACAGCTATCCTAAGAAGGGCGGGAGGCAGTTTTGCAGAGCAGAGAGAAGTCATATAAGAAGGAAGCTCCCAAGAGAGGGCCTTAATTTGAATTATAGGAAAGCTTTTATCATTATTATGGATGGAAGTGGGGAAAAAGACATTAGCATTTGCCCAAACTTAAAATGCCACTACAATTAACACATTAGTTCAGGGATCACAGGATTGAAACTAGCTTTGCAAGACAAATGATTTCCTCAAACTCCTAAAAAAAAAAAAGTATCCCACTAATCACTACAGAGCAATGTAGGGATCACCTGGACAGAACTGAACACTTCCTAATAAATAGAGCTTTTATAAAGCAGCAGAGATCTCAGGCATCTTTCTGTAAAAGTGAATGCTTGGGCAGATCTGTAAAACAGCAGACCCAATCCTCCAACCCTCCTGCACAAATCTCATCTCAGAAAAATACAGGAAAAAATGTCAACTGCAAAAGCACATTTTGTCAATATCCAAAGAGAGAAAACTAACCCTTTAAAAACAGCAATGGAGGCACACAGCCCAGCCTGCGAGCTGAGGTGTCAGCACAGCTATTTCTCACTAGGCACTCTGATCCGAAGTGCCGGGTATGAGGCCTCTGCATGAAGCACCCTGTGAACAAGTGAAACTAGATGAAGCACAAGGAAAAAGAAAAAAAAAATGCAAGCTGCAAACCCTTTGAAAAAAATGCCTCTGCATCTCTAGCTCTTGCAGAGGTTGGCGTCTTTAATGGAGTCTCCTATTGGAGGGGAACCTTCAAGATGCCGGAGGAGTAACACGTAGAGATCACCTTCTTCCCCACGAATACATCAAACATACATCTACAACTGGAAAAACTCCTACAGAACACCTACTGAACGCTGGCAGAAGACCTCAGACTTCCTAAAAGGCAAGAAAATCCCCACGTACCTGGCTGTGTGGCTGACAGGGTCTTGGTGCTCCACCTTGGTGTCAGGCCTGAGCTTCTGAGGTGGGAGAGCCGAGTTCAGAACACTGGACCACCAGACACCTCCTAGCACCATGTAATATCAATCAGCAAGAGCTCTCCCAGAGATCTCCGTCTCAATGCTAAGACCCAGCTCCACCCAATGGCCAGCAAGCTCCAGTGCTGGACACCTCATGCCAAACAACTAGCAAGACAGGAACACAACCCCACCCATTAGCAGAGAGCCTGCCTAAAATCATACTAAAAGTTCACAGACACCCTAAAACACACCGTCAGATGCGGCCCTGCCCACTAGAAAGACAAGATCCAGCCCCAACCACCATAACATAGGCACCAGTCCCCTCCACCAGAAAGCCTACACTACCCACTGAACCAACCTCATACACTGGGGGCAGACACGAAAAACAATGGGAACTACAAACCTGCAGCCTGCAAAAAGGAGACCCCAAAAACAGTAAGTTAAACAAAATGAGAAGACAGAGAAATATGCAGCAGATGAAGGAGCTAGGTAAAAACCCAACAGACCAAATAAATAAAGAGGAAATAGGCAGTCTACCTGAAAAAGAATTCAGAGTAATAATAGTAAAGATGATCCAAAATCTTGGAAATAGAATGGAAAAAATACAAGAAACGTTTAACAAGGATCTAGAAGAACTAAAGAGCAAACAATGATGAACACAATAAATGAAGTTAAAAATGCTCTAGAAGGAATCAATAGCAGAATAACTGAGGCAGAAGAACAGATAAATGACCTGGAAGATTAAATAGTGGAAATAACTACCACAGAGCAGAATAAAGAAAAAAGAACGAAAAGACTTGAGGACAGTCTCAGAGACCTCTGGGACAACATTAAACGCACCAACATTCAAATTATAGGTGTCCCAGAAGAAGAAGAGAAAAAAAAAGGGTCTGAGAAAATATTTGAAGAGATTATAGTTGAAAACTTCCCTAACATGGGAAAGGAAATAGTCAATCAAGCCCAGGAAGCGAAGAGAGTCCCATACAGGACAAATCCAGGGAGAAACACACCAAGATACATATTAACAAACTATCAAAAATTAAATACAAAGAAAAAATATTAAAGGCAGCAAGGGAAAAGCAACAAATAACATACAAGGGAATCCCCATAAGGTTAACAGCTGATCTTTCAGCAGAAACTCTGAAAGCCAGAAGGGAATGGCAGGACATATTTAGAGTGATGAAAGGGAAAAACCTACAACCAAGATTACTTTACCCAGCAAGGATCTCATTCGATGAGATTCGATGGAGAAATTAAAACCTTTACAGACAATCAGAAGTTAAGAGAATTCAGCAGCAAAAAACGAGCTTTAAAACAAATGCTAAAGGAACTTCTCTAGGCAGGAGATACAAGAGAAGTTAAAGACCAACAATAACAAACCCAAAACAATTAAGAAAATGGTAATAGGAACATATATATCAACAATTACTTTAAATGTAAATGGATTAAATGCTCCAACCAAAAGACATAGACTGGCTGAATGGATACAAAAACAAGACACATACAAATGTTGTCTACAAGAGACCCACTTCAGACCTAGGGACACATACAGACTGAAAGTGAGGGGATGGAAAAAGATATTCCATGCAAATGGAAATCAAAAGAAAGCTGGAGTAGCAATTCTCATAGCAGACAAAATAGTCTTTAAAATAAAGACTATTACAAGAGACAAAGAAGGACACTACATAATGATCAAGGGATCAATCCAAGAGGAAAATATAACAATTTATATCAAGGGTAAATATTTATGCACCCAACATACGAGCACTTCAGTACATAAGGCAAATGCTAACAGCCATAAAAGGGGAAATCAACAGTAACACAATCATAGTAGGGGACTTTAACACCCCACTTTCACCAATAGAAAGATCATCCAAAATGAAAATAAATAAGGAAACACAAGCTTTAAATGACACATTAGACAAGACGGATTTAACTGATATTTACAGGACATTCCATCCAAAAACAACAGAATACACTTTCTTCTCAAGTGCTCAGGAAACATTCTTCAGGGTAGATCATATCTTGGGTCACAAAACAAGCCTTGATAAATTTAAGAAGACTGAAATCGTATGAAGTATCTTTTCCGACCACAATGCTATGAGACTAGATATCAATTACAGGAAAAAATCTGTAAAAAACACAAACACATGGAGGCTAAATAATACACTACTAAATAACCAAGAGATCACTGAAGAAATCAAAGGGGAAATCAAAAAATACCTAGAAACACATGACAATGAAAACACAGCAACCCAAAACCTATGGGATGCAGCAAAAGCAGTTATAAGAGGGAAATTTAGAGCAATACTGTCTTACCTCAAGAAACAAAAAAAATCTCAAATAAACAACCTAACCTTACACCTAAAGCAATTAGAGAAAGAAGAACAAAAAACCCTCAAAGTTAGCAGAAGGAAAGAAATCATAAAGATCAGATCAGAAATAAATGAAAAAGAAATGAAGGAAACAATAGCAAAGATCAATAAAACTAAAAGCTGGTTCTTTGAGAAGATAAACAAAATTGATAAACCATTAGCCAGACTCATCAAGAAGAAAAGGGGGAAGACTCAGATCAACAGAATGGGAAATGAAAAAGGAGAAGTAACAACTGACACTGCAGAAATACAAAGGATCATGAGAGATTACTACAAGCAACTATATGCCAAAAAAATGGACAACCTGGAAGAAATGGACAAATTCTTAGAAAAGCACGACCTTCCGAGACTGAACCAGGAAGAAATAGAAAATATAAACAGACCAATCACAAGCACTTAAATTGAAACTGTGATTAAAAATCTTCCAGCAAACAAAAGCCCAGGATCAGATGGATTCACAGGTGATTTCTAACAACCATTTAGAGAAGAGCTAACACCTATCCTTCTCAAACTCTTCCAAAAAACTGCAGAGAAAGGAACACTCCCAAACTCATTCTACGAGGCTACTATCACCCTGATACCAAAACCAAAGATGTCAAAAAAAAGAAAACTACAGGCCAATATCACTGACGAACATAGATGCAAAAATCCTCAACAAAAACCTAGCAAACAGAATCCAACAGCACATTAAAAGGATCAAACACCATGATCAAGTGGGGTTTATCCTAGGAATGCAAGGATTCTTCAATATACGCAAATCAATCAATGTGATAAACCATATTAACAAACTGAAGAAGAAAAAACATATGATCATCTCAATAGATGCAGAAAAAGCTTCTGACAAAATTCAACACCCATTTATGATAAAAACTCTGCAGAAAGTAGGCATAGAGGGAACCTACCTCAACATAATAAAGGTCATATATGATAAACCGACAACCAACATTGTTCTCAGTGGTGAAAAACTGAAACCATTTCCTCTAAGATCAGGAAAAAGACAAATTTGCCCACTCTCACCACTATTATTCTAGATAGTTTTGGAAGATTTAGCCACAGAAATCAGAGAAGAAAAAGAAATAAAAGGAATCCAAATCAGAAAAGAAGAAGTAAAACTGTCACTGTTTGCAGATGACATGATACTATACATAGAGAATCCTAAAGATGCTACCAGAAAACTACTAGAGCTAATCAATGAATTTGGTAAAGTACCAGGATACAAAATTAATGCACAGAAATCTCTCGCATTCCTATACACTAATGACGAAAAATCTGAAAGAGAAATTAAGGAAACACTCCCATTTACCACTGCAACAAAAAGAATAAAATACCTAGGAATAAACCTACCTAAGGAGACAAAAGACCTGTATGCAGAAAACTATAAGACACTGATGAAAACAATTAAAGATGATAAAAACAGATGGAGAGATATACCATGTTCTTGGATTGGAAGAATCAACATTGTGAAAATGACTATACTACCCATAGATATCTACAGATTCAATGCAATCCTTATCAAACTACCAATGGCATTTTCCACAGAACTAGAACAAAAAATTTCACAATTTGTATGGAAGCACAAAAGACCCCGAATAGCCCAAGCAATCTTGAGAAAGAAAAACGGAGCTGGAGGAATCAGGCTCCTGGACTTCAGACTATACTACAAAGCTACAGTAATCAAGACAGTATGGTACTGGCACAAAAACAGAAATATAGATCAATGGAACAGGATAGAAAGCCCTGAGATAAACCCATGTACCTATGGTCACCTTACCTTTGAGAAAGGAGGCAAGAATATACAATGGAGAGAAGACAGCCTCTTCAATAAGTGGTGCTGGGAAAACTGGACAGCTACATGTAAAAGAATGAAATTAGAACACTCCCTAGCACCATACACAAAAATAAACTCAAAATGGATTAAAGACCTAAATGTAAGACCAGACACTGTAAAACTCTTAGAGGAAAACAGGCAGAACACTCTATGACATAAATCACAGCAACATCCTATTTGACCCACCTCCTAGAGAAAGGGAAATACAAACAAATATAAACAAATGGGACCTAATGAAACTTAAAAGCTTTTGCACAGCAAAGGAAACCATAAACAAGACAAAAAGACAAGCCTCAGAATGGGAGAAAATATTTGCAAATGAAGCAACTGACAAAGGATTAATCTCCAAAATATATAAGCAGCTCATGCAGCTCAATATCAAAAAAACAAACAACCCATTCCAAAAATGGGCAGAAGACCTAAATAGACATTTCTCCAAAGAAGATATACAGATTGCCAACAAACACATGAAAGGATGCTCAACGTCACTAATCATTAGAGAAATGCAAATCAAAACTACAATGAGCTATCACCTCACACTGGTCAGAATGGCCATCATCAAAAAATCTACAAACTGTAAGTGCTGGAGAGGGTGTGGAGAAAAGGGAACCCTCTTGCACTGTTGGTGGGAATGTAAATTGATACAGCCACTATGGAGAACAGTATGGAGGTTCCTTAAAAAACTAAAAATAGAACTACCATATGACCCAGCAATCCTACTACTGGGCATATACCCTGAGAAAACCATAATTCAAAAAGAGACATGCACCCCAATGTTCATTGCAGCACTATTTACAATAGCCAGGACATGGAAGCAATCTAAGTGTCCACTGACAGATGAATGGATAAAGAAGATGTGGCACATATATACAAGGAATATTATTCAGCCATAAAAAGAAACGAATTTGAACAATTTGTAGGTGGGTGGACATAGAGTCTGTCATACAGAGTGAAGTAAGTCAGAAAGAGAAAAACAAATACCGTATGCTAACACATATTTATGGAATCTAAAAAAAAAAAAAAAGGTTCTGATGAACCTAGGGACAGGACAGGAATAAAGACACAGACGTAGAGAATGGACTTGCGGACACGGGGAAGGGGAAGGGTAAGCTGGGATGAAGTGAGAGAGTAGCACTGACATATATACACTACCAAATGTAAAACAGATAGCTAGTGGGAAGCAGCTGCATGGCACAGGGAGAGCAGCTCAGTGCTTTGTGACCACCTAGAGGGGTGGGATAGGGAGGGTGGGAGGGAGACGCAAGAGGGAGGGGATATGGGGATATATGTATACATATAGCTGATTCACTTTGTTATACAGCAGAAACTAACACAACGTTGTAAATCAATTATACTCCAATAAAGATGTTAAAAAAAAAAAAAACTGCCAGGGAAAATCTTTAAAAAATAGAATGTACTGAATTTTTTTAAATGTGTTTTTTAATCTTTCTCAAGGGCAGTCCTTGGCAAGGGTTAAAAGATTTGATTTGGGGTTTAAAGCTGACTGGTATGTCATCTGGGCCAAAAAGAGAGACCTTTGTACTTTCTTTGACAATCAAGGACTTATGAACACTTCATAAAATGGGCATTTCTAGCGCCACACCTTCAAGTCCAAGTGACTGTGCAACGTATAAGAACCTAAAGGAGTCTGTAAACAGGATCTCCAAAATTATGTGAGTCCAGGCAAAACCTCACCTAGAGGATGGCCTCTTCCTCAAGAGGAAGATACATTTTATTTCTATTCCTTTGTGGCATTTTTTTTTAATGTTCAATTTGGAAAACAAAATTTTAAATGAGATGCAAGCCAGGAAAAGGAAAACAAAACTAAATAATACTTTTTCTTCTTACAGTTTGTTTGGTTATAAAAAAAAGTTTAATCCATAGGTAGAACACTCGGTAAGAAGTGACTGCTATCAAAGCTTAAATTCAACATATATAGTTTAGAGTGAATTACACTTCAGACAACTTAGACTGTCAGCGGATCTTTTAAAATCCCTGCAGCATTAGTGTAATAGGATCAGAGATGAAGACAAATCATTAAAACAACAGGACAGTTTTGAGAAGTGTATGCTGTTCTTTCAGCTACTAAAATTTCACAAAATTTTTACTTCTTAGCAACTGACACTTTTACACTAATTCGCGATTGAGAGAAAAAGAATTCATATTCAATTCTCAGTCCTCACATTCAATATCTTCAAAATGTACTTGCTTTTTCAACTTAAGTGTCCATCGATAGATGAACAGATAAAAGATGTACGATATATATATGTATATATATACACACACACACACAAAATGGAATATTACTCAGCAATAACAAAAATGAAATATTGCCATTTGTGACAATAAAAATAGATCTAGAGGGTATTACGCTAAATGAAATAAATCATAAAGAAAGAAATAGAAAGACAAAGTATGATCTCGTTTATATGTGGAACCTAAAAAGCAAAACAAACAAACAAACAAAACAAACACAGACTCAGAGAGAGAGAACAAATGGATGGTTGCCAGAGGGGAGGGGAATGGTGGGGAGAAATATGTGAAGAGGATTAAGAAATACAAAGCTCCAGTTAGAAAATAAATAAGCCACAGGATGTAATATACAGCATAAGGAATATGGTCCATAATATTGTAATAACTCTGTATGGTGACAGATGGTTAATAGGTCTGTCATCATTTCATAATGTATGCAAACGTCAAATCACTGTTGTATACCTGAAACTAACATAAAATTGTATGTCAACTATACTTCAATTTTCAAAAATGTACTTGCTTTTCTTCTGTTACATTAAATGAATGAATCTTACTGCAGAAATGTCTTAGGCAAATTTTATAGCTCTTTTAATATATAATCTATTATTTCATAGGAAAATACACGAAACAACTTGACATCAGAAAGTCATATTAAAAAACTGCTGCTGGGCTTGCCTGGTGGCGCAGGGGTTAAGAATCTGCCTGCCAATGCAGAGGACACGGGTTCGAGCCCTGGTCCGGGAAGATCCCACATGCTGCGGAGCAACTAAGCCTGTGTGCCACAACTACTGAGCCTGTGCTCTAGAGCCCGTGAGCCACAACTACTGAGCCTGAGTGCCACAACTACTGAAGCCCGCGCACCTAGAGCCCATGCTCCACAAGACAAGTCACCACAA
Organism: Balaenoptera physalus; assembly: GCF_965194825.1. NCBI lineage: Eukaryota > Metazoa > Chordata > Mammalia > Artiodactyla > Balaenopteridae > Balaenoptera > Balaenoptera physalus. The sequence continues at coordinate 143,695,988 of NC_138890.1, read as the reverse complement.
TGAGAAGCCCACGCACCACAACGAAGAGTAGCCCCTGCTCGCCGCAACTAGAGAAAGCCTGCGCACAGCAACGAAGACCCAACGCAGCCAAAAATAAGTAAATAAATAAATTTATTTTTAAAATTGCTGTTTATACAATCAAATCTCATTTCTTGTTCGATCAAGCACTGTAGCTTTTTGTTTTCCTATAAAACAAACAGCCTTATTCATTGACTTTGACTTTCATACTTTTAGGCCTTCTTAAACTACAGCAAAGTTTTAATTATACTTTTAGTCTCCTTTGTGACCGATACTTACTAACCTGAAATGCAAGGAGCAGGCCAGGCTTGAGACTAATTTTGGCTTGAATTTCAACAGATGGTGAAGTTGGTATTATCCTCAGAAAGCAATCCTGCTTCATTTCTCCTCCCACCTCGCCCTCCCCAGTTAAGAGCTTTGAACCTCTGTTTCAGGAGTTCACAGTCAAGTGGCAGATTCTCTCTGGTCATAGCTTCCTCTTTTCGAACTTTGATGATTTCCTTTACTTCAATGCACCTCACTCGGGTTATTCAGCTCCGAATTTCTTCAAGATCTGTTCTCTGAATTCTCAGAAACCTTCTCTGTTCTAGATATTGGCCTGTAGGATGTGCACCTGTCTTCTCTGAGGCATCAGAGTGGATGTGAAGCTCTGAGCCAGTATATGCTTAAAGCTTCCTGTACTTGGAATGGAAGATAACCTGTTGTTAACTAGAGAGCCAATTTGGAGGGAAACAAACAATACCATGGTTAGAAAACACAACCTCTTCAGAATGGCCATTCCTGCTTTAAATCTAAATGAAGGCTGTCCTTTCTTTTCTTTCATAGCATTGATCCCAAGTTGTAAATATCTAAGTGAGTGTGCTTATTTGAATGTGTTTTCCTTTCTGGACTGTAAGCTTTCCCCCATTACACAGTTAAGCTGCGTGAGGGCAGGAACTGTTTATTTTGTTCAAAGGATGCACTCAGAGGTTATCCCAGCCTTTTACACAAGTACCTGTTGAATGGATGAATGAATGGCAGATTGAAAGGAAGAAATGTCTGTGGCTGGTCAATTCAAGCACAATGAGTACACCAGGTAAAGTACCTTGCTCACGGAAGAATGAAAACATCACGTTTTTCCATGTTCTGGGTCAACTGGAGAGATTTGTGTCTGAGGATGCATGCAGGGATGTGTTCATTGGTGGGATGAGGGCAGCAACTTGTGTATATGTCTCTTTAGGTTGGATGCGTATCTATATGCATATAGGTATTGAAAGTGAAGAGACTGCTGTGAGACCAGATGCAAAGTGGAATGTGTATGGATGACAAAGGTCAAGAGGGTAAGTTCTGAACACTCACTCTACTCTGGATGTGCCACGCATTGTGCTAGGGCACTAGCAGTTTTTGCAGGACAGGGTCCCAGTGGTACCCTGGATAAGCTGATGCCAGGTCAAGGGACCCCATAGCTATAGATAGTATCTGGTAGGACAAGCTGAATCCTTATGCCTGTCGAAGAACAGCTTCTTTCCTCAACACATCTTTCCTCACAAAGATGCTTGTTCTTTTTCTTTCCATTTTTGACTGGAAATGTTCCCCTCTTGGTCCTCCTTCCCTCTGCAAGGTCCCCACGTTGGCTCCCTGCTTCCAGGCGGGTTTGCATTCATTTCTCCCAAATAAATGTGCTTCAATTCTTCTTATAAACATCTCGAAATTTAAAAATTGGAAACTTATTTTGGAAGAAAACCAGATGAATTCTGTGTCTGGGTAAAATTCACTAATATCACCTCAATAGCTAGACTGTGATTACAGTCAATATTAGGTATACCTTTGAGAAATTATCTAATAAAGTTAATCAATATAAGTAGGCAACAGAAATCATCTCTTTGAAAGTAATTCTTTCCTTTTCATCAAGGGAAGGGAGGGAGATTGCCTAAATTATCTGAAAAAGTACCTTAATTCTCTTTTTGTGATTATATACACAACCAGTCTTTGGATATTTGGGGCTAGGCCCAGGCAAAAATAAGTTCTATCAAAGTAATATATACTCAACTTATTATTATGCCCTCTAAACATTTTATGCACAACAACTAATCATATAATCATTAGAAATAAACCTGGGAAACATGACTATGTAATAATAATAACTACTGTTTTTAACATGTGCCAGATATTTTGTTTATATGGATTGCTATATTACTTAAACTGCAAAGGAACCAACTTAGTAAAAATTCCTTTTTGCTAAGGCACAGGCAACTTAACTTACCTACTATGACCTTGAATCCAGATTTTCTTTATCCCAAGGCCAATGATATTGAGGGGGAAAAAAAGAAGACATAGAGTCATATGGTTGGAGTTCCAGTTTGCGCTAAGAAATATAGAGGTTAGGGATAGAGGTTTGGGGATCAGACAGACCTAGATTAAAATCTTTGCTCTGCCATTTATCAATACTGTGATCTGTAATTTACTCAATCTCTCTGTGCTATGTGGGGTTATTATTCGCAAGCAACAGAAACTGAGTATGGTCAATTTAAGCAGGAAAATAATTTATTGGAAAACAATCAATCACACAAGGAGTCAACAGGAAGGCTGGCAGCAGCAAACTCAGCCAAGGTCACACCTAACCAAGATGGTAAGGATGCCTCAACCAGCAGCCACTTACACTGTGGGATCCTTCACACCACCATCCCCAGATGCTGTGTAGTCTTTTAAGAAATGAGGGCTTCCCTGGCGGCGCAGTGGTTGAGAATCTGCCTGCCAATGCAGGGGACACGGGTTCGAGCCCTGGTCTGGGAAGATCCCACATGCCGCGGAGCAACTAGGCCCGTGAGCCACAACTACTGAGCCTGCACGTCTGGAGCCTGTGCTCTGCAACAAGAGAGACCGCGAAAGTGAGAGGCCCGCGCACCGCAGTGAAGAGTGGCCCCCTCTTGCCGCAACTAGAGAAAGCCCTCGTACAGAAACGAAGACCCAACGCAGCCAAAAATAAAAAATAAATCAATAAATCAATAAATTAAAAAAAAAAACACTTTAAAAAAGAAATGACTATGTCGTCTTCCACATTCCTTAACCAAATATCAGTTTGCTCATCTGTAAACTGGGCCTACTAAGTGTAGTACCCTCCTCATAGGTTTCTTGTGAGCATTATATGACATATGCATAAATCATTCAGCACAGTGCCTCACTGACTAAGCACTGGATAAATTTCAGCTGGCCTCACTAATTTTTGTGCCTTTGAGCAAGTCACATAGCTTTTCTGTGCCCACAAGCTCATTACTGAAGACAGATGAATCCAATTATACTGTATTAGTCAGTATAAGCTAACTGCCCAAACAATCAGCCCCTCAAATCTCAGTGGATTATTTCTCTTGCACTTCATTGTCCAGTGAAGGTCGCTGGGATTGGAATGAGGTCCCTACTCCATGCAGGCATTCAGGGACCCGGTCAACTTCTATCTCGTGGTTCTGCCATACACCAGGGCCTTGCATCTTGTTGGCAGAAAAGGGAAGACAGAGAGCACAGAGGATCAGGGTCTTTTAGGCACCAGGCTTGGAAGTGGCACATATCACATCCTCCCGTTTTCCACTGGCCAGAATACAGTCACACGGGCTTTACCTGACCACAAGAAGTCTGGGAAACACCATCCAGCTATGTGTTAAAGCAGAAATGGAAACAGCATTTGGTGAAACATGAGTCTCCATCACACCTACCTAACATCCTCAGGGGTTGCTAATAAGAACACATGCGAGTGCAATTGTGAAAGCTCTGTGGAAAGCAGCCAACAAGCTACAGATGATGCTGGTGTTGATGATTAAACCAGGGAGTCTCTGTGTTATTTCCTGAAGTGCTAAAAAATACAGCGATTCCGGGGGTGTGAGAAGAAACTAAAATATAATCAGAATGTCCATCTTCCTGTAGAAGAGACGCCTGGACTCGTAAGGCTTTATCTCTCCACCTGTATCTTCAAAAATGATCAACACTAAGTAAGTAATCTCCTTTCTTTGTCCATTAGTCCAGTTCACAATGGGAGTGCAGTGGAAATATTTGTTTGGAGAAAAAAGAGGGGAAGAATACAAGGGTAGAAAGCCATGCCGTTGACGAGTGTAACTGTCGGAGAAGAAGGCAGCCTGAAACCGTCACTTGGTGGCCACCAGCCTCCACAGCAGTAATTTATCCCCACATGAAGACGCTGGGGAGTTAATCACAGTACTGACACGTGTAACAGCTCCAAGCACTAGACTCAGCACAAAATTTATGCTTACAAAATGAAAATAATTAGGTGCATATTTGAAATGCACCACTAAAAAGGGAGGGCAGTCCTTAGGACCACAACCACAACCGTGGACCTCTTTTCATGCCCAAGGTCAGGTTAACATCATGCTTCTAATTTACTGAACCAACTGGGTGAGGGTGTAGAAGGCAGATGTATCCAAAGGCACTGTGTTATTTGTACCAGACAGATGCCTTTTTCACTGTTTTGAATATCCGTATGGCCTGTCCAGAATGACAGAGAGCAAACACAGTTTGCACAGGCTTTGCTACATGAATGTTAGCACTTTAGGAACGCTCTAAGATGTGGCCAACTTCGGCTTAGTAGGGGGTCCAGGCTAGATCTGATTCATCCTGCTGCCTTCCCTCCAGGAATTAGCCCCTTTGTTACCCATTCCTTTGACCCAAGGAAGATTCAACCTAGTCAAAGGCAACGTGGTTGGTACCCTGCAAGCAGACTGTGGTTTTAAATGAGTTCCCCGCTTATGGTATTTACTTAAAAGAGTAGTCCAGTAATTAGCTAGCAGAGAGCAATCAAACTGATCAGTCAGGCCATTCTTAGACTAGTGCAAACCTTCAGAGAGGATTTAATGACAGTTCTAAAGAACTGAACTAGGGGCTTCCAGTGCAGAGAAATAGGGACTGAGGCAGCAACTGCAAGGGAGGATAGCAAACAATGTTTAGAAAAAAAATCTTTTCATTAAAATATACAAACAACGACAAGAATTGTCCACATAATCATGGCGATTCTTCATTTCCTTGTGCAATGTAGATTCCTGGTAGAGTGTGAGGGAAACTGAACTACACTGTCTCAGCTTTTCAAGTTAAGAAAATAAAATAATTATTTGTTTCCCAAATCTTCAACTTCTACTTCTGAAGGCTAAACTTAAGTTTTAAGAATCATGCACCAAAAGAAGTTACAGGTAAACCTGCATTTTTTCAGTCTTGTATTCTGGATTCTTATTTTCATTTTCCTAAAGCTACTGTGGAAAGAAAATGTAAAGGACTAGTAAGAAAAACAGCTCTATTGATAGCAAGCCCAGTTTATCAACGACACGCTAAAACCTGTAATATTAATTCTCTCAACAGTGTGCCTCAATTTTTATATTTAATATACTCTTCATCGTGAAAAGTTGACAAGTACTAATCCTAATTGTTCTCCATTTTAGGAACTTCAAGTGGAAGGAGAACTGGAAAAAAATTTTTATTAGCAGAAAGTGATTGATTATAAGTGGAACTTCCCACTTCGTCTTCATATTGTGACTGACAACCACGTGACAGGGTAATAGTGATACAATGTAGTCAGGGAAGACTGGGGGGTAGAAGGTGCAGTTTCCTTTTTCTAGTGTTGATTTGTTTTCAGTGCTGACACAATCCTAGAGCTTACTACTCATGGGAAGCACAGACAACAGTAGTGGTTATAGTGATGATTAAGACTCCGAGAAACTGACAAATCGCCATCAATTATTTTATATTGGCTAACAAATGTGTGTTTTTCTTTCTGAATCCCTGATATTCATGAGGAAACAATACAAACAACAGAATGATGTTGTATCAATATATCCACATGGTGCCTTACGCAAAATGTGTAAATACAATTCTAATATGTCCTGTAATTAGTTGAAATCTGGAATGCCCTCTTTTGTTTCTCCTATTACTTATTTGTTACTGTGTCATTTGAGAATAACTGGAGAACCAGATAAATTCTTAGGTTTGTTCATTCATGAAATAATATTTAAGGCATGAGTGCCTGCTTTATCATAAGAAGAATCAAGTTATTTACCTACCCTGTGAGGAGATGCAATATGTTAAAATGCACGTATACAATCCCCGGAAGGAGGTTTTCTTAGGAACCGAAATTGTGAAGGCTCACACAATCTCACTTCATGGTTAAAAAAAAAAAAAATGGTGAAGCAGTTATAATTATGCCATAAAGTTTTACAATCACTTTTTTTAGTTTTCAGTTCTTACTTCAGGAAGTAGAATAGAAAGAAGTGAATAACGAGTAGTCGAAAAAAACTGTTCCCATCACAGAAGAAATTATAGTGTAATTCAAAGTAAAAAGGTAGAGCAATTAGGCTTTTCCAAGAGTTGACCAGGGTTAGGGTTAATTCCTTTACTCGAAAGACTTTTAAATCCCAGTCTCACTCTGCATCAGCCTTTCCAAGGATTCGTGGTGAAGGTATCTAAACACGAACGTAACAGGGCCAAGACACGAAGCTCAGTCTAACCATTCTCACCAGGCGGAGAAGTTCCCCGGAGGAGGAGAAAGGCCTCCGCGGTTAGACAGGCAGCCCTCCCCCCTCACTACCCCTGCCCTGGGGGACCGCGCGCCACCTCTCCGCAGCCGCAGGGCCCTGCCACCTGCGCCGGGAGAGGTTGCTGTCCCGGCTCCTTTTTTCTGCCTGGGGCTGCCCTACCGAGCGCAGCCCACAGCCTGGGCGCTGCCAACTAACTCCTTTCATGGTGAGAAGATGGATTCTTCGTTGTTTCCCCGCCCTTGCCGGGTGCCCACCCGCCCATCCACCCACCACAACCGTCGCGCGCACCCTACTTCTGACCCGGGGCCACGCGCGCACACACCCTATTTCTCCTCCCCGGACCACGCGCGCGCGCGCGCACACACACACCTCGGCCGTTCCAAAGTTGAGTCATAAGCCGCTGACCTCCCTTCCCAGCACCCAGATGTCGCGACCCGCGTGAAGTAGGTGCGAGAAACAGCCCACTTGGAGCGGGAGGCAGTGAGGAAGAAGAGATGCCGGTTTCAGAGCTGGCCCCCCTGGATGCCGACTTCAGAGTACCTAAGAGGGTGCACAGAAGAGCACTGGGGCTTCCCCAGGGTTCCCGCGGACCACTGCTTCTCCGCACCACCTGCCTGAGGCGAGGGGACCAAGTCTCCAACACTCCCCCCCCACCACCTCGTTGGAGGGCGGGAAAGCCGCAGGGAGCCGCCCCCCGAGGCGCGGTGGGATCCGCGCAGCCCGGAGCCCCTCCCTCCAGCCCGCGGAGCTTCCTCGCCGCGCAGAGGAGCGAGCACGCGCCCCGCCCCCTCCCGGTCTGGCCAATGGGCGCCCGGGCCGCGCACTGTGTGGCCCCGCCTCCGCCAGGGAAACTTGAAGCAGGAGAAAAGTTTGTACAGAGGCTGGACGGGCAAGAGCGGAGCTCCGAACAGGCAGCGCGAGAGGAAGATGAACGGCCCCAGGTCAGAGCCTCAGGCCGAGTGGACCTCAAGCCGCCCCCAGGGCGCCAAAAGCGGCCTCAGCTGCAGCCGCCAGCCCCGGTAGCCACCCGCGCTGCCTTGGGCTGGGAAGGAAGGCGGCCCGAGCCGGGGATCGAGGCTCGGTGCCACCTGCGCGCGCGGCAGTACACCTGAGCGCCGTCCGCCCGCGGACGAGACCCGCGGGCTTCGCAAAGCTTGGATCGTCTTTGGAGAAACGAAGGAAAAGAGAAAGAAAAAAAATCCAAGATCAGGCTTCACTGACCCATTTCGCTGTCCTTCTGGTTCTCCAAGTTTTTGAAAGCTGACCACTCTGACCCCTGTTCCGGAAAATTGGCAGCCACCGAGAGAACAGGCTCTGAGAAGGCAAAGGCTTGGTAAGCTCCACACTGAGCGGGGCAAGGCTGAGGGCAGGTTGAAGGCGTGTCCAGGATATCCGAGGCTTGACCCTGGGGGCTTACGTGGCTGCCACCTCCGCGGCTACCACAGGTGAGATAGGGTTGGAGGCACTGGGCAGAGAGCGGTGGGCGAGCGCCCCTTGAGCCGAGCCAGGGAGGGAGGAGCGCGCTCTCCAAATTATCTTCCGTAACCTGGTTTCAGTGAGACTTTTATTGACTCAGAATCTGTCGGGAAAACGAGCAAAACACTTTTCCCTTGAGATAAGTCTTGTTCATCTTGGCAGTGGATGAGTTGGCTTGGGGGGCGGAGGAGAGAATGGCAGTACCAACGTATAAATATTAATGCCAGTAGAGTGGTGCTGCTGGCAGGACGTATCCGGAGCCTGGAGATTTCGGTAGCCGCAGTTGGTAAGTGGCTACAATCCGCAAGGTAGGATCGAGTTGCTCCCCTGGTCTCCTCAGCATATTGTCTCTTGGGCGCGGGTCTGACACCTTTTTGCAAGTGGTAATTTCCGCTCACCGCGTCTTTGTCTCTCCCCTACCAACCGCAGACCCAGCCTCGCACTCCAAGGCAGTGTACCGCCGGCCACCACCATGGCCACCCCTGGAAGCAACGCATCCGCCCTGGCCTCCGACCGACTGAACAGCCCAGTGACCATCCCGGCGGTGATGTTCATCTTCGGGGTGGTGGGCAACCTGGTGGCCATCGTGGTGCTGTGCAAGTCGCGCAAAGAGCAGAAGGAGACGACTTTCTACACACTGGTATGCGGGCTGGCGGTCACCGACCTGCTGGGCACGTTGCTGGTGAGCCCGGTGACCATCGCCACGTACATGAAGGGCCAGTGGCCCGGGGGCCCCGCGCTGTGCGAGTACAGCACCTTCATCCTGCTCTTCTTCGGCCTGTCGGGGCTCAGCATCATCTGTGCCATGAGTATCGAGCGCTACCTGGCCATCAACCACGCCTACTTCTACAGCCACTACGTGGACAAGCGGCTGGCGGGCCTCACGCTCTTCGCGGTCTACGCGTCCAACGTGCTCTTCTGCGCGCTGCCCAACATGGGCCTCGGCAGCTCGCGGCTGCAGTACCCGGACACCTGGTGCTTCATCGACTGGACCACCAATGTGACGGCGCACGCCGCCTTCTCCTACATGTACGCGGGCTTCAGTTCCTTCCTCATTCTCGCCACCGTGCTCTGCAACGTGCTCGTGTGCGCGGCGCTGCTCCGCATGCACCGTCAGTTCATGCGCCGCACCTCGCTGGGCACCGAGCAGCACCACGCGGCCGCAACCGCCGTCGCCGTGGCCCAGGCCGCCTGCCGGGGCTCCTCGGCCGCCGCCTCCCCCGCCCTGCCGCGCCTCAGCGACTTTCGCCGCCGCCGGAGCTTCCGCCGCATCGCGGGCGCCGAGATCCAGATGGTCATCTTACTCATCGCCACCTCTCTGGTGGTGCTGATCTGCTCCATCCCGCTTGTGGTGAGTGGCTGGGGCCAGGGCCCCACTCGGCCCTTTTCTCGCATCCACCTCCCTCCTCCATCTCCCCCTCCCTCCTCTCCCTCTCATTCCTCGGCCACCAACGCGTCTCCTCCAGGTCGGGGCTGGATCTCCACGCTCTGCTTCTCAGAGCAGGCCCAACCTCTTTTTACGCCCCGTCGCTAAAGAGATGCAGCAGGTGCTTTTCCCCTACATCGCCGTTTCCTTCCCTGAAAGCCGGGTTCTCTCTCTCTCTCTCTGTCTCTGTCTCTGTCTCTGTCTCTCCTTCCCTCCCTCCCTCCCTCCCTCTCTCTCTCTCTCGGGACAGCCCCTACCCCTTGCTGCCTGACACTGGTCTTGAGCCTTCCGGGAACACCCGCCGCACTGTCAGATGTGGAGGGGAAACCGTTGTAGTGTGACTTAGCCCCGTCCTCTGCACTGTCTAGGGCAGAATCCGAAACGTCAGGGGTGGTGATCTCTTTGGTGTACACTCCTTACAATAGTGGGGTTTTTAGTGTTTTGATTTATATCGGGTTTTTTGGTAGCTTATGTAGAATTTTAGAGCTAGAATGGATATTGGATGCATTTTGGTCTAGTCTAACTCCTTCACTTTACACAGGGAGTGACTTGCTTAAAATAATCCAGCAAAGCTAATCTATCAAGCTGAACTCCCTGCTCTTTACCATGCTGGGAAGCACATCGCCGTGCACATGTGGCCCTACACAGGCATGGTCCAGAGTCCGGTTCCTTCATTCTCTCTAGGGGCCAGGAAAGCAAGGTTTCTCAGGGGGCATATTAAGGGCAGGCTCATGGACATGGGGTATTGAATTTGAATCCTAAGCTGTGAGAGGTACAGTGCCTTTCTAGAGAAATGGGGTTTTAGAGATGGTCAGCTTATTTATTGCCAAGCCAAAGCCTTGCAGCTTGAAATGAACCTCAGACCCTTCTGACTCCAAACCCTGCTTCTGTTATATTGTCATGTCTCCCTCCTAGAACGCTTCTAATTTTGGCCTTCGCAGCAGTGTGTGTATTTGAGTTTTGGTACACTTTATTTTCATGACACCACCTTCTTTAAAATTGCCTTTGGATTAACTTTCAAAATGTTTTAAAATGTCATAAGCAGAAAGGTTGAAAGCCTACCTAGTTCTCCTCTATTTGCACTAGAAACCCATGGGCAGATGCACATACTACTGTATCTAGAGTTTCTCTTGAAAGCAACTAGTTCTGAGTTTTTCCATCTCTCAGAACACCGCATTCCTGGAAATTCTAAATTATCAACTCAAAAAAGTTTGGGTTTTTTTTATGCTGACTGGGAGCAAGAGAAAATGTAACAGGTTATTATTCCTTCTTTTCCCTTATTAATGCTGTTCAGGGATCTTTAATATAAAAATATTATATCTCTGGTAACACTGACTGTACATGGAAGGAACTTCAAGGTGGCTGAGAGCCAGCATACAGTAGCTTCTTGCCAATTTGTATAAACAGAAGTAAATGTAATTGGCCAGAAGGGCCTTTAAACCATTGCAGGACCCAGTATAATTTACAGAGTTGACTGAGCCACATAAATATATTTTACTGTCTGTAATGGCAACTCAGAATAAAGTGAGATTTTGGAAGAAACAACTCTGCGCCTGCTGGGGCTTCCTTCTGTGGCCTCTGCCTTATGTTTTACAGAACAGTAAATGCCAAAGTGAGTTGCTGTTGTTTGCAGAACATGCACTTTAAGGAACTGAGGAATTAGAGCTAGAAGCTTAGCAACATGCACATACTTTTAAAATGTGCTTTGGTTGGAGATAAGCATGTGAAGCTGTTGATTACCGCACACAGTCACAGATGAATTGTTTTCTTCAAGCCTCTTATGGGCTGAGATAGCAGATCTGACCCGATGGTGCAGGGCCATTTATCACAAAGCCTTTGACATTATTTGAGAAGCAAGAGGCAAGAAATTATAGGAGCTATATTTGTGGTTTGCAAATTAACCAGATTTTAACTAACAGGGACTATACTCTATAGAAAGTCAATATCTTGTAGTAGATATTAAGTCATTTTACCTTGAAAATTGACAATGGCTCAGCTGAGAAGTAATCACATGGACATACCTTTGTAAGTAATAAGGAATCATACAAGTAATGGCAGCTTCAGTTTTTAGCCTTTAGTTTTGGCCACTAAAATCTAATTTCAGAATCAATTTAATTGTAAATTAATGATAAGAATGGTGTCATTGTACTACTCACCCAGCCACAGTTTAGCAATTACTGAAAGAATTAAAAGGGAAACATCCACAACTGTAGCCTTCCTTGGGTTACTTTTACAACTTCCTTGTTTTTTCATGTTTCTCTTATTTATATTGTAATTTAAGTTGAAAGTTTCTGAACTGTGACATTTAAAACAGTCAGATCTATCTTCAGTTCCAAGGAAACGAATGAAGCATCTCTTTTAACTTTATCAAATAAAGTTGGTCATTAATCCTATTTGAGGCAAATCAAACCCTTCGAAACATTTAAAATGCTTTGGAAATAATAGAGCAAATACAGTTTATGTGCAGTTTAGCAAAGCTTGACTCACAACATGTAAGGAAAACAAGCAGTCACTGCAAAGGACCCACATTTTTTATATTTTGGACACCAGGGAAGGAGAAACTACAGTGGCTCTTAGAGGGCAGTTGATATTGAATTTAGGATCAAAAGTAAATTTTAATTTGTTATCCAAAATATATATGTCGCATAAATAGACCTTGGAATGGAAATTTGAGAAAGGCTGGAGAATTAGTTGTGGATATATAAGGAACTGTGCTGAAGTTGCAAAATTTTCTAAAGCGAGTCATAAACAATGAACAGAAAAGATGTAAATACAATGGACAGGGAACATTACATGACAAGGTTTAGTGGGAAGGCGGTGGTTGTCATTTTGTCTATTCTATTTATAACCAGGCTCTGGTTTTTAAAATACAAGAGAAGCTAAAGAAATGAAAGACTCTATGCTTAAGATAAATAAAAGGGATTGAATTCTTTAGAAATATGTGAGATAGCCTCCTAAGGTCCTGGTGTTAAATGCTGCAGCTGGATCAACGTCTGGTGCCTAATTTTGCAGTTACTAATGTTACGATAATGATTATAATCCAATCTTTTGCCTCAGGGCTAAACAGTTACACTGTAGGATTTGAAAAGGCATTTTCCCCCCATGCACAGGCAAGCCATGGCAGTATTTACTGCTTACTCGTTTCTTTATTTTCTTTCTTCTTACTCTGAAGTAGCAAGCATTCATCTCTGTTAAGGGCAGAATGGCCAATTTGATTCATCTTCTGCCTGGGACGGGTGAAACTTAGGTCTTCAGGAAAATAGCTTCCTGTAAGTGTTTATTTGTTTCCTTACTATAAACTAGTTGTCTGCATAAAGACTTCATCAGCATCTGATCAGCAAAGGTTTATTAGAGCAGAAGAAAGCTGTGTAGACTTTTGTTTACTGTAGGCAGACTGGAAGTGGAATCTTAAAACAACTGATGGGGTTTCAGATGAGTAAAAATCACATCTAGAGGTACATGAGGAATACCATAAATCCAGGCACTATTACAGCAGAACCTGAAGGATCTGATTATTTTTTTCAAATATATTTGGCTAAATTAAAAAATAGCAATGCCCCAAAGCAGATTTTTAGCCATAACATAAAATTGCAGACCCAGCAGTAAGTACCTTGAAGACTGCAAAGCAGCACATAAAAGTAAGGTGTTTTCCCTGCATCTCATCTGAGTCTTAAAAAAAGCTCTAGGCAGAAAGGAGGGCTGGCCAATATCTTCGCTCCTTCTGCACCTCGGATTCCTCAACTGCAGATGAAGACTATATCATGCTACTTCCTGGGTGGCTGTGGGTGAGTTCTAGTCTAATGTTCCTTTCGCTATGCTGTGCTGACCTGTCAAGGCTTGGTTATGGAACATTTGCTAATAAGATATTTTTCCCCCAGAGCTGAAGTGATTCTTGCAGGCTCCTATTAGAATGTTGAAAGTTAGAGTTTAAAAAAACAATCACTTGGGCCGGGAAGATCCCACATGCCACGGAGCAACTAAGCCCGTGCGCCACAACTACTGATCCTGCGCTCTGGAGCCCACGAGCCACAACTGCTGAGCCCACCTGCCACAACTACTGAAGCCCGCGCGCCTACTCTTGCCATAACTATAGAAAGCCCGTGCACAGCAACGAAGACCCAACGCAGCCAAAAATAAATAAATTAAATAAAATAAATTTATAAAACAAACAAACACTTCATAAATAAATTTTCAATGTACAGACCTGACCTACAGAGACGAGGCACTTCGCCTGCAGTTAAATGGCCAGTTAGTGAGGCAGAGGGAAGGAGAACAGAGCTGTCACTCCACCACACAGCCAAGCACTCTCTCCACTCTCCTTTACTTAGAGATTTTTTTGTCACTAAATTAAAAAAAAAAAAGGTAAGCATTTCTAGTACCAGCTGTGTCAATTTTGGACTCTTCACAGGGCAGTTAGATAACCGAGCACACACAGATCACTCCTTTTATGTGCTCAGAACAGAACAAGGAGCACACACACACAAATCCAGTTACAGGTTCTTGTCATTTGTTGGAAAACATTTCTACCTCGACAGTCAACTACCAAATCAGTCCAATCAAAATTTCAACATTCTTTTTCAATTAGACATTCCCCGCCAACAAGTTAACTCTTAAACAGGAAGTATGTGTTTTTGATACCGTGTCATTAACTATATACCCCAAAGCTATCTCTAAGCTGTGGTTTAAAAATTATTGGTATATTCCCCAGTGGCCAAGCCTCCACGTATTTGTACTAAGCCCTTTCATAATTTGCTCATAAATTCTTTACGGAGCAGAGCCAGGATTTGAACAGAACGTGGGCATTCATCTTTACAACATGTAGCCTCCCTTATAGCTTTCCTGTCATCACATCTAATTTTGAATTTATCATCTTTTCTCCAAGTTATGTTCCAATGCTCCTGAATCCTAATGTCTAGTCATCTTTGAGAATTTTAGAATATTGTCGTGTATGCCAATTTTAACAATAAGCCACAGGCGCAAATCTGCAGCTACTGAAAAATAGACTAACTTTTAAAATTGCAAGAGACTGTATGTGTTGTTTGTATTCAGTGAATTCTTTTAAGGTGTTTCCCCCGCCCGCCTCTGACTCAGAGGTTCAGTTTTCTCAGCAGCACACTCTTCCAAAACTGAAAACTGCCTGAACGTGTTTATTTGTGTAACAAGAGCCCATTGGACAGGAACTGCAGAAAAGTGCTTTCCCCTCCCTACATGACACTGAAGTCCTGCTGCGGATGGTCCCATCTTAATCTGGGGTTTCCCCCCTTTCGGCAGAGCAAATCAAGTAGCCTTTAAAGTGAGGCAGAGATGGCTATATTTTTTTCAAACCTTATGAAGTGCGTGGGCATTTTGTTCTTTTTTGCCTTCTTTTTCTCTACTTCAAGTCAGTCTCCAATGAGAACATGCTGCAAAGGAAAACTCTTTCATCTTGATTTTTTTCAAATGATTTGACCAACTTTTGAGAATGTTTTTACCTGAATTTGGAATGTTGCTTTTCAAACTCATGTTTATTGCTACCCCGTGAGCTCTCCTTTCCTGAGAAGACATTAAATGACCAGGTTCAGTAGCTTGTATTAATGGTAAGCACCCCCCGACCATGGAACTCTGAAATAAGGCTCTCTTTCATTCCCTTAACAGTAGTCAGAATTAATTACTGCTGAACATGAAGTGAGCCACAAAGATGATTCTTTCCTTGCCTCTCGTCACCTTTGATTATGAAAGTCCATTATTAATTTTTTTACAACACTCTGACTTTTCTGAAAGGTCATGGGAATTTAAAAATTGAATGGTAACTCCTAATATTACATTCCCTTAAATAGCTATAAATTTCATTCCTTCTATATCCATTTCAGCTGTTCAAAATTCTTCCTCCTTTGAGTAGTAACCATGTTTCCCTAGAGGAAGCGGTGGGAGAAACAACTAGCAATAAAACATTTCTGTTAAAAATTTGAGAAGTGCAAAGTTTAGAATTAACCAAGATTCTGTTCTTAAAGAGGGTCTTGGAGGTGGCTGGGCAAAACGCTTCCTTTTTATTTTTTTAATTAATTAATTAATTTATTTATTTTTGGCTGTGTTGGGTCTTCGTTTCTGTGCGAGGGCTTTCTCTAGTTGTGGCGAGCGGGGGCCACTCTTCATCGCGGTGCGCGGGCCTTTCACTGTCGCGGCCTCTCTTGCTGCGGAGCACAGGCTCCAGACGCGCAGGCTCAGTAGTTGTGGCTCACGGGCCTAGTTGCTCCGCGGCATGTGGGATCTTCCCAGAAGAACCCGTGTCCCCTGCGTTGGCAGGCAGATTCTAAACCACTGCGCCCCCAGGGAAGCCCGCACAATGCTTCTTAAGCTGCCTGTGGGACCAAAAACTCCCAAGTGGAGCAACACTGCCACCTAGAGGCTGGAAGTCTCAAATTCGCACAAATCCTGCCTTAGGTTTTTCACTAGAGGCTACTACACACCAGGGAGGGCCTGATACTAACAGATTTAAATCTATCCTTTCTTTCACCCTTAGGAACCTACTGTGTGATGTGAGTAAAATATAGATCTCACGCTTTTTACCAATAATTCCCTTGTCAGGAAATAATTCTTAAACAGAAAGCCAGCCGGCCTTAAAACAGAAAAAGCAACATGGAAGTCATCTGGAGACCTGGGGCCCAGACCAAAATCGCCCACCAACAGGGTGGGGGATCTAAATAAGGTTCTCAAAACGTCCAGGTTTCTGTAACACTTCATCTGAGAAAAGGTCCGTAGACCTGAGGGAATCTCAGTGCCCAGGCGCAGCTGAGAACCTCAATAAAGAGTATGGTGGAAGGAAACCAAGATGCTTTGTTTCACTGGTTTTTGAAAGGATAGACAATCAGTCATCCTTTGTCTTGATAGTATCATTTATCCAAACATGGTTTCTAATAGTATTTTAAGAGTAGTCATCATAAACTGCTGTTCATTCTAGTTCAGTTTTTATTTAGCTGTCTTCCAGAGATCAAGGTAATTTCATCTTAGAGCCATTTGACCGCGTTATTCTATGAGATTTGCAGGACTGTAATTGCTTATTCAAAACACTTAGCACCAGATGTGTTTTCAATTCAGAACTTCTTGGCTTTTAGAAGAGTTATTTAGTAATACACTAAATGTATAAATGTATAAAATGTAATATCCCCATCAGAACTGGAACAGGACCTCTGGAGCAAAACATAGGAATATTCACATTAAGTGGAATAAATAAAATTATAAATCACCTCATGGTCTAGTCAGTTCAAGTTTTACAACCAAAAACAAAACAAAGCAAATGAATAACAAAACAATAACAACTTCTTGATAAAGATTATAAGCCTGTGGTTGATTGAGGTCTGAACTCCAGTGTAGGAAGAAACAGAAGTGCAGTTACACCTCACTGATCTATAGCATCATCTAGAAATAAGTTTCATAGAAGTTGAGTTTTGCAGATTAATGAAATTTATTTACACATTTTAGACTTTTTTATCCAATTTGTTATAAATCTTTCTAAAATATCCCTATTCTTTCTTAGTGACTCATACACCATGAATATTAATTATTATACTGTATGGCAAAGTGGCAATGTCATCAACTCTTATTAAAGTTAGAGATATTTGTCCCTAATTAAATGGCTCCAGCTATGCTTTTATGAGTTCTTTCTTCTTTTTATGGTTTTTAATGCATCCTCCTTGGCTGTGAGACTCACTTCTTACTTCTCCCTAATCTTAAATAATTACTGAAGGCAATAATAATTATCAAATAATTACTAAAGACAGATGGCAGTTATCTTAAAACCACTATTTTTATATGAATTACAGTGAGATTTTTAAAAATTAATTAATTAATTAATTTTTAAATTTTTGGCTGTGTTGGGTCTTCGCTTCTGTGAGGGCTTTGTCTAGTTGCGGCAAGCGGGGGCCACTCTTCATTGCGGTGCGCGGGCCTCTCACTATCGCGGCCTCTCTTGTTGCAGAGCACAGGCTCCAGACGCGCAGGCTCAGTAGTTGTGGCTCACGGGCCTAGTTGCTCCGCGGCATGTGGGATCCTCCCAGACCAGGGCCCGAACCCGTGTCCCCAGCATTGCCAGGCAGACTCTCAACCACTGCACCACCAGGGAAGCCCCCTGCAGTGAGATTTTTATATAAAAGATCCTGGTGGAATTAGAAGTAAGACCCAGACATCATCATCATCATCCTCCTCCTTTAAGAGAAAAATTCTGGGTTTTTTTTTGCATTTATATATATATATATATACACACATATTTATTTATTGAGATATAATTGTTATATATTTGTTTCAGGTGCACAGCATAAGGATTCAATATTTTTATATATTGCAAAATAATCACCACAATAAGTCTAATTAACATCTATCCCCACACATAATTACAAGATATTTTTCTTATGATGAGAGCTTCTAAGATCTGCTCTTCAGGAGTAAATGTGAAAGTGTACATTTAACAAGTACTTTTATGAAGCAGACTCACAGGTAAAGAGAACAAACTAGTGGTTACTAGTGGGGAGAGGGAAGGGGGAGGGGCAACAAAGGAGTAGGGGATTAAGAGGTACAAGCTATTAGGTATTAAATAAGGTACAAGAATATATTCTACAACACAGGGAATACAGCCAATATTGTATAATAACTATAAATGGAGTATAACCTTTAAAAATTGTGAATCACTGTATTGTACACCTGTAATTTACATAACATTGTACATCAACTATACTTCAATTTTTTAAAAAGAGAAAAAAATAATAAGTGCTTCTACCTCTAAGGAATAAAATGATAGTCTTCCTTAAGTTTACACAAATTCATACTCTTTTCATTGAGTCATTTGAAGTTCCCAGAAGTTGGCATATCATTTCATTCTTCCATGACTTTGCACATAGAATTACTCTACTTAAAATGCTATGTCTGGGCTTCCCTGGTGGCGCAGTGGTTGAGAATCTGCCTGCCAATGCAGGGGACACGGGTTCGAGCCCTGGTCCAGAAAGATCCCACATGCCACAGAGCAACTAAAACCGTGCGCCACAACTACTGAGCCTGTGCTCTAGAGCCCGCGAGCCACAACTACTGAGCCCACTTGCCACAACTACTGAAGCGCGCGCGCCTAGAGCCCGTGCTCCGCAACAAGAGAAGCCGCCACAATGAGAAGCCTGTGCACCGCAACAGAAGCGCAGCCCCTGCTCGCTGCAACTAGAGAAAGCCCGTGCGCAGCAACAAAGACCCAACGCAGCCAAAAATAAATAAAATAAAATGCTATGTCCTTCCTTCTAAATTCAGCAAACTCCCACTCATCCATCAAAACTCAGTCCAAGCTCCTCTCCCACAGGAAGCATCTTCTGATGCCCTCCCCTCCAGGTCTGGGTTAGCTGTGCCCCCTGTAAATGCCTCTCATCATTTACCCCCAGCAATAGTTGATCTACCTTCCTGTTTTGCATGCTGTAGGTTACTCTCTGCCTTCAAGCGTTGTTTGGTCTTTAATGCAACTTTTTGTGCCCAGAACCTATCACAATGCCTAACACACAATAAAGGCTTACTATTAAATGATTAAATGCATGAAAGAATATGAGTAAATAAGTGATTACAGTAAGAGCAAAAACGTTTAACTGTCAAAAATAAGACTCCACAACAGCAAAAAGGCCGTTAGGGTCTCCTTGTGTCTACTTCATTCATGCCATCCCGGCCTGTGCTGGGCTGGCAGACGTGCCCCTTCCCTTGAATGGCTCAAACTGCACTCAGATGAGTTGTCATCCCTGTTGGGCTGTCCAGGGTGCTCTTGGCTGTTTACTGGCTCAGATGCTCCACAGACACAAAGGAGGGATGGATTCCCTGAGTGGCAGTTGTTGAGCAAAACTATAGTTCCCAGGCAGCAGGGAGCCAGTGAAGGTTTAGCAGCCAAGTAGCATAATCAGATCTGCATTTTAGAAATAATCTCCTGGTGGTAGTTTTTGGAGGATGGATTGGAAAGAACAGAAATCGGAGGTGGGAAAGCTAGTTTGGTGGTTGATGCAGTTATCCAGGTGAGGAATGCAGTTAGAGGGGAAAAAAGGGGAAAGGTTTTCTTTTTTTCTTCTTTTCATTTATTGTATTTATTTATTTATTGACATATAGTTAGCTTATAGAAAAGATTTTTGAAGGAAGAGTTGATAACACTAGATGATTATTGTAACTGGGGAACAGATTCATATAGAGAAAATAAAAACTGTTCTCTGGTCATGCTAGATGATAATAGATTCAGATATTGGTTTAAAAGTTTCCAGGCTATTCTTTCTAGATCCTAAAATAAATTTCTGGGCTTTTCTGTGATTAGATGATTAGTTGACTTCCAAAATAAGTTTCATTTAAATATATACAAAGCCAACTGGCATAAAGGAAATCAGTGCCTATTGGGGAAAAAAGGATACTTCATTAGAATTACAAAAACTTGAAAGCACTCACAGAAATGAAGTTAATAAAATTCTTCTCCAGGGAACTTCATGCATATGTTACCTGTACACACATTGCATTCTTTTATACCATCTTTGATCTTGGGAAGATATTCATAAGGTAGTTACAAATATATTAAAGTTACACTGACTTGAAACATAAATGTTAATCGGTGGTTTTTCTGAAGCTAATTGTGTATGCTGCTCTTTTCCTGGCACTTATTAACAGAAAAGAGGGCAGCTACCTAATGTTACTAAGTTAGACGTTGCATAAAAATGTTTCTCCCAGTTGCTTAATGATAAACACTAAATGTGGGCATCTCATTTACACAGGTGCGGGTGTTCATCAACCAGTTATATCAGCCAAATTTGGAGCGAGTAATCAGCAAAAACCCAGATTTGCAGGCCATCCGAATTGCTGCTGTGAACCCCATCCTGGATCCCTGGATATACATCCTCCTGCGGAAGACAGTGCTCAGTAAAGCGATAGAGAAGATCAAATGCCTCTTCTGCCGCATCGGCGGTTCGCGCAGAGAGCGTTCGGGGCAGCACTGCTCAGACAGTAGAAGGACATCCTCCGCCGTGTCCGGCCACTCTCGCTCCTTCCTGTCCCGGGAGCTGAAGGAGGTCAGCAGCACGTCTCAGACCCTCCTTTACATGCCAGACCTCAGTGAAAATGGCCTTGGAGGCAGGAATTTGCTTCCGGGCGTGCCTGGCATGGGCCTGAACCAAACAGACAGCACATCACTTAGGACTCTGCGAATATCA
This sequence comes from Balaenoptera physalus, assembly GCF_965194825.1. Classification (NCBI taxonomy): domain Eukaryota; kingdom Metazoa; phylum Chordata; class Mammalia; order Artiodactyla; family Balaenopteridae; genus Balaenoptera; species Balaenoptera physalus. The sequence continues at coordinate 143,675,385 of NC_138890.1, read as the reverse complement.
GAAACCTCAGACTCCTCACAGGGGCAGGACTCAGAGAGTGTCTTACTGGTGGACGAGGTTGGTGGGAGTGGCAGGGCTGGACCTGCCCCGAAGGGGAGCTCCCTGCAAGTCACATTTCCCAATGAAACACTGAACTTATCAGAAAAATGTATATAGTAGTGAAGGAAAGAAATACAGCACTATTTCTGGAAGCTTCTAAGATCCTGTGCAATAGACACATAAATGAACTGTTTAGCCGTGCTCAGAAGGGCCCTCTTCATTCTACAATGCACATTAGAGAATATCCTGGCTTTTGAGCACTTTTCAAACAATCAAGTTGATTCCTATGGGTCCCGAGGTCTGAAGCACATTGGTTGCCACCTCGCTATGATACAGGATTTCGGTTACAACTTGATGGCTGGGAAGATGTACCCTCAGTTTTTCTACTTGATAGGAGGATGGCATAAGTTTGTTATTTTCATAACATCAAGAGCTTTATATCTGGCACACAGCAGAAGGCCAGGTACAGAAGGGCTCTATTCCAATAAACTAGGAGGACTATCTTATGGATGATTTAAGTGTCTCACTAAAGCATGAAATGTGAATTTTATTGTTGTAAATATGATTTAAGGTATTTAAAGTATTGTCTTCTCTGTGAGAAGGTTTATTGTTAATACAAGGTATAATAAAATTATGGTAACCCCTCTCCCCCTAGTATAACCAGCTGAAGTTGCAGATGTTAGATATTTTTCATAACCAAGGTTCAGGCTATGGTGTTGAAAATTCACAGTGAGAGTCATATCTATAAAAAAGATATAAATTTTTAAAAGAAAGAGTTTAGCACTATTAAAGGAATAAAGCAAAATACTATTTAAGACATGAAAATTACAGGCCAAAATATTAAAGTTCTTTCTAAGCTATGTGTAATACATAGTGAAAAACGTTTAGTGATGCCGCATGCATTTATCCAGAAAACTGATTTCAGGAGAACCTAACATGCTGATAAATATTTTGTACTTCTGTCCTCTCTAGCTGGTACTTTTTAAAATGTAACATAAATTTTAAAAAGTGTTTAATAAGTAACCCATAATTGAAGTGTATAATATAAAAATAAAAAGTCTAAGCAGCTTGTTTTCCCCCCAGAAGTGTGCATAGTTTTACTTTCCTAAGGAATGATCTAGAATATTCTTTAAAATTTAAGAGGAAGGCAGATTGCACCATGAAGGGCTTTACTTGGAGGCGTGGAAGGATTGGTTAAATTAGCCTTTCACAGATGTCACAACAGAAGGGGTACAGAAATTGGGCATGTAAGGGTCATCTTCTAAAAGTTTTGTGTTAACGCCCAGTAATGCTGTACACATATTTGAAGGACCTTCTCAAAGAAATATTAAGCATGTTTTGTTGCTTAAAGTGTTTGTTTTCGTGAATTGCTTGGTTGTAATTAAATTGAGCCTGATAGTGATGTGGTTTTAAGCAGTTGTACCAACTGAAATTATTTTGGAGATTAAAATAAATAAATACAGTCAGTCTGAGTTCCGTATCATCAGTTTCGGAAAACTCGTGTGATTTTTGTGTGTTTGTTTCAGGTCATCTTTCATCTTTTTAAATTGAAATATTTAAAAATTTTTATTTTAAAATAATGATGTCAGAGGTAAAGTTACAAGAATAGCACAGAGCCTTGGATCCACTTAATGAAGACGGGCATTTAGAAACCAAGATCTGGGTGCGAAGTGTATTCAAAATTACCAGATAGTAGGGGAGACAGTATTATGCTTTACTTGCTACATGTAAAGGATCCAAATATTTAATATTAAACAATTAGCATAAACTTGTGACCCTTCCTACTTGTTAATTCTCTAGATCAGTGCTTTTCAAACTTTAGCATGCATCACAGTCATCTGCAAGTCTTGTGAAAACACGAAGTTTCTGATTCAGTAGGTCTGGGGTATATCCTAGGTGATGCTGATTCTGGCAGTATTAAAACACACTGAGTAGCAACAATCCCCAGGAGTGAGGTTATGATTTTTTTGTGTGTGTGATTTTTTTTTTTTTTAGAGAGATTTTTGGATGATATCAGAAAAACAAGACTGTCATCTTCACAGTCCTGATGGCTTAGTGATTTTCGGCTGAGGGAGGGCTAACTCAGAAAAGGAGATCTGGCTCAAACTTCTGAAATGTTGTATTTTACCGTGCTAACCAATGAATAAGAAACAATGTTTTCAGAGAATATTTTACTTGTGAGAGAAGCTTTTGTTTTTCTTCCATGTATATGGACAATGAGACAACATCTAAATTTATGTATAAATGAATATATATATTCATCACCCATGTTCATGGAGGAAAAACAAAGCCTCATTCAGAAGTTAGCATTACTAATAGTCAAGGCATAATCTCACTCATCCTTTACTTCGGGTTCACCACCCAGAATGCTGATTCTGGCTTATTCTTTTTTTTTTTTTTTTAATTGGAATAAAACTCACATATAATAAAATTTGCCTTGTAAAGTACTGTAGCGTATTCACAGAGTGCAACCATGACTCCTAATTCCGGAACATGTTCATCACCCCCAAAAGAAACCACATACCCATTTGCAGTCACTCCCAATTCACCTTTCCCCCTAGACCCTGGCAACCACTGTATCTCTATGGATTTGCCTATTCTGGACAGAAATGTAATCATACAATATGTGGCCTTTACTGTCTGCATAATATTTTCAAAGTTCATCCATGTTGCAGCATGAATCAGTACTTCATTCCTGATTTATGGCTGAATAATATTTCATTGTGTGAATATACCACATTTTGTTCATCCATGCATCAGCTGATGAGCATTTGGGTTGATTCCATTATTTGTCTGTTATTAATACCACTGATAGCCACAGTTGTGTACAAGTATTTGTGGGAACATATTGTTTTCAATTCTCTATATACCTGGGAGTGAAACTGCTGGGTCATTTATTAAGTATATATTTAACTTTTTGAGGAACTGCCAAATGTTTTCCCAAGTGACTGCACCATTTTACATTCCCACCAGCAATGTACAAGCGTTTCAAGTTCTCCACATCCTCATCAATACGTGTTATTGTCTTTTTAAATTATTACTGTCATCCTAATGGGTATGAAGTGGTGTCTCACTGTGGTTTCGATTTGCATTTCCCTAGTGACAAATGATGTTGAGAATCTTTTTTTTATAATTTTTTTTAAATGGTAATTTTATATATATTTTTAATTTATTTATTTTTGGCTGTGTTGGGTCTCCGTTGCTGCACTCGGGCTTCTCATTGTGGTGGCTTCTCTTGTTGCGGAGCACGGGCTCTAGGCGCATGGGCTTCAGAAGTTGTGGCATGTGGGCTCAGTAGTTGTGGCTCATGGGCTCTGGAGCACAGGCTCACTAGTTGTGGTGCATGGGTTTAGTTGCTCTGTGGCATGTGGGATCTTCCCAGACCAGGGCTCAAACCCGTGTCCCCTGCATTGGCAGGCAGATTCTTAACCACTGCACCACCAGGGAAGTCCCAATGTTGAGAATCTTTTTGTATGCATACTGGCCATTTGTATATCTTCTCTGGAGAAATGCCCATTCAAATCATTTGTGCATTTTTAAATTGGATATTATGTCTGTATTAGTTTGCTAGGGCTGCCATAACAAAGTACCATAGACTGGTTGTCTTCAACAACAGAAATTTATTTTCTCACAGTTCTGGAGGTTGAAGGTCCAAGATAAAGGCACTGGCAGATTTGGTTTCTCCCAAGGCCTCTCTGGCCTCTCTCCTTGGCTTGTGATGGTTGCCTTCTTGCTGTCTTGCCACGTGTACACATGCATCCTTGGTGTCTCTTTAAGAGGACACCAGTTAGGAGCTTCCCTGGTGGCGCAGTGGTTAAGAATCCACCTGCCAATGCGGGGGACACGGGTTTGAGCCCTGGGCCGGGAAGATCCCACATGCCGCGGAGCAACTAAGCCCATGTGCCACAACTACTAAGCCTGCGCTCTAGAACCCGCGAGCCACAACTACTGAAGCCCACACGTATAGAGCCTGTGCTCCTCAACAAGAGAAGCCACCGCAATGAGAAGCCCGCACACCTCAATGAAGAGCAGCCCCCGCTCGCCGCTACCAGAGAAAGTCCGTGCACAGCAATGAAGACCCAATGCAGCCATAAATAAATAAATAAATAAATTTATTAAAAAAAAAAAAAAAGAGGACACTGGTCACATTGGATTAAGGCCCACCCTTATGACTTCATTTAACCTTAATTACCTCCTTAAAGACCCTATCTCCAAATACAGTCACACTGGGGGTTTTAGGGCTTCACCATGTGAATTTCAGGGGGATACAATTCAGCCCATAACACTGTCTTTTTATTGTTGAGTCTGGCTTATTCTAAAAAGAACAACCAAAGGAAGAAAAACTTCAGCATTGTTCACCATCTATTCCACATTTACTTATAAAACTTACCAACTACGTTATGCAAAAACAGGTTTTTTTGTTGTGGGAAACTTGTTTCTGATCATTTAGAGTGTCCAACTTTCTATGCAGGACAGTTCTGATTATCTAACTGGCTAGTATTAAATCCTACCTGGTCCCAGTAGGAAGATAATTTTAACACCATCTCATAATCTTTAAGACAATCTCATAATCTAACCAACCAGGTCAAGTGTATTAGAAAAGATTGTGATATTGGTACAGCTATTAAAGTGGTACTTTGACTAGAAGACCATGGAATGCAAGAGTCTTTTCCCAAAGTACAGCCACCCCTCTGCACAAGTTTCGTATTGGAGCCACAAACATAAAGGGCCATGGAAAAATCAAGGCATAGTAGTATTCACTGTTAGCTATACCTTTGGCCTTAGACTTTAATGCAGAAATATCCGCACTACATGAAACAGTCATTTTTCCTAAACTACTTGTCATAGTTTCAGAACAAAACAAGCCATGAAGTTTGCTCTCTTTTCACTGCTTCCCCACCTCAGGCCCTTCCTACCACCACCGAACCTGAGTCTAAGATGCTGCAAGTGTGATCGATCTTACGATGGCTCTCAAGGTACACCAGAAGTGGAACCAGAGAAAAATAGACTCAGCTCGAGAGAACATTCGACCCTATTGTTTAGCCTGAGCTGCCCTAGGCCACACATGGGGCTGTAGCCCTAGGTTGGAAGTGCTTTGGAAGAAAAGAAGAGAGAAAGATAGTTGGGCTTCTTGTCTTTGTGTCAATATCAGCATCTCTACCATTCATTCACAACCTTATATTTACCCTCCCAGGTCATCCACCCCATTCCACACCACAGAAGAGGACAGAGGAGCACACCAGACACAGCTGTGTCCTAACAACTCTCTACCACAGCAAGTCCATACACTAAAATCTGAACAACTGGGTAAATATGTCTCTTTCTTGAGTTCAATACAAGGAAGAAACAAAGAGAATTCCAAGAACAGTGATGAAAGAGAACTCAAGGCAACAGCTCTGCAGTAGAACACAGTGAAACTAGCCTAAGGCAGGAGAGGGGGTTCTGGATGTCTCTAGGTTAAAAAAAAAAAAGAAAGAAAAAGAAAATCAATGGATTATTTTATATTTGGAATATTGAGGGGAGTATTATATTTCTATTAGAGGGGATATTTGTAATATATACAAGGAAAACTAAAGAACAAAAAAAAAGGCAATTATTGACTCCATGAAAAACAAAGAGAAGTATAAGAAAGGTAAAATAAAAATAATAGACTAGGTGAGACTAACTATGTGTCATAATTACATAGTCATATTAAACAATGAATACAGATTGAGGCCAAAATTATAATCAACTGTATTGGAAATAGATGCAGAAGTAGTAAGTAAATATATTGAGGAAATGTAAGAGAGCCAAATCATATTCCAAATAGTTCATGTCGTAAATTTCTAAAAAAAAAAAAAAAAAATGAATAAGCAGTGAAATCGTAATTATATATACACACACATACGTATCTATGCAGTGAAATCACATGTGTGTATGTGTGTGTATATATATATATATTCACACCCTTATACACCAATCATATTTGTAAAAATTTTATAGTATGAAAATACCAAGTATGCTTTAGAAACTCTAATACATTGTTGGTGGGGTATAAAATTAGAACCATTTTGAAAAAATGAACTCGGCGTGATCTACTGAAATTGAGGATGTACACAACATCAACACGAATAATAACTGCAAGGATTGAAACATATATGTCTCAATGCATGACTTCATAATGATACAAAAACGAAACAGAACACCTAACTCATCACCTTTGGAGGGTGCTAGAGAACCAACGTATTATTTTGAAAAGTGCTAAATAAAGGGGAAGAACAAAGCCTCCACTACATAAACTGCCTGTACTACATAAATTGTTTCCAAGGTAACAAAATAGTTGATGAGGGGAAGTTTTTCTTCAAAGATGTTTTCTAGCACCAGAATTCTAACAATTATCACCATTTGTAGCCTCTAATGAAACAATGAATCTAGGCAATGATAGTCAACAGCTGCTGACAGTACAAAGAGAAAGAAATAGCCAGAAATATTTAACTTCTGATCTAAATATCCAAAACCACCCATGATGTATTCTTACCAGAAAACTGAAGAATTCTAAACATTTTATAGGAAATGTAGGTACAGAGTAACATTAATGATATTAGGTGGGCTGCAAGAGACAAAATACAAAAAGCAGAAAATTCTAAAGGACAAACAACTCAGTTTTAAAAAAAATAAACTGCAAGGAAAAAATGAAAGGGAACATATAGATTATAAAAGACTAAGAGACATATCAACAATGCAACAAATGGACTTTTTTGGGATCCTAATTTAATCAAATCATACTATCACTCAATGTGACACAATTGACAAGGTCTACGTTGTAGCTATTTTTGACACCTAATTTGTAATTTTAAACTTTCCCAAAAAGGAAATGCTAGGTCTAGGTGACAATGCTTGTTAGTTCTATTAAACACTATTGAACAAAATACCAGATCTGTAGAAATCTTTGAGAAAAGAGTAGGTGGAAATGCTTTTCAACCTCTATTTTTAACGAGGTCAGCATTACTCTGATTCAAGAGCTAAAAGAGTATTACAAGAAAGCTACAGACCAATATTTTTCATGAACATAGACATAAAAATCCTTAATAAAGTATTACCACATTGAATCAAAAGGATCTAAAAAGGATAATCCATCATAACTAAATAGGGTTTATTTTATCCCCGAAATGCAGTTGATTTGACATTTGAAAAATACATGTAATTCATCATATTAACAGAATAAAAGAGAAAAATCATATGATCTTCTGATGGATGCAGGAAATAAATGTATCAAAATTCAATCCCCACTTGTTATAAAAGGTGTTTAGCAGACTAGAGAAGGAACTTCCTCAATTTAATAAAGGACATATATAAAAACTACAGCTACCATCATACTTAATGGTGAAAGACCAAAAGATTATAAACAAGGCAAGAATGTCCATTCTCACAGCTTCTGTTTAACATTGTGCTGGAGGTTCTAGCTGGTGTAATAAGGCAAGAGATAGAAATAAAAGGCATTCAGTTTGGAAAAGAAGATGGAAAACTGTCTTCATTCACAACATGATAATATATGTAGAACAGCCTAAACAATCTACAAAAAAGTCAATGCAACTAAGAAATGAATTATCAAGGTTGTAGGCTACCAGGTCATTATTCAAAAATCGATTATATTTCTATGTAATAGTATCAAACTGGAAAATGAAAATTTAAAAACACCTCTTAAAAGCATCAAAAAAATATGAAGTACTTAGGGATAAACTTAACAAAAATATAGGCAAGACTTATTCACAGAAAACTAAAAAACATTACTAAGAAATTAAAGATCTAAAACAATGACAATTATGCTGTGATCATGGATTCAAAGATGTGCCATTGTTAAGATGGGAATTCTTCCCAAACTGATTTACAGATTCAATACAATTCCAATCAAAATTCCAGCAGACCTGCAGGTAGATAGAGACAAATGATTCTAAAATGTATATAAAAGAAACTAGAATAGTTAAACGATTCTTTCTTTGAGAAAAAAAGAACAAAGTTAGAAAAATCACACTGATTTTTAAGACTGTAGGACAGTGTGATATAGGTATAAGAATAGACATATGGATCAGTGTAACAGAATACAGAACTCAGACAGACCCTCAGATATATGGTGAAGGTATTTCAATGGGAAAGAGCATTTTTTTTTAAATACATAGTACTTGAATAACTGAAAATCAAAAAACGAACCTAGCCCTTCACCTCATACATTACATAAAAATTACCGTGAAATGAATCAGACCTTGATATAAAAGCTAAAACTGTAAAACTTCTACTAGAAAACATAAAATCTTTCTGATCTTGGAGTGAGCACAGATTTCTCAGCACACAAAAAAATACAACCATAAAAGAAATATACTGGACTTCATCAAAATTAGAAACTTCTGCTCTTCAAAAGGTATCATTAAGAAAACAAAAAAGCAAGCCACAGATGGGGACAAAATATTCACAATACATATATCTCAGGATTTTTATCCAGAATATAGAAGAAGTTTTTACAACTCAATAATAAGATAACCCAAACTAAAAAATGGGCAAAATGTTTAAAAAGGTACTTCCCAAACGAAGATATACAAATGTCAAATAAGCATATAAAAGATGCTCAGCATCATCAGGGAAATGCATATTAAAACCACAATGAGATACCATTACATATCCACGGAAGTCACTAAAGTGAAAACGAACAGCAATACCAACAAGCACTGACAAGGATACGGCACAACTGAAACTTTTTTAATCCATTGCTGGTCAGAACGCATAATGGTACGGATACTTCGGAAGATTCAGTTTCCTCTAAAGCTCCACATATACTTATCATAAAACTCAGTAACTCCACCCCCAGGTACTTAAACATATATCCACACACAGACTTGTGGCATATGTATATAGCAGCTCTATTCATAACAGATCAAAACTTAGATGCTCATCAACAACTTAGATGTCCATCAACAGATATGAATAATTGCAAATCGTGATATCCATACAACAGAGTAAGAGCAATAAAAAGGAACACATTACTGATATACACAATAGCGTGGATGGATCTCAACATGGATAGATTTCAAAAGTATTATGCTAAGCGAAAAAGGTCAGAAAGAGTATATATTGTATGATCTATTTGAAATTCTAGAAAAGTCAAATCAATTTATAGTCACAGAAAGCAAATTAGTAGCTGACTAGTGCTGGTTGCTGGGGTGGAGGAGAACTGGCTATAAATGAGCATTAGAGAACTTTCTGGGTGATGGAAATACTCTACACCTTGATGGTAATGATGTCAAAGCTCTTACAATGAATGCATTTTATTACACGTAAATTACACTCTTAAAGTTGACAGGGCAGGCAGAGATATTGTTTCATATTCTTCCCTTCAAATTAAATCTAGAGTTGATATTGTGGTCTAGCACAATGCTAAGTCAGCAGACCTTTTAAATACCCTGAACAAATGTTTACATGTTGCCTTGTAATTAACATTACAATAGAACTTCCATGATTAAAAAAAAGTTAATGTAATTAACATTTTCAATAGAACTTCCATGATTAAAAAAAAATCTAACATTAGAAAAAATCTGGTTTTTGTCTCATGCTTACACTGAAATATAATCTGCATTAATCTTTGTTAGGGTTTGAGGGAGTCATAAAATAACACCCTTTTCTCCTCCTGACTTTTTGAGCCGCTTGAGAGACAAAAAGTCATGTAGAGATTTAATATGTCAGATTTAATGCTGAAAAAGTCTAGGTCAGAGGATGTGATTTAGGTTTGTGACAACAATGGCCACCTAATATCAAACCCAGAATTAGACAGACCTGCTCACCAAGGCATGGGCAGTCCTACACAACTACAGGTCTCCCCTCGCAGGGACAGAGAGTCTTCACTGCAAAACCTACAACATTTCTGGCAAGAGACCACAACATAGGCTCTCTGCAGGCATGACACGTCCAAAAAAAAAAAGGCAGAATGAGGCTTGTAGGTCCAGTTCTTTATCTTAAACTCCCTTTACTGGTGAGGTGGAGGGGGAGGAAAGGGAGAGACTGGAATTCCTTGGTTAATGAATGTCCAAAGCAGCACCATCCCCACCCTCTGCCTTCCCAACAAAGTGTAGACCAGCATTTCTCACCCTTTCTTCCACCCTGCACACACAGCAAGTGAGGTTCACACACAACACATATTAAGGTACAATTCATGGTACACTGGCTATAAGGGCCATCCCTTCTCTTCCATTCAAGTGGACATATTTAATTGCATGTGGCAGAAGTGACACATTTCACTTTACTTTGGTAATGAGTAAATCATTTACAAATTTGTGTATTTTATTATTGGTTAAAAAAAGAAAAACCTTACTTTCTCAATCCTAAAATGTCATCAATTACAAAATACACCATCAGTTTCATAATAACCTCTGAGGAAAAACACACTTAATATACCTATTGATTTGAAGATAATTATAGAACTATGGTTTTTGTGTCAACTCACAGCTCATTTAGATACATGTATGTCATGAAATCAAAGTCCAGAGTCAATTTAGAAGGGCTTCTGACTCAAGAAACCTGAAATTAAAGAAATGATTGACAATTTCCTACTGCTGGGGAAAGGAAGGGAAACAAGCTTCTGACATCATTACATAAAGTATAATTTTCAAACTGGTCAGTTATAATCCTGGAAACTCTAGTTTTCTGAGACAAAGCTTTTTTTAATTTAAAGTCTTCATTATAGTTTTGACATACAACATCAATTTAAAAGCTGATTTCGTACTTGAGTACCATAAAATTTTGTACATAGGCTCCAATTAAAGTAGATCCAACTAATTATTAGAGAAATGCAAATCAAAACTACAATGAGGTATCACCTCACACCAGTTAGAATGGGCATCATCAGAAAATGTACAAACAACAAATGCTGGAGAGGGCGTGGAGAAAAGGGAACCCTCTTGCACTGTTGGTGGGAATGTAAATTGATACAGCCACTATGGAGAACAGTATAGAGGTTCCTCAAAAAGCTAAAAATTGAATTACCATATGATCCAGCAATCCCACTACTGGGCATATACCCAGAGAAAACCATAATTCAAAAAGACACATGCACCCCAATGTTCACCGCAGCACTATTTACAATAGGCAGGTCATGGAAGCAACCTAAATGCCCATTGACAGACGAATGGATAAAGAAGATGTGGTACATATATACAATGGAATATTATTCAGTCATAAAAAGGAACGAAATTGGGTCATTTGTAGAGACGTGGATGGATCTAGAGACTGTCATACAGAGTGAAGTAAGTCAGAAAGAGAAAAACAAAAATCGTATATTAACGCATATATGTGGAACCTAGAAAAATGGTACAGATGAACTGGTTTGCAGGGCAGAAATTGAGACACAGATGTAGAGAACAAAAGTATGGACACCAAGGGGGGAAAATGGTGGGGGGTGGGGGTGGTGGTGTGATGAATTGGGAGATTGGGATTGACATGTAAACACTGATGTGTATAAAATTGATGACTAATAAGAACCTGCTGTATAAAAAAATAAATAAAATAAAATTAAAAAAAAAAAAGTAGATCCAGGTTCTGTGATCTATACCTTGCATGACTTTTCAACGTTTATGTAGTGTTAGCACATTTAAGATAAATACTCTATAATCTAAGAACCTGTTGTCGGGACTTCCCTGGCGGTCCAGTGGTTAAGACTCTGTGCTCCCACTGCAGGGGGTGCAGGTTCGATCCCTCGTCGGGGAACTAAGATCCCGCGTGCCACTGGTGCGGCCAAAAAACAACAACAACAACAAAAAGAACCTGTTGTCTAGAGAATAATATATGATTCTCAAATCATCAGGCATGGTCTGGATGTGTACTGTTCCGACTAATGAGTGTCTATGCCAATACAATTTTCAAACAAGAATACTACAAATTATGTTCAATATAATATTAGTGTTTAGTGCTGTTTCAGAAAGTATATTAAATATCTTTAATTATATCTTTATCATAAACATCAATTGTTTTTCTCTCAGATTCAAAAGCATTCGCTATTATAGTTACCAAGCTTGGTAAAGATCTATCAGTATTCACATCCTTATAAAATAATGTATGCATTCTTCTCTTCACACACAGAAGAGTGTTAGCTAAGCATCTTTTGGGGCCTGAAGAAATGAGCTGCCTTCCTTCTGCATAATTCACTATTTCTTTCTCTCCTCCATCCTGCATCTAAACCATCTTATGTCTTATCTCTGTGTAAGGAAGAAACAAACCTGGCCTACTGATGTCAATAAAGAGGAAATGCTAGGTTCATAAACAGAATTTAGTGGCTACATGCACTCCATCCTGGGTCTTGCTTCTTTTGGGTTGAGGTATAGACCTTACACCAAGAAGAGTCCTCGACTGATAGCCATCTGTCCTACAGTATCAGAAGTAGTGACTTCTCACTTTCATAAAAGGAAAAGATTACAAAGTAGTTCTCCTCCTTTCTTAAAATCAGAAGAAAGTGAGGTTAAATAAAACCAATTCAAGTTCTTCATAGAAATAGCTAGCATTTACTGAGTACTTCATACACAAGACACCATACAAGGTGCCTTACATATTTTATTTTCATATAAGAAATGAATTAAATAAATCAATCTAATTTTTCAAAAGCTAACAACACAAAATAATAGGCAAACCTTTAAATGCAGAAAAAACCCATTTATTCACAAATTATACAATAAACATCCATTACTCGAAACAACGTACGAAATAGTAAGTGCTCACTTCTCTCGATACCCAACTATCTGCCTTTTGAGAGTATGCCTTATTAAACAAAATAAAATATAATTAATATTTGTTTTTTGGATCTTTCTAAAACTAACTTCTTTAACCAGAGCTAACTTTCTGATACAACTTTGGGGAAAAAATATAATACTTTTCAAGGCAAGTGCTGGCTTCTCCAACTCCGAAAAAAAGAGGTAAGCATTCCACTAAAAGAAATGTTTTTAAATCATCTCAGAAAAATGTACACTATTACATGTACATGCCCTCAGAGGGTAAGGTAAGATTCTTTAAAATAACTTACTTCCTCTCTAACAAGGATAAAATTAATTTTAAACCAATAATAGCTTCCTGAGTTTCAGAAGTTAACAGTACACAGCAGTTCTACTGTACTAACATATATGTGGCATAAAAATAACAATTAACATTAGCAATGACAGTATTGACTTGTGGATGTGACTGTGGCCTTTCAATGAAATATATTCTGCAATATATCCTTTCTACTCATGGGACTGAACCATAAATCACATTTCAGTTTCTATGTATGTTGTGCCTAAGGTATTCACTCATTGGCACTTTAATAAATCTCTACTTTTTTTTTTCCAATTTTTAGAAAGGTATAATTTAGCTATTTAAAACTGTGATTGTTTCTCATTTCACTGAGTAGTTCCAGAAAAGTTAACTAGAAAAGGAATTCCAAACCATCAGCTGGAAAGTTATATCAAGAGATAAGTTATTTTCAAGGTTTTTAATCTTGTAAAAGTAAGGAAAAGAAAATAACTGCTTTTGACTGGGACAAAAGCAGTGCAATTTGTTATGATGTATCTATAAGAGCCATTCATTTTAAAAAATGCACATCTTAAAAATGACTCACTTGGTGCTAAGGACTACTCTATCTACTTTAATAATTTAAAAAATAAAACCATGATTCTGACATTTATCAGTATTTCACACATCTAACAAATACTGAAACTAGCAACTACCATTGTTATAAAAAAAGTCAAAACAAAAGCACAAATCAGAATTAAGAGAAACTTCAGAAAGTATTCAGAATGTACACATATGCATGCATTTTCAGTCAAACTTTCAAGGATCCCACATATAACCAAATGACAACTTTGAATCAAAATGAATGTCAAAAAGATTCAAGCTTTGTGACAGACTTACTCTAATGAAAGAAGAGAAAAAGAAGAGTGAATAGTAACAGCAGTGTATTTCTAGCAGGGAAAGAAGCCTACTTCCTTTATCATAAAAGCCAACAAGTCAATATTTTAATAACACTGGCCATCAAGTTATTCACTCTTTGAGAATTTATTTTTCAAGTTGTATCTTTAAAATGCATTCACTTATGTATTTGGATTAAATTAAGCTTATTAATCAAAAAACCACTGTACCCAGAATTTTAATCTTAAGAAGCTGAAATCATAGCTTATCAAAGCAGAGTCCAAACACTACACAATAATTCTTCCATTTAGTTTTTATATGCCTCATCTGAAAAACTTATTTTACAAACAGGAGTTTTGCCCTGTTTCTCTAAATGCCCCCACGGCTAAAATTTAGGTGGCAAAGATAGATTCAAATGATTCCTGCTAAGCTTCATCGGGCTTTGATAAAAACAGAGCCATCTGGTGGAGCAGCACCATCTTCCTTCTCAGTCACAGTCTCTACAGTCCCAGAAGCCGACACAATAACCATTGTTTTATCTGCTGCAACTGTCTTCTGTTTTTCAGCAATAGCTGCACAAACAGCTACAATCTCCTCACTTTCAAAGTCATACTCAGGAATTGACTTTGGTGAGAAATGTGTTACCTCTGCTGGTGCTTCACTTTTTTTAATCCTCTGTGCTACCTTCTGCTGCTCCTGGAGCGTTCTTGCCCAAGAAAGGTCTTCTTTCCATATTTCAGGGTTCATTGGATAGATGTGAAGGGCTACTTGAAAACTTCGAATTGCCTAGGGAGGAGAAAAGGTCAGACTTTTTTGTTTGCTTAGTTTTAATAAAGGAGTGTATTTAATATAATCTACAATATCCATCTCTCTCTCTCTCTCTCTCTTTTTTTTCCTCAGTGTATTAGAATGTAAAGATGGAAGTTAGAGCTGTTCTCTACCCACTAGATGATGGTTACGGTAAAAAAAAAAAAAAAAAGAGTCAGAGTGTAAAAGAAAGTGGCTGACAAATTGTTGATGAGGACTAAAAGTCTATTAAAACAGAGGTACTGATATTATGGCTCAAAACAAGGCAAATGCATTGTTCAGTTTCTGCAGATCAGCAAATATATAAATCTGGTGATTTCCTGGGCTAACCCATGATCAGAAAGGTATCAGGAATGCATATCTTTGAAGCCAAGAGTTTAGATCATGATAATGATAACATGTCTATAGTGTCACAGGAGACAAAGAAGGACATTATATAATGATAAAAGTGTCAATTCACCAGAAAAATATAATGATTATAAATATATATGCACCCAACAGCAGAACATTTAAGTATATAAAGTAAACACTGACAGAACTGAAGGGAGAAATAGACAGCAATAAAGTATTAGTAGGAGACTTCAACACCCCACTTTCAATAATGAATAGAACATTCAGACAGAAGATCAATAAGGAAACAGAAGATTTGAACAACACTATAGACCAAAGGGACCTAACAGACGTATATAGAATGATTCATACAACAGCAGCAGAATACACATTATTCTCAAGAACACACAGAACACTTCCAGGATAGATCACATCTTAGGTCACAAAACAAGTCTTAAATTTAAGAAGACATACCAAGTATCTTTTCTGACTACAATGGAATAAAACTAGAAATCAACAGCAGAAGGAAACTGGAAAAACTTACAAATACATGGAAATAAAACAGCACACTCTTGAACAACCAGTGAGTCAAAGAAGAAATCAAAAGAGAAATTAAAACATATCTTGAGACAAAAATTAAAATGTAACATCCTGATACTATAGGATACAGCAAAAGCAAAACTAAGTGGAAGTTTATAATGATAAATGCCTATGTTAAAAAAAAAAAAAGATCTCAAGGAAAAAAACCTAACTTTATACCTCGAAGAATTAGAAAATGAAAAACAAACTAAGCCTATGAACATTTTCCAACATACACACCCAGCTCCGCATAAAAATCTAAATACTCATAGATGTATATACAACTATTGACTTTTAATTTACTGCCTGTTCTATTTACCTATGTATTTTCTTATGTTTTTGTCCATATGTATATGTAGAAAGAATTGTGAGATGTTAGAAATTTTAGCTTGTTTTCAATATATTTTTTACAGTATTCTCTTCATTATGACAATGAGTAAAGTTATTTTTTTAACCATTCTAGTATTTCAAAAGAACGGCTTAAGTTTACATAAAAATTACAAATTTAGATTTTTTTCAAGTAGAGCCCTAAAACTGTATTAAATGGGGGAAAAAACACTTTTAATTCCATGAATTTCACAATATAAATAGAAAGAAGTGTATCAAGGGGAAAAAATAGCAGTTGAACAACTGGTACTCCTATTTTGAAAACTTAAAATATTGAATAATTTTACTTTTATTGGTTTATTCAAAGTATCTCTGTTGTCTCACCTGCAGTTTATTTTCTTTCTTTATAGGACAATCTTTGCTAAACATTATGTCCTAGAGATTTTTCCCATTACCATAGGTACTTATAAGCAAAACAGATAATGATTTGTAAGTTTTTAATAAAGGAGAAATGGGTAAAAAGTATCATAGAATAGACTTTTGTTTTGCTGTTAACCTGTTAGAAAACTAAATTCCTTGAATTTCTTTTTCCAACTCTGATATGATTTAAGTCTTCAGATAAAAAAGAGGAAAGATGACTATGTTAAATGGCAAGGAAAGAAAACAACCTTTGATTTAACTTGTTTCCATCACTGTGAATTTTATTTCAGATTATCATTTTTAAGTTACTTTACTTTAAGCAATCCTTTTCTCATCAAAATTCCTTATGATTTTTGAGAATCTGATAAATACCTTTTTTGGTAATTAGAAATAATGATATATTTACAAGAGTACCAGAAAATCTAAGTTATCTACAACTGACTAAAGCCATTATTAGTAATGTTAAATTCAGGATTTACCAATAATTTTAGCCTTTAAAGAAACTTCTTTGGGATTTTTTGCTTGTTTTGTTTTTTAACTGTAAAAAGCTAATAAAAGCATGAAAAATCTTAATTTTTGATGACAAAGAGCAAATCTGGCACCACTATATTAGATTTACAGAAGTCTTTTAGGAAATTAGCTGTCAGGTATATCTAGTTCAGTCAAAAGAAAAACAAAAACAGGACAATGCTCACAGCCAACTCTGACCTACCAAGCCTTTGCTACCTACAAGGTATAGTCCAGACAAGGTGAGAAATGCATCAAGTACCAGTTTAGAGTAAACTTTACACAATGAGTATTTCATTTTCATAAGCTTCTACCCTTCCCTATTTCTCCCCTCACTAAGCCTAGCAATTTTTCAGTCTGAATATTTATCACCATTACTCTCCCGTATTTCACTTTCTTCCTTCCTCAACATAATCTTTTAGTGGTTTTTGTCTCCATGGTGATACTAATACCACTTTATAATGTGGTAAATTTAATGATGCAAGGAACTAACCTAAAAGTTGTTTTATATTTAAATAAGGTTTACCAAATGCCTACATTTCACGTTAATATTTTTTTAATTCCCATGATGCCAAATACCTGAAAAATATTCTGATCCTGATATAATTGATATCTGTAACGGAAAAAGATGTTCGGTAATAACTGATCTGTGTTTATGGGTTAATACCTTTAAAAGGTTATTTGCTATTTACTATTTACTTTTTGGTTCAGCTGATGCAAAGCATGTCGAAATAAAATGTCATCACTGTAATAATCTGACGTACTTACCAAGACTATCTCTCCTAATCCAAGCTGAGCACGTCCCAAAGTTTGCCAAGATTCCCATGAATGTGGATTTCTCTGGACAGCCATTTCCGCAGCATGAACTGCTGGGAATGTTTCATGAAGAGACATTAGGACCTATAGCCAAAAAAGAAGAAACAAAACCCATCAGTAATATTCATAAATTAGCAAACTAAACACTAGCCAAAAAGAAAAAAATGGATAATTGTATGTAAACAACTCTTTTCATTTTTTAAAAATATATTTTTAGTCTGGAAAATATAACATTTTAGTGGGTTTGACCGCCTTCTCTGCTATTCAGGGTGAGAAATTATATTCTTCCTACTCCTGAAATAACTATGAAAAATACAAAGCATTCCCTTTTCAACTGCTCAACCCTACTGCCCATCTGGTCAACACCAGGTGGGCATATTCTGGCCATGGTGGCTCACAGCTATCTGAACCCCAATTCCCCTTCTATTTATTCTACTTACAATGTGTTTTTTTAGGGAACTCCAGGTCCTGCTGTCAAACTAGGTAAATTTAAATTTGTTCAACTACCCATCCTGTTCCTAGTGAACATCTTTCTGCTCTAAAAATCATTTAAACACTCCACCAGCCTCCCCACAACTGGGTTCTTCAAATCATACACATCAGAAAAATCAGGGAGTTCCAGAACCCTCTACCTCAATTTATGGGAAAGGGCTGGCTTTGATCTATAATATTTTGACCATCTGCATTTCACAAGATTTGTGACACCATCATTATCAGGTTCCAAATAAAACAACTCATTTCATATAGCTTGCCACAAATCCTATCTTTAATATATACATATTTAAGATTAAAAATTAAAGACTTATCCAAATGAAGGTCCTCATGGCACTCCATTCAGTGGAAATAATTTATTTGGGTTTTTCCTGGATAAACTACAATCAAAGCTGAAAAAGGATGTGCCCTATGTTTGGGATCATCATCTGAAAGATATGCTAGGTGTGTGGATCAAGGCTGAACTGCAACCATTCCCTGCCAGAAGTATGTTTCATTCTCTCTTTGAGATTTTAAACATCTTTTGGATAATCTAATACAAGTGCTCAGAGGTTTTCTTTATGAACTTTCCCACAAAATATTAAAACTGTATTTTTAAGTAGAAATGTTATTTTTATATTAATAAATTGAGTCTATTCTGACCTTCTGCTATGGACTAGGCCATTTTTAGAGAAATATCATCATCTAGAATCCAATCCATCCTCATTCTGAAGAGACTGAGTTACTGCTAAGCCCACTACAATTAACTTCCAAGGAAAGCTAACACATTTCATTCATTTAAGGGATCACCAGTGACTTTTTAAAAGACATCCATCTGCTCATATCTTAAGCAGTTAGGTTGAAATGAAAGTTAGCTTCATTGTGAAGTGTTTTAAACAAACTTCTAATCTGATGCATGAGGAAGAGCCATAAATAATATGGTGACATATGTTTTTCCCAAATAAACTATATTTTCAAAAAAAGAAAATGGGGCTTCCCTGGTGGCGCAGTAGTTAAGAATCCACCTGCCAAGGCAAGGGACACGGGTTCGAGTCCTGGTCCGGGAAGATCCCACATGCCGCGGAGCAACTAAGCCCGTGTGCCACAACTACTGAGCCTGTGCTCTAGAGCCTGTGAGCCACAACTACTGAAGCCCGCGCGCCTAGAGCCCGTGCTCCGCTACAAGAAAAGCCACCGCAATGAGAAGCCCGCGCACTGCAACGAAGAGTAGCCCCCACTTGCTGCAACTAGAGAAAGCCCGTGCGAAGCAATGAAGACCCAATGCAGCCAAAAATAAATAAATTTATAAAAAAAAGAAAGAAAATGGGAGGAAATGCTCTTTTGGCTCATCACCAGACATAGTGAGTGCAATTTCATAATGAAAGGGAAATTCTTCATAATTATTACCTGTGATTTCATCTCATACAGGGTAGCATCATTTGGGGTTAACTGCAGTGCTTCATCCCACTTCTGAATCGCCTCTTGGTATCTATGGTTGTTAAAGTTACATTAATATTATATTTTCAGTATGTCTTTGAGAGTACATGACCAAATTTAAAAATCAGAAAATAAGGAATAATTGTTTACCAAGAAATATCTCTATTCAAGAACTGATAATGGTGATGTTACAAAAGCAGGAAAATTTAAGACATACAAGGGACAGTTCCAGGTTGGTTTAGTTATCAGAATTAGCAATCTCTAAACTAATCAAAAATTCAAATGACACTAGTACTTTCTAAGTATAATAAGGTTATATCTAAAATACAAATCATATTCAGGTTGTTTAATCCTCTGAAACTAGCCTAGGTGTTTAACAATTAGAACTATAATTTTAAAATTTTGGTCTTATAGAAAAAAGAGGAAATCCTTATAGTGAAAAACAAATACAGCAGCAGCCTCTCATATCTTCTCTCCTCAATCTAGTATCCAAAATACACGCAGGTGCATGCACGCACACACAAACATACACTTAAAAGCTCTGCTTCAAATGAACAACTACTTTTAAACTACTGTAAACAATAAGAGGACATGTACAGGAACACTATTTTCAAAACCTTTGTAAGGGACAAAAAACTTTTTTCCTTCAACAACTTAAACATAAAAATAAACCTCTAAACAAATGCTGATGAAGGCAAGTTCTTAACGGGGGAAAAAAACAGCGAATAAATGCAGGAGAAATATTAGAATTTTTAAAATCATCACTTATGAAATAATGGATCTAGATGGATCTAAACGAAGACCATCAGTGGATGCTAAAACCATTAGGGAAAAGATGGATGCAGAACTGTACGACGGAAGACAAGGCTGATATTCCCCTGAATGCTGTAACTGACCTTAGCATCACTAAAGGGACACTCAGATATTATATATGTCATGATGTGATGCAACAGAAAGTAAACAACACCATGAATATTCTAGCAAAAAAAACCTGAACTTCAATTGAAGCTGCTTGACTTAACTTCCAGTTTACAGAAAATACAAGAGATGGAGGGAAAAAAATTAAATGATCCAGAGGGAAAAAATCAGGCAAATCCAGAGTGTGAGACAGTCTACTAAGCAATTTGCCTAGTTAATTCAAAAAGTCAATGCCATGGGAAAAACTTTTAAAGGTCAGAGAATTGTTCTAATGTTCTAAATAAGGGTCCACAGACTTTTTTCTGTAAAGGGCCAAACTGTAAATACTTTAGGCTTTGGAGACAAGACAGTCTCTGTTCCAACTTCCTGACTCTGCTGCTCTAATGTGAAAGCAACCACAGACAACACAAATGAGTGGTGCTGTGTATCAACAAAACTTTATTTAGAAAAACAGATGGCATACAAAGTTTGATCCACTAACTGTATGTAGTCTTAGTCCCGGCTCTAAATTGAAAGAGACTAAAAACACCTAACAACCGGTAACGATGTATGAGTCTTGATTGGATCTTCAGCCAAAAAATCAGCTATAAAAAACATTTTATGGACAACTGCAAAACTAAATACATATGAGATACTAACATATATTAGGAAATTACTGTTGTCTTACATGCTAGTTATATTATGGTTATTTTGGAAATGTCCTTATTGATAGAAAATTCATATAGAAGTTTTCAGGGATAAGCTTTCATGATGTCTGCAACTTATTATCAAATGGTTCATAAAACATATACAGAGAAAGCAAATATGGCAAGATAACAACTGCTGAATCTAGGTGGTGGGTAAACAGATGTTCACTGTAATTTTCAACTTTTTTGTATGTTTCAAAATTTTTACAATAAAAAGTTAGAAAACAGTTTTTAATGGAAAGTTATAAGCATGTCCCCTATCTTTCTACATACACACATGCACACAATCATTAAAAGCCAAGTTTGCTGCTTGATAACAATATACTCAAAAACAAAAAGGGAAAAAAAGTAAACTATGTTTTTTTAAATGCACATCCAGTTTGATCTAGCAATTCCATTTCTATAAACCTTTCTTGGACTGACCTGTATGTGTGCACACTTATATCTTTGAAAGGATACCCACTATATCATTTGTAAAAATTAAAGATGAAAATGTTCTTTTTCAAAAGAGGTAAGGTTAAATACATTTTAGAACATCATATAATGAAATACAAGTATACCTTCATATCCAAATCTTTCCGGTTCCTGATTTCAGATAGTAAGAGTCTGGATAGTAAGAGACCTACGACACAGCCATTAAAAAAAAAAAAGGACTTTCCCTATGGCACAGTGGTTGAGAATCCACCTGCCAATGCAGGGGACACGGGTTCGAGCCCTGGTCCAGGAAGATCCCACATGCCGCGGAGCAACTAAGCCCGTGCGCCACAACTACTGAGCCTGCACTCTACAGCCCGTGCACCACAACTGCTGAAGCCCACACGCCCTAGAGCCCGCGTGCACCAACAACTGAGCCCACGCACTGCAACCACTGAAGCCCATGCACTCTAGGGCCCATGTGTCACAACTACTGAACCCGTGTGCTGCAACTACTGAAGCCTGCGTGCCTAGAGCCCGTGCTCTGCAACAAGAGAAGCCACCACAATGAGAAGCTTGCGCACGGCAACGAAGAGTAGCCCTGCTCGCCACAACTAGAGAAAGCCCGTGTGCAGCAACGAAGACCCAACACAGCCCCCCCCAAAAAAAGATCTCTAAGATGTATTAAGTTAAAAAGACAAGGGAGAGAATGGTATATAGATTATATTTAGAATGCTACCATTAATGATGTTTTAAAAGATCTATAGACCCACAAGCTTATAAATATAAAGATGATCTTGGCAGGATATCAAGAAACTGGTGACTGTGGCTGCCTCTGGGAAAGTGAAATAAGAGGCTAGGGGACAGGAGTAAGGGCAAGACTCTTCACTGTGCATCCTCTGTTATTACTGCATTTGCTTTTTAAGAATCATGAGTATGTTTCATTGCCTTTTTCTTTTCATTAAAAATTTTAAGAATAAATTAAATAAACCATGGATCTGGGAAAGATCACATACAGAAGAGAGTAGATAAGAAAGAGAAAAAATACCAGGGCTGGAGTTTTCACAATCTGGAGGTCAAGCAAAGAAGGAAGGACCAGCAAAGATGACTGAGAAGCAGAGAAAGAAAGGAAGGAGAAAATTCAGGAGTGTGTGTGATTTTATAGAAACCAAGAGAGAAGTCTGTCATGGAGAGAGTGACGAGTTGTACTGAATACTTCAGAAAGCTCTAATATCATGCAGGTCATTGGGGACACTAACCAAAACAGTATTGTTGGAATGGTGGGAATGGAAGCCAGACTGAATAGTGAAGTGGAAGTAAAAAGGTAGGGACAGTGAATGACTCACTTGGGAAGTTTTCCTGTGAATATCAAAGAGAGAAATGAGAAGATTACGCATATAAGAATATAAGATCAAGAGGTGATTTATAGGGACTTCCCTGGTGAAACAGTGGTTAAGAATCCACCTGCCAATGCAGGGGACCTGGATTCGAGCCCTGGTCCGGGAAGATCCCACATGCCACGGAGCAACTAAGCCCGTGCTCTAAAGCCCGCAAGCCACAACTACTGAGCCCACGTGCCACAACTACTGAAGCCTGTGCACCTAGAGCCGGTGCTCTGCAACAAGAGAAGCCACCGCAGTGAGAAGCCTGAGCCACAGTGAAGAGTAGCCCCCGCTCGCCACAACTAGAGAAAGTCCACGCGCAGTGACGAAGACCCAACACAGCCAAAAATAAATAAATAAATATATTTATTTATTTAAAAAAAAAAGAGGTGATTGACATATCTCAAACACAACGTGTTCAAACTGAACTCACCATCATCTCCTACTCCAAATTTACTCTACCCGTATATCCCTGACTTAAAGAACAGCACCACCGAGTCATTAAGAAAATCCTGAAGCCATTCTTGACTATACTTTTCCCTGCTCTAGGTCACATTAGTCTTCAATTCTCTAATTCAGTTCCTTTAATCCACTGTCACTGCTACTAGTGTAGGTCCTCAGCCTTCCAGGATGGTCAAAAATTCAATAAACCAGTCTTCCTGAGACCAGTCTTGCCTGACTCCAATCCATTTTCTACTCTATCTCAGAAAAAAATTTCCAAAACATAGTTTTAATGAGTTCACCTACTGATAAAAACATTTCAATAGCTCCTGGTTACCTTCAAGACACTCAAGTTCAGGCCTCTTACATTTAACTAGACATCCAATAGACATGTCTCGGCTCCAAATCCCCATTCTCCTCTAGACACTCCTTTCACTGACGTTGTACATTATGCTCCTTCCAGTTCTACTGAACTATTGTTGATACTCCAAAGGGAGAGATTTTCTCTGGCCTCTTCTTGGCTTTGCACATGCAGATTCCTACGACTGGAACATTGTTCTGCCCCTTCTTCAGCTAATTTCCATTTATCTTTTATGACTGTTCTGATGCTATCTCCTC
This sequence comes from Balaenoptera physalus, assembly GCF_965194825.1. NCBI lineage: Eukaryota > Metazoa > Chordata > Mammalia > Artiodactyla > Balaenopteridae > Balaenoptera > Balaenoptera physalus. The sequence continues at coordinate 143,651,300 of NC_138890.1, read as the reverse complement.
CCAAAAATCTTGTAAAACAGGCTTTAATTCTTCCATTCCCCCATTTAGTTAAACACCCCCCTTTTATATCATCCAAGGAACTCTCTAAAACAGTACTCTTTACTCCATATCAAAACAGCTTCCCTCTTTGTGTTGCCCCCCAAAAGATGCTTATCTAATATTTTCTTTGTGGCATCAATGCCTAACAAAAGCACTAAATAAATGAGTAAAAATAGATACAAGACATTAATATACTAAGTTAATTTGAGTGAAGGGAGAAGAATATGAAACAACAAATGACAAATGATGTTGAACATAATTTTATCTTTGCTGAATCACACTGCTAGATTTTATGCAGCTTTAAAGTAAATTTTAATTACTTGTCCTGATTAAATTCTTGACAAAAGAAAAGATGCATACATGAAAACACTGCTAAACTCAAAAGCTTTATTCTAGATATAACTGATTCCCATTCCCAGTGGTTTTGTTCTATAAAGTCACCATAAAGACTGAATTAATGAATACTGAATCATTGGTTCTAAGGTTAAGTTCCAGCAAGCCTCTGGTCACATTTTTATCAACTGATTAACATATAACCCTGTTTATGTCCGTTTCTTTTTAAAGACATCTTTAATATACATTGCTGATTCACTAACACTGAACTCGTGGCCAGCAGCACTGTAGCTCAGGCCTGGATGAAGCTTACCTAACATGCGTATTTTCTCCACATGGCACATCACAGCCTTCTTGGGCTTAACAACACTAGACAGCACTTCTGCGCTACACTTGGGGGCCTTTTTAAACAGCAAAATCACCAAGAAAAGGCAAAAAAAAAAAGTGCAAAACATAACACTAAATAGACCACAGAGAGCACGCTTGTTTTCACTATGAGAGATAAAACACAAAGGCAGAGGGAGCATTGCCTTGTTTGACTCAGCTGGGAACTCAGATGGGAAAGCACCATGAGTATTGATTTTGGTGTTGCAAATACATTGTACTGAGTAAGTGAACTCACAAATCCAAAATCCATGAATGAGGACTAACTGTATTTAAGAAGAAATGTTAGAGCATTTTTGTCAATGTAAATAAATTGTAACTAAACACATTGATCACCACTTTCCACTAATATCATGATAGACTTCTATCATACAATTTTATGTGCTCATGTGGAAATACCAAAACAAATTTAAAAGCTATTCCTATACAGCTACATTTCAGTAAATCAGCAGCTAATATATGATTCATCATTTTATTTCCTTACGAAAAACTATATCATCAAGAACGTTAAAGGGAACTTCCCTAGTGGTCCAGTGGTAAAGAATCCGCCTTACAATGCAGGGGACGCAGGTTCGACCCCTGGTCAGGGAACTAGGATTCCACGTGCTGCGGAGCAACTAAGCCTGCGTGCCACAACTACTGAGCTCGCGCCCCTCAATTAGAGCCCGTGTGCCGCAAACTACAGAGCCCACGCGCCCTGGAACCTGCGTGCCACAATTACAGAGCCCAGGCACCCTGGAGCCCGCACGCCACAACTAGAGAGAAGCCGGAGCACCGCAACGAGGAGCCCCCGCACCGCAACGAAAGATGCCGCAGGCCTCAGCGAAGATCCCGCGTGCTGCCACTAAGACCCGACGCGGCCAAAAATAAATAAATTAGTTAATAAATAATAAATAGATCTCTTAAAAAGTTTTTTAAAAGAGTATTAAAGTTTTCACCTTATTTTATATTGTTTTCTAATATTTATAATCATTGTTTCCCCAAAATGTTTAACGACAGAAATAACTTTTCTGGCTTAGTTTAGATTTTGTTATTGGAAGTTCAGTATATAATATTTGAAATTAAAGTTTAGTTTGCTTCCTTGATTTTGTGGGAGCTTTCATAGAGAAATTATAATGATGTTGAGATTTGACTGAAAATCGTGCGATTCCCAATGTAGGTAGATCAGGTTCCAAGTTTTAGACAAAGGTCAATTCCCTGAATTAAACCACACATCCACAAAAAAACCCTCCATAAATTACTTTGAGTTTTTCTGTCTAGAATTTAGAATAACATTCTGAAGAAAGCAAGGAGCAAATAATGTGCAGTTCCATACATGAGCATTCATCATAAGGAACTTAACTTCTCGCAACTTCAGATAGGCTCAGAAAGGAAGAAAAAAAGAAGCAAAAACAATGAAAGAAAAAAATATACTGCCTAATTGCATATTCTCTCAAGACAGTCATATTGAAGGAAAGGGGATCTAAAACAGGAAGAAGTATCGAGATGATGCTCAGACTGGAGTCCCAGTATGTTTTACGAGGCAAGAGCAAGAGACACGATATAAATATACTTTAAAAATAGGGCTTCCCTGGTGGCGCAGTGGTTGAGAATCTGCCTGCTAATGCAGGGGACACGGGTTCGAGCCCTGGTCTGGGAAGATCCCACATGCCGCGGAGCAACTGGGCCTGTGAGCCACAACTACTGAGCCTGCGCATCTGGAGCTTGTGCTCCGCAACAAGAGAGGCCGTGATAGTGAGAGGCCCGCGCACTGCGATGAAGAGTGGCCCCCGCTTGCCGCAACTAGAGAAAGCCCTTGCACAGAAACGAAGACCCAACACAGCCAAAAATAAATAAATAAATAAATAAATAAATAAATAATAAAAATAAAGGAATTCCTTTAAAAAAAAATAAATACTAAACTGCTCTGAATTTTAGTCACTATCAATTAATGAAATTATGTGGACACAGGATTAGGTTAAGTCATAAAGTCTACTCTCACTAATAATTTAAACAATTTACCTACACAAAAGAACAAACATGTCTTTAAAAGTTTCTAATTTATTATAGACAAGAACAAACAATTTACGGCAGATCAATTCACTCTGGAAACAGTAGGAAGGTCCTCTGAAATTACATGGAAGTGCACACACACGGAATAAAGGTCATTTTCCAAAGCAAACTGAAACAACAATGCCAACGTCTAACTAGTACAGTACGTTTCTTAGTTGTTACTGTATTGAAAGCAATTACCCTGTTCTACTCCTTGCTACACTAGGCAATGAGAATTTTCTGAAAAATTTCTAAAAAGTCATCATTTTAATATCCCAATTTTTACTTTAGATACAAGAATCATTTGAAATATTTTACCACCTATATTACTCATTCGTTTAGCATACACATACATGTCACAAAATAAAATTCACCAGAAATTAATTCTAGTATAATTTGGATTAAATGAAAACATTTACAAATAAATCAGTAGTTCCCTTATTTTAATGATAAATATGATAAAATCACAATAAAGGCAAAACAATAAGTAGAACTCCCTTCGCCTGGATGAACTCAATCATTTGTCTTCTTGCTTCCTTGGAGAAGCCTTCTGTGACCCCTGATCTAAATCACTCTGGCTCATGGTACCCGGTTATTTACCTTTGTAAAACTATTTGAAACTTCATATTTATCTCTGTGCTTATTAAACTAAAAGCTCTATGTAGACAGTGCAATAGGTATTTTGCTCACCAAAGTATATGCAGCTGTATCAGCTAACACAGGACGAACTGGGACAATATGGGAGGGGCCCTGACTGGAAAATAGCAGCCACTGCCTAATCCAAAATTTTAAATTCCACGATTAGAAATGTAGTCTTAAGAGTCCTAATGCATTTCAGCATATCTGGAGAATCTAGCAATAAAAATAAAGTACACTTTTGTCCTAAGAAAGATACATTATTTGAGAAATGAGAATTAATCCTAGTGATCACTGAAGAATTTTTAGTCCATAAGATAAATGTAAAAATCCTAAATAAAGGATTAGCAATTAAATCCAGCAACTTGCTAAAGTACAAAATCTACATGACCATGTAGGGTACACCTCAGAAAAACATTAGAAAAGGTTTCATACGTAATAGATAATGGAGAAAAAAAAGTATATGACACTCAACAATGCTTACTATAATTCAATACCCATTTTTTATTATTCATAGCTATCACCTATAATGTGTGTTTTTTTTTTTTTACCTATAATGTTTTTAACAAAATGTATATACAACATTAAAGAAATTTAGTTCCCTGGTGCTATTATCCACTAAGTATTAATGGTATTACCTCTAAAAGCATTAACTGTGTCACCTAAAAAAACGCATTTGTACTTCTTAGGCATATTACAGGTGATTATAAACTTGTCTCTAAATAATATTTCCAAATGTTATTATAGACACAACATGAAAAACTTTGGAAGTATGTTATGTTCTACCTTCTTTCTCTGGAAAATTAAATTGTTGCTTCATAATAATCTTTATACTCATAATTTTCTAACTAATAGCATAGTAGTAAATTCCACAGGATTTAACAGTAGCAAGTCTATGTCTCCCAGTCTTAGCCTATCTGTCCAGTCTTTTTTCTCCCCACCACACCTCTGCTTCACTTAGCTGTGTCTTTGCCCTGTCTCTACCTACATATCACTCCTTTGTTCGTGTGGGTTCCTCAGTGTACAAACATGTGCACATTTAGGTTCCTGTTCCTCCCCCTCCTCACCTAGTCAAAGGCTCTCTCTCCTCTAAGACCAAGTGAAAATGCCCTTTTCTCATGAAGACCATGAGTACCACTTAACTGACCACACAGTCACACTTATATTTCTAAAGTAATTTATGTTTTACAAAGCAGTTTCCATACAATTACTTAACATACAATTATTTTCGTAAAAAGTTAATTCACTTAGTGCTCACAAAAAGTCCTATAAGATTGGCATTACTTGCTTTCATTTTACTGATGGAAGAAACAAAAGTAGAGAGCAAATACAGGACTACTCCAAAGGCACATGGTACTAAGCCTACACAAACCAGGATTTGAAGCTAGCTCTTATAACTACATGACCAATGCTTTCTCTAACTACCCCAATATTGTTTTCGTTTAATTTTTCTCTAATTCTTCCATGTATTTCTATCTTCTCTTTACTAATGAGTTCAGGGACCAAAGGGTGGGTTTGCTTGTATTCTCTACAACACCCAGAACATGACCGGGCACACAGAAGGTGCTAATATCACAGATTCTACCTATCTCATTTGTCCTACCTTCTCCAAGAGAAATCTTGGAAAGCAGCAGAGAGAAGCATGGAAGACATGAAAAGAGGACAGAAGCTAGCATGCTTACAATACATAAAAAAAAAAAAAGATGGAAAGACGTAAAAACAAATTCTACCCTAAGACAGAAGTAGCAAACACCTTAATTCTTACTTTGTTTCATCTCACCATTCCATGTACAGAAATTACAAGAAATTCCCAAGACTAGGGGAATAGAAATATGGGTAGAAAGAATCAAGAGATTAGAATTATAGGTACCTTAAGACCCTGGGATGTCTGAGGTTTCAGGCATCTTTGTGGCTTTTGAGGAAGGGCCTAAAGCCAAGGTCAGCGTAGTAATGGTCCATACAATGAATATTTTAGGCTTTGTGGGCCATACTGTCTCTGACACAACTACTCAATTCTGTTGTAGCACAAAATCAGCCACAGACAATACACAAACAAAAGTACATGTTTGTGTCCCAGTAAAACTTCATTTATAAAAATAGACTAAGGTTTGCCAACACCTACTCTACTTGGACCAACTACTGTTAAACTGCCACATTTGTCAAATGTCCTTTTTTCTTTCAGTCCTATTTTCTGCCTACCTCAAGCAGGGGCAGTTATCACCCCATGGAGGGCATGTATGGCAATTTATAGAGGACTTTTTGGTTGTCACTAAGACTTGGAGGCACTAGTGGCAGGGGTTCAGGGGTGTTAACATCCTGCAAGGCAAAAGGCAATCCTGCACAAGACACTGTCCTGCCCAAAATGCCAAGAGCGTTATTCCTAAGAATCAGGCCGGCTCATCCCACCCACTGCCACAAAGCTGCTTATGCACCTAAGTTTAAGTTGTCCCAAAGTACAAAATAAACTAAGAAGTTCAAGATGACACTGACCATCCCTAGTTCTGTTTTCTCTTTTCATTAGGCAGGCATGCAAACTTGAGGCAAAAAGAAAAATGTCCTCTTCCCGTTGCACTGCTTTGGTTTTGAAAACATAGCCACTGCTGTTAGCAGAGGCACTGCCAAATGAAACGTGCTTTGTTCACCAAGGCATACAAAGGTTTAAAGGAACAAGCGAGCTGCTTTCCACTGGCTAAAGAGAAGCAAGAACTGGTGGGCATTTACTTCACTACTGTGGGCTTGGTGAATTCCCTCCCCTCCCTCATTTCTCATTTCCTCTTTGATTTACTTCTCCTGGCCTACAAATAAAAGGTGGCACCATCTAGTTCCTCCACTTCTGGATCACAGGAAACTTGGCACCTAATAAATCAATGGTCTCTCGTAAGCTCCACAGCATATCTCTTAATTCAACTTTGGTTTGGAACAGACCGAACAGGCACAGCCCTACTGCAGCTGCTGGATAGGAAACATTAAAAGATAAAAACCTGGTTTAAAGTCACTCTGGTTAATAAGTGACCAAAGTCTGATTCAGCCAGTTTAAAGACAACCTTAACAGTATGCAACCGAACTAGCACAAAGAAGGAAGCAGAGTGAATAGTTCCAGGGACTGCCCAAGGGTGGGGTGAGATAATACCCTACACTGAGGTAAAGAACAGCTGGTCACAAAGCACCGAGCTGACTTTGTGACCACCTAGAGGGGTGGGATACGGAGGGTTGGAGGGAGAAGCAAGAGGGAGGAGATATGGGGATATATGTATATGTATAGCTGATTCACTTTGGTATAAAGCAGAAACTAACACACCACTGTAAAGCAATTATACTCCAACAAAGATGTTAAAAAAAATTTTTTTTAATAAATTAAAAAAAAAAAAACAGCTGGTGATCAAGCCAAATAAGTCAGCACGCTTATTACCAGATAGAAATATCAAAGTGTTTAGCTACTTTGCTCCCAATTATATTTGTAATTTACTGTAGCATCAAGTTTAATGAGCTATATAGTTACCAGCTTATTTATTTAATAAACGTTTATTGAGCACCAGAGCAGAATACTACTCTGGGTCAGGTAGTATTCTAGGTACTGAGGGTGCAGCATTCAATAAGATATAAAAGGACCCTACTACTCTTCTAGAGCTTACATTCTAGACTGTATATGTGTGTGAAGAATGCACAGAAAGACAACAAATGTAAGTTAAAACATGGTTAAGTGCCATGATGAAAAACACATGGACGGATGTGACCGGGGTGAATGCATGGTCAGAAAAGGTCTCTCTGGGAAGGCATCTGAGCTGAGAGCTGAATGACAAAAAGCGGCCAGCCAATGGAAAATCTGGAGAAGTTCATTCCAGACAAAGGAAGAGCCCAAGGCAGGATCAAACACCCCATTTTTTGAGGCAAGAAAAGAAAACGAGCATGGCTATAGAAGAAAGAGGAAGGGGATTGCGAGGCCAGAGAGGTAGTCCAAAGCCATGATCGTGAAACTAGTAGTCCACAGTTGTGAGTGTGGATTTCACTGTATGAGTGATGAATCCATAAAGTTTCCATGCAACACAGAGACATGAATTGCTTTACATTTTGAAAAGATCAGTCAGGCCCAGGGGAGGAGAATGAACTGTAGGGGTACAAGAATGAGCACAGGGAGGCCTGTTAGTTAGGAGACTACCAGAGTAATCTAGGTAAGAGCTGACAGTAGATTAGACTAGGATGACAGCCATGAAAACAGAAGGGAGGATAAAAGTGATTTAGAATATATTAAAAAGTAAAATCATCTCAACTTGGATTGGATATGAGGAGTGAAGAAAAGAAAGGAATCCAGGATGATATCTTAGCTTGGGTTACCTGGGAAATGAAGCCTGAGGCCTAAGCTTACAGGCTAACGCTGTGTTGGGAGTAGGATCCAAAGGAAGCAAGAGTAAGGGGAAAAAAAAAAGAAAGAAAAGTGAGGCAGGAAGGAGGGAGAATAAATATAAGGCATATGTTAAGCTGACAAGAGCTTCAAAACAAACACAGATGATTGTTAATCTTGTAGAACTTCTTCAGAGACAGTATGAAACCTCTTTGTATTGGAAACAGTCCAGTGGGGAAAGGAGGAAAAAGAATTTATCTGCAGCCTCCCTCCCATATCCTGTCTCCCCTAGATCAAAGTCAGCCCCACAAGTCTTTAACCCACTCACACTTCTGGGTGTGTGACCCAGTCCCTCTAAAGCACCTATAGGTCCAACCTGGCCAGTGTCAAGGTGTGATGGTCTTTCATTATCAGTTAGCACCGTACATAGGGGCTCCCTGGTCTGTGCTGACAGCAGCAGCTGCCAGGACTTTATGGTAATAAGAATATTTGTAAGAACCTATAATGAAAAATAATCTGAAAAAATATACATATATATAAACTGAATAACTTTGCTGTATTCCTGAAACTAACACAACATTGTAAATCAACTACACTTCAATTTTAAAAAAACATAAAAAAAAAGAATACCATGAGCTGTCTCAAAGGCAGGGTTTTGGAGGTGAGTGGGGCTGATTAGCTCTGGAATGGCACATAAACCAGCAGAGATGACTTCTGGCTTTTGGGCTTCAGTAACTGGGTAAATGGTGGCACCTTTTATTACTGACATGGGCAAGACTGGAAAGGACCAGATGTTGGGGAGAAAGTTCAAGAGTTCTGCTCGGTACATGTTAAGTTTGAGATACTAATTAGACATCCAAGTGGGTATAAAGCAAGCATGGGAGACAAAGAGTCTGGAATTGAGGTGGGAGGACAGCACTGCAGGCTGTAGTGACTGGCATAGAGATGGTACTGAAAGTAAGAGACTACATAGGTTCTAGGAGGACAAGAACGTATATGGAAAAGAAAAAAGGTATTGTCTAAATACTGTGGCCCACTAATATTTAGAACATGAAAATGAGCAAAAGAAAACAGCAAGCAAAGAAGATTAACAAGCAGTGGACACTGAGACAAAAGGAAACTCATGAAGAGTGTGGTGTTGCAGATTAGAGGGCAGTATATTTAAGAAGGGAGTGCTCAGCTGCGTTGAATACCAAGAGGCACACTAAATGAGAACCAAGACATGATGACTGGATTTGACCACGGAGGTCATCAACAACCTTTAGAAGGGCGGTTTCAGTGGATTAGTGGGGACAGCAACTTGACTGGAATGCACTGAGAGGATGACTCATCAAGAAATGGAGTCTGTTGTGAAGGGGCAGCAAAGAAATGGTAGGGTGTGTGGAGTCAAGGGAAGGTTTTTAAATGGATGCTATCACAGTATGTTTGTGTACCAGTGAGAGGGAGCCGGGGGGCGGGGGGCAGGGGCAATAAGGGGTAGGGGAATAGAAGGTACAAACTATTATGCATACCACACAGGGAATACAGCCATTATTTTATAATAACAAATGGAGTACAACCTTCAAAACTTGTGAATCACTATATTGTACACCTGTAACTTATATAATATTGTACATCAAATATAATTCAGTAAAAAAAAAAAATAGGGTAAAAAAAGAGAGAGAGAAGACAACAGATGACATGAAAATGAAAGGGGGTTTTAGGAACAGTATTCCTGAAAAGGCAAGAGAGATGAAGTGTAGTGCACAAGTGGAGGGGTGGGCCTTTGATAAAAGAAGGGGCACTTCATTACAACACAGTGAACGCAGATGGCTTGAATGCAAACGCACTCAGATTGGGAGATGTGGTGGTGAGAAAATAAAGGCATTCTACACTGACTGCATCTATTCTCTTCCAAAGAATAAGAGGCAAGATCACAGTAATTAAATATATCCAGGTTGGCACTCAACAGACTGTGTTTCACACAGCCAGGTCACCTTCAAGTTCACTCTGGTAAGTATGCTTTTCTAGACAAGGAACAAAATTCATGGTAAATTCTAATTATATGCTAGCTTCACACACATACACACTAATACTCAAAAGAAAAAAATGAAACCATTTAGCTACACAATCAAATATCACCATCTAGTGGTTGAAACGTTAAAAGCCAACATATCAAAGCTGGGACCCACACTGTGATTCTTGAGAAGATACATCCTAGTTAGAATTAATTCAAGAAAAAGCTGTTTGAACAAAAGAACTTATAAAAAAAACTTTAATACTGCATGAAATATACCAATCACATATAAAATCTTAAAATAAATTACCTAAAGTATATTTACTGAGTGCTTACTAGGTGCTAGGTGGCATGCTAAGCTCTTTTACATGGACTTGCTCCTTAATACCCCAATAGTCTATGAGATAAGTGTCACCATTTTAATATAAGGAAACTAGAAATTGACCCTTGAAAGGTTAAGAATGTGCCCCAAGTTTATACAGATAGAAATGATAAAACTAGGATCTGAATGGAGTTAAACTAACTTCAAAATCCACACTCGTAACCACTAGACTTACTACTGTCTCTATAAGGCACCAACATTACTTAGGGCTTGTGTAGAAAAGTAAACTAGTCTTCTGTTACAAAGAATCATGAATACTACAAGGTAGAACTTCAGAACTTAAAAACCATTCCACTGCAAACCGAATTTTTCTAAGAGCAGTTACAGTTTGTTACTAACGAAATAAACTGGACAACAGGAGACTCTGATGCTCAAGAACTATGCCTCCTTTGGAGGAAGACTGACATGAACACACTTGGATCATGCATATTCAATGCGTTCAGAAAACTCTCTCTGTGCTAAATAAAACTAAATAAGAGAATCTTGAGGGCAAAAACGAAGAAAATCACAAATAGGCAAAAGGATGTATCCCAGGAAAATCCCTCCTCCCTCTCTCCTTCTGTAGCAATTCCTCCAGGGGCGTCCCTACTTCTCTACCATTCTAAGGATTATTACTCATTCCAAGTTCAAAGGTGTCCCATATTTTGTTACTTAATCCTTACCATCATAGGTTATAGGGAAAGGAATAAGACTCAGAAAAGAACAGTAATTTTCAAGTGTCATATTCTCATACAGATAGGAAAATTCTATTCCCAAAGGTCCTTTGTGGTTGGGATATGAAATAAAATATGTTCTCAGAATACTGTGTTCTAATCTGGAGTTTACAATATATATTCCTATAGTACAATGCAATATATGGTAGTTAATCCACAAAAACCTATTTAGCCATAATATAGCAAAACACAGCAGCCTTATAAATATTCAATAAATATTTACTGAGGGCCTGGGAAGTGCCACAAATTGGTCCAAGAGCTGAAGGTAGAGGACAAAAGTCTGTCTAGACAAAGTCCCTACATTCCTGGAGCTTACATTTCTACAGAAGAAAGACAACTAAATATAAACAACTAAATAAGTGTATAAGGTAACTTCAAAAAGGGAGAAATACTATAAGAAAATTTAATATGCTGATGTGACTGTGGTTTTTCATTACTTTGTTAAAGTCATAAAATTACTTTTCACCATTGCCAATAGAATATAATGAAAAGGGTCTTACTGTTGCATATAAAGAGATCAGTCTAGTTTTTTTTCTTCAGCAGTATTTACTGCAAACTTATTTGTATTTCTTTGCTCCAGCAATACCAAGTTGGTAGAATTTTCCTAAACATGTAAAACAATTTCTTTTACAAGTTTAGGAAAATTCTTTGCATTTCCATATTCTGTTCCCACTTTCCTGAAATGCTTCCCACCACTACTGGTTTGGCAAAATACTACTCCTTCTTTGAAACCCAGCTGAAGATTGAACTTATCTGTCAGAACTTCCTTGATATACCAGACAGAACTGGTGGCTCTATTCCCTGTGATTCTAAAATATTCTGTATGAACTAACCTGTCTTACTGCAAACACTACTCTGCAATGTATTGATAATTATCTGTATTCTGTGCATCTTACCAAAGGCTGAGCTCCTTAAAGTCTGATAATACATCTTACCTCTCTTTGAATGTTTTTTTTAAAGAAGGATGGATGGATGAATGGATATTTGATGTTATATTTTAATGATGACATTACACATTTCTTAAAAGTTGACTCATTTTATAGAAATTGGTACATCAATAAATGTCTAATACTGTTCCTGAACCAATAACTGCCACCCTAGCAACTAAATAACTTCCTGATCTGTCACCATAGGTGAGATCAACTTAATGATATCCTTTGAAACACAGATTTAGAAACATACACATAAGTCATGAGTAAAGAATTTTATTTTTCATTCATTTGTAAGGTTTATTTGACTAGTATTCCTTTCACCTAATCACAAGATAGAAGTTTAAAATTCATTTTTTATTTTTCTTGGCCACACCATACGGCATGTGCGATCTTAGTTCCCTGACCAGGGATCGAACCAGTACCCCCTGCAGTGGAAGAGCAGAGTCTTAACCATTGGACCACCAGGGAAGTCCTAGAAGTTTAAAAATCTTTAAACAACAACAACAAAAACATGACTTCCCTGGTGGTCCAGTGGTTAAGAATCTGCCTTCCAATGCAAGGGACATATGTTCGATCTCTGGTCAGGGAACTAAGATCCCACATGCCGCGGGTCAACTAAGCCCACACGCCACAACTAGAGAGAAGCCCACGCGACACAACTGGAGAAGCCCACAAGCCGCAACTAAGACCCAATGCAGCCAAATAAATAAATAAATATTTAAGAAACAATAAAAAAGGTTGATATAATGGAGGAAAAGGGAGTATGGGGTTGCTGGGTAGTCGGGGGGGGTTCGCTGAGAAGAGGACATGTGAGCAGAGATCTGAAGGACAAGACGAAAGACATCAGAACACAGGAAATAAGAGCTTTTCAGACGGAGTCATAAGACAAAGTTGTATTAAAGAACTGTGTTCAAAAACACAGGGAAGGCCAATGTGGCTAAAAATGTAGTGAAAATGATGGTGGTTTAAGATAAAGTTGAAATAAAGTTTGGAAGACAGGGACTGAGTTTTATTTTTCTTAATTTAACTTCACTATTCTTCCTTATATTATTTCCTATTCCTTATATTACTTTCAATCAAGTTGAATATTCTCTTAGATATTTTTAAACCATTATTTCTATTTATTTTTGGCTTAGAGTAGCCGAACAACTCATTTCTACCAGATTCCTTTAATTCTGTTATCTTTTAAAGCTGTGTATACATTACTCCAAAAACAAATGCTAAATAGCTAAAAAACTTAATCATCTCACAGTGTTCTCCATTCAAAATAAAGCATCCAATCCAGCTGATTTCAGTGAAATGACTCAGTGTTTTGACATGCAGGAAAAAAAAAAAATGAGTTATTTTGTTTATACACAAAGTTGGTATCTCTCATCTACCACAGGAAATTCAGAGGGAATCCCATGGCAATAACTGAATAGCTTTTCCCTTCTACACACTAGTGTGGTCTAGAGAAAAAGATAAAAACAACAAAGTTAATGAACTTTTAACAGGCATTTACAGGAATTTCTAAAGATGTTTTATGGATATTCTGAAAATGATTTCATAAATGTGGAAAATTTATAGTTGGTTTTCTTCTGACTAAGACAGAATGGCCAATCTTGCAAAGTTCTACAAGAGAAAAATCTTTGCCTAAAACACTGCAAATGAGAATTCACAATCTAACATTAGGCCGTTAAGCTGTTAGTTGTCCTTGATTTATTGTCTACCCTTCACTCCCAATTTGAGGTGCTAATATATTATAGCTTAAGCATTATTTTATGTTTTATATTAAAATGCATTAATAAGATTACTCCCAGAATCAAAAATAATAACATGCCTAGAAACGAAAATGCTGGTTGCTCAACTTTGACTCAATTATGACAAAAATGATAAATAAGGAATCTTATAACCATCCTTACCAATAGAAAAAAAAAAGAAAAAAGAAGATAAAGAAGAAAGAAAAGAATTTTTAAAAAGTGCTTCTTGTTCAGCACTACTTTTAATTTCTCAAACTCTTCAGCACCACAAAGCAGATACCAGTCAAAGGCACAAAGGCCTGACTGTAGATCTCTGGATGATCTGAGGAGTATTCTGTCCTACCAAAGACCAAAACTGTTCTTGAAAAGAAAACTCTGAAAACATACCTTTTGTTTTCAGCCAAAGTGGCTCCTTCGTCCTTCAGCTGTTTACTTTTCTCAGCACAGCCTTCAAGGAGAATTTCTTTCCTCCGTTTAATGGCATGAAGCCAGTTCCCTTCATCGTTCTCAACTGCATCCTTCTCATCAGCAGCTTCAGCTTCAAACTGCTGGGAAGTGACCTTTGAGACCTTCTCTCCAATCTTCCTTTTCCATCCAAAGGAAGCCATTCTGGAAAAATTACAAGGAAAGAGCTTTAAACTTCAAACTTGGCCTTTTATAGAAGTATTCCAATAAATAGCTAAAGAAAGGATAATAGGATTAGACTGTCACCATTTTTTGAGCCCTAATTAAAATAGTGGATCTAGGCAATAATCACTGAAGGCTGCTAACATCATAAAGAAAGACAAGTCCACGATTGTATCTCCTGACGGAAGTGACACAGCATCCATGAAGTACTTCTGCCAAAAATTAAAGCTAAATCAGATCAAACCTCTACCAGTTTACAAGAAATATGGGATACAGATGAGCATGACAGATAAGATGTCAGAGATGCAGACAGCAAGAAACAGAAACTAAAGAAAAAACTGGCTTCTTCAAGAAATGAACTGCCAGGTTTCTTCAAGAGGAAAAGAAAAGTGAGACTTAAGAAACACACAAATCAAATATAATGTGTGGAGCTTGCTTAGCTACAGGTTCAAAGAAGCCAATAGGGAGGAAACCTTTATGAAATAATAGGGGAAATCAGAACAATGATTTCATATTTGATGATATTAAGAAGTTCCTGCTTTTTTTTTTTTTTGGTATAACAGTATTGTGATTATGTTGACAAAAAGAGTGCTTATCTTTTAGAAATACATATTAAAATATTTTACATGAAATTACACGATATCTAGGAATTGCTTCAAAGTAATCAGCGGGAGTGGGGAGTGCAATAGAAGAGAGATATAGATAAAAAGATTGCTTTGAGTTGATAAGCGATGAAGTTAGGTGATGAGTACATAGGATTCTTTGTACTTTCCTCTCTCCCTTCATATAAGTTTGAAATTTTCCATAAAAAAAGTTTCTGAAAGATTCAAACTTGGGAAATGACTTAATTCACATAACTATAAGGTTAATCAGACTGATAAGAAATGTTAAACTGCTTTGTAAATCTGCAATAATATACAAATGTAAGGGCTAAGCGAGACAGCATAACTGATGGAACAAAGTTAAAGGAAAACCTGGAAGAACTGAACAAATATTTATTTAGAGAAGGGATTTGCTGAGGGATCAAGAGCTCTTGCTAGTTACATGGATGGGTTTAAAGATACTGAGAAACCCTTGGAATTCTATATAAACTTTTATATGCTTGTGTGCAATCTGCACAAGAGTCTCTAAGCTTTCATTCCATTCTTAAAGGAGTCTATAACCCCAAGAAGATTATGATCAACTGACTGATCAACTATCGAGATAAGGAAAAGCAATGAACCAGAGGTCTCCATAAAACTATCAAAGAATGGGCATTGTGGGAGTAAGGGAGGGACAGAAATGAAATAGCAAGTAAGTTCTAGCAGATATCAAGATCTTTATCACTAATGCACATGCTGAAGTAAAGTATAAGCAACCACTAGAATGATGGAGACAAAAAAAGTGAGGTTGGCCACTAACATGGAAAGGCCCAAGATAATGGCAGATTTTGGAGGGGTAAGAAAATTGTGGGTCATGTGCCTAAGTTCTTAATGAATATGACAAAGTGCCAACAAATTACAGCAATCAAGAAATGTACAGGTTGATACGGGTAAACCACATGCTTTCCACAGGAGCAGAGATTTCTAGAAAAGCCTGTAGGAGTAATGGATTATAAGCTATACTAGGGAATCAGGACAACGCCAAACTCTCTCCCCAGACCCATTATAAGAGAGGAGAATGAGTTTCCTCTGTTTGAGGATGACTGCAAGTAACTTAGGGAAAGAACCAAGAAATGGCTGAAAATGTAAGTGTGGTTACTAAGGAACAGAAGTCCGGAGGCCCAGAAGGAGAACAACATGAGAGAATGGATCGTTAGGAAGGTCTCACGAGATAACAGAATAAGTCAAGATAAGAAAGAAGTCTTGTATTTATGACTGTCCCTAAAGGTGACAAGGATGAGGATGATTAAGTTTTCTGGCTTCAAGTTTCCAAGTTGGCAATGTGAGGGACCAACCAAGTGTGGGAACTCTAATAATACAGACATTATACCCTGCCACAAGCTAGAGAATGCTTCTCTTCCCTGCGACGTAAAATGCAGTACCCAAGACGAGAAACCTGATGAACACAAACAGGTAATCACAACCGCATCCTTCCGGGTATAGGGATGTAGTCGGAGGTGAGGAATTCAAGAACCGATTTACCCGAAAATGTTACCGCAAAAGAGAAACCAGCATTAGCGATTTCCCCTCGTTTTGCACAACAGTAAAGAAGAGCGAAGTTCATAAAGGCTGCCCAGGACTTCACCCGCGAGTTCACAGCCCCGCCCGCGGCCGCGGGCCCCTGCCACGCTGGGGGCTAAGCCAGCTCGCTTCCGCTCCTCCCGCCGCTCAGGGCGGGTCAAAGCCGACCCGCCCGCCTCGGAAGCCGCCCCGGGCGCGGGCGCCAGGGAGGGCCCGATCCCCAGACTTGCTGGTCCCTAGAGACCAACCTTAGCGTCCCGGCTCTGCCACACCCGCGGTAGGCCTCAACTCCGACTTCTGAAGCTCCTGTCTCTCGTTACCCCAAGACCCACCAGCCTCGCTTCCCTCAACTTCCTCCAGCTTCCACCACAGCCCCGTAGCCCCTCTTACCTGATGACCACTCCCCGGGTGCCGTGTTTACATTCCGCTTGCCCTTTGCCCACCGGAAACGGAAATTACCGCGCCCGACCTCCTACCTGCTTGCCGTAGGTGCAGGGTCTCCCAAGATAGGGGTTTGCCCGATCTGGGGCGTGCGAACAGTCCAGAGAAGCTGGCAGGGAAGAGGCGACTCTTAGCGCTTTTCTCTTCCGCAATCCTTTCCCCGGGACCACAAATCCCAGAAGTCACTGCGGCCGCCCCCACCCCATTATTACCCTCCGAGGCTGGTAGTCCTGGCCGCCCGGGCCGGGAGCGCCCTCTATCGGCAGACGAGAGCGTCGGCGCGCGGGCGCCCACAGGTCGGGAGCGCGGGAAACTGCGGCTGCGCGGGCCGAGTGCGCGCGGAGAGGACAGCCCTGGCGGTAGCACGAGGTCCATCCGGTCAGCAAGTAAAGCAGAAGAGGCGCGGGAAAACGATTTGGGGGGAATCCAGAGCATCGACTCACGACTCTCCCTAAAGGAGCTTACAACCTAGTTGATGAGGTCGTCCAGACGCTGAAGACAGAGGCAAACCCGACTGAAGAAGGGTACGGCCGTGGCTCAACTGTCGGGGGAAAAAAAACCCCCAAAACAGTTGGACTCAATTTCTCTAAAGAAGAAAGAATTATGGCCCGAAAGTAGCTGTCTTGAAAATAAAAAAAAAGTGGGGACATGTAATACAGGGAAGTGTTTAGGAAATTGAAAAATTAAGATCGTTTTGATTTCTCAATGTCGCTGTGGATCATTTTTGTAGACCAGTTTTTCTCAACCTCAAGGCTGTAACATTTCCAACGGGATGATTCTTTGTTGGGAGAAGGGGGCCTCTCCTGTGCGGGGCAGGGTGTTTAGCGGCACCCCTGGGCTCTACCCACTGGATGCCATTAGCATCCACTCCCACCCCACCAGCTGTGACAAGCAAAAATGTCTCCAGACATGAGAAAATGTCCCTGCAAAAAAGATGGATCCCCCCACCCCTACCCCATTGAGAACCACTGATGGGGAGCAAGGATTCTCCAAAGGTGATCCTCAGACCCCCTGAGGGTCGTCAAGATCCTTTCAAAGTCAAAACTATCCTTATTTTCATACTAACATGAAGACATCATTTACCTTTTTCACAATGTTGACATTTGCGTTGAGAGTGCAAAAGCAATGGTGGCTAAAACCACTGGCACCTCAGCCCGAATCAGGGCAATGCTACCAAGCTGTACTAGTAGTCATTGTATTCTCCACCACTGTACACACTCATTGTAAGGAAAAAAAGATGCAGTCCCTCAATGTCCTTGAAGAAGCAGTAAAAATTATTTTATTAAAATGACCCTTGAGTACACACATTTTTTTTTAATATTGTGACAAAAATGGGAGGGGGGCTTCCCTGGTGGCGCAGTGGTTGAGAATCCGCCTGCCAATGCAGGGGACGCGGGTTCGAGCCCTGGTCTGGGAAGATCCCACATGCCACGGAGCAACTGGGCCGGTGAGCCACAACTACTGAGCCTGCGCGTCTGGAGCCTGTGCTCCGCAGCAAGAGAGGCTGCGATAATGAGAGGCCCGCGCACCGCGATGAAGAGTGGCCCCCGCTTGCCGCAACTAGAGAAAGCCCTCGCACAGAAACAAAGACCCAACACAGCCATAAATAAATAAATTAATTAATTTAATTTAATTTAATTTTAAAAAATGGGAGGTACAAAGTACTTTTGCTGTATATTGAAGTATGATGTCTCAAGATAACAGCACTCGTGAAATTGTGTTATAAACTGAAGTAGATGCTTTTTTTGTGGAATACAACTTTTACTTAGAAGGGCTGACACCCCTGCTGGTTATTCAGGCTTGGGTCTGACAGGCCTTTTCGTGAAAATGAACAAAGGGAGCCTGTTACATCAAGGAAAACAATCGAGAGTTACCAATGATAAAATTCAAGAATTTAAGCAAAAATCATCATTCTGGAAAACATATATTTGCCACAGTGATCTTGCCAGCTTCCCAGTACTTTCAGATTTTTCCAATGAGATCAGTGGTGGTATCAGATGCGATTTTTATTTATAATATATTGTTGGATTAAATGTTTCAACATTGGTAAGAACTGTGGAAGTGAACCAATTTTTTCAAAATGAGCAATACGCAATTGTGGTAGCCAACCTCCAAGATAGCCACCTATGATCCCTACCTGGCATTCATACTCTTGTGTAGTTCCTTCCCACATCATACCAGGATTGTTCTGTGTTGCCTGTAGGATAGGGCAGAAGTGATAGTATACCACTTCTGATATTATATCACTTCTGATATTAATAAAAAAGACACTATTAAGGTGGTGGCAATGTTACTTCATCTGGGTTAGAGGTTTACATGGCCATGTTCATTGCAAACCTAAAACACTGAAAATACATCAAGCCAAATATTTTATGATTTGTGCACTTTTCTGTATATGTTATACCTCTATAAAACTCTTTAAAATATATGTATCTCCCTAACAAGGCATTCAGAGCAGGATTTATGCCTTATGGTCACATTCGTAGTGCTTGGTTCATAGTTGCCTTATGAGGGGATATAGTTTGCAGAGTAAAATAATTAAATGGTGCTTGAAGCTGTACCCCTTTCTAAAAAGAGTCTTTCCTAAATCTCTCAAATAACTTAATCTTGATCCACTCTACCCTAGTAAAGGCGACCTCCAACACTAAGTTTTCACACTTCACCCACCACTTTCCTACTTACTTTGGTCTATGATCATATGCATCTATTTATATAATTTCCCATGCTGTCTGTATAGACAACATGATCATCTTCCAAGTTGCTAGAAATCCTCTACATTTGTCATAGTTAACGTTTATTGTCATCCACAATAAATAGAGCAGCCTACTTGTTTACAATAAATAAAACAGTTCAATAACTATTTTTCAGACAAGAGAATTTCTTGTACAATTTTGTTCAGTCAGGGTACTTAGAGTAATTTATAAGTTCCCTAAAAGAACAATCTATGTGCTGTTCATAACAGTCTAGTACTGTGTTCTGTTAAAATTATCAAGCTATTTTAAGGATTCAGAATGTCAGCAATCTAACACAAGCCCTGCCAACAATGCCATATAAGATTTCATACTGATTGAATTCTAACAGTAGTGGAATTCTAACCAAATCTAATGTTAGCAGCCAAAGATAACTGCTCTGATTTTTATTGTATATAACTTAATATTTTGTTCAGGTGGTTAATTTTTAGATGAAACAAAAACTCACTAATTTAGATGAGACAACAATCACCACGTTCAAGTGCTAAAATTTGTTCAAGCACTATACTTTAGGCACATTGTTTAAAAAGTGTACAGATGGTCGGCCATAACAAGTGCCTTTTTTTTTCCATGTAGTTTTCCCAGAAGTTAAAAAAGTTAAGCACATTGTAAGCCGATGAAAAATGATGTTTTTCTTTATTATCCATTTTCCAAATCAAAGTATTTGAAATTGTATCCTTAAATATACTCTGGTCAAGACATACATGAACAAGTCTCAGAAATATTGTACCACAAAGATTGATTTCTACCATACTACCAATTTATAGTTATGTTTTATGTGGACTTTCATTCATCTAGTGAAGAGAACTCACGATGAAAATATGATCTCTCTTGTGGATGGGGGAGATGGAAGGAGTTAAGGGGAAAAGATTTAAATACATTTTTTTTCTTTCATTCCAAAGGTTCATGGAGTTCTACATCCACCCATAGTCCACCAGTCATTAATTCAGTGTGAATGGTATCACTACAAGGTCAAAAAGTGGGGGGGGGGGGGGGGGGGCAGGGTGAGAGGGCAGGACTTTTTGTACAAAATCATTTAAAAGTCTGAAAAACTACAGAACCATCCAAAGAAAAAATATAATCAAAGTAAAAGCAATGGAGTTTATTTCAGTGAAATTATTTTAAATTAGATATGATATATTAAGCTCCCATATCCCCCAACCTGGTAGAAAAGTTCCTCTCAGTGAGAAATCATTTATTTTAATGGCAAAAATTTTACATATCAGTAAAATCTGTTATATTTAAAACTATGTATACAGTACATTTCTGGCAAAAACCTTATACATCTTTCAGTTGTCAAGACAAAGTAAAAATATGGTTGCATAAAATCACAAAAAATATAAATTGCTGAAAAGATAATAAAAAAAGATTAAAAATCATTTGCATTGACTCCCTTACATCTTCAATTAGTAAGAATTTGCAAACAACAGTAAATTTCTGAAAATTCTGATGCAACCTTGACATACTCAACCAAAAGTTGTCATTTCAAATATCCCAGCTTAAAAAAAGAATTTACTGCAATAGTCTGTGCATTTATTATACTATTTGTACAAGTGCAATATTTAAATATCTTCAAAATAAAACTCAGTAACTAAAAGGAACCACAATAACTTAAAAGAAGCAGTTTACAAAATTAACAGTTTTTAGAAGGTTCTATTTAATTGGTTCCTCTTTTTGTTCCCTGCTCCCCACAACAGGTTATAGAGACATTACAACGATGTCTTAGTTCTATATACAAATCTGTAGCTTTAAAAATACAGTCTTCTGTTCTTAACATTAGGAACATTATGCTGCATTTAGCGCCTACACGAAGTCAATATCCTCAAAACAGAGGGCCACATACAAGTTATAAATACAGTTTGAACTTATATTTAAATGGAACTCCTATAATTTTATACAGCTTTCAGATTCTAAGTTGAATAGAATAAGCCCTGGACAAAAGGAAGCAAGGTTTTTCTTTTGAATTCAGTGCATGTTTCTAGGGGTACTGGAGCCAAATCTACAACTACAGTAACTATGCAAGCTATCATGACATTTGAGTACATTATCATCTGGTTACAGAGGAGCCAAAAACAATACTACAATACAAAGAGTCTTAAAAGAGAAAAAAAGATAGTTCCATTGCAATGGAAAAATAATTAATACCAAAAAATTTTTCTTGAAGTTAAAATATAGTATAAGGCAATTATGGGTGACACAGTAATTTTTTATTACCATACACATGATACGAATTTTATCTGAGGTGACCCTAAATTTTTTTCTTACACCTATTATGTAATGCATTATACTAAGAGCAAGAAAAAGAAAATATAAATCAGCGCTCTTAGGAAGATTAAGCAACTTTAGGCAGTTTCCATAATGCTACTTTTTAAAAAGTAATTAAAATCCAAAGCAAATGTGACTATTTAGAAGAACTGATCTGTTCCATATTTTATCGAAACAATAATAAAGTAATAGCTGATGAAGGAGACACCAAATGCAATGTATAAACTTTAATTGGAGCCTGGTTTGAAATAAATTTGTAGGACAATGGGGGAAATCTAAATATGCATGATTAGATGGCATTAGAGAATTATTAATTTTTAATGGTATTATGGGGTTTTTTAGGAGAATGTCATCATTTTTTAGGAGACGCTTGCAGTGTTGAGGGGTGATCAATATGTCTGCGAAATCCAAATGGTTCGGGGAAAAAAGCATATACACACACACACACATATATATATAACTGTATCTATATACAGATATAGATAAAGCATATATGGCAAAATGTTAACAAATGTTGAATCTAAGTGGTAGATACACATGTGATCACCTTACAGCCTTTCAATTTTTCTTTTAAAAAATGTCCATAATGAAGCCTAGGAAAAAAAAGTCATATCTTTTTTCAAATAGTTGGTAAGATATGTTCTATGCACTGAATCAATTTAAAAGATACATGATTGAATGACTAGAACTTTTTGCATACATTTAATACTGACTGACATGATGAGCAGAGGACTTTGTGATATTGGCAAAACCAGCATGATTTATTTACAGTATATGCAACGCAGCTCTTGTGACAAAAAGAGCAATTTATGTACAGAATATAGTGGGACAAATTGTAAAATTAAACTTAGTGCTTAGAGTATCTGAATATATAAGTTCTGGACTTACCAAACGAAAGAAAAAAATTTAAATGTGTCCAATATCTTTAAGGTGACTTGCCATATACTACAGAATATTAAGAATATTAAGGAGGGGATATGGAAGAATCATCCAGGCTGTCCCTACTGTTGAAGATACTTGCTATTTAAGGAGCCCAGAAAACAAAATCACGTATAAAGTTCTCTGGGGATTCTAGGCAAATATTTATTGAATAAATTTATAAAGCAAATATATAACACATCAACACGTAATTAATATATGAAGGCCTTTATGGTAAATTAATATTTGACAAAGCCCTGTATACACTAAATATAAAATAGCCAAAAATCAAGTGAGCCTGAGAGAACTATAATTCATTGTGTATATTATATTATTCTATATGCCTACTGAACAATGAACAAAATTATCTTAATTCATTTCTGCACATTATGCTTTTAACGATTAATCATGTTCCAGTCCCTGTGCAAACTGCATTCCGAAAGGCCAACCCTCAGTTATAATTATGTATAACTTGATTATAAATGGAAGCATTTGGCTATGATTTATTATGCATGCTTATTGCTATCAAAGAAATAAGCAAAGTTTTAGGTTTACTGTGCAAGAATTTTAATTAGATTTGCACACATCTCAAAAAATTCTATTGTGTGACTTCCAGGTCTTGGAGTTAAGTCAACAGGCGAAGAGTCAAGTGAGGTTACAGATGAGGTAAGAGAAGCTTCTGAGGATTTTCCTTGAGCCTCAGCATCTGAATCATTCCTCTGGCAAGCTCGATAGCTGCTAACTGAGCCCGATCTCTGTGGAGTAGCAGTCCCTGATTTGGCTTCAGTAATTTCATCTGGGTAAAAAAAAAATTCAATTTATTATAATCCATGACACCCTGCCCAAAATTTTAATAGTATTTAATTTGCTTCTTTAAGTGACATCACTGACCAGCTATCAAGAGCATGTTTATTTTGAATACCTCCTAAAATAGAGGCAATGAATCTGTATTATGCCACTTGCCTTTTTTACACACAGCAATGTATGCCCCTAATGACTTACTAAGACTGGGTACATATTTGGCTACTCATCAGTCTTGCAATCCAGGATTAAGAGAGCCCAATAAACTAATAATGAGGCTTAATAAACATCATTCCCTAGCAATAAAAGTCAATCTTTCTATATTAAAATCATAGAATAAATGCACTTAAAATTTGAATCCTGGAAATCATCTCATCTAACTCCTCGCTTTATTGATAAGAAAACATAAACCCCTTTAGAGTTAAGTGACAAATGAACAGAGAGGTAAATCTAGAACCCAAGTCTCCTAACTCTCATCTTGGTGCTCTTCATTCTCCCACTTTGTCTTCATATTTGATTTAAGATCTTATAAAAGAACAACAATTCCAATGAACAAAAATCAAGGAAAACCTAAGTTGGGAACATAATATAAAAACAGTAAATGTCCGTTCAGTTGGTAAACCCAGGTACTAATAAACCTAAGGTTCATGAATTTAATCCAAATACAATGGAAAAAAATAAAACCCATTCTGTATCTCAGACTGCGTTAGTAAGTGTTAGAAGAAAAATACCATCTAGACATAGACAAACAGGTTTAGCCAACATATCATAGCTCAAAACTGTGTCTTTCTGATACTATGTGGGTACTATCTTTGAGTTTACAAAGAAGACAAAAAATTCACAGGTAAATCTCATCTAATAATTCCATATAATCTTAAATGAACAAAAGTGGCAACACATCTTAATTCAATTGATTTGGCCAATGAAGAAGTGCCATAAACTTCTACTTAATTAAAGTTCTGGGGGGCTTTCCTGGTGGCGCGGTGGTTGAGAACCCACCTGCCAATGCAGGGGACACAGGTTTGAGCCCTGGTCCGGGAAGATCCCACATGCTGCGGAGCAACTAAGCCCGTGCGCCACAACTACTGAGCCTGCTCTCTAGAGCCCACGAGCCACAACTACTGAGCCCGTGTGCCACAACTACTGAAGCCCGCACACCTAGAGCCTGTGCTCTGCAACAAGAGAAGCCACCGTAGTGAGAAGCCCGCGCACCACAATGAAGAGTAGCCCCTGCTCGCTGCAGCTAGAGAAAGCCCGCGCACAGCAACAAAGACCCAATGCAGCCAAAAATAATTAATTAATTAATTAATTTTTAGAAAAAGGTTCTGTTTGTGAGAGAACATTTATATATATATATATATACACACAGCTATAGCCTTTCATAATGCTGGGGTAGAATTATTATTGATATTTATTTGAATTATGAGTCAAATGTGTTCCATCAGGCTTTTTAATAGATAAGGTAAATTAGTTTTAAGAGTGTATATGCATGGGAGATCTGAATTAATGTACATTTCAAACCATGGTATGATTTTGCACCATTTACTAGAAGTCAACATTTATTCTAAATAAAACATTTTATCTTACCAAAATGAACTACAAAAAACAGAAATGTAGCAGAAACTAGTACTTTAGGATTAGGCTGTATCAGGCTTTAAGGATTTTAGAAGATAATCTTAAAAGGACAATAAACTATTCACAAGATACACAAATGTTCACGTCAACAAAGGCACAAAATCTTATATTCTGTGTTCTTTTGCTATTGAATTACTAGGAACAATTCAAAAAGCTTCAAAAGAATCAAAGATTTACTAAAATGCCAAATTAGGTAACAAGGTCTAATATGTCATCTATGTTGTTCTGTGTGATGTACATACCATCAATACTACGGAAATCCAATAAGTATGTTCTACTGTCCACTTGGTATAACTGTAGACTCATTTTGGAGAATGTACTTGTCACAGGATTCTTCCTTCGAACACGCAAATAATATGGGTTTACAACCTAGCATATGGTATGGAGAAAAACAAAGTCAAAAGGAATTCTTCTATAAAACATTATACAGACTACAGGTTTGTCAAATGTGCTAATAATCAGAATGCTCTTTCTTTCTTACCTTCCATTCATAATCCAGTTGTTTAATGGCTCTACAAACTTCTGCCATGATATCATTTGGTCGACTTTGACTTCTAATTCCCAAATGCCATTTTGCTTTCCTTACACCTTGGTGTTTGGACTTCTGTGGATTTAATTCATCGAGGGTATGGCGTGCCCTTGGTGTTTCAGCAACCAAGAATGGTACTCTTTCAGGATGGGGCCGGGTCAAGTGGTGATCATCGAGAAAAGAATCAGGTGGGCTTGTTGCCAAGTAAAAATCTTTGGCCTCATTCATTATTCTCCTGTTATCTATTATGAGGTGGTAGGCAACTGCCAAAGGGTCCTGGTGATTTCTGTTATAAAGGCAGCTGAGAACCTCCTCTTCTGAGCATTCAAATTTTTCACATACTTCTTTTAAGGCTTCATCATCAATCATGGTTGAACTATATGATGGATCCTCAGGAAAGAGATATTTTGGAAGGTCCTGTTTAAACCATTCATGTTCCCTGAGAGAAAACGGCAGGGGTCAGAAGGACTTCGAGGAGAGATGAGACTGAAAGTAACAGTTTGGGGGAATTTAGGATATGAATTCATTTATATTTATACTCATACTGTATTATCATTTTTTTAAAACTGAGATTTTCCTCTTCTGGCTCACATTTCATGGTATATGTTAAGGGAAATTCTCCAGCCTTCCTCTGATTTTAAGAGGGAGAAAACACTGCTGGAGCAACCAGAAACAAAGTGTCTACACTTTAAAGTTTTGGAACAAATAGCAATGACAAACAAATGGCAAAGACCATGTTATTTCCAGCTCAGAAAGAGAACAAAATTAGTCTGTGGATTCATTATAATACTCTTTGGATATAATGTTAAGTGAAAAAATATATAACAACAACAAAAATAGACAACTATTATTCATTGAGTGCTTACTATGTGGTAGATTTTAGGCTAAACACTTCTTATATATTATCTCACCTCATTTTCAAACAACTCTGTGAAGATAATATCCCCTTATTTTAATGAAGGAGCTGAGGATTTCCTAACTTCATATATAAAAGGATATTTTTGACTTGAACTATGTGAAAAAAAATATGCTAAAACTAAAAACATTAAAAGAGGAAAACACCCAAAAGAACAATGATTATATTCTGGGTAATGGAACTAAAGATCACTTTAATTCTCTTCTCTAATTTTTTTGGTGTTTTCTAAGTCTTTTCCAATTGTCACATATTTCATTTAAATTGGAAAAAACATGTAAAACACAAGAAAAAGCATCTCTCACTAAGATATTCTGAAATACAAATTTTACAGAATGACTAGTCGTTCTCCTCTAGTGGTAAAGTCATGCCCTGCCACTCACAGTCTGTTTTTTAGCTAGTCTGCAGCATATGGAGTAAATGGAAAGGAATGACGCTTTTTTTTCTTTCTTTTTTTTTTAATTGGAATATAGTTGATTTATAATGTTGTGTTACTTTCTGCTGCATAGCACAGTGAATCCAGTTATACAAATACATATATACACTCTTTTTTAGATTCTTTTCCCATATAAGTCATTACATAGTATTGAATAGACTTCCCTGTGCTATACAGTAGGTCCTTATTAGTTATCTATTTTAGGAATCAAGCTTTAAGTTCTACATATGATCTTCCTTTCTTCTTCATTACCCTAATGCTTTCTTCTTTACTATTCCCAGATATACATCTGACTTCTTTCTTCCTTCTCCCTCCATCTCAGAGAAGTGTGCTGTCTAGCCATTGGAAGACCAAAAGAGAAATTTCCATAAGGGAAAAAAAGGAAAGAAAAATGATGGTAGAAGAAACAAAATTTGCAGTTTTAAAAAAAATGTTCATCAGAGGGCTTCCCTGGTGGTGCAGTGGTTGAGAATCCGCCTGCCAATGCAGGGGACGGGGGTTCGAGCCCTGGTCTGGGAAGATCCCACACGCCGCGGAGCAACTGGGCCCGTGAGCCACAACTACTGAGCCTGCGCGTCTGGAGTCTGTGCTCCGCAACGGGAGAGGCCGCAATGGTGAGAGGCCCGCGCACCGCGATGAAGAGTGGCCCCCGCTTGCCACAACTAGAGAAAGCCCTCGCACAGAAACGAAGACCCAACACAGCCAAAAATAAATAAATAAATAAATAAATAAATAAATAAAAATTAAAATAAAAAAATCTTCATCAGAAATGACCTGCCCAAATTTGAGAAGGAGATTTGTTATCATCACTTTTGCCTTATTTAAACTATTCCGTGGAACCATATGCAACTGGCAAAATTGATGGACTTTTTTACCTACAATACAGTAATTTCATATGTAATTCAATGTATACTACTACAAAAACAAACATGTCATTGATTGAATTAAAATTTTCTCATTCCTTGAGATGAACAAAAGGAAAAAATACAATAATTTATAAGATCAGAACTCAAATAGCAACACACAAATTTACTATGAAAAAATATTAGTCCCCATGAGAATATGTAAAAGTCAAACATGAAGCATACTATAGAAAATCTTAAAGAATCACTACCAAATCTAATACACAAACAGGGTCCTTTTTATTTTTTATTAGCTCTTTTTTTAAATTAAAAAGTAATACACTGACAAGTACAGTTTTCTGGTAACTGACTATACTGCTGAACTGAATGAATAAGCATTTTCAGAACTCTAATGGAAAACTGATGAATTCATAAAAGTGCTAACAAAAGATCAAGATGAAAAAAAATATTAATTACATGGGACTGAGTGAACTGATGAGGATGATTATAATTTTTGTGACTTCCTGTTTGAATTAAAAAAAAAAAGTTAAGAAAAATGTTAAAAAAAAAAGTACTTACTGGTGTCCTAAGAACTAGTGAGGAGTGACAAAACTGACAGCTCAAAGCACCCTTCCTCCACTTCTGACTTTAACTCCTCCACTTTATTTTGTAAGCACCTATTTTTCTGATCAGATATTATCCTGTTTGAAATGCCTAGAAGAGATTATATTTTCCTTACTGAACCCCAAGTATATTATTACAATACTTAGCTAAGAGTGAATTCCCCTCTATTTTAGTTACAATATACACATTTACTTTAATAAAAAATATTGTATTCAGAATTTCATTAAAGCAACTTTGTAGATGTATGGAATAAAAAAAAAAAGTAATATAATGTTCACTGCTACAATTTCAAAACAAATAAAGAAACAAAAGCAAAAAAGTGAAAGCCCTTCCTCCTACCAATCTTACTTCCCTAAAGCAGCCAGGTTAGTATGTGTTCTTAAATATCAAAATAAAATAAATGAGTCTATACACTATTTTTAACATAAAAACAGGATTACATTGTACATACTGTTCTGCAAAATTTTCTTTCACTTATATCACTGATACTATTAGATCTGATAATCAAGTTGCTTTATCACCTGATATCTTTGATTGTGGCTCTCTTCATGGGATCCACCTGCAGCATATGTTTCAAAAGGCTAATCACAGAAGGGTTTAAATACTGAGGGGTATAAAAGATCCCATCACATATCTTCTTAAAAAGAGTTGGCACATGATCATCATCGAATGGAAGTGTTCCACATAGTAAAGCATAGAGAATAACCCCACTGCTCCATATATCTACCTCTGGACCAGCATACAATCTGTAACGGGAAATACCAATTGGATTAAGCACTCATCAGTAACCTAAAGAGTAAATCAATTTATCATTTTAAATATAGATACTTCATAAAGAATTATTAGTCAGAATATGGTTTCTGTAAGTCACTGCTGTGTACTACACATACAGATTCTATACTAATTCTATCAGTATTATCTTTGAAAACAAAAATCAAGAATTTTTTTAAGTTACAGACTATAGCTAAAATTCTCTCCATGCTACCTCACAAGGGTCCTCATGATATCCAATCAATAGGGCCAAACTTTGAACAAACATATCATTACTGAATTTAAAATCATTGTTTTTTGGTTACAGAGGAGAGGTTAAGCGATCTTTCATCAAGTGAGAATGTTCTTTAGTGATGGACTCTAAACCCACTCTCCGCAATAACCCAAGACCTCATACCAAGGTAAAAGGGGCCTGAGGCTGTAGAATGAAGCCCAGCTAACTAATTCACAGAAGATTTTAAACTCTTATTTGCAATACACTGTAACCTACTGACTTTACCTGCTACTGACTAACTAGATAACCCATTCAAAGTCTGGCTTCAGGGAAAGGATTTCTTTAAATTGGTCAAATAAATTACTGAACTGATCAATAAATACTATTTTGAAAGTACAAGTTTCCATACATCTAGACCTCACAGAAAGACCTTATCCAAACTGGGAAAATTAGACTTCAGTAATGGCCCATTACATATATGCACAATTACGTTTCTTTTTGTTTATTTAATTAACACTGCCCCCAGTATCCAGGTCCTAAATTGTTTTCTTCCCAAAATAATTAGACAACCCACATGAAATAACAAACATTAAGTTAATATAAAAAGGTAATGATGAACCTTGATAAATCTAAAATTAGATATTTCTGCCTTACTCATAACCATGCCTTAACACAAATATAATTTCTCTGAGCAGTCTAGGCAAGCAAGCTTATGAAAATAGAAAGAAAATACTACTCTATTTCTGCATTCTAAATTAATCAGGATGTAAGACATTCAAACAAAGAAACATGGTTTGAATGAAAAGTTATTAAAAGTTAATTATAAAAACTAGTAAACAAACTTTAGCTTCTTTGTGTTCAATTTCAGCAGTATAGTGAAGAACAGTTACTCTTCAAAAAATTAAATTTTCCTGTTATCTAAACTATTCGAAAAGCTGCCCTATACTAAGATCCTCATGTTCTCAATGCTGGTGGTTAGTAAATTGAGAGATTAGAATTCTTAAAATATTTCAGTTGCCAGAAGATTTAAAGGATGAAAATTAAATAAAATCTGAGGACTTTATCAATACTTCAGTCCAATTCCCCAAGGTACCTTATCATAGAAGCTAAAGCTAATTTGAAAAATTAAAGCTACACATTACACTTTTAATTCTTCATCTAAGCAAATAGTACACTATTTCTTACTACTAGACATTTCTGTATTATTCAAGTTTTTAATGTCTCACCTTTAAAACTTGCTAGTTTTAAACCTTCAGTTTCTTCCACCAGGGGAAAAAATGAAAGTACTCTCATCTAACTAATATAATTTTGACTTGCAAACCAACATCCTCCTCGATAAATGGAGTCCTTAATCCTTATTCACTTATAATGTTTTATTCTTAAAATAGAATACTTTCTGGATAAGAAAAGAATAAGCTTTAAATTCCTTTCACTAGAATTGAATATTACGCTATAGACTAACAAAGTCTAGGAAAAAAAGACAATTACAAATATATTGGGCGGGGAGGAGGTGGCAAACACTACCTTCCTGAAATTACTTCTGGTGCAGCATAGTTGGGTGAGCCACAGCTTGTTCTTAAAAATTCACCATCTGACATCATGTTTGAAAGACCTGAAAATGCACAAAATCCACTGCTCAAGATTTCCCAAGAACAAAAATAAAAACAAAACTCCATTAAACAATAAAATTGAGTTTGCATTAAAGTGATAAATCATCATTTTGTTCTTTGCTTCAACAGAAGCCTACAGTCTTTATTGTTCCCAAATATTTTGCCTTTATGCCATAAAATCTGTAATCTGTTTCAACATATAAAGTTAGTGCATTGTTGGAGTTTAATGAGTACATATTAAGCTATTGGTTATTTTGCTTAGTAGAATAAACTGGGCATGTTTAAGTTTTATTAATATAGAAATTACTAGAAAAAAATGTAGAACAGAATTAAAATTCAAAGTTTCTATTAACCTCCATTCTGATTCTTTAAAAAAAATAATAATAATTTTTAATATCAAAGTTCCTTCATAGTTCTACTACAAAAAGAAAACTCGGGAATTCCCTGGTGGTCCAGTGGTTAGGACTCGGTGCTTTCACTGCTGTGGCCCGGGTTCAATCCCTGGTGGGGGAACTAAGATCCCACAAGCTGCGCAGTGCGGCCAAAAAAAAAAAGAAAAAAAGAAAACTCTGCCTCCTCAAAAATACAATGTATAAAAAATAATGACAACTAAAGAATAAGAAAGTCAAATAATTTAGTCAGTTACAAAAACACCCAGTAGCTCAGAGCTGTTGGGCACTATTTAGTGAATCTCTATAGATTAAAATATATAAACATATACAAAACTGAAGAAAATATAAGTATCTCCTCTGATTTGAAATGAAACTAAAAAAAGAGACTTGTAGATATTCATTTTTATCTTAGGTTTAATAATGTCAATGGCAATTTTTATAAGAAATAAAGGAAAAATAAATTCATTAAATTTTCCTCAAGCTGAAACTATGCTTTTCTATTTAAGATATTTTAGTTTCTTTTTTTAAAAATAATTTTGTTCATATGGTTTGCCTTCTGGCTTTCAAAGTTTGAATAACTCCAGCCCAGTCTCTTTCCTCTTGCTCCATACTTGATCAGAAGAACACACTGGAAATAGTGTGTTCTATTGATAACACTATTTAGCAAATAGTTAAATAATGGTCTCTTTTCAAGTGATGTCGCTAATGCTGCCAATTTAAATTGTTTGCCTATGTCATAAAAGTCAATTTTAAAGACATAAAGCTAAGAGAATTCCTTATTTTTACTCCTTTTTGTAGCTCACAGACAAATGGTGAGGAGATGCTACTTTGGGATACTCAGTCTATGATATAAAAGCAAAAGTTATCTGAAGAATCCTACTGACATTTGTTAAACATAATGAATATATGAAACTATAAAAATCTCCTTACCAAAATCAGCAATCTTTGCATTCATGTGTGCATCAAGCAGGACATTTTCAGGTTTCAAATCTCTGTGGACCACCATATGCCTGTGACAATAATCCACACCAGAAAGGATTTGTTGGAACAGACGCCGACTTTCTTTTTCATCCAGCTAAGAAAAGTAGAGAGGCAACTTAAACGTGTGTCTTTCAAAAGAAATTATTCTACCTATAATTCTCCAACCTATAAAACTGTGAAAATGGAAGAAACCTTCCAAATGAACCTCACCCATGAGATACTTTTGAAACGGGGAGGAGATATAGGCAGCACAAAACAGAAATGCTAGGAGGATCTTAGAACCCAAATCAGTAACTCAGCTTCCTAATATTATCGCTCTCTTGACTACACTCTAATAACTTGCTTTCACCTAATCTCATGCACTATTTCAAATAATTTCCATTTCGACCTGAAAGTAGGCATGTTTTCTCCTGTAAGTTACAAATATTTAATCCTTGATTCCTTTAACAAATATTTATTGAATACCTTCAATGTGCCATGCACTGTTTTAGACACTCAAGATATAGCAATGATTTTAAAAAAGGCCCTAATCTAGTTAAAGAAAATAGACAATAAACATATAAATATCAATATAAGGAGTAAGAGTGTTTTGAAGAAAAACAAAGCAGGATAAGGGCACAAAGAGTTATGCTGGCGTGGGGAATACTGTTGTGGACTATATGAGAAAGCAACATTTAAGCAGTGTTAATGAATTAGCAAGCAACCATGTTATCATATCTCCTGAAATAAAAGATGTTTTAATTTTAACAAAAGAAAAACCTGAATTCATTTGTTTTATAAAATATAACAGCATTTATCTTTACTCTGCTTACTGAAAAAATTACACCTTATGCTGTAATTACATTTTTAAAAATATTCTTTAAAAACTTCTCTGTCTATTTATCCATATTTTCTTATTTTATGATGTTTTTTCCATAAATGAAAACCATTACTTGGGTATGCCTGCTCCCAAGAAGTCATATTTAATAAATAACCTATTAATTCTCTATGCAAAGGACTCTAATATGCAGTTCTCTAACACAGGTCACAAATTAGCATTCTAAAACCAGGTTCCTACACCTTAAATGGTATGGATAATCTGGAATATGAACCAGTAATTTCTTTTGAAAGCAAAACTAAAACTCTCGAAGTACTCAGAGATACCCTTCCTCTAGAGAAAGTAATAATGCGTTAGCCAGCTAATACCTTTATTTCTAGAATATAGGTTCATTTTTTAATATGACTTCATATCAAATACACTAAATGAAAAAAAGAATGTGTTCTAAATGTGAAAGAGAAGAAAATTTAATTGGTTAAGCAAAATACAAGAGATAAAATAACTGGATAGGCTACAAAAATGAAAATTATACTCTATTAATAATAAACAGAGTACAAAGGATCAAGGAGGGGAAGTCTACAAAGAAAGATTAGAAAAGTCAAAGCATATTTCCATTTAAGCATGGCAGATGGAACGTTTTGTCTCCACTTCTTGAAACATCACTAAGGTGACAGCATATAAAGACAAAAGAGCAAGAGAAGAGACAGCAGTAATCAAGAGCAGTCACTAAGCTAGAGAGTAGATGAACAGTGATAAAGACTTGGCCAACCACAGAAAGCTGAAATCTAATAAGCCTTTAGGGGTGGAAATCAGTGATAAACTCATCTGCACACAGACTCCTGGAAGGGCTTAGATATTGGAAGTGTTGGGAATTTCTGAAGGTAGAAGGGAGAAATGGACTGAAAACAGAACAACTGATGGAAGAAAGAAGTTTTAAGCTCACCCTTACTGGGGAATAAGACCCACGACTTACTCTTTAATAAGGCTGAACCAGCTCTGTTCTCAAGGACACCAGAGTAGGAATGAGGCACCAGAAGGAAAACATGGGGATAAAATGAAAGTCAACATACTAACCAGTGAGGCTTGTGGGCCTTTCCCCATTTAGCTCGCAGAGCACTGGCAGCTAAGCTAACACGCTCAAGGAAACTGGAAGGTTTCTTCTGGAGCAACTTTCTGATCCAAGGAAAAATATTTGTAATTGTTAACATTTGGTGTTTCCTAGGAAAACAAACAGGTCCGTACCTATTCAACCTATGGGAAGCCCCACCAATTAATAAGTTCCATCCTCATGAGCCTGGCTTTTAGAATCTCACTCTCAAATATGAGTGGACAACCCAGAATCACCAGGTATCTGAGCAAGGGTCATGCACAAAAGACAGAGACCAATAAAATGAATAGAAAAAAAACAGGGAGCAGGGAGCACAGAAGGTACAGAAGCAATCCAGGGAAGAGAAGAAGAAAATATTTTTAAACTAATTGTCATCCTCAGACAGATACATTTATTATCTCTGTGGAACAACAAAAAAAATAGTCTATTTAAAGAAAGACAACTTCAGAAAACAAGAAAGAAATAAAAAATGACAGCTGGAATTTTAATATGCAACAGATAAAATTGAGGAAAATTCCCATAATGTAAAGCAAAATGATCAAGACATGAAAAACAAAAGATAAGAAAGCAAGATACCAATTCAATTTGTGTCTGTTTCCATTTTTCTAGGCAGAATATTTGTGCGGGATTGCGGGGGGCGGGGAGTGGGGAGTGAAAAGACAAGTGGAATACCTGAAATCGAAATGAACCATGTTAAGAAATGGTAAAATCAAAATTAATTTGGTTAATGATTTTGATTTTGATGAAAGTAAAGAGATATGCTACATAGAACAAATGAGTGAATGATATAAAGAATGTTAGATTGGGAGGGAAAAAAATTGGCTTCTCAGTGCTTGATGTGGCTCTTCCAGAAATAGGTTTTTGCATACCACATACCCTGGGTGTAAGAAAAAGTATGGGCGGGGGGCAATGTTCAGTTTTTGTATCTGTAACTTAAGACACTGTTCAAAATGTCTTCTAAAGTTCCTTCCAACTCTAAATTCTTTAAGTCTAATTCCTCTAATTCCTACCTCCTTCATGGAGCCTGTTCTTACTATTCCAGGTACATCAGATTTCTGAAACCAAAAAATGAATGCAATTTAAATGTGACTAGGGTTGACTAGCAAGGCCTAGATCTTTAAGTATTTAATAATATATTTTTTAAGGATTACATACATAATTTAAGATATATAGTAAAAGGATTTGTATGCCCCAGAAGCAAAGTCTGAAGATCGTTAGTTCTGGAGTCTCAATCCAACTCTGTCATTAATAAATTACGTGACCTTGAGCATATATATAAACTGTGAGTCTCGGACTTCCCTGGTGGTCCAGTGGTTAAGACTCTGCGCTTCCAATGCAGGGGGCACGGGTTCGATCCCTGGTCAGGGAACTAAGATCCCACATGCTGCAGAGTGTGACCAAAATATAAAAAGTAAATAAATAAAAATAAATAAACTGTGAGGGACTTCCCTGGTGGAGCAGTGGTTAAGAATCTGCCTGCCAATGCAGGGGACACGGGTTCAAGCCCTGGTCCGGGAAGATCCCACATGCCACGGAGCAACTAAGCCTGTGCACCACAACTACTGAGCCTGCGCTCTAGAGCCCACGAGCCACAACTACTGAGCCCGCGTGTCACAACTACAGAAGCCCATGCACCTAGAACCCATGCTCCACAACAAGAGGAGCCACCGCAATGAGAAGCCCACACACCACAACGAAGGGTAGCCCCCGTTCGCCGCAACTAGAGAAAGCCCACGCACAGCAATGAAGACCCAATGCAGCCAAAAATAAATAAATAAATAAAATAAATTTTTTTAAAAATAAATAAATAAACTTTGAGTCTTGGTTTCCATATCTGTGTAAGTAGGCTAAGGAGATAATCTTTAAGATCTTTCTTAGCTCTAAATAGTCCATGATTCTAGGCAAATACATGACTAAGGGAGCTGGTTATTAAATAGACCTCTTAGAATTGCTTTCTGATATTTTGATGCTAGTAAGGGATCAGGGGAATTACAAAACATATACAGGATTAAAACAGAACTGCTTACCCTTCCATTTTTACAGATATAATCAAATAGCTCTCCTCCTGAGACATATTCCATCACCATGAAAATATCAGATGGTGTACTGATGACCTGGTACCTGGTGAGAGAAAACATTATCTACCAGTATTAAAACATGTATATTCATTCATTCAATAAGTGTTTACTAAGCACCTATAATACACCAGGCACTGTGCTAGACGCTGGGAAAACTGTAGGGAACAAAACAAATTATCTGCTCTCATGGAGTTTATTTTCCAGAAGCCAGGAAACAGACACTAAATAAAAAACAGTATCTCAGGTGGTGGAACATGCTATGAAGAGAATCAAAGCAAAACTAAGGGAAATCTTTCATACAGGGTATTCAAGGAAGGCCTCTCTGATAAAGTAACATTTAAGCAGAGCCTAAAGGAAATCAGGGAACAAACTATGCCAATATCTAGGAAGAAGGTGAACCAGGCAGAGGGAACAGCAAGTGCAAAGGCCCCCAGGGGGAAACCTGCCTGGCGCATTTGAGCAATGGTAGGAAGGCTAGAGCAGAGTGAGCTAGGAGCGAGAAACAGGATGTGGGGTCAAAGAGGTAACTGGACAGCAGAGGACACAGAACCTTAAAAGCCATGATGAGGCTTTGGCTTTTACTCTATGGGAGAAAGAAAGCTATTGAAGGTTTTAAGCAAAGCAGTCACATGATCTGGCCAAGTAAAAGGGTAACTTTAATTGATGGCAGCAATGTGAAGAACTGACTGGGCAGTAGGGTGGAAGCAGGTGGCTACTGCAGTAGTCCATGAGAAAGATGAAGGGGGCCCACACTGGGTTGATGATAATGAAGGAACTAGAATGAGATCTTAAATATATTTTTGAAGGAAGAGATGGAATGGAGGTTGGGAAGTGAGAGAAATACGAAAGTTAAGGATAGTTCCTAAGTTTCTGCCCTGAGGAACTGATATTAACTGAGATGGTGAAAAGACCAGGAAGACCAGGCACGGGAGGGTAATAAAGGGTTCAGTTTGGGCCATGTCCGAGTTTCACATGCCTCATGGTCACCCAAGTGGAGATGTAAAATAGGCAGTGTGCATATTCAGGGAACAGGTTTCAAAGCAGGAGATGTGTATTAAGGGTTGTCAGCATAAGGATGGTATTTAAAACCACGGCACCTCAACAAATGAGAAGAGGTGAGAGTGAAACATATTTTGAGTCACCAGTTCAATACAAAAGCCTAAATGGTTTTAATTTATAGCCTGCATAATAAAGCTGAGTAGTAAATAAGTTAACTGTAGATCCTACAATTGTCAGCTGTAAAACAACGGTAATATTACTGCCTTTTGAAATTTGGATTCCTGAAATTCTGTTATTTGGATTTGGATTTGGATTCCTGAAAATCTATTATTTGTTATTTGTTTTATCAGATATAAGCAGCGTGGGGGAGTGGAGACCCTACTGCATTGTCTCTAGTGAGGCTAGCTGATATCATCTGGAAATTTGGAGGGCAGGAGTTTTTACTAGCAAATCATTGTTGGTTCTACAGCAGTAGGGGCACTGAAACTTATCTATCAGAAGGGCATCAGTCCCGAGAATGAGAAAGATAACATCTGATCATCACAAGGGCAAAATGTGAACTTAGGCTTAAGTGACCGTGAATGGGGTTAGATAAATACATGAACAGGAAGAAATTTTAAAACCCTTAGGAACAGACCAAAGCAATGTCACTCATCTTTCTCACTTGTCAGATTAAGAAGGTTAACAAAAATGATGCAAAAATGATATGACTATATTTAATATAATCAGATCTTACAGTTTAATTATATGAGGATGCCTGAAAAGCTTGAGGTTCTGAATTTCTCTGCGGATTTTTCCTACTACATCAAGGCTTCGAATCTTCTGTCGATTGAGAATCTTCACAGCAACTTTATGCCCAGTCAATTCATGTTTGCCAACTGTAGGAGAAATAATTTTAATAAATTAGTGCCAGGTTTGATTAATAACATATTTAGAACTATTCGAAGAGTAGTAATCTTAGCATTCTCCAAAAGTACTTGAGCAGTTCCAAGTTCCTTTTTTCTTTTTTAATTTTTACTGGTGTATAGCTGCTTTACAACGTTGTGCTAGTTTCTGCTGTACATTAAAGTGAATCAGCTATAGGTATACATATATCCCGTTTTTTGCATTTCCTTCCCATTTAGGTCACCACAGAACACTGAGTACTATTCCCTATGCTATACAGTAGGTTCTCATCAGTTATCTATTTTATACATAGTAGTGAATATATGCCAAGTTCCTTTCAATTCTGCCTGATTTACCCCTGAACGTTTAGATGTTTAAAGCTGGAAGGCTAAGGGAGAGAGAAAGAAACTTCTTTTTGCTCTCTACCTTTTTGTACTTTTATATTCTCTTAAAATACTTTTCATTTTTTAAACTATCATACAAATTGAACTTTTTTCTTTTGGTGTGCAGTTCTATGGATTTTAAGACATGTAGAAATTGGTGTAATCACCATTATAATCATATACAGAACAGCTGAATCATACCAAAAACCACCCTCATGTTAGACACACTTTCTCTATAATCTCTTGAACCTTTACAGTTTTGGTTCATAAGCATGTAGTTTCTGTTTTAAAAATAAGAAAAAAATTTTAAGTGATTACCTTTCAATTTTGAATGCTATATACCCAGATAATCAATGGTTATAATACAATTTAGACATTTTTTAACAGACAAAGTCTCCAAAAATTTAGCTTCTATTCACGCTTTCTTAAGGACCTAGTGGAGAATTAATATTCCATCAAAATCAGGAAAGAAACTAAGATGGTAAGAGGGCAGACAGCAGAAGCAAGAATAACTACAATTCTGCAGCCTGTGGAAGGAAAACCACATTCACAGAAAGATAGACAAAATGAAAAGGCAGAGGACTTTGTACAGAATGAAAAAACAGATAAAACCCCCCAGAAAAACAATAAAGTGGAGATAGACAACTTTCCAGAAAAAGAATTCAGAATAATGATAGTGAAGATGATCCAGGACCTCGGAAAAAGAATGGAGGCAAAGATCGAGAAGATGCAAGAAATGTTTAACAAAGACCTAGAAGAATTAAAGAACAAACACCTAGAAGAATTAAAGAACAAACAAAAAGAGATGAACAATACAATAACTGAAATGAAAAATACACTAGAAGGCATCAATAGCAGAATAACTGAGGCAGAAGAACAGATAAGTGACCTGGAAGACAGAATGGTGGAATTCACTGCCGAGGAACAGAATACAGAAAAAAGAATGAAAAGAAAAGAAGACAGCCTAAGAGACCTCTGGGACAACATTAAACACAACAACATTCGCATTATAGGGGTCCCAGAAGGAGAAGAAACAGAGAAAGGACCCGAGAAAATATTTGAAGAAACTATAGTCGAAAACTTCCCTAACATAGAAAAGGAAATAGCCACCCAAGTCCAGGAAGCGCAGAGAGTCCCAGGTAGGATAAACTGAAGGAGAAACACGCCGAGACAAACAGTAATCTAATTGACAAAAATTAAAGACAAAGAAAAATTACTGAAAGCAACAAGGGAAAAACGACAAATAACATACAAGGGAACTCCCATAAGGTTAACAGCTGATTTCTCAGCAGAAACCCTAAAAACCAGAAGCGAGTGGCATGATATATTTAAACTGATGAAAGGGAAGAACCTACAACCAACATTATTCTACCCCGCAAGGATCTCATTCAGATTTGACGGAGAAATCAAAAGCTTTACAGACAAGCAAAAGCTAAGAGAATTTAGCACCACGAAACCAGCTCTACAACAAACACTAAAGGAACTTCTCTAAGTGGGAAACACAAGAGAAGAAAAGGACCTACAAAAACAAACCCATAACAATTAAGAAAATGGTAATGGGAACATACATATCGATAATTACCTTAAACGTGAATGGAATAAATGCTCCAACCAAAAGACACAGGCTCACTGAATGGATACAAAAATAAGACCCACGGCTTCCCTGGTGGCGCAGTGGTTAAGAATCCACCTGCCAACGCAGGGGACACGGGTTCGAGCCTTGGTCCAGGAAGATCCCACATGCCACAGAGCAACTAAGCCCGTGCGCCACAACTACTGAGCCTGTGCTCTAGAGCCCGAGTGTCATGACTACTGAAGCCCGTGTGCCTAGAGCCCGTGCTCTGCAACAAGAGAAGCCACCGCAATGAGAAGACCATGCACAGCAATGAACAGTAGCCCCCGCTCACCACAACTAGAGAAAGCCCGCATGCAGCAACGAAGACCCAATGCAGCCAAAAATAAATAAATAAAATAAATAAATTTAAAAAACAAAAAAAAACAAGACCCATATATATGCTGTCTACAACAGACCCACTTCAAACCTAGGGACATGTAGAGACTGAAAGTGAGGGGATGGAAAAACATATTCCATGCAAATGAAAATGAAAAGAAAGCTGGAGTAGCAATACTCATATGATATGAAATGGACATTAAAACAAAGAATGTTACAAGAGACAAGGAACGACACTACATAATGATCAAGGGATCAATCCAAGAAGAAGATATAACAATTATACATATATATGCACCCAACATAGGAACACCTCACTACATAAGACAACTGCTAACAGCTATAAAACAGGAAATTGACAGTAACACAGTAATAGTAGGGGATTTTAACACCTCACTTACACCAATGGACAGATCATCCAGACAGAAAATTAATAAGGAAACACAAGCTTTAAATGACACAATAGACCAGATAGATTTAATTGATATTTATAGGACATTCCATCCAAAAACAGCAGATTACACTTTCTTCTCAAGTGCACACAGAACATTCTCCAGGATAGATCACATCTTGGGTCAGAAATCAAGCCTTGGTAAATTTAAGAAAACTGAAATCATATCAAGCATCTTTTCCAACCACAACACTATGAGATTAGAAATCAATTACAGGGAAAAAAACGTAAAAAACACAAACACATGGAGGCTAAACAATACGTTACTAAATTACCAAGAGATCACTGAAGAAATCAAAGAGGAAATCAGAAAATACCTAGAGACAAATTGCAATGAAAACACGATGATCCAAAACCTATGGGATGCAGCAAAAGCAGTTCTAAGAGGGAAACAAGAAAAATCTCAAATAAACCATCTAACCTTACACCTAAAGGAACCAGAGTAAGAAGAACAAACAAAACCCAAAGTTAGTAGAAGGAAAGAAATCATAAAGATCAGAGCAGAAATAAGTGAAACAGAAACAAAGAAAACAATAGCAAAGATCAATAAAACTAAAAGCTGGTTCTTTGAGAAGATAAACAAAATTGATAAACCATTAGCCAGACTCATCAAGAAAAAGAGGGAGAGGACTCAGATCAATAAAATTAGAATTGAGGGCTTCCCTGGTGGCGCAGTGGTTGAGAATCTGCCTGCCAATGCAGGGCACATGGGTTCGAGCCCTGGTCTGGGAAGATCCCACATGCCGCAGAGCGACTAGGCCCGTGAGCCACAACTACTGAGCCTGCGCGACTGGAGCCTGTGCTCCGCAACAAGAGAGGCCGCGATAGTGAGAGACCCGTGCACCGTGATGAAGAGAGTGGCCCCCGCTTGCCACAACTAGAGAAAGCCCTCGCACAGAAACGAAGACCCAACACAGCCAATAAATAAATAAATAATAAAAGAGTTTTTTTTAAAAAAAAAAATTAGAAATGGAAAAGGAGAAGTTACAACGGACACTGCAGAAATACAAAGCATCATAAGAGACTACTACAAACAACTCCGTGCCAATAAAATAGACAACCTGGATGAAACAGACAAATTCTTAGAAAGGTATAACATTCCAAGACTGAACCAGGAAGAAATAGAAAATATGAACAGACCAATCACAAGTAATGAAATTGAAACTGTGGTTAAAAATCTTCCAACAAACAAAAGTCCAGGACCAGATGGCTTCACAGGTGAATTCTATCAAACATTTAGAGAAGAGCTAACACCCATCCTTCTCAAACTCGTCCAAAAATTTGCAGAGGAAGGAACACTCCCAAAGTCCTTCTATGAGGCCACCATCACCATGATACCAAAAGCAGACAAAGATACTACAAAAAGAGAAAATTACAGACCAATATCACTGATGAACATAGATGCAAAAATCCTCAACAAAATACTAGCAAACAGAATCCAACAGTACATTAAAAGGATCATACACCATGATCAAGTGGGATTTATCCCATGGATGCAAGGATTCTTTAACATTAGCAAATCAATCAATGTGATACACCATATTAACAAACTGAAGAAGAAAAACCATATGATCATCTCAATAGATGCAGAAAAAGATTCTGACAAAATTCAACACCATTCAGGATAAAAACTCTCCAGAAAGTGGGCATAGAGGGAACCTACCTCAACATAATAAAGGCCATATACGATAAACCCATAGCAAACATCATTCTCAATGGTGAAAAACTGAAAGCATTTCCTCTAAGATCAGGAACAAGACAAGGATGTCCACTCTCACCACTATTATTCAACATAGTTTTGGAAGTCCTAGCCATGGCAATCAGAGAAGAAAAAGAAATAAAAGGAATACAAATTGGAAAAGAAGTAAAACTGTCACTGTTTGCAGATGACATGATACTATACATGGAGAATGCTAAAGACTCTACCAGAAAACTACTAGAGCTAATCAATGAATTTGGTAAAGTAGCAGGATACAAAATTAATGCACAGAAATCTCTTGCATTCCTATACACTAACAACGAAAGATCAGAAAGAGAAATTAAGGAAACACTCCCATTCACCATTTCAACAAAAAGAATAAAATACCTAGGAATAAACCTACCTTAGGAGACAAAAGACCTGTATGCAGAAAACTATAAGACACTGATGAAAGAAATGAAAGACAACACAAACAGATGGAGAGATATACCATGTTTTTGGACTGGAAGAATCAATATTGTGAAAATGACTATACTACCCAAAGCAATCTACAGATTCAACGCAATCCTATCAAATTACCAGTGGCATTTTTCACAGAACTAGAACAAGAAATCTTAAAATTTGTATGGAGACACAAAAGACCCTGAATAGCCAAAGAAATCTTGAGAAAGAAAAATGGAGCTGGAACAAGCAGACTCCCTGACTTCAGACTATACTACAACGCTACAGTAATCAAGACAATATGGTACTGGCACAAAAACAGAAATATAGATCAATGGAACAGGATAGAAAGCCCAGAGATAAACCCATGCACCTATGGTCAACTAATCTATGACAAAGGAGGAAAGGA
This sequence comes from Balaenoptera physalus, assembly GCF_965194825.1. Taxonomy (NCBI): domain Eukaryota; kingdom Metazoa; phylum Chordata; class Mammalia; order Artiodactyla; family Balaenopteridae; genus Balaenoptera; species Balaenoptera physalus. Next base: position 143,607,644 of record NC_138890.1, on the reverse strand, counting down.
TATACAATGGAGAAAAGACAGTCTCTTGAATAAGTGGTGCTGGGAAAACTGGACAGCTCCATGTAAAAGAATGAAATTAAAACACTCCCTAACACCATACACAAAAATAAACTGAAAATGGATTAGAGACCTAAATGTAAGACCGGACACTATAAAACTCTTGGAGGACAACATAGGAAAAACACTCTTTGACATAAGTCACAGCAAGATCTTTTTTGATCCACCTCCTAGATTAATGGAAATAAAAACAAATATAAACAAATGGGACCTAATGAAACTTAAAAGCTTTTGCAAAGCAAAGGAAACTACAAACGGTGAAGAGACAACCCTCAGAATGGGAGAAAATATTTGCAAACGGGGCTTCGCTGGTGGCACAGTGGTTGAGAATCTGCCTGCCAATGCAGGGGACACGGGTTCGAGCCCTGGTCCAGGAAGATCCCACATGACGCGGAGCAACTAAGCCCGTGTGCCACAACTACTGAGCCTGTGCTCTAGAGCCTGCGAGCCACAAATACCAAAGCCCGCGTGCCACAACTACTGAGCCCATGTGCCACAAGTACTGAAGCCCGCGCACCTAGAGCCTATGCTCCACAACAAGGAAAGCCACTGCAATAAGAAGCCCGCACATTGCAGTGAAGAGTAGCCCCCACTCAACGCAGTTAGAGAAAGCTCGCACGCAGCAACAAAGACCCAACACAGCCATAAATAAATAAATAAATAGGCAGAAGACCTAAATAGACATTTCTCCAAAGACATACAGATGGCCAAGAAGCACATGAAATGCTGCTCAACATCACTAATTATTAGAGAAATGCAAATCAAAACTACAGTGAGGTATCACCTCACACCACTTAGAATGGGCATCATCAGAAAATCTACAAACAACAAATGCTGGAGAGGGTGTGGAGAAAAGGGAACCCTCTTGCACTGTTGGTGGGAATGTAAATTGATACAGCCACTATGGAGAACAATATGAATGTTCCTTAAAAAACTAAAAATAGAATTACCATATGACCCAGCAATCCCACTACTGGGCATATACCCAGAGAAAACCAAAATTCAAAAAGACAGATGCACCCCAATATTCATTGCAGCACTATTTACAACAGCCAGGTCATGGAAGCAACCTAAATGCCCATCGACAGACGAATGGATAAAGAAGATGTGGCACATATATACAATGGAATACTACTCAGCCATAAAAAGGAACGAAATTGGGTCATTTGTAGAGACATGGATGGATCTAGAGACAGTCTTACACAGTGAAGTAAGTCAGAAAGAGAAAAACAAACATCGTATATTAACGCATATATGTGGAACTTAGAAAAATGGTACAGATGAACCGGTTTGCAGGGCAGAAATTGAGACACAGATGTTGAGAACAAATGTATGAACACCAAGGGGGGAAAGTGGTGGGGAGGGGGTGGTGTGATGAATTGGGAGATTGGGATTGACATAGATACACTAATACGTATAAAATGGATAACTAGTAAGAACCTGCTGTATAAAAAATAAAATAAAATTCAAAAATTCAAAAAAAAATTAAAAATAAAAAAACTTTTCTTTAAATAATAAATAAATAAAAAGAAACCAAGATGGTATTCAGTAAGAAGGGATCCAATATAGGAGAAAAAGAAGAGAATCCCCAATAAGGTAATGAAGCAAAGTCCTAGGTAACAGCTGTGTAGAAGGCTGGAAGGCAACAAATCCAGACAGAAATGTTGCAGAGGATCTAGGACGGTTATTTCTAGGGAGAAAAAAGAATAGACAGATAAATTATCTTACAGGTTTGAAAGTACGAAATGTTACATTGAGGAAGATCTTACAAAAGCATTTGAAGATGTGGAGAATTTAGCCTTAGGTTAGAAGAAAACTAAGCAAATGAAAAAATGAGGTAAATTAATAACTCCAGGAAAAATGAAAAGTTCTATAAGTAAATATAGTCATAGTATTGGCTTAGCAGATAGTTTTTACACAGTCACAATTATGAAAACACCAAATATGGATTTTTTTTAAAGTATGACATAATTATATTAGGAGAATGAGGGTGTAGAGGAAAAGGTACAAAAGAACTAAAATCTTTGACATGGAGGTTATTATGCTTAGTGAAGTAAGCCAGACAGACAGTCTCCTCAGCAAGTGGTGTTGGGAAAGCCAGACAGCCTCATGTAAATCAATGAAGTTCAAACACTCCCTCACACCATACACAAAAGTAAACTCTAAATGGCTTAAAGGCTTAAATGTAAGACATAATACCATAAAACTCCCTAGCAAAGAACATAGGCAAAATATTCTTTGACATAAATCATAGCAATATTTTCTTAGATCAGCCCAAAGCAAAAGAAATAAAAGCAAAAATAAACAAATGGGACCTAATCAAACTTATACACTTTTGCACAGCAAAGGAAACCATAAACAAAACAAAAAGACAGCCTATGCACTGGGAGAAAATATCTGCAAATGATGAGACCAATAAGGGCTTAATTTCCAAAATATACGAACAGCTCTCTCAATATCAAAAATATAAACAAGCCAATCAAACAATGGCAGAAGACCTAAATAGAAATTTCTCCAAAGAAGACACAGATGGCCAATAGGCACATGAAAAGATGTTCAACATCTCTAATTATTAGAGTAATGCAAATCAAAACTGCAATGAGGTATCACCTCACGCCGGTCGGAATGGCCATCATCAAAACATTTACAAATAATAAATGCAGGAGAGGGTGTGGAGAAAAGGGAACCCTCCTACAGTGTTGGTGGGACTGTAGATCAGTGCAGCCACCATGGAAAACATGAGGGTCCTAAAACAACTAAAACTAGAACTACCATATGATCCAGCAATCCCACTCCTAGGCATGTATCCAGAAAAGATGAAAACTCTAATTCAAAAAGATACATACAGACTTCCCTGGTGGCCCAGGGGTTAAGAATCCGCCTGCCAATGCAGGGGACACAGGTTCGAGCCCTGGTCCGGGAAGATCCCACATGCTGCAGAGCAGCTAAGCCCATGCGCCACAACTACTGAAGCCCGCACGCCTAGAGCCCATGCTCCACAACAAGAGAAGCCACTGCAATGAGAAGCCTGTGCACCACAATGAAGAGTAGCCCCTGCTCACTGCAACTAGAGAAAGCCCACACACAGCAACAAAGACCCAACGCAGCCAAAAATAAATAAATAAATTTATTTTTTTAAAAAAAAGCATAAGAGGAGAAAGGCAAGTTCCTCGTAAGATGACATTGTTCCCAAAAGGCCAGAAAAAAATTTTAAAAAAGAAAAGAAAAGATACATGTACCCCAATGTTCATAGCAGCACTATTTACAATAGCCAAGACATGGAAGCAAGCTAAGTGTCCATCAACAGATGAATGGATAAAGAAGATGTGATACACACACACACACACACACACACACACACACACAAGAATATTACTCAGCCATAAAAAAGAATGAAATAATGCCATTTGCAGCAACATGGATGGATTTAGAGATTATCATATTGAATGAAGTCAGACAGAGAAAGACAAATACAATATCACTTGTATGTGGAATCGAAAAATAATAATAAAAATGAACTTTTTTACAAAACAGAAACAGATTCACAGACATAGAAAACAAACTTATGGTTACCCAAGGGGAAAGGGTGGGAAGGGATAAATTAGGAGTATGGGATTAACAGATACCACTATATATAAAATAGATAAACAACAAGGATTTACTGTACAGCACAGGGAACTATACTCAATATTTTATAATAACTTACAATGGAAAAGAATCTGAAAAAGAACATAATATGTATATATATCCACAACACTTTGCTATATGCCTAAAACTAACACAGTATTGTAAATCAACTATACTTCAATAAAATTTTTTTTTAATTTAATAAAATAAAACTAGTGAATATAACAAAAAAGAAACAAACTCACAGATAAAGAGAACAAACCAGTGGTTACCAGTGAGGAGAGGGAATTGGGTAAGGGCAAGATAGGGATAGGGGATAAAGAGGTACAAACTACTATGTATAAAATAAATAAGCTACAAGGATATGTTGTACAGCACAGGGAATATGACCAATATTTTATAATATCTATAAATGAAGTAAAATCTATAAAAATTTTGAATCACTATGTTGTACATTGGAAACTAATATAATACTGTAAATCAAGTATACCTCAATATAAAAATAAAATAACTTAAGAAAGAACTAAAATCCTCATCAACCATAATAAGAATTTAACAAAAAGTCTGTCAACAAGAATTAAGATAACTTTTATGCATGCATTATCAATTAGAAATGTGGAAGTTTAAAAAAAAAACAGATAGGGCTTCCCTGGTGGCACAGTGGTTAAGAATCCACCTGCCAATGCAGGGGACACAGGGTCAAGACCTCGTCCAGGAAGATCCCACATGCCGTGGAGCAACTAAGCCCGTGCACCACAACTACTGAGCCTGTGCTCTACTGCCCGCGAGCCACAACTACTGAGCCCACGTGCTACAACTACTGAAGCCTGCATGCCTAGAGCCCGTGCTCTGCAACAAGAGAAGCCACCGCACTGCAATGAAGAGTAGCCCCCGCTCGCCGCAACTAGAGAAAGCCCATGCGCAGCAATGAAGACCCAACGCAGCCAAAAATAAAATGAATAAAATAAATTTTAAAAAAATAAAATAAAATAAATAAAAAATTAAAAAAAAATTTTTAAAGATAAATACAAGAAGAAACAGCTAAGAGTTGAAAGTGGGGGTAGGAAATTCTGTTTTATAAATAGACCTCTTAGCACTATTTGACATTTTAAAATATACATGTATTACTTTTCAAAAAAATTTTTTTTCAATTTTTAAATAAGTGATTTAGAGTTTTAGTTTTTCAGGAAGAAAATGTTCTCTTCTAAATTAGAACACAGTTTGTAAGACCAATATCAAAGAGCTTTCCCTGGCAATCTTCATAATTACCAGCTGAAAATCAAGGGTAATGATAACAAGAAATCCCTGATGGGCTGAATTGTGTCTCCCCCCAAATTCGTATGTTGAAGTCCTAATCCCTAGTACCTCAGAATGTGATAGATAGTATTTGGAAATAAGGCCTTTAAAGAGATGACTAAGTTAAAATGAAACATTTGGGGTAGGTCCTGATCCAACCTGACAAGTGTGCCTTTAGGAGGAAATATGGATACACAGAGAAAGAGCAGAGGTACACACAGGAAACCACGGGAGGACAGTGAGGGAAGGCAGCCGTCTGCACGCTAAGGAGAGAGGCCTCAGAAGAAACCGAACCTTGATCTCAGACTTTTAGCCTCTAGACTGTGAGAAAATAAATTTCTGTGGTCAAAGCCATTCGGTCTGCAATATTTTTGTTATGGCAGATTAATACAATATTTTTTACGATTTCCAAATTGAAAACTCAGCACTGATATTTTAAACTCCTTGTATTTAAAACATTATTTTAAACAAAGAATTTTTCTCATTATTCCAATCTAAATAGACTTTCCTGCTTGATCTGGGACTTGGGATGGAGCCGAGCCTGACCATCCTTTAAAAACCCCCAAGGATTAGGAACCACTGCAGGTTTTTAATCATGGGAGCAATGAGATTATTATTTTTTCTAAAAGAAAAAAAAAAAAGCATTGTTTGCTCCTCACTTAATATGTGCTCTTGACGATTTAACAATAAGAAGTTTAGAATTTTAGAACTAAAGAGAACCTTACAGATCATCGGGTCCAATGGTTTTCAACAATTTAACATTTTTTTCCCCACCAAGCTAACCAAGACAATAAGTGAAGGGATCTTCTGCCCCATGAAACCCCCTGCAATTGAGAGGGATGGAACAGGGGATGGGGTGGTTCCTCATTATTTTGAATTTTTTAAGCATTTGCTACTTTGCTTAAATATTTTAGTTAATAATACTAAATTTAAGGTTAGGTTACACAGATATTTCACAATGGAAGAAAAAGTCTTTGTTAAATAAGACTCAAAGTGTTCAAATCAGAGTCCTAACTCAGTCCCTTTCAAGAATGTAATTTACCACCTAAGTTCACCTTCCATTTTGTCCAGATCCTTTCTTCTTTTTTTATAAAAAAAAATTGAGATTTTACTGGTTGTTTTGAGGATCAGCACAGACACTTAAATTGTATACAATTCTTTTTTTTTTTCTTGGCTGTGTTGGATCTTTGCTGCTGGGCGCGGGCTTTCTCTAGTTGCGGCGAGCGGGGGCTACTCTTCGTTGCAGTGCACAGGCTTCTCACTGCGGTGGCTTCTCTTGTTGTGGAGCACAGGCTCTAGGTGTGCGGGCTCCAGTAGTTGTGGCACATGGGCTCAGCAGTTGTGGCTCACGGGCTCTAGAGCGCAGGCTAAGTAGTTGTGGTTCACGGGATTAGTTGCTCCAAGGCACATGGGATCTTCCCGGACCAGGGCTTGAACCTGTGTCCCCTGCATTGGCAGGCAGATTCTTAACCACTGTGCCACTAGGGAAGTTCCTAAATTGTACACAATTCTTAACATACGTACCAAAAATCTAAAAAATCAGGTAGTTGTGATTCTTTTCTGAACAGTTATTCCAGTGACTTTCCAGCTTAAAATTTGGAGGCAAATTTTCCTTGACAGGATATCAAGTACCAATATCTTCAAATAGTGATATGCTGTTACATTGTAACACATAATTCACAATTTAGTATCATATACACTACATACTCAAATTGTCAGTCGTTCACAGCACATTAACAAAGTTACGAGAAGAACTGGACTACCACAACCAAAGATGTTACAGAGTACACAAAATTCTGACCAGGAGAGCCAAGATCAAGGAGTGAGTGGTTTGCTTTAGGAAACAATTCAACCAAAAACAACATGGGAAAAGAAGTAATTTAAAGTGTTTAAGACATTAAATGCACAACTGACTCCAAACTGCCATTTAGTATGCTTTGTATTATAGGATATAAAAGCTACCCCTCATCTATGGAATGTTAAGCTGACACCTAAGATAATCAAAGCCTTCCATATTCAATATCCCACTATTTTCTGGTTGTACCAAAAAATAAACAACCAGCAAATGATTTCACCTCTTAAAAAAAAAACGCATTTACACTTAAAAAATGGGATAAGGTGGGATTCCCTCCTTTTTAAAAATGTTTCTAGAGCTACTAAAACACTTGCATTTACAAAATAGTTGATAAAAATATTCCTCTGGATTGTACAAGAAGGGAGACAGGGACCACTGATAGGACCAGACGTGTGATGTTAATCAGAGTTGCTTCTTTCTTTCCTGCTTCATCAGAGGCTGGGCTCTTCTCATTTTTAGTTTCTCTGTTTTCTGCAGGTAAGTCTTCTTTAGTCTCTTGGTTAGCCACTTCAGCCAGTTTTCCCTTTGCTCCCCTTTTCCCTTTTGTCTGCACTTTTTTGGCTGAAGATTTATCCTTTCCTGCTGCCTTTTTTTGGCTTCGTTTCCACTTTTGCGGGAGCCGGTTTAGCTGACAACCTCGCCGATCTCCTCTCGGGCTCCTCCTTCGCTGCCCCCTCCTTGGAGGAGCTGACCTTCCTCTTGGGCATTGTGGCGGCGGGGCGGGCGTGTGCCGGGTGCCTGCGGGCCGCGGCGCTCCGAGAGCCTTCGCGAAGCTGGGCTGCATGGCCGCTGCCGCTCTTCCCGCCGGCCCGAGCTGCTGGGACCCGCCCAGATCCTTTCTTAACCTTCACAATACTCCCACAATACAAATCTTCCCAGCAAATGAGCGAATGTTCAACCGCAACATAGTCTAACCCAAAGGATTATCAGGGAATAATAAAGTAAAAGTGCCATTTTTTTAAAAACATCTTCGGAGTATAATGCTTTACAATGGTGTGTTAGTTTCTGCTGTATAACAAGTGAATCAGCTATATGTATATACATGTATCGCCATATCTCCTCCCTCTTGCGTGTCCCTCCCACCCTCCCTATCCCACCCCTCTAGGTGGTCACAAAGCACCGAGCTGATCTCCCTGCGCTATGCGGTTGCTTCCCACTAGCTATCTATTTTACATTTGTTAGTGTATATATGTCCATGCCACTCTCTCACTTCGTCCCAGCTTACCCTCCCCCCTTCCCATGTCCTCAAGTCCATTCTCTGTGACTGCGTCTTTATTCCTGTCCTGCCCCTACGTTCTTCAGAACCATTTTTTTTCTTATATTCCATATATATGTGTTAGCATACAGTATGTTTCTCTTTCTGACTTAATTCACTCTGTATGACAGACTCTAGGTCCACCCACCTCACTACAAATAACTCAATTTCGTTTCTTTTTATGGCTGAGTAATATTCCATTGTATATATGTGCCACTTCTTCTTTATCCATTCATCTGTCGATGGACACTTAGGTTGCTTCCATATCCTGGCTACTGTAAATAGTGCTGCAATGAACATTGTGGTACATGACTCTGTTTGAATTATGGTTTTCTCCAGGTATATGCCCAGTAGTGGGACTGCTGAGTCATATGGTAGTTCTCTTTTTCGTTTTTTAAGGAACCTCCATACTGTTCTCCATAGTGGCTGCATCAATTTACGTTCCCACCAACAGTGCAAGAGGGTTCCCTTTTCTCCACACCCTCTCCAGCATTTACTGTTTGTAGATTTTCTGATGATGGCCATTCTGACCGGTGTGAGGTGATACCTCACTGCAGTTTTGATTTGCATTTCTCTAATGATTAGTGACATTGAGCATCCTTTCATGTGTTTGTTGGCAATCTGTCAAACACAAAAGACCCCGAATTGCCAAAGCAATCTTGAGAAAGAAAAACGGAGCTGGAGGAATCAGGCTCCCTGACTTCAGACTATACTACAAAGCTACAGTAATCAAGACAGTATGGTACTGGCACAAAAACAGAAATATAGATCAATGGAACAGGATAGAAAGCCCAGATATAAACCCACACACATATGGTCACCTTATCTTTGATAAAGGAGGCAAGAATATACAGTGGACAAAAGACAGCCTCTTCAATAAGTGGTGCTGGGAAAACTGGACAGCTACATGTAAAAGAATGAAATTAGAACACTCCCTAACACCATACACAAAAATAAACTCAAAATGGATTAAAGACCTAAATGTAAAAAAAAAAAAAATCCTAAATATAAGGCCAGACACTATAAATCTCTTAGAGGAAAACATAAGCAGAACACTCTATGACATAAATCACAGCAAGATCCTTTTTGACCCACCTCCTAGAGAAAGGGAAATAAAAACAAAAATAAACAAATGGGACCTAATGAAAAGCTTAAAAGCTTTTGCACAGCAAAGGAAACCATAAACAAGACGAAAAGACAACCCTCAGAATGGGAGAAAATGTTTGCAAACGAAGCAACTGACAAAGGATTAACTTCCAAAAAGTGCCATTTTTAAACTACTACAATGTAAAGGGAATCTCTAACTTTTCTTGTAAGTACCATTTATATAGTTCAACTAATCTCAAAACCATCCATGGCTGGCCAATAGGCACATGAAAAGATGCTCAACATTGCTAATCATCAGAGAAATACAAATCAAAACCACAATGAGCTATCACATCACATCTGTCAGAATGGCTATCATCAAGAAGTCTACAAATAACAAATGTTGGCAAGGATGTGGAGAAAAGGGAACCCTTGTACACTGCTGGTGGGAATGCAAATTGGTGCAGCCACTATGGAAAATAGTATGGAGGTTCCTCAGAAAACTAAAAGTAGAACTACCATATGATCCAGCAATCCCACTCCTGGGGTATATATCTGAAGAAAACAAAAACACTAATTCGAAAAGATACATGCACCCCAATGTTCATAGCAGCACTATTTACAGTAGCTAAGACATGGAAGCAACCTAAGTGTCCATCAACAGATGAATGAATAAATAAGATGTGGTATCTATCTATCTATCTATCTATCCATCTATCTCCATATACACACAATGGAATATTACTCAACCATAAAAATGAATGACATTTTGCCATTTACAACAACATGGATGCACCTGGAGGGTATTCTGCTATGAAATAAGTCAGACAGAAAGACAAATACTGTATATCATCACTTATACATGGAATCTAAAAAATAAAACAAACTAGTGAATATAACAAAACAGAAACAGATTCACAGATACAGAGAACAAACTAGTGGTTACCAGTGGGGAGAGGGAAGTGGGGAGGGGCAAGATAGATGTAGGGGATGAAGAGGTACAAACTGTGTATCAATATGAAATAAATAATCTATAAGGATATATTGTACAGCACAGGGAATATAGCTAACATTTTACATTAACTTTAAATGGAGTATAAATCTATAAAAATTTTGAATCACTATGTTGTATACCTGAAATGAATATAATACTGTAAATCAACTATACCCCAATTAAAAAAAAAAAAAAAAAGAACCATTCATAGCTAAGAAATTATAGAAGCTTCCTGAAAGATGGCATGGTAACAGAATGCACTGTATATATTTCCATCAAAACATCATTAAAATATATATGAAATCAGTGAGGAAGAAAAACCTATAGTCACAGCTGAAATGAACTGTAGAAATCAAGCACATTCTAATTTCTGATAAGGTTTTCTCCAGTCTCCAGTACCAATCAGATGTGATTAAGAGGAGTCAACTTGACTGTTAAACCCAAATTCAGGAAGTATCTTCTTTCTGAGACCTAATTTATTGATACTGAGTAAGTACTCATCTCATCTGTCCCAACTACCCCCCAAAACTCCAAGCATGGCTTGGTAGGAACCTTTTCCCATTAACTGCACAACTGAAACAGAACTGGGAAATAGCAACAATACCAGTTAATATTGACAGAATCCATTTGGGTCTAAACTCCAATTCATCACCCAATTCATCAACTGGTTGATGAAACTCCAATTCATTGACCACTCTCCTCTTATACCATACTCTGCTTAACTTATTTTCAACCCCAATTAACTTTAAGAAACAATTAGGGCTTATCTGAAACTCTTGATGTACATTCTGTCATTAAATAAGGACCTGGAATAGGAGATTCAAAGCATTCTCTCAAATTCATTCATTTGGCCTTATGTATGGAGCATCTTCTATACGCCAGTTAACGCTGCCAGGGAAAGTACCAATGGAAAGCAGTCTGGGTCCCTGGGACCTTCCTGGCCTCTGAAGAGGACCAAAGTAACTGTAAGGTAAGAAACACCAAAACGAGTACAAAAGAATAAACAAGCAAACAAAAAGAATGGACATTAATAATGCTCACTTGAGAAATATGTGAATGTTTTAGGAAAATTATTAACTATTTCATGGTGATAAGAAAATAAAGAAGTGGGACTTCTCTGGTGGCGCAGTGGTTGAGAATCCGCCTGCCAAGTCAGGGGACACGGGTTCGAGCCCTGGTCTGGGAAGATCCCACACGCCGTGGAGCAACGAAGCCCATGTGCCACAACTACCGAGCCTGCGCTCTAGAGCCCGTGAGCCACAACTACTGAGCCCACGTTTCACAACTACTGAAGCCCGCACGCCTGGAGCCTGTACTCTGCAACAAGAGATGCCACCACAATGAGAGGCCCGAGCACCACAATTAAGAGTGGTCCCTGCTCACTGCAACTAGAGAAAGCCCGTGCCCAGCAACAAAGACCCACTGCAGCCAAAAAATAAATAAATTAATCAAAAAACAGAAAAAAATTAAAAAAAAAAAATAAAGAAAATAAAGAAGTTATGAAATGAGAGAGTGCAAGACAAACTTTACAACAGAACAACTAAAATCATTTAGAAAGCAGTACGTTGCAGCAGATATGTGACAGAAAATTTTATGGAGCACATACCAAAAAGTTAGGAAGAAATTAGCAAGAGTAGGAGGGAAGGTGATAGACAAGGCATAGGGAATCAAGTAAAATTCAACTCATGAGTAATAAGGAGTAGAATATCATTCCACCTATAAATAACAGACGCGCCCCCCCCCCAAAAAAAATAAAGAAGGCAGAATAAACAGAATGAAATCAATCACAAGATAATCAAGGTATAGCTGAACTTTTTTCTAAAACTTGAGCATTTCATCAAATTATAAATTAATTAGAAGTATAGAGGCATAACTTCTTCACTTTTGAAACAGTGGAAGAAATCACAAAAGTGTGATTGCATAAATATTCAAACAAAAATTAAGAAAATGTCAGGGAGGGGGAAGGTGTCATGACAACAACTGTAAAGATATCATTCAAATTCTCACACATACACAGACATTCCAAACTAAGTCAGTAGGCAGAGAACATGATCAGTTTGGGTTTTTTTGGTTTTGTTTTAATATTTATTTATTTATTTGGTTGCACTGGGTCTTAGTTGTGGCAGGCAGGCTCATTAGTTGTGGCATGCGAACTCCCAGTTGCTGCATGCATGTGGGATCTAGTTTCCTGACTAGGGATAGAACCCAGGCCCCCTGTGTTGGGAGTGCGGAGTCTTAACCACTGCACCACTAGGGAAGTCCCAACAGTTTGGTTCTTTTAATGGAATGTTAGTATAATAATTCCTTTTTCATGGCTGTGTAAACCAACAGTACATTTTAGGGCAATAAAAGGGCAATTACTGTCCTAGAATAGCATTAAGGGTGCTATTTCATTTTTTTTTTAATTTGTTGTTCCTCTACTTGTAATTTAACTTAGAATTAAGTAAATGAAAAAATGTGCATAAATATGTTTATTACAGTGTCTTATGTAAGAACAAATACTGCAATTAACCTAAATGACCAATTTCAGAGAACAGTTTAATATATTGTCATTCCAACAGAACAGACTCTCATAGAAAAACTACATGAAATGCTCTCATAAACATGAAAAGAACAAACAAAAACTGTATATGTATTCTACATTTTCCAGCTATACAAAAATATTTACATAAAAATGATAATGTGCCATAATTAAAATAGTTATTCTACACTGATCTTTCTTTCAAATTTTACTTACTTTTTAATATTCTTTTCAATTAAGAAAAATTTCAAAGAGAAGGAAAAAGCAATGATAGGTATTAACAGATTCATCTTTTTCAGGAGTAGGGCTAAGCACCCAATTCCACTTCCACATGAGAAGGCAATCCGCGTGCAGAGCATGGGCTTTGCCGTCACAAAGACCTGGGCTTTGGTGCTGCATGAAGGTATTTACTAAATGTTTGACTTGAACAAGTTAAATTACTTCAACCTTCTATTCAAAATCAGAATACCACGTACTCCATAAGGGTGACATGAAGTAGGCTTTGTAAAGCACTTTCCATAGTGACCGGCACAGTTAAGTGCTCAATAAAGAAAGGATGGCTATTGCTATTTAGGGTTATTTATTTTCCATTGCTCCCAAACCTGTCCCCCATTCCTAGCTAATCAGTCCTAAATTTTCTGATTTAATCCTATATAGCCAATCTTATCTCAGCTCTTTGATTTGTCCCTTTTATCCACTTAGATCCAGGTACATAATAAGTACTAAATAAATAATAGCTGTAATTTCTATGCATCTAGTTTCCATCCCCATAAGCTTCAATCTCACTAACCTGTTCCATCCTCCTCCATCCCATCAATACCAGAGATTTCTAGCTTCCAAAGTTCAACCCATTTCCTAACTTTGGTTAATTTTCAACATAATATTGCTAGACATATATATACATAGTGCCAAGTCCTTGACAGGGATTTCACCTACTACCCAAAAACTATAGAAACACTTATTCTGTCATAGAAGAGCACAGAGGTGAAAACAGGTTCATTTGACTTAAGTTGAAATCAGATATTTTTAAATGACTACTACTTTTTAAAATATAAATCTAGTTGATTTATAATACATAATTAAGGTATACAACTCACTAGTTAATATTCATGACATACTCACTTTGTACCCAAACATACTGACTCTAACTCTCACCAACCCTGGAAGACTAGTATTATTAGCAACACTTTACAAGTAACTGAGGCACGGGAAGATGAAATAACTTGCCCAAAGTTACACAGCTAGTGACTGACAAAGCAAAAATACAAAGCCAGATCTGTCTCAAAAACTTGTGCTTTTTCCAAAAAGGGTAAGTGAAATGTGATATTTTTTAAAAGATAATCCTCAAAAGAATATTACATAGTATAATAATACTAAATATCCTTTTAATAAAACATAAATAGTAGAAGTTGAACATATCAGCAGAACCCTTAATTTACAGTCTGGTAGTTTTGAAAAGAATAATAGACTGAATTCCCCATACTAATAAGACTTATTCTAAAAATTCATTCATGTATTTAAGAAATAATTATTGAGCACCTGCACCTACTATGTGCCAGATACTGCTACTATGACCTTTTTCTTGTATAAGAAAAATAAATCCTGTCTAATAAAAACCTGCTTCCTATTGATTTCAATGTTTTAAAACAAGATACCAAAGAAGACATTTTATTCATTCTATTAAACCAGTTTAAAAGTTACTCAAAAAGTACAATTGGTCCTTGAACAACACGGGTTTGAACTGCAAGAGTCCATTTATACTAGGATTTCTTTCAGTAAATAAACATTCAGCCTCCCTATCCCCGTATGCAGAACCTGAGGGTATGGAGGGCCGACTGTACTATGTCCCTTAATATAAGGGACTTGAGCATCCACAGATTTTGGTATCCTCAGGGACTCCTGGAACCAATCCCTCACAGATACTGAGGGATGACTGCATCATAAGGGAGAAATTAAGAACATAAAACTAAAAGCACATAGGGATTTCCCTGGCGGTCCAGTGGTTAGGACTCGGGGCTTTCACTGCCAGGCCCTGGGTTCAGGCCCTGGGTTCAAGCCCTGGTCAGGGAACTAAGATCCCGCAAGCTGTGCACCACGGCCAAATAAATAAATAAATAAAAGCACATAAACTGTAATGGCAAGTGCAGTGGGTTGAAAAGTGTCCCCCTCCCCACAAACTCACGTCTACTATAACCACAGAATGGGATCTTATTTGGAAATAGGGTCTTTGGGGGTGTACTTAGTTAAGGATCTCAGGATGAAATCATCCTAGATGTAGGGTGGGCTCTATGTCTAATGACTGGTGTCCTTATAAGAAAAGGAGAGAACACAGGCACACACACACAAATGGGGCCATGTGAAGACGAGCAGAGAATGGAGTTTTGCTACCACAAGCCAAGGAACACCAGGAGCCACCAGAAGCTGGAAGAGGCAAGAAACAGATTCTCCCCTAAAGCCTTCAGAGGGAGTGTAACCCTACTAAACCCTTGATTTCGGACTTATGGCCTCCAGAACTCCAAAACAATTTCTGTTGTTTTAAGCCACACAGTTTGTGGTACTTTGTTACTGCAGCCCTAGGAAACTGATAGGTTTATGATATTCACCATTAAAATCAACAAGTTAACAAAAGTAATCTTTTTTGAAAACAGGTTTTCTAAACTGAACTACACATGTCCAAGAATTCTATTTTTTTTAAATAAATTTATTTATTTATTTATTTTTGGCTGCGTTGGGTCTTCATTGCTGTGCGCAGGCTTTCTCTAGTTGCGGCGAGCGGGGGCTACTCTTCGTTGCAGTGCGTGGGCTTCTCATTGTGGTGGCTTCTCTTGTTGCAGAGTACGGGCTCTAGGTGCGTGGGCTTCAGTAGTTGTGGCTCACAGGCTCAGTAGTTGTGGCTCACAGGCTCTAGAGCACAGGCTCAGTAGTTGTGGCACACGGGCTTAGTTGCTCTGCGGCATGTGGGATCTTCCCGGACCAGGGATTGAACCCATGTCCCCTGCATTGGCAGGTGGATTCTTTTTTTTTTTTTTTAATAAATTTATTTATTTTATTTATTTATTTTTGGCTGTGTTGTGTCTTTGTTGCTGCACATGGGCTTTCTCTAGTTGCGGCGAGCAGGGGCTACTCTTCATTGCAATGAGCGAGCTTCTCATTGCGGTGCATGTGTTGCGGAGCACGGGCTCTAGGCGCATGGGCTTCAGTAGTTGCAGCACACAGGCTCAGTAGTTGTGGCTCGCGGGCTCTAGAGCACAGGCTCAGTAGTTGTGGAGCATGGGCTTAGTTGCCCGGCAGGCGGATTCTTAACCACTGTGCCACCAGGGAAGTCCCATCCAAGAATTCTTAAATGGAACACAGTGATGACGGGGAACCAAGCAAATGTTCACCTTGTATGAGCATCAGTTACTCCCTATGCCCTCACACAGTGACATCCATGGGAGTTACTTCTTGCTCCCAGGCTATTATGTTCCAGCTCCTAGGATTTTCTGCTTTTTGAAGTTGTGTCTCATCCTTCACAGCCTATCAGGAGTCAACTCACAGCCTCCTCTCCAATGTTCTAATTTCAGGATTCTAAGTTTCTATGGGCTAGAAAAAAATCATAAAACTAAAATTATTAGAATAGACTTTCTAAAGTATGCTCTACAAAACACTAGGACTGGAGACTCTCCACAGAAAAAGAGTTCATAATCAAGGAGTCTGGGAAAGGATGTCTGCTCTCCCTTTTGGAAACTCATTATACATATTAACACAGTAATGGCTCTAAAGAGCCCTGCCGTAAAGAAACCTATCAAACGTTTAACCTGGTATTTCCCAGTCTTAATTGGATACAGGTTTTTCCCTCCAAAGTTTTAAAATATGTCCCAACACTGATGACTCTAAGTATTTTCTCTTTCAGAGTAGGCAGTATCTCTGATTATTTTTCTCCCTTTTTCTTCCCAGCAAAATCTTACTAATTTAAGGCCATAAGATAATATGTTATGTTTTCCTTACTTGTAGGAACACAGATATCTGCCTTGAACCCAACTGCCAATATACTTCAGCATTAGAATTTCAGTAGCATAATATTTTTGAAAATATAGTTACCTTATTATAGCTTAGGAAACACATTATCACATTCGATCCTCACAATAAACCTATGATGCAGGTAATATGAGGCTCTGGGAGATTAATTTGTTGAAGTAAAGCTATTAACTGATCAAGTTGGAACAGGTCTTCTAATTAGGAATATTCCAAGTCTTGCACCTCTCCGCTCTACCCCACCATCAAAGTGCAGTGGGAAGGGAAAAAAAGCCTTGGCACAATATCAAAACCTGAACTGTTTTCTCAAAACTAGGCTAAAGATCCTCCAGTGACTTAACTCAGTTGCAGCCAAATTAACTGCTGCTCCGTAAGTCAATCAGTGCAGTAAATGGACTTTGTCAGGAGTATGCGTTACTAAGATATTTCTCCCCTTTTCCAAAGCTCAAAACGTTACTCTTCAGACTGTCACTGTTTTACAGTAATGTTAAGATGTTGCTTTTGAGTGAAATGGAAGACAGGTATTTCTGCCATGGAAGACTTGAGTCATTCACAGCAAAGGTTACCAGAACTCACAATGTCTCCCGCACAACAACAGCAGCAGATGAGTCAACTAAATATTAGCTAACAACCCGTTATCGCTTTCTAAAGGGAACTTTGTCTAACTGTAGAACAGTGTAACAGATGCTCTTGTAATTAGATATGTAATCCTGAAGTAAAACAAGATCATACTTTGAAAGAGAGAATTTTAAATACTGATAAAGAGATGCCACAAAGATGGAAATATTCACTAAAGATATTCTAATCACCCAACCATTTCATTCTCACTCTAAAATTGAAAAAAATAAAAATCTCACTGCTAAAAGTAGCAGGGAAATAACTTAATCCTAGAGAGGGATGAATTTTAAAAGCTATAGGTGGAAATGTGAGAAAGGTACCTTTTCTTAACCAAACATTTCAGGCATCCCAAAAGGCAAACCAAATACCCGTGTTCCACCCAACAGCAGCTTAAGCAGTAAAACATTACAGATGCAACTGAAGCCCAGTCTGACTCCTCCCAGATTCCTTTCTCCTTTCTCTCTCCCTAGAGGTTACCACTATCTTGAATGTGGTGTTTGTCTTTCCCACAGGTATGAAGCCATAAATGATACAGTAACAATGTTTTTCATACGGTTATTTTACAAATTTAATTTTATATATTCTTTTGAAAACATAATACCTGCACTACACAATTCAAAACTATAAAAAGATATACAGTGACATGTCCCCCTGCTACCTAGTTCCCCTCCCCTGAACAACTAATGTAACAGTTTCGTGTGTATCTTTAAAGAGACACTCTATACATATGCAAGTAGTTACACTCACTTTAATTTGTCCCTGCTCTGTATACACAAATGGTAGGAATACTATATACTTTGTTCTACTATCCCCTTATTTTTTCCTCTTAAAAATACACATTGGAAATTGTTCCCTGTATTATATGAAGTCTCTTGCTTTTTTGCTTTTTTTCCTAATGTCTGCAAGGTATACCACTGTATGGATAAACCATAATTTAACTATTGTCCTACTAGAAAGGTTACTTCCAATCTTCTGTATTTACAAACAATATGGCAATGAATAACTCATTATTTCATACACCTATAGGATAAATTCCTAGAAGCTGAACTGCTGGGTTAACTTTAATAAATACTGTCATACTCTATAGAGGTGGTACCAATTTGTACTCCTACCAGTAATGCATGAGTGTTTTTGCATGTTTTTAAATTTTATATGAATAACATGACTGTATATATTCTTCAACTTCTTGTTTTTGTGGCCTGACCTTATACACTTGAAATTCACCCATGCTGATATATATAGCTCTAATTCACATATCGATTTTTTACTTAAAGAAGCTTTTAAGTAACTTCTTTGATTCATTAGAAGAGTCACCTATTTATCTGAAATTGCAGTTTTATATAGAAATACTCACCAAAGTAATAAATCCATTGTATGTATAAACAACTCATTTGCCAAAGGCTACCCACCCTACTAAAGAGGCATCTTCTTTCGGAACACTAACAAAAACTGTCATTTAAATTTACTGCAATAGTAACATGACTCTGTTCATCCATGCTTTTATAATTGTTCTACCTGGGAGGAAAGGAGAGTAGACACCACAAGGGAGTGGAGACTAACACCCTGACAACCGGAGGGGGTGGGTGGGGAAGTATCTTGGAAATAATAAGATAATTCAAGCATAATCCCAAACTAACCCTAGTTGTCTATTTAAAGTTTCCCCTCAAAATGTTACCATTAAATTACCAAAGGATTTTTTTTAAACCTGTAACAAGAAACAAAATAATTCATATGAATTTAAAGTCCTCTCTGCCCCCCCAATAAGTTTCCTATAAGATGGAATACCATATCGGGAATTTTTCTGCATATCTGTATCACATCCTCCATTAGACTCCTTTTCTATGTTAAATTTAGCAATGTGTATGACTAATTTTAAAACCTCTATCTAATCCAAATTGTCTCCATTGAAATATGTGGCTAATCATATAACTTATAAGAATTCTTGTCAAATTCTTGGCTACTGTAAGTTACCATCGTCACCGCTACAGTGGCTATTTTTGCTTGCTCACTGGGCAGCTATGTCCCCCTTCCTCTCTTCTAAAAAAAAACCATTTCTGTGTAGGTATCTACTCTGTCCCCCCATACTATTCAAGTACTTCAGAAGAAGATGTCCCCCCCACACACACATCCAAGAGTGGGCCATATTCCTCTAAGGGTAATATCATCTCCCCTGCTAGTGCCTACTTATAGGAACACAAGCCTAAGCCAGTTAGCACATGGTATCCCTGGCCAGAGGGACTGATTGAGCCAATGAGACTCATGAGGGCTATGCTGGGGCTTCCTTGCTCTGGACAGAGAACCACAGAAAGAGATGTTCTTGGCTAGGCTGAGTTGCATTTTCTTATTCGGGGCAGAAAGCATCCCAACTGTTTAACAACTTTAAAAAATGCACTGGTTGAAGATTTTGACCACCATCAATTAATGTATTTATGAACAAATGAACCATATCTGTAAAACCTATGATCCTTTGACTAATACTGGCCTTTCTATATTTGGAGAGATTGTTGACTTTGACAGTGTGTGGTATTTCAAGAGAAGCACATGTGGAAGAGTGAAGGTTAAGGAATAGCAGTCGCTGGAGGGATTCAAGGCACAGCCACATCACAGATCAAACCCAGGAAATGAGAAATATCCTCTTGCTTTCCTATCTGCCAGGCCAAAAGCCACCTAGCCAATAAGAAAGTGAGACCTGACTCTGCTCAGGTCTATATTGGGAAAACAATGAGTATCCTAATCCAAACAGAACTCTGGGAGGGGTGAAGGCATCAAAACTGTCATTACTATTTGGGTGGCGTTAACGAGTATTTCTTACAAATACTTATAAACTGAAAGTTTGTAATCGCTAACAAGTAAAGAGACAACATCGCCAAAAATAAATAACTTCAAAAGCACAGAAACATCTTACTGGCCTAATACAGACCCACCCTAATGGCTGTTATTACCCTATTCTGGCATTTGCTTCTTACTTTCTTACATTGTTGGCCTTGCTGATTTTCTTAAGAAGGTTTAGGCAGTTGCTTCCCTGTGGGCTATACAGCAATTTTCCAGTTCTATGACTCAGAAAGAGCAAGAGAAGGAAGGGCTCTCCTCTTCCATCCCTAGATAAAATCAGAAAATGTTTATTTAGCTCCGATAGAGCAAGGCTCAGTTAGTTAATTCACTGTACAGACTTTCACAAACTTTTTTCCCTTTCAAGTCAAATATTTACCAAGAGCTTAGTATATTCAAGTCACAGGCTATTTATCCAAAGCCAATGCATGAATTATTTATCAGTTCCATACTTCCTTCCTCTACATCCCTAATAACAACGTCAAATATTTTGAAGAAAAAATATTTATGCCTCACAAAATTTGCAATTAAACTTTTTGTGCCAGCATTGGTGGACTGGAGAGCAAGTTTGTTATTTCCAGAATACTGTATTGAAACAAGGGTAAGCGATTCCACTTTTCTTTAAAAAAATTTTTTTTTCAAGTAATGTACATAAAACTATTTATTAAAAATATAGATATCCTGTGAAAATAAACGGAAACTAACTGCATCAATGAATTAATAAACACTATCTGGAAGCAAAATCTGCACTGCCTACCAGGTTTGGTAATTCAGAAACACTGAAGGCACGGCGTCTGCATTCAGACCATAAACCAAGGATCGCAAATACATGGAGGAACAGTTACATTCATTAACTGCTCCGAAAAAAATTAGTGATCCTTTCCGACGAGATGGCCTTTTTTTTTTTTTTTTTTTTTTAAACTCTGTAAACTACTCCCCAAAGCAACCTTACTTCGGGGGAGCACATTTCACACTTGAGAATCAGCCAGGGCAGGTAAGTCAACAGCCTTCTGAAGAGGACGGAAATATGGACAATGCCGAGGACGGCCAGGGAACCGATGGGCTGGCCCTGAGCCGAGGGATCACAGCTAGGACGAACGGCGGGCCGCCTCGCCGGGGCTCCCGGCCAAGACCCCGGCGCCCCCACCCGGCTAAGGGAGCGGGTAGTGCAGCCCCCGACCGTCCGGCCTGGGAAAGTTCGCACCTCTGCATCCCCGCCCCTCGCACGGACGAGCCCCTCTGGCCGTCGCACCGTCGCCATGGCGACCAGTCCCCACCCCACCCCCCGCCCGCCCTGGGGGCGCCGCTCCGCAGTCCCGCCGTGGCCTCCGGCTCTACTCCGGCAGGAGCCAGGACAGGGACTGCCGAGCCCGGGGGACGAGGAACGCAAGGGGCGGGGGAGGATGAAGAGATGCGAAGGGCGGAAGTCACCCGGATCCCGGGCTGGGGCCGAGCCTTGCCCCGGAGGTCCTCACCCTTCACTTTGCCGAACGTCCCGACCCCCAGCGTGTCTCCCAGGATGTAGTGGCCGATCTTCACCCGCCCGTCGTGTTTCTGCTTCTCGGCTGTCGCCATCTTTCTCCAGGAACTGAGTCTGCGCATGGCGCCGCGGGAGGGGGCGGAGGGGGCGGGCAAGGCCGCGCCGGGGGCGGGCGGGGAGAGGGTGGGGACGCGGGAGGGGAGCCGCGCCGCCGAGCCGCCGCCCTGCGCCGTCCACCGTGTCCCCGCAGCCGGCCGTCGGGCGCAGACGCTCCCCCTGGCGGGGCTGGCGGGGGTCTCTGGGAGGGGCCCCGGTACCCCGCTCCATGCCCTGCATCCTTGCGGCATGGGACGCCCGCCCACCTGCGCGCGGGAGGGGGCTTCCTGGATTGCAGAGAAGGGCCGCAGCCCTTCGGTTCCTTTCCTCTGGCGGAGTCTCTGCAGGCAGTGGTCTCCCCTAATTATTACTCCGGAGTCGTGGGGACCGCTGCCCTTCCTGTTCCAAGGTGGGGAGATGGGCACTGGGGAAGTTGCTTGGGTAAGGCAGATATGTGGCTTGTTATCAGTGCAGCGTGAATTGAAACATGGCTGGAGACACCACCCTGCCACTGTTTTCTAACCTTTTCGTTTTTCCTGTTCGGATGGAATCTGTAAGCCCCTGGGAGTTGTCCCTTGCATCTTTGATGAAGTTTCCTTTTCCTCCACCCCACCCGCCACCCGCGCTGCTCTTTTTTACTTTGAGCCACTAAGTTGCTATTGGGCACCTCGACAGCTCAAGAAGCGAGAGATGTTGGTCTTTCCTCCTGCTGGATGCCCTCCTGAAATGTCCTCCCCACGACAAGCTCTGTTGGAAGGAGCAGGTTGGGGTTAAGGGTGAATGTGTGTGTGTTCGGGAAGCAGGATGCTACCCAGACATTTGGATGTATAGGAATTAATATTTTTAGATTATCAGTAAAATGTAGACTTTGAACTGAAAACAAGGCTTACAGTTGCATCAACCAAATCAATCGACAAATATTTATTGTACTTTCAGTGAGTAAAAGTCTATACAGATGGGATCATGGCATATCACAGGGGGAGTAAAGAAAGTATGCTTATTTGTAATAGAATTTTAAGTGAGTGTGTTACTCAATTATATTCCTTTAACATGGGCAAAATCAAGTGTCCAAAAAAAGTTTATGTGATCTCAGTTTTGCAGTGTCATAGCATTTGGACAGGTGTCAATGGGCAAAGAGTTAGACTCTTCATGAAAATAATATAAAAGAGAAAAAGACTAAAAATGTTCTTTTTCCTTCCCAGTGAAAGTTACTCAACTCTTCTGGTTTTTATATACTTTATATTTATGAAATAAAAGTAATATGCATTAAGCACAGCTTTGTTCCAAGCAAGGTACTGCAGGAGAGGCAAAAGCCTTTGAGCTTAGAATTACATCAGATAATCAGAGGACATTTACAACTAGCCTTGGATAGATAATCAGTTCCTACTGTATTATGGACTGCACATATTTTGAAGAGCCAAAAAGTTAAGAAATATTTGATTACTGAGATATTTGGGGGGCAGGCAGTGGTTACTGTTGTAATTTTTACTCTGTTGTTTCTTCACCTTTACTGTTTGTCATGTGAGTTTCTGCAGTTTTTTTTCTTTATTTATTTTGGGGCTGTGTTGGGTCTTCCTTGCTGCGCGCAGGCTCTCTCCAGCTGCGGCGAGCTGGGGGCCACTCCCCGCCGCGGCGCACGTGCTTCTCATTGCGGTGGCTTCTCCTGCTGTGGAGCACGGGCTCTGGGCGCACGGGCTTCAGCAGTCGTGGCAAGAGGGCTCAGTAGTTGTGGCTCGCGGGCTCTAGAGCGCAGGCTCAGTAGCTTTGGCGGACGGGCTTAGTTGCTTTGCAGCATGTGGGATCTTCCTGGACCAGGGCTCGAACCCGTATGCCCTGCATTGGCAGGCAGATTCTTAACCACTGCACCACCAGGGAAGTCCCTAAGCAGCTTTTATTAATGGGTTTTTTTTTTGTTTCTTATGTTGAGTTAAAAATGGAATTCAATTAACAATTTCTAAGAAAGTAAATGATAAACCTCCTTTATTCCTTTGCTTTTTCTCTTTCCTTCAGTCCTTTTTAAAAGTTTTTGTCACATTTTCTTCCACCCAGACACTATGGGTAGACACAAAATGAAAAGTCATGGTCCCTACCCTGGAGGAGCTCATAATCTAGGAGGGCAGTTCTCTGTATCCCCCCAACCCCACAATAGATAACATTCACATGTTCAGCATTCTTCCGGGGGTGAAGTAAAGATAAGGTAAACTGTGACTTATACCCAGTTTCCGGACCCATCAGTTGTACCCCTATCTCAACAAAGTATATTGGAATAGAAGTGGGCAGGAGTGACTTTGTAGAAGTAACCTTGAATCCAGTCTAGTTTAGGAGGGGGGAAAAGTAAATTGTTTTCAAATTTCAGTACTTTAACTTTTATTAGCGCAAATAAGTTACAATACATCTCAGCACTGATGAAGACAAACCAAGATGACCCAACACTGTTGTGGAGAACCTCTGGTCTCATGGGGAAACTCACTAGTTTGTTGTCAGCTGCTTCCTCTTTAGCCCTTCAGAGATTCTAAGGGAGCTGTGCACCCTCTTAGTCTTTTCTTGTTAAGGCCATCGCAGTGTTAGTAAACCATACATTGTCAGGGAGATGCTATACTTCCTCAACATCTATCTGTATATGTGGTGGCCAGAACTAAAAATTTTAAGTACTGTGTTGCTATTAATGCAGCCTAATATATCCTTAGTAGTAGTTACATTGTAACTAATATTCAATATTTATTCAACAACGACTAGGTATTAGGCAGATTGCTAAACTCTGAGGACTCAAAAAACAAAGGAATATACTACTGCCTTTGACATGGCCAAGCAAAGTGATAGGTGCTATAATAAAAATATATATACATATGGTCCTAAAAGGGCTTCATGAGACAAGGGCATAACCTTTATCTGCAGAGGTCCACAAAGTCTTTTAAAATTGAACATATTTAGAGGAGTATTAAGAGTACTTTGTACTCAAAGAAAAGGGTGGCATGGGGGATGAAGGAACTTGGGGAAGGCATCCCAGGTGAGAGAAACAGCATATACAAAATCACAGAGGGAAGGAAGCCTTAGACTTTTTAGGGAAGAGCAAAATGCTTACAGCAGACAAAATCCGGATGGATAGAGGGACTGACTAGAAGAAATGAGAGAGAAACAGGACAAAACCCTGAGAAGCCTCATATGTGCTTCTCAATTTCACCATTTACTTACAGACAGTGGTGAGCCATGGGAAGATGTGAAGTAGATGCCTTTTAGAAATGCAATCTTGGGCTTCCCTGGTGGCGCAGTGGTTGAGAATCTGCCTGCCAATGCAGGGGACACGGGTTCAAGCCCTGGTCTGGGAAGATCCCACATGCCGCGGAGCAACTAGGCCCGTGAGCCACAATTACTGAGCCTGCAGCGTCTGGAGCCTGTGCTCTGCAACAAGAGAGGCCGTGATAGTGAAAGGCCCGCGCACCGTGATGAAGAGTGGCCCCCACTTGCCACAACTAGAGAAAGCCATCGCACAGAAACGAAGACCCAACACAGCCAAAAATAAATAAATAACTAGAAATACAATCTTTACCAAGGGAATTGATAGCTATGGTGCCTTTGGGAAGGCAAACTGGGTGACTGAGAGGTGCAAAGTGCAGACTTTTCCCTATGTACTCTTTTGTAACATTTTGGTTTTAAACTTTATGCATATATTACAGAGTTGAAAAAATTAACTGTTAGAAAAAAATTTTTTTTAACTCTGACTTTAGTATGGAGGATAGTTTGGAGAAGAGCAAGACCAATGTGTGTAACAGGAGACTTGCAATCGCCTAGTGAAGGAATGATGGGGCAGGCACCATGTATAAAAAGGAAAAACTCAAGACCTATTTAGATATGAAATTAGTGAGGTACAGAGATTGGTGTGGACAGAGCGGGAAAGGAAGGAATCCTAATTACCTCCCAGGTTTCTGGAGAGATTGTCAGGAGGACGGGGAATGGAGGTTCAACAGAAATAATGAATTCTATCTGTAACATTAAGGCATCTGAGAGACCTTCAGGAAAGATATCCAGGAATGTACGGGTAATACAGGTCTATTAGCCCCAAAAAAGGTCAGTGTAGAGATACAGATTGGGTGTCCTCACCAAACAAATGGCAGAGTAGGGCGGTGAATTTGGGTGAGATCTCCCCAGGTTATAGCGTTAAGGGACCCAAGGACGGAATGCTCACTTAAAGAATATGGATAATTAAGAAGATCCAGAAGCAATGTGAGCCTATGAAAGAAACAGGGAAAAAAAGCCGATTTATGTTAGACATTCTCTAGGAAGTTACAGTGATTAAAATCAGTTTGTGGATAGTTTCCCCCTATTTATCTAGGGTAGATGATTCCCAACTCCTGGTTTGAAATATTTTTAGGTTAAAACTTTTGCAACCCCCTCACGATGATGAATTTTAAGCTTCAATTACCCTTGTAAAAATAGGCCCAGAGCTGTTTTCTAGGGAAAATCTTAGCACTGTTCACAAGGACTCCCTCGGTCCAGCTCTAGGTAAATGTGGTTGGTTAGTCCTGGTTGGGTTCCTTGCTTTTAATAAGAAAATATCAACCCTGCCCACCTCTCAGTTGATTCACTGAGTATCAGGCACATGAATCTGTCCGTGATCAGCAGCACGAAGAATAGTCATTCACCAAAAAAATGTAACTCCAAACTCTTTGCTGCCCTATTCTTATCAGTTAAGGGAAATAATGTCCTTGGATGGTTGCCTGAAGGGTAGGCTGATCGTCTAAATTGTGCCCTTGGATCATCTGAGACTATCAGAGAGAGAGGTCGTTGGATTGTCTGGCTCTGGTTACTGTTAGATTCGTTTTTACTCAGTTTGGTAATACAAGGGGCTGATGACATGTGGACGCCTTGAATAGGCTAATAATTGGGCTCTCTGTTCCAACTAGTAATTCGGTTCCCTTCAAAACTGTATTCTTGAAAAATTTATTCAACGTTTATTTAAGTGGAAAGGCAGAGAAAGAGGATGTCTGGAGCGGTGTCCCAGGAAGCAAAGACCCTGCGGTTCCCAGACCCTAACTTCTTAGGCAGCAGCCCACAGGCCATCTAAGCATGCATTTTGTGGCGTGAGGAGGTCTTATCCCACCCCAAGTGACTTACCAAAGTAGTTCTTTTTAGCTGCATCCTTCCAAGAAGAACTCAGGTAAATAAAGATTAGAGTGACGTTTTGGCGCCCCAGAGATGTGCAGTATTCTTTATAGACTGGCTTCCGGGCCGCAGGCCAGCTCAGCTCCCCCTGCTCTACTGCTGCTGTCTCTGTCCTCAGTGCAGGAGGGTGCTGAGGGCTGCTATGAGACACAGACATGCAAAGCTTCTTTACTTCTGCGGACCCAAATGTACAGCCTACCTCTAACCAAGCACGTCGTTGCTAAAGGCATGCATGTTAGTATTCTAACCTCATCCCTGGATTAACGTATTTTCCTTCCCCTCAGTTCCTTATTTATTTATTATTTACTTTGCTGGATATTATCACTCTCTAGGCTTCCCAGATGCTTTTTTTAAAGTAGACTTTATTTTTAGAGCAGCTTTAGATTTACAGAAAAAAATGTAAAGATAGTACAGAGTTCTCATATACTCATGCCCAGCTTCCCCTATTATTAACACCTGACATTATATGGTACATTTGTTACAATTAATGAAAAAAATAAACCAGTGTTGATATTATATTATTATTTTTTTTAAAAAAATATTAATTAATTAATTTATTAATTTATTTATTTATTTTTGGCTGTGTTGGGTCCCCGTTTCTGTGCGAGGGCTTTCTCTAGTTGCGGCGAGCAGGAGCCACTCTTCATCACGGTGCGCGGGCCTCTCACCATCGTGGCCTCTCTTGTTGCGGAGCACAAGCTCCAGACGCACAGGCTCAGTAGTTGTGGCTCACCGGCCCAGTTGCTCCGCGGCATGTGGGATCTTCCCAGAGCAGGGCTCGAACCCGTGTCCCCTGCATTGGCAGGCAGATTCTCAACCACTGCGCCACCAGGGAAGCCCTATATTATTATTAACTAAAGTCCATACTGTATTCCAATTTCTTTAGTTTTTACCTAATGTGCTTTTTCTGTTCCAGGATCCCGTTCAGGATACCACATTACATTTAATTGTCATGTCTCCTTAGGCTCCTCTTGGCTGTGACAATTTCTCAGATATCTTGGTTTTTGTTTTTTATGACTTGGACAGTATTGAGGTGTATTAGTCAGATATTTGCTGGAATGCCCCACTATTGGAATTGGGTGTTTTTCTCATGGCTAGATTGGCGTTACAGGGTTTGGGGAGGAAGAACACAAACAATGGTCTATCTTAATCACGTCACATCAAAGGTTTATTCGGGTTTCTCTGTAGTAATGTCACTCGTTTTTTCCTCCTTTCCATCCTGCACTCTTTGGAAGGAAATCACTAAGCACAGCCCACACTCAAGGACTGGGGAGTTATGCTTCCTCTCCTTTGAGGTGGGATATTTATTTAAATTATTTGGAATTCTTCACAGGAGATTTCTCTCTTCTCTCCCATTTATTTATTTGATCATTTATTTATAGCAGTATAGACTCATGAGTATTTACTTTATACACTGAGTTATAATCCAGTACTCCTTCATTGTATTGCTCAGGTTGTTCCAGCTTTGGTCATTGGGTGCTCTTTCAGTTGGCTCTTGTATCCCTTTGACATGCCTCCATCAATGTTGTTTTTGTTGTTTGTTTGTCTGTCACTTACTTACTGACACTACAAGATGCTCAACTTGTATATTTCCTGTCCTGGTCCTAGGATCAGCCATTTCTCAAAGATGTCCTTGTTACTTTTATTGGAGAGTGGTATTAGAAACCAAGATTTGGTATTTGGAGTGTAATTGCTTCTAGACCCTCTCAGCTGACAGAGCAAGGAAATATATGTGTGTATTCTAACTAATAAATATACCCATATCTCTATTTCTCTATGTGGAACCACCCCTGTCTATATTAAGCTAAGCATGACTTCATACTGATCCATACAACCAACTCTAATTCATTGCCGCGTAGATTATTCTAGCCATTCCCATTGCTTATCTGTAAATTCCTGCTCCAACAGTGAGAAACCTAGCTTCCATCATCTAACATCCATTTACCTAATTGCTCAATTTGAGTGTACATTTATGGAAGTATCAGAATTATTAACCCTACTCCTGTGGATAACAGTTTTATCAACTTGAGTCCACTGCTTGTGTGCAGTTGCTTTTGTCTTTAGTTTTACCGACTTCACTCACTTCCAAGTGGTAATCTTGAATGCCACCATTTCCTTAGGTAATCACCTATTTCCTCCACCCTCTTCAGTGAGGTCGTTTCATATATGTACAATACAGACAGATTATGTTGTCACAATCTGCATTCCATCCTCAGGTCCCCCAACCTCTGTTTTAACTGCCTCCTAGTCACCCTGCTGGTGAGGGAAGAGTTCCCTCCCTGGGGTTTTGGGAATAGCCAAACACACAACACCCGACACAGGACAGATGACATCAACAGCAGTCTGTTGGCCACATATACTCACAGTCTCTCGGGCAGGAGGGTACCACATAGAGAAGGCACTGCCACACAGAAGTCGCACTCAGGAACGGAAGGAACAACCAGAGGCTGTGGGAGAGAGTTTTGTAGTACCAAGAGGATGAGGTGCCCTCTGGTTCCTGTGAAGAATTTGATTAGTTGTTTGAATAATTCCACAAGTTGGCAGGGAACTGAAACTAACTACTCAGGGATCAGCACTGACTGTGCCTGGTCCCTTCAGTACGGAGAGTTAGAGGTTTAGCTAGAGGAACTTATCTATGGGAAGAGTGGGGAGAGGGACATACAGTTAGGCCATCGTAGGCCCTCCCATTTTTCCCAGGTAATAAACATGACTGTTAAGGCAACACATAATATTGAGACTTTATATTAGGCCTTATACTACGACTTCCCATATGATTTTTTAAAATTTGCATACATTAAGCTTCACTCTGTGCTGTAAATTTTTGTGGATTTCGACAATGTCATGTATCCACTATTTTTTTTTTTTGTATCCACTATTATGGTATCATACAGAATAGTGTCACTACCCTAAAAAATCTCCTGTTGCTTCACACGTTCAACCATTCTCCTCTTTTTCCTGTCTCTATAATTTTGTCTTTTTCAGAATATCATATAATTGGAATCATACAGCATGTAGTATTTTCAGACTGGCTTCTTTCCCTTAGCAATTTCCATTAAGGTTCATCTATATCTTTTCTGTCACACTTAAAGTCTTTTGAAACAAGGAAAATGTAAACTATTTAAAAAATTTTAGAAAGATTGGTCTCCATTCTAAAATATTTTCTTCAAATATTTTGAAATATTTTATACTTTCTAAAAGAATCTTACTAGGATAGAGATTTATTAAAAGTTATGTAAGGGACTTACCGCTTCCACTGCAGGGGGCATGGGTTTGATCCCTGGTCAGGAAACTAAGATCCCGCATGCCATGCAGCACAGCCAAAAAAAAAAAAAAGAAAAATAAGTTGTGTTAAATGTGTTGAGGATATACTCTGAAGAACTGAGCTGTAATATAGCTTTGGTGGATTTTTTTTTTAATATTTATTTATTTATTTGGTTGCGCCAGGTCTTGGTTGCAGCTCACTGGCTCCTTAGTTGCAGCATGTGGGCTTCTTAGTTGTGGCAGGTGGGCTCCTTAGTTGCGGCACATGGGCTCCTTAGTTGTGGCATGTGAACTCTTAGTTGCGGCATGCATGTGGGATCTAGTTCCCTGATCTGGGATCAAACCCAGGCCCCCTGCATCGGAAGCACGGAGTCTTAACCACTGCACCACCAGCGAAGCCCCTGGTGGATTCCTTAAAACTAATAAATTATATAAGAAAGAAAAGAGAGTTAAAGACCTGATTTTTTTTAGTAAAGAATATTATTCCTTACCTATGTGACCATCATGTGAAATTACTAATGTAATTCTCATATTCTCTATCTCTATTATTTCTCTTACATAAAATAAAGCACAATTAAAGTACATTGTAACATGTGTAGAGTGTTTAATTTCAAAAATTAAGTTGGTTTTATATGGGAATTCAGGAATTTTTTATATGTTAGGAATTTGTTCTAAGTCTAGTATATTTTATTTTTACTGAAATGTTTCTAGATTGCTTGACTCTGAAATTTTAACATGGAGAATGTTCTAGGTGCCTTACTGGATTAAGTACATTATAATTGACCTTTATAAGAGGCTTTTTGTTTTGCCTGGAATTAATACTTTGTCATGGTTTTTACTTGCTTAGATTTCTAAGTACTTATTGATTCAACCCGAACTTCCACCAATTGTCTAAAATCTCTCAAAGACATGGAACATGTGATGTGTATTATCAGTCTAAGGTTCTTGAACTCTCCTAGAGCTTTCTTACCTGCTTCAGTTGTTTACCTTCTATACCTGTCTCAGAGTTCTCATCTGAGAATCCCCTTCAATATTGTCCTGGAGAGTCCCTTCCCTTTCTCCTATGTTGGGTTTATTGTTTCCTAATGCCGTGGTTTCCATTTTTGTTGTTTGTTTTTGTCCTTTCTCCCTGGTTTTGGTGGAACAATCTCACCAGTAGTTTTATGAGAAAGCCTCAGGGAAGTAAAATTTTCTGAGAGCTTATGTGTTTGAAAATGTCTTTATTCTACCCTTATACCTTATGGTTTGGTTGGACATAGGGTTTTAAGTTGTAAAGAATTTCCTTGAGGGTTTTGAAGTCATTGCTCCATTGTCTTCTAACTTCCCTTCTTTTTTTTTAGACAAGTTTTTTGAAGTGTAATTGACATAAAATAAATCTCACTCTTTTTAGGTGTAGGTTTCAATGTTTTGAAAAATGTATACTATTGTGTAAGCATCACCACTATCAAGATTTAGAATAATTGCATCACCTGCCAGAATTCCCTTTTGACCTTTTAATTTCTGTAACTATAATTTTGCAGTGGCTTCTCTTGTTGCAGAGCATGGGCTCTAGGCACACGGGCTTCAGTAGTTGTGAAATGCGGGCTCAGTATTTGTGGCACACGGGCTTAGTTGCTCCGTGGCATGTGGGATCTTCCCGGACCAGGGCTCAAACCCATGTCCCCTGCATTGGCAGGCAAATTCTTAACCACTGTGCCACCAGAAAAGTCCCAATACTACACTACCTTGACTACTGTAGCTTTATAGTAAAGCCTTTTTTTTTTTTGGTTTGTTCTGTTTTTAAGCAGTTGTATTGCTATTCCATTGTAAAGATGTACAGTAATTTGTTTAACTCAGCCTCTACTTAGGGGATTTAGTTGTTTCTATTTTTTATATTACAGATAATGCAACAAATGCCCATGGGCATATAACTCTGTACCCTTGTGATAGTGCTTGTGTGGGGTACGTGTTTAGAATTGGGAATGCTGGATCAGTGTTTGCCCACATTTTCCCCTAGTAATTGGGTCTAGTTTCAGGTATAGATCCATTTGGGTAAGACTTATAGTGTAATTAACTAGGCTGTGCTTGGCTGTGTTCTAAGGCACTGTCTGATCTTGAGCAGTGCCTTGTGGCCTATGTGTTAAAGCAAAGATTTCCTGCTTTCCTCTTTGGTCAGTTCATGTGAGCTATAGAAAGATGCTTCCTCGAGAACACAAAAATAAGAGTGCTGTCAGAGAGTGTCAGAACATCAGGGGCATTCTGCCTGTTTGACAGTTATACTTTTGATCAATTGGCAAGCCTATTTTCAAACAATTATTAATTTAATCTGGGAGTGGATTAGTCAGTTTGCTGATCAACCACAGAGGCGGGTGAAGTGCATGGTGTGGTGGAGAAGTTGAGTAGATGGAGAAATTAAGGCCTTGAGGTTGAAACTGAGCTCAAGTGGTAGGCATCTCAGGACCATGCTTTCTCTGCTCCCTCTGCCTTTCAACCTAATGCACAACAAGTAGCTTCTGAACCTCAATCAAAGATAATCCCCCAGTGGTTAACCCACCCTACCTGAATAATGAGTTGACTGTAATTTTATTTTAAACATGACTTGGGCTTATGCATGACCACTCTCCCCTCTTCCTACCCTTCTTGGTTCACTGATATATTCCCAATGCCTAGATCAGTGGCTGGCACATAGACAGTGTGCAGTTTACATTTGTAGATAGAATGTTGTTAAAAATTAGTTTATTGAATATACATTTATCTTGATGATTTGGTTAACAACAGCTTCCCCTGAGAGATAAGCCACCCTCATTGTTCTGATCAAATCAAATTTCTGAGCCTACAGTGCTGTAGAGTCTCTAGCATATAGCAGACACTACTGACCACGGTGAATTCACGAAGATACATGTTGTCTTATAGGGTTTTGTCTTCCTGCTATTATCAGTGATACCCATTATCCAGGAATATTACCTATATAGTAATAATTATGATCACTAACATTTATCAGACTCTTACCCTGTGCCAGGCACCATGCTGAACACTTCATATGCACCATCCCATTTTATTCTCACAGCAACACTTCACAACGAACGTTATGAAGTAGGTACAACTGTAACCGAAAGTGGGGTCCGGCTGCTCGCCACTCAAAAGCAATAAAGAGGTAAGGTTGGTGGAAAGGAAACTTTGCTTTATTTTGGACGCCGGCAACCCGGGTGCGGGGGTGGTGCGGATACCTGTCCAAAGGCCGACTCCCCCCCCCCAGCTGATAATCAGGGGGCAAGAGCTTTCATAGGCTGAGGGAGGGGGCTACGTGCAGAAACAATACAGTCAGCTCTGACCGTCATCTTGAAATTGGTCATCGGTGGTCTGACCAGCGTCATCTTGACTGTTTTAAGTACGATTAATCTTCAGTTCCAGGGTTGGTTTGTTCCCATTTCCTTGAGGCCAATTCTTGGAATTGTGGCAGCTTATGTCATGGCTACAGTCTGGCCATCACGTAGTTAACTTCTTCCTCCTGGTGAGGGTTTCAGTATCTATACGACAGCTCACAGGACATGGCTCAGAATATTATCTATAGCCCTTGAGGGGGAACTAAAGGTCCTTGACTTTGCTTAATGACTGAACTATTATTATTTAGTCTTGTTGGACTGTCTTTGTTTCTGCATTTTCTCACTTCTCTGATTAAACTTATTCTTTGGCTAAAGTTTTTCACAGACAAAAGGCAGGCTGAGGACATGGGGGGCAAGGATCATAGGGTCCTGCTCCGTTTCACAACTTTTGTACCATTTTACAGGTAAAAATCTTGGCTTAAGTTAATTGACCTAAAAGCCAGTAACTTTGTTTTGATTTTACCTATATACTTACATGGTGAATGCAGCATTATTTTACTTTTTAAAAAATATTTATTTTTTTATTATTTGTTGCACCGGCTCCTTAGTTGCGGCATGTGGGCTCCTTTAGTTGTGGTATGCGAACTCTTAGTTGCAGCATGCACGTGGAATCTAGTTCCCTGACCAGGGATCAAACCCAGGCCCCCTGCATTGTGAGCGTGGAGTCTTAACCACTGTGCCATGAGGGAAATCCCAGCATTATTTTAGATGAAGACAACTTTAGCAAATGATGACTCAACCCCAAAACACTAAACTTGTTATTGTTTAGGTTTGGGCTACCCAGTAGGATAGTCACCACCACATGCAGCTATTGAACATTTGAAATGCAACTAGTCCGAACCGAGATGTGTTGAAAGTATAAAATACACACTATATTTTGAAGACTTAGTGTGAAAAAATATATATAAAATATCTCAATTTTTATACTGATTACAAGATAAATAATACTATGCTGGGCATAACTTTAAATAAAACATACTATTAAAATTAGCTTTACCTCTTTTACATTTTTAAATGAGGCTGTTAGAAAATTTACAACTACATATGTGGTTTGCATTTGTGGCTCGTGTTATATTTCTACTAGACAATGCTTGTCTAGCACATTTTAGACATTTATATTGGCCAGTTCAGCACAGATTTTACTCAGATTGAATCTGACAAAAAGCTCTAAGCTGTATCAAAATGATTCTTGGTGATTCAGAAAGAGGCCTACAGTTTCTCCAGGACCAAGCTCCCCGAGTATGGGGGCTTTCCCAATGCCAGGCCCCTGCAGTGTTGGTGGCTTCTCCAGTGCCAGGTTCCTGCCCTGTGCACTGGCTAGGTGCCCCTAATGACCAGAAGCTTTCCCTGGACCCCCTTCAGGCAGCTTCAAAACAGAACATTGTTGGGCACGGCACCTCCCCATGAATGGCTTCCCCGCCATCACCCTTCTGGTGGCTTCCCAGCAAGTCCCAGAAACAAAACACTTCAACATCCAGTGAGCTATGCTGCATCTTCTCAGACATCTGGATCTCAACTCGGGGTGGGGAGGCCTCTTTCCTGGGTGCTCTATCTCTGCTCTAGTAGTGGCTGCTTATTTCTGCTCTTCCTGAAGAGTTTTCAGTTTTTCCTAGCCAATCCCTTATTACCCTAATCCCTTAATCTTTTCCTGTTCAAGTTACTATGTGACTTCTGTCTCCTCATTGAACCCTCACTGGTATACCAGCTATTTTAACTGGATGTTTGTATTTTTATACTCTGCATGTTATTTGTTTATATATGTATATAATTACCATGTTTTGAGCAGTAACTGAAGTTTTCTTATTTTGCAAATACTAAATGACTTTTCTGTGCTTGCATCTGCAGATTTTAGTATTGGTCTAAATTCAAGTAATTGAAAAATACCAGAAGGCATCATGTGATAGTCTTTTTTTTTTATTTTTACTTTTTGGCTGTGTTGGGTCTTCGTTGCTCTGCGTGGGCTTTCTCTAGTTGTGCAGAGGGGGGCTACTCTTCGTTGTGGTGTGTGGGCTTCACATTGCGGTGGCTTCTCTTGTTGCAGAGAACGGGCTCTAGGCGCGAGGGCTCAGTAGCTGTGGTGCACGGGCTTAGTTGCTCCGCAGCATGTCGGATCTTCCCAGACCAGGGATTGAACCCGTATCCCCTGCACTGGAATTCTTATCCACTGCGCGACTAGGGAAGTCCCATGTGATAGTCTTTAAATCTGCCTATATAGTTCATCTACTTAGATTCGAAGAGTTGTCTCTGATGAATGTGAAATTTATTCAAAATTTAGCTGTTCAAAAATTTTAAACTATTGATGATTTTACTCTGTAGTATATTCTCATAGGACTTTTTTGGGGGGGGAGAGGGCAGGAATCAGGAAAGGGCAGATTTGCTCTGATCAAGATGACTGGAAAATGGCTTGCTATTACCTTTAAAGAGTTAATCCAGTGCTAAAATTACATGTTAATGAGATGTCTGTACTATATGATGTATGACTAGCACTGTGGTTCCACACCTAGGCCATAGATGAGTAAGTATTCTATTTAATAAAGACAAATTTTCTACAAAAGGAATCTTACATTGTACAATGTCTGTATTAATTAAATGCATTCCAACAACACTATTGTCAGAATCCTTATTACCAGAAAAAGAAAATATATACCTTTCACAATCTCTCTGTGCATTAGTTTGCTCCTCTCCAAAATAAAGGAGTTTTATTACACCATCTCAAGTCTCTTGCAAATTTAAAAGCACTGTGCCATGCTGTGCTACCTCAGAGGTGTATGTTCCCAGAGGTTTCTCTCTCCAGAGTCATCCTAATTGAACAGTACTTCTCTCTGAGGCTTCCTGCTTCCTGCCTCTCTCCTGCCTTGGGGAGCTGCTTCTCCTCTGAGGGCTGCTCCCCTGCAAAACAGGGACCATAAACAGTTTCTGCTCTGACTATGCCCTCTCCACTCTTGAGGTGGCTGAGCCATTTACTGACAGGCCATCCTTCCTCCCATTTGCCCAAGATGGTCATGTTTCTGAAACAGTACTATTGGCCACCTGGTATTAATCCCATTTGCTTCTTCCTCAGCCACCTCTACCACTTGATGTAACTTAAGGAAGCTGGACCTTTCTCCAATACCGTTTTATCAGTTGTCTTTTTTACAAAAGACCTTTCCCCTAAAGGCCTTAATTTCCTCCACATAACTCTAGAGTTCAAATCATTTTAAACATTTTTGAGGGCAAATCACACACTTTTTACATGTGCTAGATGTTTATTTGCAGAGCTATATAAATGTAACACTATTAGATTAGGTCTCTGAATTCCCTGGTGGTCCAGTGGTTAGGACTTGGCGCTTTCACTGCAGTGGGCCCGAAGTACCAAATTAGACAGACACACGAACACACACACACTGGAAATGTATACAAGAACCATTTTTTTTTAAATTGAAGTATAGTTGTTTTACAACGTTGTGCTAATTTTTGCTGTACAGCAAAGTGATTCAGTTATACATATATATGCATTCTTTAATATTCTTCTCCATTATGGTTTATCAGAGGATATTGAATATAGTTCCCTGAGCTATACAGTAGGACCTTGTTGTTTATCCATTCTGTAAGTTTACATCTGGTCACAGCTTTTAGAATCCTCAGCCAGATCAAGGATATAGGGGGGTCCAAGGGAAAGACTGGTAAAGAAATTTCTTTGAAGAGTTAAGTATTCAACTCAACCTCCCTGGAAAAGGGGGTTACTACCTTCTAGCTCTAAACCTAGGGAAGGAAACTTCAAAGGAACCACTCAGAGAGCTTGGAAATTTGCTTCCTGCAACCGTTTTGGTGGGGGGCCAGGAGAGTGCTGCTGCCATGCGATCTCCCTGCACTTAAGAACTTGTTCAGGCCAGGGAGGTGGGAATGTTTCCTGTGGACTAGATGTGGGCCACTCAGGAGAGAGGGAAAGCATGGGATAATTTTGAATCCTGTCCATAGGGCCCTCAGAGGTAGAGAAAACCTCAGGAGAAAGAGGTTGGATCCTAGGGGCTAGGAAGGAATCACAAAAGACTATTCTGAATTAAGATGGGAACTACAGGAAAGGTCATACAAATGCCCGAGAGGAAAAGTTTAATAATCTGCAGGGTCCAGACATTGTTTACCCACCCAACCAAGGAAGAACCAGCCTCCATCCCACCTCTCCTTCCTCCTCCTGTCTACTCTTTAACCCCACTGAGGAGTGAAATTGCAGCTCACAAGCCCCAGAGAATGTATACAGGGGGAAGGCTGAGATCAGAGGGACCATGCCCCCTTCTCCACTGCTGGCTCCAACCCAAAGGAGGCCCAAGCTGGAAGATGTGAGATAAGGTTAAGTCAACTTTGAAGTTTGACTATAACATAGGACTGGAAATTTTATTTGAAATAAAAAAATAACTTACTGAAATAAAACTGTTTTTACAACTAATCATGACTGGAGGGTATTTTTTGTTATCTGTGAATAATCCAAAAAAACAAGGGTCAGACCAAGTCTTCATCCTGGGGCACAAGAACATATTTCCACTGTATAAAGATGAGGACACAAAAATAAAACTGTTTTTACCTCAATCCATACCATGCCTGTGGTAATCTACATGCCACCTGCATACATGAGAACCATTTTTTTTCACTGGTATTTTCTTTGAACAAGACATACCATACCATACAAGGAAGCTTTTGCTTCAGATTCCATTCTTGGTTCCTGAGGTTGATGGCCTCTGCCCTGTGCTTCTCTTAGATTATGATCTGAACTACCTTGTTTTGAGGAAAAAAAACAACAAAAATATGAAATATAATCCACACGTAGTACGAATGAGAAAGAGAAAGCTCCTTATCATTTAACTTGGTAAGAGTTAGGGTTGGGATCTTAGTTCCCTGACCAAGGATTGAAGCCGGGCCCTCAGCAGTGAAAAGAGTCCTAACCACTGGACTGCCACAGAATTCCCATAATTTAACTTTAACCACCTTTCTAAAGGTTCCTCCACTCCCAATCTATCACACTCTTTATATCTTTGTCTTCACAGCACTTATCACTACCCGAAATTGCTTACCTGTTCTAGGTCTGTCAACCCCCAACACACACACACATGCTATCGAAATCTTAAGTCAGACAAGGACCCTTGTCTGCCTTGTTTTCCACTTGTATCTCCTTGGCCTAGAACTGCTTCTGACACATAGAGGTCACTAGATCTGGTTCATAAGGGGCACTGTATCAATAGAAATGAAAGGGAATCATAGAACATCTAGGTTCTTCCAAAAGTGTCTGTTTAATTTTAAACTCTTGGTTTCTCATTGCCCAATCTCCCCTGAACCTCTAGCAGGTTGGCTTTGTTCTTGATGCTCTATTGAAACAAGGTTTATGGAAGTAAACACTAACCTAAATTTTGCAAATCCCGTAAGTCTTTTTTTTTTTTTTAATTTTAAAATCTTTTTCTCCTTGGCCTCAGCCACATACAATACTTGGTTTGTGTGACTCAACCCTATCCTTGGTCCTGGGCTATTTCTGCAACCACTAGAGTCAACCATCAACTTCAACCATGTCAGTGGTTGC
This sequence comes from Balaenoptera physalus, assembly GCF_965194825.1. Lineage (NCBI taxonomy): Eukaryota > Metazoa > Chordata > Mammalia > Artiodactyla > Balaenopteridae > Balaenoptera > Balaenoptera physalus. The sequence continues at coordinate 143,568,588 of NC_138890.1, read as the reverse complement.
TCCCACTGCATCTCTAACATTGCCTAGCACATAGTAGCAACGTATGTATTATGTTGAACAAATTAATGAACCACTCTCTCTCGTGTCTCCTATGGACATCTCCCCAAATCGTTCCTTGAGCCTCTCCAAATTGTCTTTTCTTTCTAGAGTATCTGTATTTTCAAATGGTTTCAACCATTACTGAGTCAAGGATGGTTTACTGAAGTTAATCAGTCAAGAAACTGAATCCTCAAAAAAAGAGAAAAAGAAAAAAGAAAGTCCTTTTTTTCTCATCATTTCTAAATGCCTACCAGGTCTCACCATCACCTCATACCTCCATTTAAATTGTCCTCACCATTTTAACCCCTAAAATCAGTTCTCTTTCACAACTCTCTGGTCATTACTTCCAAATGCAGACCTCCAGCCCAGGCTTCCCACTTGAATAGCCACCAGGCTTACTCACTTCTTCCAGTGAACTTCCTCTTGGTATCCCACAGGCAACAAAACCTAACTTTAATATTTTCCCCCTTGTTGCCTCCACCCTATATTCCCTCAGTGAATGCACCACCTCCTTGCCCCCTAGTCCAAAACATCCAAGACTCCTTCCTACCTCCAATATTTCTGAGGCCTACCGCACTAGACACAATGCTACGTTTTTTAAGTTATTATTATTATTTTATTCATTTTTGACTGCTCTGGGTCTCCGCTGCGGCTCTCGGGCTTAGTTGCAGTATGTGGGATCTTAGTTCCCTGACCAGGGATTGAACCCGGGCCCCCGGCATTGGGAGCATGGAGTCTTAACCACTGGACCACCAGGGAAGTCCCGCTATATTTTTATATGTGATCTCATGGAAGCCTCACACAGCCTATGATACAGAAGGAAGAGGGGGCTTGGAAGCTACTCCCTTTGATTCAAGTTTTACATGTTCTCAGTAGACACATTCCCCCCTACAGCCAGCCCCACTGCTACCTTAGTCCACGACCTCATGATTGTCAGACTATTTAAGAACCTGTTGCCTGGTTTTCCAGCTTCAAAACTTATCACATCCATACCATCATCTTCCATCACCATCATATTAATCTTGCTAATGATAACTAATCATGCCATTGTGTGTGCTTAAAACCTTCCAATGATTTATCATTGCTTCAAGCTAAAGTCCAAACTCCTTAGTATAATACTCAAGACCTTCCACAATCTGATCATCCTCACCCCTCTAGATTCTTCTTACCAACCCCCTCACATTCTCTCGACCTGACAAACCACAGTATCTGTGACTGAAAGGCCAAGTAAACACACAAAACATTAAGACATGTTCCTGGGTCTCACTTCAGATACCCTTTGGCGACACCCATCTGGTCCTGAGTATCCTCTGCCCAAGAAACACAAATTCCTTAGTTGTGGCATTGGCCCCAGGCATCTTCTGTCAGATTGAGGTCCACTGTCCAAACCAACTTTGACCCTCAGGACATGATGAGATACGTCAGATATGAACTTCCTGCAAACTAGTATTCAATGAACCTTAATCCACCTGCTTGCATTCTATACTGAAAGTGTTAACCCAGCTCTCTCTCTCTCCCACTGCTGCTCCCTGAGTCTTAAAATTAATTTTAACTGTGATCGGAGCAGCTTTAATTAGTCTGTGAGCCACCTATGATCTATGGAGATAATTACCATTGCATCAATTTCCCACTGAAACCCAACCTATTTGTCAAGGGTCATAGGCACTGGCAAACGAGATAAGCTCACCTTACACTCAAACACACTTTCTTAATGCATCACTGCCCACCTCTCTCACAACCCCTTTGTGCCAACTGTTTTCTGGCCCAGGATTTAGAAATTCCACGTCTTCAGGTCAGTGCCCACTCACCTCAAGGCCTAATATTTATTCCATCCTGGGCATTACCTATCTTAATGGGCCTCTCCATCACTCAGGAACCAACCATTAGTAACACCGGAAGATTTCAGAAAGATCTTAATACCAAGTCAGATTATTTCAGTACTCTGAAGCCAAAGTATATTAAAACCACTATTTTTGTAGGTCAAAAGCAATTTCATAAACTTGAACCTACCATACCAACTTTAGGCCGCAGCCACTGTATAAGCACCTTCACTCACTTAACTCGGAAGCCCATAATGTTAAGACCTCCAGCTTACAACTGCACAGGCACAGCAGTAACATCACACTAACAAATGTCAACTGGATCCAGGAACCATGCTCTCAATTATGCATCCCTAAAGTACAGAGTACTGAGTCATTATATTGAGTCTCACATACTGGGAGGAAGCCCAATGTAGATTTAGATCAGCAGGGGCTTCTGTGGAAGTCAAGTGTAAGCTAAGACCTGAAGGATGAGTTAGGAAAAAAGCGGGAGGAAAGAAATTAGCTAGAATTTTGTGAATGCATTCTAAAGGTAAGATTGGTGAGGCAGTGATGATCATGAAGGCCCCTTCAAGGTCAGGTTAAGGACGTTATACTTAATACAATGGGAAGCTAAAAGCTAGGACTGCACAGCATGGCCACACTGCTACTTTATGCCAGTTGTTCCAACACTTACGCTGTTTAATTAATGTTCTGTTCTCTCATTCAGCAGTCCAACAAACTCAGCCTTGTCTTCACTTCAAAAAACTGTAGAGCAGTAACACCAGAACTGGGAAAGCAAGGCAAAAAAATTCAGAGCACTGAAAATCAATCATCACCCAGCTAAGGGTTAAAATAATTCCAGGGATCTACTTATCATTGCCTTTAGCCTACAAATATTAGTTTATACTTGGCCTTCCTTTACATTCTACTCAATCCACTGCATTTGTCTGTGGCCCTACAAACCTTCTTCCATATTTTGTTGTTGACTCACACTAAGCAGGTTGCTTTAGTTTTTCACTTAGCTGACCACCTTAAACGGCATGCACAGCCTATAACCTAGGTGCCAAGCAACAGTTAAGATCACCTTTCCAAAAATCTGAAAAAGTATATGCATAGCTGCATCACTTTGCTATACACCAGAAACTAACACAATACTGTTAACCAACTATACGCCAATAAACATTTTAAGAAAAAAGAAAAAATCACCTTTCTGAAATACAATTCATTGAACTCCTATCCTTCACGTTCTCACCGGTACTCCAAAGCCTATCGTACACGATTGACAACCACTCCCCAAACACCACAGATGTAACTAAAAGAAATTAAGTTATACTCTTTCACTTACACTAACATTTTAAATATCCGTATGTGTTGTACTAAGAATTGTACTACGTAAATTCACTATATTCTTCACATCATCTGCCAGTGTTGTCTGCTTGAAGGAATCCTGGAATTCTGCTTGTTCCTTGTCCTCTTAAGCAGTACCACAACCCAGTTCAAAAGTTACTGTTCCAGAACAGCCACTTAACAAGTAAATCTGATTTTAAGCTGTCCCATTTGCAAACCTATATAAATCATCGATACAAGCCTATTAAAAATACCTTAGCACACCAGACACTTTTTTAAAACCGGAACATTTATTGCGTGACTAATAATTGAAATCCTTAAGATGAACTGGATGCTGCAACAGCTGCCCTCTTGGGTTTAGGTGTTGTTCCTTCACGGAATCCATGCCTGCACCGTGTTAAAAACAAGAACAGTTACTTCAGCAATGCCAACACATACATTTTAATTTTTGCTAAAACAGATTTTTATGAGCTTATCTCAGTTAAATCTGAAATCAATATTGAATTCATATGTTCAGACATTTATTTTTACAACATCACTGATAAGCTGCAGTATTTACTTCCTTCTGCTTCAAGATAGCCATTTCAGGAATACAGATAACTTTAATTAGAAAAAATAAAGAAAAAAGGGCAACATATTTGGTTGTACTGATCACTGGGCCAGCATTTCCCCACCACTTAAGATTCCTAAGGCATTTGTGAAAACGGGTTCTTAAATTACGAGCCAGAGATCCTACTTTCCTTTAGCCAAAGAAAAACAATGTGTTTAATGGTAGACATTTTCTCAACTGCTTAACTACTCTATATCGTAACTCATTTAATATTAACACCTACTTGAAGTGTACCGTTATCCCTCTTTTGAGGGACAGACAGGTTAAAGTTGGCTTCAATTCATGCTCTTAACTCTTACATTGAACTAGCAGACCACTGAATCCTAAGCCTATACTACTGTATAATAGTCTTATACATTAGGAAGTGCAAAGCGCAAAGAAAGGTCACTTCAGCACATGAACACAAGCGCATCTAAGGGTGTCATGTTTACAAACGCCCAAACTGTCTTGAGGTCTTTTAAAATTTGAAAACCTGGAATTGAGCGGCAGAGGTCAGAAATTCTGCTAAATATCCTACCCTGCACAGGACAACCGCCCTCCCCAACAAAGAAATCACCTCAGCTGAGACCTTACATGGGTTAACCCCTCAAAAGCTACCACTAAAATGCAGTTTCTCTGTTTAGTCTAGATGGGGGCTGAAATTAAAACTCTAAGGCCTCTCTTTAAGTAATAAAAGATATAAAATTTCTTTCTACACAAACGCAATAGCAACTGACAGTTTTCTAAGGCAGACTTGCCCAAAGCCACAAAACCCTAAAGTCTCCTTTATGCACGATTATCTTGACAAATTTTGGTAGGAAAGTGAAATGTAGGTATGCCAACAAATGTCATCACATTTTCTGGAGTCTAGCTCCAACTAAGCCCCGGCATGTATAGCTCATACTACTGTTTACTGAGAGATTCACAAGATCTAAACTAACTGATCTGAAGGTTATGGTGGCAGAAGAGAAAAGTTCCTTGCTAATACCTCATCCCACCAACCAGGGCAGTTGAGAGGCTAATTATGCAAGCTCACAGAACCAACTACAACTGAAACATAAAAACTGTACCTGAATCTGCGGTATACAATTTTTAGGTGCCTCATTCGACCAGTCCCGGTGGTATTTCGTCTTTTAGCTTTAGCACTCCAGTTATCTAGAACACACATTCAGGTGAAGGTTCTATAAGGTTTTTCCCCACACACCTTGTAAGCACAGTCGGTCAATATACTTAAAAATGCCTGCCCTGGGTTTTAACCCCACTTCATCGCTATGCAGGTGCCCCATTCTGCTAGGGACCGCCTAAGGCTCAGTCATGCCCCACTGAGGTACAAAACAAACACGGGACAATTCTCAACGCCAGGATACACTCTACCAGAGTCCCGTAAATATGCACTTACACTTCCTCTTCCGCTTGGCAGGGTAGCCACATTTACCACAGGTCGACTTCTGCAGGTGGTAGGCCTTAGAGCCACAGCGGCGGCACAACGTGTGCGTCTTATTCCGACGCTTTCCAAACGAGGACGTTCCCTTCGTCTACAAGTTAAGGGGACAGACGATTCTTCAATCTGGCAATTTCTACACACGTTCTTACGTTTTCAGTTAAAGAAACACCATGACAACCACAGGGTCTCCAACTGTGGGAATCTGACTTTTCTTTTTTTTTTTTTAAATGTGGTTTATTTATTTTATTTACATGTTTTCAAATCCACTGCAATGTATTAAGAATTCAAATGCTATAAACACAGCAAAGTCTGACTTTTCTTAAACGCTAAATCAGAAACCTCTACCGGAATTTCACGTCATCTAAAGCCCCCTGCAAGAGTTGCTGTGTTTTGAAATCCGCTACGTTATTAAAAAGAAGAAAAAAAGATATAATGCAAAAGACGAGATAACGCGGTTTTCCTACCCAACCCTACTCCAAAAACTAAGAGCTCCTGCCCAGGGACCACCGCCAACGATTCCTTGGCTTACAGAGCCCAACACTCTCAAACTATGCTTCTTCTGTCCTTTCCCATAGGAGCAGGGCTGTGCGGGCTCCCCAAAGGTCAGACAGAAGCAAGGCGCCTAGACCAGCTGCAGCTCCACGACTGCAAGCCCCGCACTCCCAGACAGATAAGGACCATTCTTCTGCCTCTCGAGGGCCACCGCATGTCCCTTTCCTGCCCACCGGCTCCCATTATCGGAAACCTTGCCGGGCCCCCACGGACAGCAAGGAACGCGGCGCAGGGCGCTAGGATGGAAGCCGATTCCGAGAGCCCTTGCAGACCACTCACCATCTCGCTTCTGCCGCCGAGACCAAAGAGACCGAAAGAGAAGTCACTTCCGCTATATCGCACTCAGAAGCTTCCGCCCAGCAAAGTACTTCCGGCGGGGCGCGGTGCACCGCTCTCAAGCGTCCGTCGCTGCAGCGTGGGTGGGGCCGAGAGGAGGATCCCGAGCCAGGCGGGGCCAATAGAAGGTTCAGAGGGGCGGGGCTCACAGCTTTCTGGGTCCGGGGTGGGCGTCTGTGTAGGTTTCGGGGTGGGACTGGGGTTCTTCGCCAGGTTCTTCCTCAGTCCCGCCGGAAGCTTTCGGCTGACGCTGATCATCGCCGAGAGGTCGCTAGGAGGACGGAGCTGGGCTCAGAATATGAAGAGAAAGGCAAATAATGTTTTTTTCTAACTGTAGTACTTTAGAGGCAAATGATTTGATCCCCAATCTTGTTATGCCAAGGAATCAGACGTGGAACTTGTTAAATATTGTTTCCTAAACTCTAACGTGAGGAAATCTGGTTCAGCAGCTTTGGATGGGGCTTGGACATCTGTACTTCAAAACACTATAGTGTTAATGTTGGTGGTTCCCAGGCCTTCTTGATAAACGCTAATCCACTTGTAACCTTCTTGCCTAGGAAAGCCCCCACCCTCGCAAAAGGATAAAATATCCTAACATTTAAGAGTTAGGGAAAAACGATCCTAAATGTGCGTGCTTTCTAAAGGAAACAGAATTCGTGACCTATCACTTGTGAAATACTGGCAAAGTTTATTAACTAACTACCAGCAGAACAAGGTGACGTCTAGGAATTAGAGGTTTAATTTTGACAGGTTAACAGTTGATTAGTGCCTAGTCAGTACTAGGCTCTTCTAGAAACTGGGAATAGAAACATTAACAGGACATAGTCCCTGTCTTCATGGAGGTGGTAGGTGGGGAGTAGGGGGTTCAGGGGGAGGTGCAGCCAGGAGAGAGAGAGAGAAGGCCAACATTTGGGTGTTTGGACCATATGGACCATACTGCAGTTCAGGGGAGACTTAACTGGATTAGGTGTTGTATTAGTTCCCCATTGCCATTCTAGCAATTTACCACAAACGTAACGGCTTAATACTAAACATTTAATCAACAAGTATAAAGTTTCAGTTACGCAAGATGAATACATTCTAGAGATCTGCAGTACAATACTGCATCTACAGTTGACAATACTGTATCTTACACTTAAGGACGATAATCACAAACCACCAGCTAGTCTTTAAGCTACAGTCAATCAAATAATTTCCTTTCTTTGCTTCACACTTTATATAGTCTTTCCCCTGGCTCATAGAATGTTACTAACCACTTCTGGTTTGGTGCTGCCCTTTTTGGATCGATTTTTGCTAAAATACACTTAAATTTTAACTATGCCTATTTATCTTTTAATAGGCCCTTGTAAGTACTCTGACCCCACCCAGATAATTCTCTCATCTCCATGTCAGCTGATTAGCAGCCTTAATTGTCCTTTGCCTTGTAACGGTATTCACAGGTTGTGTCATCTTTGGGGAAGATGATTATTCTGCTTAGCACAAGTGTTATGACAAATGAGATCAGTGTAGACTGTTGTTGAACCCAAGTTAGTGTGCCTGAGGCACAGTGAGGCCAAACAAACTGAAACATTGGAGTTTGGAGCAGAGAAAGGACCAAACAAGGAGGACAGCGCAGCGCATGCTCAAAAGACCTGAACTCTCTAGTGGTTTTGGGGGAAGAATTTTTTGGGTTTTTTAAAAAATCATTTATTTATTTTTTGGCCCTGTGGTGCGGCTTGCAGGATCTTATTTTCCTGACTAGAGATTGAACCTGGCCCTCTGCAGTGAAAGCCCAAAGTCCTAACCATTGGACCACCAGGGAATTCCTTCAGGGAAGAGTTTTTAAAGGCAAAATAAGGGCTGCAGGGCATGTGACTTTCTTCTGATTGGTTGGTGGTGAGGTAAGAGAGTGGTGTTCCAGGTTCTGATTGGTTGGTGGTGAGGTAAGAGAGTGGTGTTCCAGCAATCTTGTGCTCAGCCACCCTCCACCTCCACCTGGGGGCCTTAGTTCCCATAGCAGAACTCAAAAATTTGTATCAGATTACTATGTATATCCATTGGGGAGTAACTAAGACTCTGCTTTATCGCTGCACTGTTGTTTCTTGACTGCCTTTCTTTTGTTTCTGCATTCCCTCACTTCCCTAATTAGTAACTGTTCGAATCTACCCTTTGGAACACAGCAGCGAAGATCTAGGAGGCTGAAGCCTTTTTCCTACAGACAAGAAAAGGGGGACATGGAAAGGCTTTTGTACCCAGGAGGGCCCCACAGGGTGCTGCTCGGTTTCAGGAAGGGTAGGACAGGTAGCAACCACTGAGGACACAAATTGTGTGACAGGCACTATGTCCGAGTCTCTTTTACCCCAGACATTCCCCAAACTGTAAACATCAGAGTGAAATATTTTTCCTCCTCTCCCTTTTTGGTGTGCTTGAAATCACACCATTCTGGCCCTGGTCAGGTAGGCCCTTGGCTCTATAGAGGCCTATGAAGCCAGTTTAGAATTTCCAGATTTCTATCCAAATGCCAGGTTTAGGTCGGGAGTAGAATGACTTCTGAAACAGATGATCTTGTTACAGAGTCCAAGCTCTCCGCTTGCCGCACGGCAGGCCAATAAACTGGGAGACGAGGTGCTGAGGCAAAGAATATGACTTTATTTGGAAAGCCGGCAGACTGAAAAGATGGCGGACTAGGGTCCCCAAAAAACCATCTTAGCGGGGTCTGGATGCCAGTTTCTTTCATCGAATCAGCGAGGGGAGTAAAGTAAAAAGGCAAAATAGAGAGGGAGATTCGGGGAGGAAGTAAAGTAAAAAGGGTAAACATCTTCTGGAATGACCAGCCTCGGGGAGGGGATGGTTAATTTCTTCTTTCTTGCAGCCATTCACAGGTGGGTAGGGTTCCCTGAGGCAGTCCATTATGTATGATTATAATAACAAAAGCTACGAAAAGCAAATGCTAAAGTCAAACAGATCCAACATGGAGTCAAAATTGGCTCTTCCCTGTTGCAATCTCTGCTGTTACTTATGGTGTTTTGCCTTTTGGCAGAGTGATAGAGACTTCATAAGTCTTGCATCTGTTGTTCTGATATAGTTCAGGTCTCTTGACTTGACCTGCCTTTTTTTCCTACAATAGATGAAATTAGTGCTGACTTTTCTCTTCAAAAAAAATCACATAATTTAAACTCCTAGCTGCAAACAAAATTTTTACACCCGTTTCACTGTATTTGATGTGAGGGATGTATTTTCAAATCTTCATCTCCTGGCCACCCTTCCCCCAGCTCACCCTTCATCTCCTGGCCCACCCTTCCCCCAGTTTCAGCTTCTGAAACCTTGTAACTCAGATTGGGACTTGAACCCGCGGTGTTTTAACTGAGATCACACACCTCACCTGGTCTCAGGATTTAGACCCACGGTCTTTTCTTGATGTCTCATCACAGAAAGAATTCAGTGAGAGACAAAGTGACAGGTAAGAAGTGGATTTATTTAGAGAGAAACACGCTCCACAGACAGAGCGTGGGCCATCTCAGAAGGCGAGAAAGGCACCAGGGTATGGGGTTGTCAGGTTTTTTAGGGGTGGGTAATTTCATAGGCTAATGAGTAGGAGGAGTATTCCAGCTATTTGGGGGAAGGGGTGGGGATTTCCAGGAATTGGGCCTACTTTTTTTTTTTTTAAATAAATGTATTTATTTATTTTTGGCTGCTTTGGTCGTTGCCGCGTGCGGGCTTTGTCTCGTTGCGGCGAGCGGAGCGGCAAGCGGAGGCTACTCTTCGTTGCAGTGCGCGGGCTTCTCACTGCGGTGGCTTCTCTTGTTGCGGAGCACAGGCTCTAGGTGCACGGGCTTCAGTAGTTGCAGCACACGGGCTCAGTAGTTGTGGCTCACGGGCTCTAGAGCACAGGCTCAGTAGTTGTGGCGCACGGGGTTAGTTGCTCCGCGGCATGTGAATCGTCCCAGACCAGGGCTCGGACCTGTGTCCTCTGCGTTGGCAGGCGGATTCTTAACCCCCGAGCCACCAGGGAAGCCCAGGCCTACTTTTTGACCTTTATGGTTGGCCTTGGAACTGTCATGGTGCCTATGGGCGTGTCATTTAGCTTGCAGATGTGTTACAGTGAGCCTATACTGAGGCTCAAGGTCTAGTAGAATTAGACTAGTCTACCATCTTGAACCTGTTTGGTTCTAATTAGTTTATGTCATGTCCTCGGGCTATGTCGTTCTTTTAAAGGTTTTGCCCTGCCCCCTTCCCTCCTGTTCACTTCCATTTGCATTCTAAGTGTGTGCAATGCAGATTTCCTGTTACCAAGGAACTGAATTTAAACTTCCTCCCCTAAATTTAAATTTTACTGTGAAATATGCAACTTCAAATCAACACTTTTCTTCCCATCAGCTTTGAGATCTCCTGGAGCAAGTTCTTGTGGGAGAGGAGGGTATTTAGGGGGAGCAGTGGGGAGGAGATGGGGTTTGAGAAGCTGGTTATTAGAATACCTTACCAACCAAGTTGAATTAAAAAAAAAAGATTGGCAAACCTACTAACATTGCCAATCAAATTGTTAGTATTAGGTGGGATACATCTCTTGAAACCCATACCTTTGTGACACATTTTAAAACTCTCAACCTAAAGTTAATTTTTAATGTCATATATGGATTCTCTTATTCTTTTCCAACCTTAGGGACACCAGAATTTAATGAATCACTATCCTTGGTTATGCTCAGCATTGGTCCATGCATGGCCTGCTTTCACTTACATGTTTAACTATTTACCTTTAATAATTTAATAAACATCTATAAACTCATTCCCAGATGATATCCTATGTCTAACTCCATGATTTCCCTGTCCTCCAATCCCATCCCATCCCTAGCCTCCCCTAACCAAGGTAACCATCCTTCTGAAGTTCATTTCCTTACTTCTCATTTTATATAATTATATTGATTCCATGTGTATTCCTAAAATGTGTGTGTATGTGTCTGTATTTACATTATTTTGAGCTTTTTAAAAAGGGTTTCATGCAGCATATAATATTTGGGGACTTAAAATTGCCCCTTAATATTGTTATGATTTATTTATGTATGCTGTGGGTCACTGAAGTTCATTCTTTTTCAATGCTGTATATTATATTATATGAGATACCACAGTTTACTCATCCAGTATCCTGTTGATAGTTATTTAGATTGTTTTCAGGTTCTTGTGAACTATAAATGAAAATAAAAACCAACTAGATAGTTTTTTAAAAAATTAAAGTCAGCTAACAAGACAAAAAATGTAAACTATTAAAATAAATAGAAATGTTTAAAGTAGAAGGTATGAATACCACTGTAATCATATCACCAGAGATACCAGTGTTACAATTGGAGTATCTCTTTCCTGGCTGTCTTCTTTAAAATATAATGTATATGTATATACACATATTGTATACATACACTATACACATATTAACTTTTTAAATAAAAATGGGATCTAGGGCTTCCCTGGTGGCGCAGTGGTTGAGAGTCTGCCTGCCAATGCAGGGGACACGGGTTCGAGCCCTGGTCTGGGAGGATCCCACGTGCCGCGGAGCGGCTGGGCCCGTGAGTCACAACTACTGAGCCTGCGCGTCTGGAGCCTGTGCTCCGCAGCCGGAGAGGCCGCGATAGTGAGAGGCCTGCGCACCGCGATGAAGAGTGGCCCCCGCTTGCCACGACTGGAGAAAGCCCTCGCACAGAAACAAAGACCCAACACAGCCATAAATAAATAAATATTTAAAAAAAAAAAAAAAACATCCTGTTCCTTGTTTCAGTTCTAGTTAAAAAAAAAAAAAAAAAAAATGGGATCTATAACTTGTTGTTTTCCATAATATATCATGGATATCACTACTTGTCAATATGTGTAGATTTACTTCATCCTTTTTTTTTTCTTTGTTTTTTTTTGTGGTACATGGGATGAGGGCAGAATGGTTTTGTAGCTTTTGCACTTTATTTAATTTATGTATTTATTTAAAGTCTTTATTGAATTTGTTACAATACTGCTTCTCTTTTATGTTTTGGTTTTTTGGCCGTGAGGCATGTGGAGTCTTAGCTCCCCGACCAGGGATCGAACTCGCACCCCCTGCTTCGGAAGGTGAAGTCTTAACCACTGGACCACCAGGGAAGTCCCTACTTCATCACTTTTAACTTCATTTTGGTATTGCATTGGAACTGAGCAGAACTCTGCACCCCACTCCCACCCCACCCCAAGCACAAAGGCTCCTTCATGTCTCCTGCCTCTTGTTTATAGAAAAGCTGAAGTCCCCCAGGCCTCCCTGAGTCGCAAAACAGCAAGCTCAAGCCGTTAATGATTAGGACAATAGAGTCACAGACTCAGTGTCTGATGCACATTCCTGAGTTGTTTTACAGATACTATAACTGCCACCAGAGGGGAAAAGCTAACTGCATGATGACTAGACTGTAGCCATGACATAAGCTGCTCCACCTTGAGCAGTACTGAATCTATGGCTAGTACAATTCCAAGAACTGGCCTTAAGAGAATGGGATTAACACTATTGCTCATAATAATCTATATCTTGGTGGGCATCAAAATAATTGTAGCTTGTTCTGCCTGCATATGTAAGTGGGCAACTAAAATTGTCAGCAAAGGGATACTGCAAACCCATGCTGACATCTTCCACTCTAAGAATACGGTGCCCTTTGTCAGAATGAAGAAGTTACAGAAGACAGACCTTCGCCCATGATCCCGTAGAAATGGAATGATGTTCTGACAAGTGGGGATTTGTAAGCAGCTTTTGGCAGGAGAAAGCTTTTTGCAGGAAAGAGCTCTCTGCAGGAGGCCCTTTTGCCTTGTCATTAATCTTAAACCAGGCGCCCCCCATGCTCTACTCATCTCCAGCCCTAGCATGCCTTTCAAATCTTGATCACACAATACCTTGCCTAATCTGTTGGTTCTTTCTATAGATCAAAGAAGTTGAAATGAAGAATAAGTAATTAACAGATGACCAGATCTCTTCCCTAGCTTCCCCTTCAGTAATCTTGTGAACAAACTGTGTGAACAAGATAGCATCTAAAGAAAAATCACAGGAAGTTGACAAGCCTGCATACAAGTCTGCACACAGTGGGGGATGGCGAGGACTCCCACCCCCTATCTCAATGATTAACTGAGATTAGTTCCCTTTTTCCCTATAAAAACTTTCATGGCCAAGCATAAGTTTCAGAGGTGGTTTTTGGGGACACTGAGTCCACCATCTCCCCAGATTGCCAGCATTCTGATTAAAAGCAACTTTCCTTTCTACCAACATTTGTCTCTCTCTCTCTCGAGTATTTTTTTTTGATTTTTTATTTACATTTATTTATTTATTTATTTATTTATTTATTTATTTATTTATTTATTTATGGCTGTGTTGGGTCTTTGTTGCTGCACACGAGCTTTCTCTAGTTGCAGCGAGCAGGGGCTACTCTTCATTGCAGTGCACGGGCTTCTCATTGAGGTGGCTTCTCTTGTTGTGGAGCATGGGCTCTAGGCGTGCAGGCTTCAGCAGTTGTGGCACGTGGGCTCAGTAGTTGTGGCTCGTGGGCTCTAGAGCGCAGGCTCAGTAGTTGTGGCGCACGGGCATGTGGGATCTTCCCAGACCAGGGATCGAACCTGTGTCCCCTGCATTGGCAGGTGGATTCTTAACCACTGCGCAGCCAGGGAAATCCCTCAAGTATTGATTTTTTGAGTGGTGAACAGCCAGACCTGATTAGGTAACACCATTGTTGATGTATCAACATTTGTTCCATAAACCCCCAATTTGTGGATATTTGAGTTATTTTCAATTTTCTGCTATTATAAAAATGTTGTAATGCAGATTCTTGCACATACATCTTTGGGCATTTGTCTGATTATTTCCATAAGATAATTTCCTATTCAGTGCAGTGGGATTGCTGCACTGAATGGTATGAATTTTGATTTTTATCTGTCACATTTATTTATTTATTGCTGCATATTGACAGATTTCTCTCCAAAAGGGTTAATCAATTCACATTCTTATTATCTCAGATAGAGCTCAGAGTAGAGAATACCTAGTCCAATCTGAAGTTCGAGAGAGGCTTCTCAGAGGAGTTGACTCAGAGGAGTTCTCAGGGGCTAAGTCATATGAAACTGAGTCAAGTCGTCAAAAAACGATAAATAATCTACAGGGAGCCAGGGTCCGTGGGGGCTGAGGGCTGGGTTCCCCTGCTGCTTTGGCTTGTTTCTATCCACCCTCTCCAACACTAGGCGTCATTGACATAGTTATTCTTTGCCAAATAGAATTACTCTTTGCCTTAAAAAAAACAAAACAAAAACAAAAACCAAAACCCCCCCCTAAAACTTGTATTTATGCATTGGAACTATTTCATAGTTCATTTCCTACTCTGCAGAAAACAGGAACATTGGCTACTGGGAGTGTTCCCTCAGAAATCATAGAAAAAGAATGAAAAAAGTTACTTGAAATCCTCCAACAAGATCCTGATTGTATCTTAGATACATTAACCTCTCGGAGGCTAATTTCTGAGGAAGAGTATGAGATTCTGGAGAATATTACAGATCCCATCAAGAAAAGTTGGAAGCTGTTAATTTTGGTACAGAAAAAGGGAGAAGTGAGCGGTCAGCTTTTTCTCAACTGTTTACTTAGTACTTTTTCAGAGTCAGCTACCATTTGGGACTTAAATCACTTAAATCATGGTAAGTTAAATTTCTATACTTTTTTGGGCTGAGAGGGAGGAGGCAGATTTCCTGAAAAAAAAGAAAATTTTTACTTTTTATTTTCATTTGTCATTCTCCTGCAGATAATTTTCACTGAAATATGATAAAAGGGAAAAGTGTCCAAGATTTAAAATGCAGGGAATGATGTATCTTATTGTTTTAGGGGATTTATAATTGTTTGTTCAAACTCAATCCAAAAGCTGCAATTGTTTTGTTTTTTTTTAATATTTATTTATTTTATTTGGTTGTGCTGTGTCTTAGTTGTGGCAGGTGGGCTCCTTAGTTGTGGCATGCTAACTCTTAGTTGCATCATGAATGTGGGATCTAGTTCCCTGACCAGGGATCAAACCCGGGCCCCCTGCATTGGGAGCATGGAGTCTTACACGCTGCACCACCAGGGAGTTCCCCAAAACCTGCACTTGTTTTAGTGCTAGTATAAACTTATTATTCTGGCAGTGACATTCTGAAATACTCATAGTTGGAAAGAGACTACTGTTAGTGACACATCAGAATTTCCTTATGAAGTAAGTGAATTCATGGGTATTAACAAACTCAAGACCAAAAGCTGCATCTTTCACTCAGTATAGCCATTTTGAAAATATAGGAAAAATAATTTTTAACACACATATGTGGTAGATTAGCAAGTTCTTTTTTTTTTTAATTTATTTTTGGCTGCGTTGGGTCTTCGTTGCTGTGTGTGGGTTTTCTCTAGTTGCGTCGAGCGGGGCCTACTCTTCATTGAGGTGCATGGGCTTCTCACTGCAGTGGCTTCTCTTGTTGAGGAGCACAGGCTCTATACGTGCGGGCTTCAGTAGTGGTGGCTCGCGGGCTCTAGAGCGCAGGCTCAGTAGTTGTGGCACACGGGCTTAGTTGCTCTGCGGCATGTGGGATCTTCCCGGACCAGGGATCAAACCTGTGTCCCCTGTATTAACAGGCGGATTCTTAACCACTGCACCACCAGGAGAGTCCACAACTTCATTTTCTCTGTGAGAAGAATGCCAGCAGAACCTTAGTTTTCTGGAGCAAATCAAATTCTAATTTTTCAACGTTCAAAGATAATTAGTGGCAAATGAGGGCGCACTTCTTCCAGAATGAATTGTTTAGCAGTTCTGTAAATTACTACCAGAGACAGGTGTAGCTCCTTTTCTAAAAAATAGTGAAGATTATTTTAAGAGATGTTAGAGAGGCAGAGGCTCAGATAAAAAGATTAATGTTAATGGTCTCTAATGTAGTACAGGACCCGTATGCTTAGAGAAACAGGTCTTGTTATTTCCAGGACTTATTCCAAATCAGAGTTATTTGCTTCTTGATTAGAAATGATTAGGATCAGATTTTGTTAGCAATGGCCTTATGTAGTCTGAGCTGGTTTGGGGTCACAGTAAATCCACAAGTAAACACAGGATTCAAGTTTTCTATTTCACTCATTTACCCTTTGAGTTTGCTGTGAAAGACTCAAACTTTTGAGCAAGGCAGGAGTGTGATCTGATATTTTTCAGTGGGAGAAAGTTCTGACAGTTGAGTCGTTGCCATTTATGTAGGAGGTGGTAGGTATTCCTGTTATCCAGTGAAATAAAGGAGGTGATGCTTTGAGGTCATGGAAAGTCAAGTTATTATAACATCTGTTAATTTCAAAAAAGAAAATAAAAATCCCCCAACCTTTCCTATTCTTTCCAGAACTTTTAAAACATGAGTATATGGAGCCACCGCAACCTTGGGGGTAAGCAGGGAAGGTGTTTTTTATTCCTGGAGAGAAAGAGCTTGAGGATCCTGAGATCACCATGTCCTTCAAAGAGAAAGAACACTTGGATTTGGAAACCTCTGAGTCTTTCACGGACAAGAAGGCTGGTTATCAGGAAACTGCTTGGTCCTCAAGGGAAAATGAGAAGGAATACAACACACCAAAATTCACATCTCTGCAACTGGTTGAGAATGTTGAATATGAATTTCTAGCAACTATTGAGTATTTACAGGATGAACAGAGATATGAGGAGCCAGGTGATTTTTTACACTTAGGAAAAGAGGACTATCTAGAATCTGTTGGGTACTCTGAAGATGGAGACACCCCCGTGGAAGAGGATGCTTATGATGACCCAGAGTGCATTATCTATGACAGCAAAGAGGACTCCTTGTATTCTGAAACCATGGAGTTCTCTGATGAAGAACAGAATTATGGGGATTCAGAAACTGGCATGTCATTGGAGGAGGAAGAGGAGAAAAGTATGGAAGGTATGGGAATGATGTGTGTGTAGTTACTTAGGCAACAACTTATTTTTAGGTTGCCGTGACATAATGGGGAGAGGGGCTGAGGAAAGGCACCAGATGGCAGCAGAAAAGTAGCTACACAAAAATTTCTTGGACCTCTCTAACTCGGAATTGCCTCAGAGGTGAGTGTTGACAGGGAGGAAAACCCAGGACCTAGGAACAGTGGACAGTATAAGCTAAAGTAAATATTGACTATCAACTTAAAGGTTTCTGCAGTCACCTCCATCATACATATAACCACTGATTTTAGCTGTTCCCTTCTGTTCCTCAGATTAAGCCTTTTTAATCATTTTAGCTCCTTTGTGACCAATGGAATATGGGGATTATAAACCTAACTATTGAAGTGGAAACAGGAGAGGAATTTGTGATAAATGGATAAAATCCCAAAATAAAGCTTGTCTTGATCCAGTCCAAATATTGCCATTTTGATGAGGAAATCTTGAATTTGAATATTTCTCAATGAAAATTCAAAATATGAGAAATGCTTAATTTGGAGAGATACTGTCTGGGAAAATAAACATCACCAAGTTCTGAGTACAGAAGGAGAAGGTAACTACCAACTCACATTCAGTCCAAATCCTGGGAATTCATAATCCAGTTATGGGTCAGAAAAGAGTAATTTCCAAAAAAAAAAAAAAAAAAGAAAAGAGTAATTTCCTCCTCAGCACACCTTGACATAGCTACTAGGGCTGCTGTAACAAAATAGCACCGCAAACTCGGTAGCTTAAACAATAACCATTGAAACGTATTGTCGTACAGTTTGGAGGCTGGAAGTCTGAAATCAAGGTGTCTCTAGGGTTGGTTCCTTTGGAAAGCTGTAAAGAAGAATCTGTTCCTAGCTTCTCGTAGTTTGCTGGAAATCTTTGGGCTTCTTTGGCTTGTAGAAGCATCCCCTCCACCCTCGCCCCCCTCACCCTACCCCTGCAATCTGCCTTCATCTTCACATGGTTGTCTTCCTGGGTTCACGTCTCTATGTTCAAATTTCCCCTTTTTATAAGAATACCAGTCATATTAGGTTAGGGCTCACCATAATGACCTCATCTTAACTAATTACATCTACCATGTGATGCCATTTCCAAATACCATTACCTTCTGAGGTACTGGGGCTTAGGATTTCAACATACGAATTTGAGGGGTACATAATTCAACCCATAACACAGCTCTTGTCCCACCCCCATACCTTCCCAATATATAGTTGCTTTTAGACCTCATTCTTAATTTTTTGAATATATTACAGTTGTTGCATAGGGTTGAATTAATTAATTAGTCATTGCATACTACCCTCATTATTCTGCAAAAAGCCCCTTTTGTTTATCTATTTCATTTTTTTCTCTATTTCCCATTCACCTTCCTCCATAGGTAACATTCTAATATTATGTGTTTCTTGCATGATATTGTTTTGTTTTGCATGATTTTTCTGTATAATTTATTTATCACAATAGTAATATCTCAACATAGCATCTCAAAATTAGGGTCACTTAAAACCATAAGAGTGTATAATTGTGCATGTGTCTGTAGTTGGCTGAGCAGTTCTGGTCTGCGCTGGGTTTACTGCTATATCTGTGGTCAGCTGGCATAGGCTCATCTCTCATCTAGCAAGCTAGTCTGGACTTGTTCTCAGACTCCGCGAGGCATATTCTTATGGTGAGGGAGAGTAGTCAGAGAGACAGAGAGAGAGAGTAATGAAGGCATTTTTAGGCTTAGGCTCAGAACTATCACGCCATCTGTATGATAGGTTTCCTAGGGCTGCCACAATAAAGTACTACAAAATGGTGGCTTAGAACAACGGGACATATATTGTTTCACAGATATGGAGACCAGAAGACTGAAACCAAGGTGTTGGTAGGGTCATACTCTCTCTGAAGGCACTAGGGAAGGAGCTGTTCCAGCCCTCTCTCGCAGCTTCTGGTAGCCTGAGGTGTTCTTTGGCTTGTAGACCATCTTCTTGGTGCATGTCTCTGTTTTTAAGTTTCCTCTTTTTATAAGGACACTGATCAGATTGCATTAGGGCCCACCCTAATGATCTCATTTTAGCTTGATCACCGCTGTAAAGACCTTATTCACAAGTAAGGCCACATTCTGAAGTACTGGGAGCATCAACATATCTTTTTGAGGGGGGATACAATGCAACCCATAATGCATACAATTCTGCCACACCCTGTTGGCAAAAGCAAGTCGCAAAGCTAATTCGAATTCAAGGGTTGGGGAAAAATAGACTCCACCTCTTGCGAGGTAGTATTGCAAAAAGTATGGATGCCAGAAAGCCATTAATTGGGGCTATTTTTGCAATCAATTTAACACCTTTAAGAAAATAGGTCAAGAAAAGTCTCAATAATAATGTAGTTATGACCTGCAATATAGTTCTAATGGTTACCAATCCACTCTAGTTGACTGGAGGCCTGTGGCTATCCTCTGTCTCTTTCCTTTGTAATATTTGTCTATGCAGCTGGGAACCGGGGTGGGGGGGTGGGGTGGGGAGGAATCCAAATGCATCTGATTCAAAGGAGAAGGATCTTCACGCTTTTTGTCATGTTAAATTTTATGCCCCCCACGCCCAACATTGTGTCTCAAATCAAAGTCTCAGGAAGACTTGCCTATGTGCTCTGCAATGTATAAGGTCAACTTGTATATGGACTATATCAATCAACTCCCTTCCCTTCTAGCTTATACTAGTTGGGGTCAGTCGATGGTAGGAACCCATATATTTACCAGTTCCTCTGCCCTTTCTTCTTCCTGAAGATCAAAGTTTTAATTTGATGTTATTTCCTGTTATCCTGAAGAATTTTATTTATTTTTTGTTTATTGAAACGTCTTTATTTTGCCTTCAATCCAGAATATTTTTGCTGCGATGAATTTCAGATTGGAGATTTTTTGCCTTCAGTATTTTATGGATGTCGTTCCTGTCATTTGGCTTGCATTCTTTCTGATGCTAAGTCTTGTCATTTTATCATTGCTCCCCCTTAAGTGTTGTGTTACTTTTCTTCTGATTGATTTCAAGATTTTTTTCTTAAAATTTTTTTTCTGCGGTTAACTCTGACGTGTCTAGGTGTGCTTTTCTTTGTTTTCATCTTCTGTAGGATTTGTGAATCTATAAATTTGGAATTTTTTTTCCAAATTTGGAAAATTCTCAGCCATTATTTATCCAACTATTTTTCTGTCCCACTTGCTCCCTCCTCTCTTTTTGAGACTCCAAGTACATGTGTGTTAGAGTTTCTGATATCTTTCCTGAGGTCCCTGAGGCTCCATTCATTTTTTTAAAAAAATTTTTTCTCTTTATTCTTTAGATTGGGTTATTTCTACTGCTATACCTTTAAGTACACTGAATTTTTCTTCTGTCATTTCCAATCTTCTTTTAAGTCCATCTACTGATTTTTGAAAAAATTCAGGTATTATTACTTTTAATTCTAGAATTTCAATTTTTAAATGCTTTCTGTTTTTTTTTCCTGAGAATTGCTATTTAATCATTCATTATGGGTTTATTTTATTGTACATTCTTGAAAATAGTTAAGATAGCTGCTTTAAAATTCTTATATGCTAAATCCAACATCTGGGTCATCCTGGAGTGGGTCTCCATTGATCAAGTGTGCATTACATTTCCTGTTTCTTCCTATGTCTCATAACTTTGGATTTTGTCCTATGCATTGTGTATGATCAGTTATAGAGACTCTGGATGTGAAACTTCTCCAAAGAATCTTGGGTTTTTTTCGTTGGTTTAGTTCCTAATTAACCTGACTGGACTCAAATTCAAAACTCAGTCTCCTTTCAGTGGGTGGTAGCTAAAATCTCTGATCATTTTTTTTTTGCCTTACATGGGCTATTTTCATGAATTTTTAATTTACATAAATGGTATTGGGTTCTAGAAATTACTGCTTCTTAATTTTTCATCCATCTCTATGCTTATTAGGTATATCACTGTACTGCTCCACAGTAGCTTGTTATTACCTTGTCAATGTCAGGCATCTGGCTTGGGCTGTGTGAGTACTGATTTCTGTGCTGAAGAAGCAGAGGATGGTTGTCCAAAGGAAAAGCAGGGGATAGGCAAGAGCAGAAATTAAATGCTTTCTGCAACCCATCTTCTTAGTGCCTCCTCTGGGAATCCTTCATGCTGGCCTTAACTCCTCCCTCACCTTTTTATCCATGTATACCGGTTCAAGCAACTTTCAGACCATCCAAGGATTTCTTAGAGTTACTTTTGTTAATTCTTTTTTTTTTATCATTTTATTTATTTTTTTGGCTGTGTTGGGTCTTTGTTGCTGTGCGTGGGCTTTCTCTAGTTGCAGCCAGCGGGGGCTTCTCTCCGTTGCAGTGCGTGGGCTTATCATTGTGGTGGCTTCTCTTGTTTGCGGAGCATGGGCTCTAGGCACATGGGCTCAGTAGTTGTGGTGCACGGGCTTAGTTGCTCCGCGGCATGTGGTATCTTCCTGGACCAGGGCTCGAACCCGTGTTCTCTGCATTAGCAGGTGGATTCTTAACCACTGCGCCACCAGGGAAGCCTTACTTTTGTTAATTCTTGAAATCCATACTTTCTCTCACTTCTACTGTTTCTTCTAGGCTATTTTTATAGAGGATCCAAGAATCTTATGCTAATTTGCTATCCATCAGGAGCAGAAAATGCTCTCTGATTTTCTTTCTCTACTAAGCACTGTCTCCGTATTCCCAAGAAGTGGCTAGAAGATAAATTAGAAAATAACATCAGGAGAAATTAGGTACAACATGTAAATTCTGAGAAAACTTCAATGATAACAAAATGTTCCATTTCTCCAAACTTTAGCAAGAGTTAACATTTAAGAAATAAATTGGTATCAACCTAGAGAATTCCTCATACATGTGTATAATGAAGCTTTAACAGGGTTTTTCATTGCTGCATACAAACATTAGCCAAAAAAATTGGAAAACCTAAATGATCACCAGTAGACAATTGTTAAATAAATAATGGTTCTTCCAAACCATGAAGTACAATGGATTAGCTAAAATGAATTAAGTAGTTCTCTATATATACTTACCTGGAAGAATTTGCAAGGAATACCACTGAGTAAAAAGAAGTTTTATACCGAAGAAGAATCATTCAGTATAATATCATTTATAAAATAAAATAGCATCTATTAAACCAAACTGTGTATTTCTACATATGCAAACATACTTATGTACTTGCATAGAAAAAGGATGGGAAGGAAACGTACCATACTATATTGACATATCTCTTAGAAGGAAATAGAATTGACAGAGCAATGAAAGAGAACTTTACTTGTATTGTTTCATCTTTTTTTTTTCCAATGAAAATGTCAATAACTTATTTAATTAAAAAAGTCATTGAAGGAAGCTTAGATGCTGAACACGACATTCACTGACTATCTTCTTTCCTACAGAAAGAAAAAAGTGTTTAAAGATGTCCTGTCCTGTTTAAACCCAGATACAAGCAGAAAGCTTCTGCCAGATTTCGTTAAACAATTCTTCTTAGACCGAGGATGTAGGTGGGTGACTGAGACTCCAGGTGACTTAGCCTGGAACTTCCTGATGAAACTTCAAGCACTGGATATGACAGTCAGAGATTCAGTCCTCAGGCACAAGGTTCTGGGTGAAGATAGCAAAGGGGAATTTTTGACTGGAGTAGAGAATTTGGAAATTAGAGAAACAGAAACCATTAATCCCCTTGATGTCCTTTGTGCCTCTATGCTGTATTCAGATAGCTCTTTGCAACGTGAAGTCATGTCAAACATGTATCAGTGCCAGTTTGCCCTTCCCTGCTACTGCCAGATGCAGAAAAGAACAAAAGCATTTTAATGCTGGGGGCCATGAAGGACATTGTGAAGGAGCAGTCAACGCAGTCTTCAGGAAGGCCTGCAGGGGATACAGAAAATTTCTGACTCTCATGAAGATGCCTGTCATCTCTTTTGTGCGTCTCGGATACTGTAGCTTCTCCAAGTCCAGAATCCTCAACACACTGCTCAGCCCTGCCCACCTGAAATCCACAAAATCTTTCTCCATCAGGATTTGCCTGTTCTGGTGCTTCCCCAGCAGATCTCTGATGGCCTGGTTGAGGTAACATGGAGTTTTCCTGATAGTGATGGTCTAAAGGAAAACCCCAGTTTTTTCCAGAAAGCTGTTGCTGTGGCCAACCTTCGTGGGGATCTAGAAAGTTTTTGGACACAGTTTGGTTTCTTGATGGAAGTTTCCTCAGCTGTGTTTTTTTTCATTGACTGCCTAGGTGAGAAGGAATGGGACTTGCTAATGTTTTTAGGGGAAGCTGCCATTGAAAGATGCTACTTTGTCCTCAGTCCCCAGGCCAGGGAGAATGAGGAGGCTCAGATTTTCCAGAGGATCCTGAAGTTGAAGCCATCACAACTACTGTTTTGGGAGGAGGAGGAAGCTGGAGAGAGAGGGAGGAACATGGAGGGTCTTCAAGCTGCCCTGAAAGAAGTGATGTCCTCTTCACTCAGATGTGTGTCTGTGGAGGACATTGCACCCCTGGCCAGGGAGTTGGGGATACAGATAGACCACGACTTTGAGAACATGCAGGGGATTCAAGTTTCCCCTACTGAAAACTTGGCTGGAACAGCTGAAGATGAGGGACCACAAAGACACAGTCAGCCAAAAAACTCATCTGAAAGCCCCGCTTAGATGTCAATAAGAGAGGCAGAGGCTAGATGTGAGATCAGCCAAAATCTTCAGAATTTCCATCTCATCCCAGTATTCATGCCTCTTCTGAAAAACTGCCGTCCTTTACCAACCAGAATTGGAGGTAATTTTTACCGTGTTTCTTTGACAGCCCCATGGGTTATGGTCTCACAGTTTTGGTTAGAGCGGAGGTCTTAGAGTTTCCATCCTTCACCCTTTCAGAATACAAGGGCCCATAGTCCAGGTAAAGTTTTGGGATTCAGTACTTCCAACCTCAGAGATTTTATTCAGATGAAAGATTTATGAAATTTTCTAGAACTGCTCAGGGACGTCACATGGATAAAACTTTTGGGAGACCACCAAGACCCATTTCTCAGCATGTACAGGCCTGGTCTGAGAGACCGCAGAAAATGGGAGCCCTTGAAAAGTCTGGGGAAGTGGACTCCCAGGGAGCTCACCTCCGTTCCCTGGGTTCACAGCCAGCAAGAGCGGTTGGGAAATCACAGCCTAGGCAAGTCTATGCCTGGGAAACACGGGAGACAACTTTACTAGTGATTAATGCACTATAATTTTTGGCTCGGGTCCTGATTTGACAGCCCTGCATCTCTAAGCCTCGCAGACCAGATCAGTTTCTCTGGGATGCAGAGGCAGAGAGAAAGGAGAATAGATGAAGATACTGAGACGTGCATATCGTCCAGAGGGCCCCTGCCCCTTATCCCCAGTTCTGGGTAAACCCCCAACCCTACCCCTAGGCCCCAGGTGAGCAATAAAACCCAAAGAGAGATTCGAATACCGCATGTCTTTAGTATCTGTCACACTTCCCATAATCGGATGGGTGAAGGGATCATGCAAGAGAGGAGGAAATATTATTAATAAAAAACTGCATCAGTTAATACTTCAAATATCATTCCATCACAGCAGTAGCCCAGGTAGTGTGGACAGAGTGACAGGCGCAGCTTGAGGAAGGGCAGAACGTAAGGGACAGGCAGAGGATCAGTGATGTATGCAGAGGAGGACTGGATGGGGAAGAAGAGCCGAGAGGGGCTCCTGGAAGCTCTGGGTGGGGTGTTTCAGGAAGTCAGCAGAGACTGTCCTATCAAATTAGGGCCAATTTCCTTACCTTTAGACTAGACCTACTTTTGGTGTTTTTAAGATAAGGAATGAGATGAAAGTTTCAGAAACGAAGAGATAGAACTGTCGAAGGATTATTCTGTTGCCTCTTTATTCTGCCCAAACCATATTAAAATTATTCAAATAGTAACCAGCCGAGTTCAGTCCTGGGCAGCCTGGGAGTGTGCTGCTGGGGATCCTGCTGTGAGGAGAGTCGCCGGCCAAGAGCCCTCTGTAGGGACCCACTGCGGTGGTCCAGAAACCGCACTCTGGGCTGGCTGCTCCGAGTCAGGGACTCAGCATGGTGAGGGTCCCGGAGCCGGGCCAGTCCTTCCCACGTGTGGGGACCCTGCCAGGCGGTCTTGGCTCTGGGGCTCCTTGTTGGCCTGGCTGAGACTTTCTCTGAGCTGCAGTGTAGTCCGATGCTCTTCCTCACCAGTGCCCCCTCCCTTCTTTCTTGCCTTGTCTGACCTGCAGGCAGTATGAGCTCTCCCCACTTCTGCTCCCTCCTCCCTTTCTGTGTCACAGACTTTTCACGGACTTGAATTCTATCTTAGCATCTGCTTCCTGGAGGACCTGAAGTGGCACAAGTTATTTGTGAAAAATGTTTCTTCTTCTTTCAGTGTCTGAGCAGTCTTGGACACACCTACTTCTCCCCCTCCCCCTTTGTGAGAAAGCAGACCCAGGGAAACTTTGCTATAATTCTTGAGAGTCTGCTTCAGAAAGGGAGAAATGTTTTGACTCTTTTAGTTCTTTTAGGATGGACATTAATTTTGGATGTGGAGAGATTTTTTTAACAAGAGCTTTGCATGCATGCATATTTCATCTGTTGCCAGGTGTCAGCACTGTTCCTTGCTTAATAACAACACGGAATCATTCATCATTTACTATTCTCATTTGTAGCCCACAAGAAAGAAGAAAAAAATCATTAATGATATGGTGTGTGCTGGGATATTGCTTTAGGTTCCTGGGACCTCTTGCAACATTGGCCAAAGATTAGTAAGGTAAGAACTGAGACGTGACCCCTTGTGTTGTGTGGTTATTGTCAATACAGCTTTAGGGAGAAAAGGGCACAGAAGCCAGACTGGGGAGGGTTGAGATGTGAATGGAAAGTGAGGAAGTGGACACTTTAAGAAATCTGATTGAAAAGGAAAGTTCTGTACCTACTGGATCAAGAAAATTTTTTCTTCCTCCCCCTCCCCCCTTTTTTCTTCTCTTCTTCCTTCCTTTTCCTTCTCCTCCTCATTCTTCTTCGTCTTCTTCTTCTTTGTTTTTTTTTTTTTGGCTGTGCTGCATGGCATGTGGGATCTTAGTTCCCTGGCCAGGGATCCAACCCACGTCCCCTACAGTGGAAGCCCTGCAAGTGTGGAGTCTTAACCACTGGCCCGCCAGGCAAGTCCCATCCTCATTCTTCTTCTAATTCATCTTTTTTTTTTTTAAGTCCAAGGTAACATAATATTTGGCAAAAAGTTCAAACACTATAGAAATATATGGTGTAGAAAGTCCCTCATAATTCTACCCTCTGGATAGCAGGAGTTCTCAATATTGTCTGCACATTAGAATCATCAGGGGAGATTTTTAAAAATCCCGATGCTGAGCCCACAGCCTGTGTCAAAGATATAGAGATCTCTGGGAGTGGCAGCCAGATATTGGCCTTCTTTAAAGCTCTCTAGGTGATAACGACACACCGTCAAGGTTGGGAACCACTGCTCGAAGTGTGGCCTGTGGGCCAGTGGCGTCAGCATCAGCATTCAGCAGAACCTCAACTCTGCAGCCCTTCTACCTAGTGAATTGTAATCTGCGTGCTAACGATATCCCTTGATATTTCATATGCACAGTAAATTTGGTTTTACATTTATGGTCAGTTGGGTTTTTTTAAATTGAAATATAGTTGACTTACAATGTTGTGTTAGTTTCTGGTGTACAGCAAAGTGATATATATGTATATACTTTTCAGATTCTTTTCCATTATAGGTTATTACAAAATATTGAGTATAGTTCCCTGTGCTATGCACTAGGTCCTTGTTATTTATCTATTTTATATATAGTAGTATATGTGTATGTTAATCCCAACCTCCTAATTTATCCCTCTCCCTCTTTCCCCTTTGGGTAACCATAAGTTTGTTTTCTATGCCTGTGGGTCTATTTCTGTTTTGTAAATAAGTTCATTTGTATCTCATACGCACAATAAAAATCGAGCAGCACTTTTTAGAGAAAAATCACTAAAAGAAATAAGGAAGCCTTTTTTTTTTTTAAGATGGAATGAACTCATACTTACAGAGTTACTGAGAGGAAGAATCTGTAAAGGGGAAAGAATAGAAAGTATAAGACAGAATGTATAATTGGTAGGGCAATGTCCTACAAGAGGTAGGAGGGATAGAATTGGCAGCTGGGAAAAATGAACTTTGAAGAGAAAAGGGAATTTGTCTTCTTGGGACACTGGAAGGAAGAGGGAGTGAATGATAGACTTGCAGGTAGGTTTGAATTGTGGGGAAACTGGAAGTTGATGGTATTGCCTCGTGATGGCCTTTGTTTTCTGCTTTCCCCAGGGAAGTAGGAGGAGAGGCGCTCTGTGAAAAATGAATGGGGCAAAGAGGAATAATGGCTATTGAAGCCCTACTATGTGCCACAAGGGGTGTTACATACAAAAAGCCTATATACTCCTTCCAATAGCCCTAAGACAGTCCTATTATTCAGATGGGGAGATCAATCCTCTGCTGGCTTCTCCTTTGCTCAGTCTCTGCACATCTATCCTGAGGTTCCCTCTCTATTTCTTCATTCCTTTGGTGACATCACTCAGTCCCCTGACTGTGAGTGTTATCTACATGACTTTGCCTGCAAACCCCGCCCCCCCACCCAATCTACATTTCTAGTCCTGACCTGTGTTGTGAACTCCATCCAATTGTTTACTCAACATTTCCATAGCATGCCTGATAGAAATCTCAAACTTATCATGGGCAAAAGAGAACCCTTCCCAAACTTGCAACCCTCCTCCAAAGCCCACTCCCTTAATTATAATAATGCCCAAACCCAGGACTTCTGGCAGTGTCTTCCCTCACCTCCCTCCATCCCAAATCACCAAGAAGTTTTGTCAATTTTATCTCCATAACATTCTGAGTCCATCCACTTCTCTAAGATCTCCACTCCCACCAGTCCCATCTAAGCCACCATCACCTCCTAAGTGGACCACTGCAGTAGCGTTCTACCTGCCCTCTCTGCGTCCGCTGCTGCCGCCCTGCAGCCCAGTCTCTGAATCTCAGCCAGACTGAGGTATATACACATGGTGTATGCACATGGCAATTTAAAAACATATAAACAGAATAGTATCACGAATCCCCTTAATCTTATCATAGCAACTCCAAAAATTATCAATAACTTGTCAATCTTTTTTTAATCTCAACATTTTTCTTTTTAAAAAAAAAGCATTTAAAAGCAAATTTAAGATGCCTATTATTTCAACCATACATATTTCAGTAGATATCTCTAACAGAGGAGGATTTTAAAAATTAAAACCAGAATGCTCATTACATTCTCAGTGCTGCACAGGTTTATATATTTTATCTCATTTAGTCTTTGTAATAGTCTTGAGGGGAGGGTGTTGCTAGATGATTTCACCTACAGGAAAGTGTAGATTTAGAGTGTCCTGGCCCAAAGGGCTGAAATTTGAAGCGGGAGTCCTCAAGTTCCCTGTCTGCTGTGCGTTCCACCCATTATGACTTCTCTTTCCTGTAAGTGTGAGGTCTCCTCTACACATTCCTTAGTGCCTTACATCTAGTGATCTTGCATCATTTTAAGAAAAGAGAAAATAAAAATGGGAAGAATCTATATTTTCAGATTTTCCTGCTTAAATTTTTCTCTAAAATTTAGGGACAACATCATTATACTGCCATCTTCTGGATCTTTTGAATGCTAACACATCAATGACAATATAGATATTTAAAACCACGTCTGTCCAACTCTCTAATCTAGGGCTGACATATTAAACTTTGCATAATTAAAATTATTTCTTTAGTTAATTGGAAAAGTTTTCTTTAAACAACTTAATACATATTAAATATAGAGGCTAAAAAGTAGATGTATTTAGAGGTCAGTTATTTTTGTTTGTAGGGGATGGAGGCAAACGTACATAGTTAAAATTTACAAGTAATTCAACCTCCACCATTTGGCCATTAATTTTAACCTCTTCCAATGACAGTTTTTAAAATTAATGTTAATAGAGGTGTTGGCTAGAAAAGCATTTCCACTGCTGGTGAGAGTATAAATTATCACCGTCCTTTAGGAAGGCAATTTGATTGCTTATTTAAAAAGTAAAAATAAACTATGTGTAACTTTTGACCCAGTAAACTTACTTTAGGAACTCATCCTACATATATTCTTGTTAATGTATGCAAAGAGTATATATCTTTGAATAAGATGTATAATCTCACCTTGTTTATAAAGGGCTAGAAAAACCCAGCATGCTTCAGTAAACGATGTTACTACATCTATGCAATGTGGTTCTATGAAGGTGCTTAAAAATAATGGTGTAGTTCTAAGTGCACTGGTAATAATAACTAATAATGACTGATATTCTAAGAGGTTTGTTTAAAATATTTTGGCCTAGAACTGGAAGATGCTATGCAAATTAAATACTCTTTCATATTTTTTACTAACAGATATTTATGTAGCAAAAAACTACATTTGGATTTCTGCCTCTAAAAGAGTGATAAACTCAGCTTTTAAAAAATGGAACATGAGGCAATAAAGTCCTCAATCTTAGCTTCATAATCAATGGTACAATAAATAAGATAAAGATAATTTGAGTGTAAGTTATATTTTGTGGTTTCTACTCAAGAAAAGTTTAAACTAACGGGGAGAAAAACTTAGTACTCCGTGAAATCCATGCCATGAAGCCAAATTTACAGTGCAATGTCTTTTTACTTACCTTTATTATTTAATAATAAAAGATTGACTAGGCACAGTAATCATGACTGGTATTTGTCAAGCCTTTTCTATGTGCTAAGTCCTATCCTAAGTGCTTAGCATGTGAGAAGTCAGTTCATCTTCTCCATGACTTTGGAAAGACAGTATATAGACAATATTTCTATTTAATGAAATTGAGAGTGAGGAAGGTTAAGTGAGGAAAGTTAAGCACATGGTCAAATCAGGAAATGAGTCCAAATATTCTGAATTCGGATGCAGTGCTTTTTTTTTTTTTAATTACACCCAAATGCGTCAAAAGGGAAAAACATATAGGTGTAAATGCCTATATTAGAATGCTTGGTAATATATATGAAGTGCCAAGTACACTGCCTGGCATATTATATTGATAAATACTCAAAAAAGGTTGACTATAACTCTTGTTATTTTTAGTATGTTGAGAGGACAATAAGGGTAGGTCTTTGACCAAGTGACACAGGCAAGCATCCTTCCCACTCAACACTTCCATTGAAAATTCTCAATTGCATTGTAATGTCTTCACACTCATATGAAGCATAAGCCCCACGAGGGCAGGAGTTTTCTCTGTTCTGTTCACTGTTATCTCCTGAGGCCTGTAAGACAGCTCATATTAACTTCTCAGCAAACATTTGACACCTAGATTGAGAGACCAGAAGATTTTCTTGCTCCTTTTTTCTTCTTTTTGACTGTGCCATGTTAGCTTACTATTGTTTTGCTCTTCTGTATAATTTGTATACTTCAGAGTAGTGCTCCCCAAGTTTTAGGGGTTATGAAACTTCCTGGGATCTTGCTAAACATGTAGATACCCCCAAAAAAGTAGATCCTCAGAAAGCTCCATTATGTATTTTTATACCCTCATGCTCCATTATGTATTTTTATACCCTTCACCCAAAATTTTGGTTTGGACGTCAAAACTGATGATGCATACACATATCAAGAGAGTATCAGAATACATAATGAAGCTTTCTGGGGGAAAAAGACCTGGGCAAGCTTTCCAGCTGGTCCAAAAATGGCTTGAGAGAGCAGGGAAAGAGGCTTGGGGTTTTGTTGTGTTTAGGGGGAGGGGCTGGAATAGGTCTCTTCCAGGAAGTTGCACACACCACCTTTGCTAATATCACTTTGGCCAGAAGTTAGCAATATGGCCTCACCTAACTACAAGGGAGATTATAACATGTAGTCTTTATTTCAAGTCATAGTGTGTCCAGTTCAACATCAGAGTTCCATTGCTATATAACAAGGGGAGAATGAACATAAAGGGACCAGAAACAGTCTCTGATCCAGTTATGAAATAGACATTTTTAAAAAAAATCAATTTATTTATTTATTTTTGGCTGCGTTGGGTCTTCGTTGCTGTGCGCGGGCTTTCTCTAGTTGTGGTGAGCGGGGGCTACTCTTCCTTGCGGTGCGCGGGCTTCGCATTGTCGTGGGTTCTCTTGTTGCAGAGCACAGGCTCTAGGCGCGAGGGCTTCAGTACTTGTGGCTTGCGGGCTCTAGAGCGCAGGCTCAGTAGTTGTGGCGCACGGGCTTAGTTGCTCCGCGGCATGTGGGATCCTCCCGTGCCAGGGCTCAAACCCGTGTCCCCTGCATTGGCAGGTGGACTCTTAACCACTGTGCCACCAGGGAAGCCCCGAAATGGACATTAGGTGGAGTAACATCAATTATTTCAAGTCATCTGTGTATGGTTTACTACTCATAATTTCTAGTTAGTGTTCCAAAGGTTGCTATTTTTGTAACTTACTCTGGGTTTTATTATGTTCCATAGCAATGCTTGGTGAGCTGAGGAGATAAAACTTAATGGAAAAGAGTATTTATTTATTTCTGGCAATGTGCCAGGCACCTGATTGTTTACTTTCACATATATTTTCTCATTTGGAAGAGCCAAGAGAGAAATAAGAAAGAGTTCTCTCATCCAAGGTCAACTATAGGCAAAATGGTAAGTAAAGTAATGTTTCTTTTCTTTTTTCTTTTTCTCCTTTTGCATTTAATAATATTTTATTTATTTATTGAAGTATAGTTAATTTATAATATTGTGTTAGTTTCAGGTATACAGCAAAGTGATTCATATATATATATATATATATATATATATATATTCAGATTATTTTCCATTATAGGTTATTATAAGATATTGAATATAGTTTCCTGTGTTATACAGTAAATCCTTGTAGCTTATCTGTTATATGTACAGTAGTTTGTATCTGTTAATACCATACTCCTAATTCATCCCTCTTTCCTTTTCCCTTTTGGTAACCATAAGTTTGTTTCCTATGTCTGTGAGTCTGTTTTTGTTTTGTATATAGATTCATATGTACTATTTTTTAGATTCCACATATAAGTGACATCATGTAATGTTTGTCTTTCTCTGTCTGACTTCACTTAGTATGATAGTCTCTAAGTCCAGCCATGTTGCTGCCTATGGAAATACTTCATTTTTTTATGGTTGAGTAATATTCCATGGTATATATATATATATATATACCACATCTTCTTTATCCATTCATCTGTTGGCGGACACTTAGGTTGCATGTCTTGGCTATTGTAAATACTGCTGTTATGAACATTGGAGTGAATGTATCTTTTCAAATTAGAGTTTTCATCTTTTCCGGATATATGCCTAGGAGTGGGATTGCTGGATCATAAGGTAACTCTATTTTTAGTTTTTAAAGGAATTTTCCATACTGTTCTTCATAGTGGCTGCACCAATTTTTTCCACATCCTCACCAGCACCTGTTATTTCTTGTCTTTTTGAGAATAGCCATTCTGACCAGTGTGAGGTGATAAGTAAGGTAGCTTTTCTTTCATAACTTGTGCTTTCCTTTTCAATAGATCTTTTCTAAAGTGTGTTCTGTGTATTTATTTTTCTACAACAGAATGTCCAATGTAGAGCATAACTGAAAATATTCAATTGTGCAAAATGGTACGTAGGACTTAAGTTCAAATGGAAAACGTAATTTGTCAAGATAAATACTTGAAAGTAATTTGAGGTCTTACAGAGTAGTATTTCAATTAGATGATCTTTAAATCCAATTGGCTGAGCTGCCTTATCTCTAGACCCCAAATTACAGTTATTCTTTCCCTGCCCAAACTGAAATAGTCATTATGTGGAAGCATCAGAGCCAGTGGTTGGGTGTGATCATAATTGATTCTTGTTTCTAGAGCTTTCCCTAGCAACCTGCAAATATAACCTGCCTTGGATAAAAAGACACCAGAAATTTCTCAAAGGCCAGTGGTTCATATGGTAAGTATGATGAGTACTCTACATGATTCCCTTGGTTTCCATTTCTAGTTAGACAGCATCTAGATGGCTTTCTTCAATTTATCGTATAGGACAAACACAGGGACTCCATGCAGCCCCTAAGAATTTTGAATAAAGCGCCTAGAAAAAGGCTTATGTGCCTGCATTTTTTTAAAAAAGAATTTATTATTTATTTACTTATTTATTGGCTGCGTTGGGTCTCCGTTGCTGCACGCGGGCTGTCTCTAGTTGCAGCAAGCAGGGGCTACTCTTCGTTGCCGTGCGCGGGCTTCTCTTGTTGCAGAGCACAGGCTCTAGGCACGTGGCCTTCAGTAGTTGTGGCACGTGGGCTCAGTAGTTGTGGCTCGCGGACTTTAGAGTGCAGGCGCTCAGTAGTTGTGGCGCATGGGCTTAGTTGCTCTGCGGCATGTGGGATCTTCCCGGACCAGGGCTCGAACCCGTGTCCCCTGCAGTGGCAGGCAGATTCTTAACTACTGCACCACCAGGGAAGTCCCCGCCTGCATTTTTGACTTATACAGTGCCTTATGTCAATTATGTCTCAATAAAACTGGAATAAAAAAAGGTTAAAAGTTGGGACTTCCCTGGTGGTTCAGTGGTTAAGAGTCCGTGCTTCCACTGCAGGGGGCACGGGTTCGATCTCTGGACGTAGAACTACTTTGCGCATAGAACTAAGATTCCGCGTGCCACACAGCACGGCCGGAAAAAAAAAAAAGGTTAAAACTTGAAAGGTCATCTGCTTTACAAGGGGTTTATTGACTGCAGCATCACCGCTGCCATCTCCAAGGCTGCAGTGGTCCAATCAAGTGGGCGAAGCTGCAGCATGGGAGCAGAGAGGTTACAGCATAATTATTTGACTTATATACATTATGAAATGATTATCACAAGTTTAGCAAACATCCGTCATCTCCTATAGATACAAAATAAAAGAATAAGAAAAAACCTGTTTTTTTTCTTGTGATGAGAACTCTTAGAATTTACTCTTTTAACGACTTTCATATATGACATACAGCAGTGTTAATTATATTAATCACATTGTACATCACATGCCTCATACTTATTTATCTTATAACTCGAAGTTTGTACCTTTTGACTGCCTTCATTCAGTTTCTCCTCCCCCATCCCCTGACTCTGGTAACCATAAATCTGATCTCTTTTTCTATGAGTTCTTTTGTTTGTTTGTTCTTGAAGTATAATTGACCTATAACACTATGTTAGTTCCTGGTATACAACATAGTGATTCGATATTCTATACATTTCAAAATCATCACCATGATAAGTCTAGTTACCATCTGTCACTATACAAAGACAGTAGATGACCTATTTTCTCACGGCAGCAGAATGGGCTGGAGGAGGATGCAAGGCCAGAGTGGGAGCTTTGAGATCCAGGAATGTTGGTATCACTGGCTCAGCCCTGACACAGACTGAAAGGCTAATATGCTTAATTTCTTTCTTATATCTTTCCCTTACCTTTCTTTTCTCTTTCCCTCTACATAGTCATTATTCTCTTCAAGTAGGACTTTTAAGTTGTCCAGCCTGGGGGAGGATGGTTTGAAGCAAAGAATAAATTGTTAAAGCTGTAATTTCAGGTGTCATGGGAGATAAATATTGGGGTTAAGGGTATCTGGAAAATATGCCTGAAAATTGACATGGGGGAATTTTTTTGTTGTTGAAAGAGAAGTGAAAAAAGAGAGGGCAGATGACAGAGGCTGGGACACATGGAAAAGATTTTGCAATGACCTAATGTTGCCACTAATTCATGAGAAACACTGCTTTAATGTCTTGAATTTATCCTAGAAGAATTAAGCAATAGCTCCTTTCATTACCTGGGAGCTTAAATCGTCAGTGGCATTTTTTTCCCATACATTTTTGAAAGATGCTTTCATATAGAATATAAAATGTTTTAGAAATTCAATTTTATTTGGGCAGCATCATATTTTTTATACTCTTGCTGAAGAAACTTAGGGTAAGTAGAGGGTCAATTTTATCTTTTCTTTTTTAAACCAAAGGGGCATATCACTCAGCAGAGTGCTTAGTTGTTATGAGAGTGAAAAAAAATTCCTCTGGTATAAGGTGTGGGGAACCTATTGGATTTAAAAGGATAGTAAGCTTTCTTTTTGAAATAGGCCTAATCAACATACTTTATTGTACTTTACTGGGGGCATTCATCAATAATGAATCAAACACTAGGCAAAACTTTTCCTGAGAGAGTTAGAAACTCTCTGGCTGGAGTTGAACCCTGGGATCTGGTGTTGTGTCTGTGAATGTTATTCATTCTGCAAAATGCTCTGAGTACCTACCTTGGGCCCAAATGCAGAGAATCATTGGGTCTTGGAAATGTACTTGTTTGGGGAAACACTGAAATATCTCTGCTGGAACAAGGGTCACATAATCACTCCACCATGCAATGCTTAATTGTAAAAGGGAGTGGGGATGTGATCTCACTGAGTGCAGGACTGTTTCTAAGCAGAGTTTTTAAGGATAATGAACGCTGGCTCTGCAGGTTCTAAATGTGAGTGAACAAGATGGAATTTGGTCAACAGTTGGAGGAGTTGGCCTCAGTTAGTAACACGTGGAGTTCACCTGTGGTAACAAAGGGTAAGGCAGAGTATTCGGGCTTAGATGCTGGTAGGTGCATGGATGCACAGTGGGAGTGTGTGGAAGTCCTTTACAATGGATTCCATTTTTTCAATGAAATAAGAAAGCCATTGATTAAGAACAAATGTGAGATAGTAGATCTTGAAAGTATGAGGGGGAAAGTAAGTATGAAATAGTTATCAACAAGTCTTTCAGTGTAAGAATTCTTGGATGTTTTCAGTCTAAGTTATAGGCACCAGCTTTCCCCATTGCACCCCCTACCTATCCCTAGCATCCCAATTATCAATATTAAGTAAAAACCAGTAAAGAAAGGTTCATGACAAGACAAATAAGAGAGGAATGTCATAGGGCATAGACAGGCAAGACAAACACTGGTTAAGCCCAGTATTGATTCTACTAAGCCTTATGGGGCTAAGAGAGAGCTCTGTTCCTGCCACTTAAAATCTTGTTAAGCTTTTTGGCCGGAACCGCCATCTTCCAGTAATTCGCCAAAATGACCAACACAAAGGGAAAGAGGAGGGGCACCCGCTACATGTTCTCTAGGCCTTTTAGAAAACATGGAGTTGTTCCTTTGGCCACATAACGTGCGAATCTAAAAGAAAGATGATATTGTAGATATCAAGGGAATGGGCGCTGTTCAAAAAGGAATGCCCCACAAATGTTACCATGGCAAAACTGGGAGAGTCTACAATGTTACCCAGCATGCTGTTGGCATCATTGTAAACAAACAAGGTAAGGGCAAGATTCTTGCCAAGAAGATTAATGTGCATATCAAGCATATTAAGCACTCTAAGAGCCAAGATAGCTTCCTGAAACGGGTGAAGGAAAATAATCAGAAAAAGAAGGAAGCCAAAGAGAAAGGTACTTGGGTTCAACTGAAGCGCCAGCCTGCTCCACCCAGAGAAGCACACTTCTTGAGAGCCAGTGGAAAGGAGCCTGAACTGTTGGAGCCCATTCCCTATGAATTCATGGCATGATGGGTGTAAAGAAAACAAAAGACCTGGACTGTATAAATGTTTCTCTTAATTGAGTAGAAGTGTGTGACCCCCTTCCCCAAACAAATATTTAAAGCACACACACAAAAAAAAAGAAAAAAAAAGAAAAATCTTGTTAGCATCAACTCACCCATCTTCACATCCATCCCAGTGCCCCAAAAGACACCAGTTTAGTTTCAGGGCTGAAGTTGGGGCAAAGGCTCCTTTCTTGTGTAGAATGCCTGCCTGAGAGTATTCTGAACCAGTGTTCTCTGATAGGCATCCCAGGGATTCTAGAGATCAAAAAAAGACTCAGTATGAGTCCAAAGTTATCTTTCTTTTCTTCAGGACTCTAGTAGAGAAACATGAGGTAGAATTTCTAGCTACTGAGTTAGGAGTATAAAGAAGCAACGTACTAACCAGAGAGAAAATACATTGGTTCAGTGAGGGTATGTGGAAGCTCTCTCTTTTGGTTCAGTTTTCTCAGGGAGGTAGAGAAGAAGGTTATTACCAGAGAGTGAATTTGTGGAGAACGGTTTAGAGAAAGAAGTGTGAAATAGTCAGGATGAACAACTGAATGGACTAGGCAAAGTAGTGTGATTACCATTTAAAGGCCCACTTGAGGTTCATAATCATCACTTTAAAGTAAGACCAATCACAAGGTACAGGAAGAGAACAGGCAGACTGAATTTAATAAGCGTTGCGGTTTTGACATATATATTAGGGATAATTGACAGGGTGGAATGGGGAGAATTGGCAAGGGTAGTTTTGACTGTAAGAATCCAAGATTTCTTACACTGAAAGACTTGTGGATAACTGTTTCATCCTTCTCTCTTTTCATCCATCCAATCATAAGAACATATATTTGTATTTCTTATATTTGCATGAAAGAAATACTGGAAAGACACCCCAAACAAACACAAATGGTTACTTATACAAATGCTTACTAATAGGAGGGTAAGGTGACAGAGATGGAGTCCTCCCAATCCTTCACAAACTTTTCCCAAAAATAGAAGAGGAGGGAACATGTTCCAACTCACTCTAAGAGGCCAGTATTACTCTGACATGAAAACCAGAGAAAGATATAACAAGAAAAGAAAGCTACAGAACAATATCCCTTATTAGTATAGACACAAAGTTCCTCAAGAAAATACTAGTAAACTGAATCTGACAACATATAAAAAGGAGTACATACCATGGCCAAATGAGGGTTTATTCCAGGAATGCAAGGTTGGTTCAACATATGAACATCAGTTAAGGTAATACATCATATTAAAGCAATAAAGGACAGAAAGCCCACAATCATCTCTGTAGATGCAGATGAGATGCACCATTTCATGATATAAATACTTAACAAAATAGGAGTAGAAGGGAACTTCTCCAACATGATAAAGAGAATTTATGAAAAACCCACAACAAACATCACATTTAATGGTAAAGGATTTAAAAAAGTTTTCCTCCTAAGATGGGGATTTTCAACAAGGATGTTGAGACAATTCAATAGGTAAATAAAAGTCTCTAACAAATGGTACTAGGACAACTGTATATCCATAGGCAAAATAATGAAGTTGTACTCCTACCTCAGACCATATACAAAATTAACTCAAAATGAATGAAGACCTAAAAAGAGCTATGAAACTCTTTGATAAAATATAGGGCTAAATGTTCATGACCTTGGATTTGACAGTGGATTCTTAGCTATGACACCAAAAGCAAGGGAAGAACAAAAAAATTAGATAAATTGGACTTCATCTAAACTAAAAACTTTTGTCCATGAAAGGACACTATTAAGAAAGTGAAAAGACGACCTATAGGATGGGAGAAAATATTTGTAAATTATATGCCTGATAAGGGTCTAGTAACTAAAATATGTAAAGAACTCTTACAACTCAATAACAAAAAAACGAGAAACCAAATTAAGAAAATGTGTAAAGGACATTACTCCAAAGAAGAAATACATATGGCCAAAAGGCACATGAAAAGATGATCAATATTATTAGTTATTAGAGATAAAAATCAAAGCCACAATGAGATACCATTTTGTACCCTCTCAGATGGCTGTAATTAAAAAGTTGGATGGTAAGAAGTGTTGCTGAGGATGTGGAGAAATAAAAACTTTCATACATTGTTGGTGGGAATGTAAAATAGTGCAGCTGTTTTTGAAAACAGTTTGGTAGTTCCCCAAAATGTTAAGCAAAGAGTTACCATATGACTCAGTAATTCTGCTCTTAGGTATAGTCTTAAAAGACATGGAGACCTGTGTCCATATAAAAACTTCTATATGAATGTTCATAGCAGCATTACTTATAATAGCCCCAAAATGAAACAACTCAAATGTCCATCAGCTGATGAATGGATGAACAAAATGCAGTACAGCCATAGAATATTATTCATCCATAAAAAGGAATAAAGTACTGATACATGCCACAACATGGGTGAACCTTGAAAACATTGGGCTAAGTGAAGAAGTCAGACACAAAAAGCCACTTGTTGTATGATTCTATTTATATAAAGTGTCTAGAAGAGGCAAATTCACAGAGACAGAAAGTAGATGAGTGGTTTCCAGGACCTAGAAGGCTGTGGAAAATAGGGAGTGACTGCTAAGGGTTACAGGATTTCTGTAGATAGTGGTGATGGCTTCACACTCATGTGAATATTTTTTAAATCACTGAATTATACATTTTAAAAGGGTGAGTTTTATGCTGTGTGAATTATATCCCAATAAGCAAATATACCAGACAGAAGATAGGGAGTAAAAGATATGGAGGGCTTGGCTCTACACTGACAGTAGAACAGAGTGAAGGGGTGTATAACTCAGAAGTATGTTCTACAGAACTTGTTGACTAATTGGGTGTGGGAGGTAGTGAGAAGGAAGAAAAAGTCAAGAATGATTCTGAGGTGCCTCATCACCTGTATTGCACTGATTCATTTATGTATGTGCCCATCCTGTTAAAATACGTCTTTCTCAACCTGCTACCTAAAAACATAGGGTCTATTCTGGGGGAGAAGTAAGTGGCAGTTTTAGACACACTTCAGAGCAAACATTAACAAGTACGTCCATTTTCATGGGTCTGTTTTATACAATGTTGCTCAATTTCCCCTGTGAACTGAGAGGTTACTTCCTGTGTTTGGACAGTGTTGAAAGGCTACTTCCCATTTTGAGGTTTCCCCAGTTTAGTCTTGATGGGAGAAGCCACTAACCTCTACTGACTCTAAGTGCTAAATGTTCTGCCAAGTTCTTCCTGATGTCTTCACAAATGAGGTGCCCTCTTCATTTCACCCTGCATTGGACCACAGGTTTTGAAAGATTTTTTGACAATAAAAGCATTTATTAACATAACTGGTTTCACTGTTTGCCTAACCAAAGTCATAGTAATGCAACTGTCAACTGGCCTTTCCCATTGCGTGAACTGTACCATCACTATCGCAATGCTAGTTGATATAATTTCAGTCTAAAGAAAAGGGTCTTGATACTTTGATAAGCCTGTACATTCTCATTTTAGATCATATAAACTTAGACCAGTAAAATAGCCCTAGGTTCCCCAGTAACTATCTTCACAGACTCATAAGAATCTAATGTCAGATAGTTGGTAATCTCCCTGGTAAATTATTAATCAGGTTCCTTCTGGACTGAATGTTTGTAAGTTGGTTTGATTATTCTCAGGAAGACTGACACCCAAACTGTGTATCACTGGAGGAATATCTTTGGATAAACTGCTGAAAATATTTGCTAAAATTTTTCTTTGGCTCATATTTGCTTATGCATATATTTTAAAAACTCACTTATTGCCCATGGGTGGGGAGGGTGTGGAAGCCTATATGTGTTCAAGATGCTGCAGTGTATATTTTATATAGCTTGATTTCATCGACCCTATAAAGAAGGTTTCATTATCCTTTAAGTAAGAAAATTGAAGCTTAAGAGGATAACTCAGATAGCAAACAGTAAAGCCTACATTTGAGACAAGATTTGTCTGATGGTCTTTCTGGCAAGCCACATTTTCTCCCAAGAAGCAGGTTCATACTAGTAGAAGCTGAAGAAGGAGCAAGAAGAGAGTGAAACTAATTTCTTTACGAGTACAAGTAACTTATTACATCTATATGTATATTTAAATACATACCATCAGTGCACTTCACTCATATGCTCACTGTTTTTTTTTAAAACATCTTTATTGGAGTATAATTGCTTTACAATGGTGTGTTAGTTTCTGCTTTATAACAAAGTGATTCAGCTATACATATACATATATCCCCATCACTGTTTTTTAAATAAATTAACTTATTTATTTATTTATATTTGGCTGCATTGTGTCTTCGCTGCTGCCCGCGGGCTTTCTTTAGTTGAGGTGAGCGGGGACTACTCTTCGTTGCCGTGCGCGGGCTTCTCATCACGGTGGCTTCTCACAGGCTCTAGGCGCGTGGGCTTCAGTAATTGTGGCATGCAGGCTCAGTAGTTGTGGCGCACGGGCTTTGTTGCTCCAGGGCATGTGGGATCTTCCCGGACCAGGGCTCGAAACCATATCCCCTGCATTAGCAGGCGGATTCTCAACCACTGCGCCACCAGGGAAGTCCCACATGCTCACTGTTAAAGAGCATACGTTGGAAACACGGTCACGTAAATATCAAGGAACTATACCAGCAGTGCATTAAAGTGAAGATCTATGAATCACCAGATCTACTTTGCATCCAGACCATCCTTTTGTCCCTGGTGCCCATGAAGCATTTCAGTAAGATTCCTGTTTCTATCACGGCTCTGTGTATCATCACAATATTCTCCGGTTCCTTCAAACAAAAGAACCAACAAACAAGCAGACATACAAAAGACAGAGCATCTTTAGGATGCCCATCTTATTGCACTGTGAATAAAAAAGTAATAGCAACTAACAAAATAAAATTAAATAATTTAAAATTTCTTTTGCGAATAAGTAATGCATTCATTAACATATTAAAAATATAAGCTAGTATAAGGTATAAAGTCTTAGTTCCATCTCTTTTTCCATCTAACCTGTTGCCATCTTTTCGCCTAGTGGGTGAAAAATGTTATCAGTAAACAAAGGATGTTGCAGCCACCAAGCCTGCAGCCACTGCAATCACCCCCAACTGTGCACCCTGAGGGGATTCAGGATGGAGAAAAGCAGGATACTGGCCCTAGATAGCTAAGGTGCATGACAAAGGAATGATTTCAGTGAGCCCAGACTCTTGCATCTTCCCATACACAGAACAGCGCTAAATCCAATAACTTGAGATGTCTGGTTTTCTTCGTTAACAGTAATCTTTTGATGTTCCAGCTCTCTGGCTTCTGTTGCAAAACTCCTGTGTATCCTGGCTCCCGCCTGCCTCCTTGGAGCGGTGCCTGAGAGTGCTCTGGGAGGCTGTCTTCCAGGCTTAAGCCCTTGGAAGATCCTCTGAGTAAAACACAATTCTCCACTTCTAGGTTGCTCGTTTTTTTTTTTTTTTTTTCAGTCGACAACCTAGTCCCCTTCTCCATGTATCCCCCGTCAGATAATAATTTTTATTAGTTTCTCATGTATCCTTTCAGAGTTTCTTCATGCAAATACAAAGAAGTATGAAAGTATTCTTTTTGAATCAATTGTTTAAACTTTTTTTCTTCTGTTTTATTAAGATATAATTGATACACAGCACTGTATAGGTTTGAGGTGTACAGCATAATGATTTGACTTACGTACATCATGAAATAATTATCACAAGAAGTTTAGTGAACATCCCTCATCTCATATAGATACAAAATTAAAGAAACAGAAAAAAAATTTTTTTTTCCTTGTGATGAGAACTCTTAGAATGGACTTTCTTAACAACTTTCATATATAACATATAGCAGTGCTATCAAAGGGGATAACTACCCAAGGTGGATGAAAATCATCTGGGTACATAGACCAAACTGAAGCTCAGCCCACTTCCACAGCTGGTGCCGAGCTCTGCTCCTGACTTTCCCTGGGCACGCAGCGAGCCCCACAAACCCAGAGAAGCACCATCGCACCTGGGGATGGTGCAGAGACCCCCTCCCCCAAATGTATTCTTACTCTCCCTCATCCTTTTAACTCCAAAGTAACTTATTGTTCTGTATCTTTCTTTTTCTTAACAGTGTATTTTGTAGATCTTTCCATATCAGTGCATAGAAAACTTCTTCCGTTTTTTTTAATAGCTGCAAAATATTTCTTTTAGTGTGTATACTGTACAAGTTACTTAACCAATCCACTGCTGATGAATATTTGGGTTGTCTCTAATCTTTTGTATGCTAGCTCACATTTATTGGACTAAGCTTACTATATTCCAGGTGCTGTGCTAATTGCTTTACTCGGGTTCATTAATATAGCAACCCTTTGAGTTAGATAGTATTATTTCCACTTTTCAGATAAGGAAACAAGAGGATCAAAGAGGCTAAGCAACTTGCTCAAGATTTGAACAAAGACTGTCAACCTTTAGAGCACATATTTGTACTAGTGAAACACAAATTAGTACCCTTTATTGCTTTAGGGGAAAGTCCTACTTTTAAGGAAAAGTCTCTAGTTATGTGTTTATAACTGTTTTCCATTGGTTTCTAAGATTTTATCACAAACATTTGAAAAATTTGTACAATTCAGGATTTTACTCCTTTCCACCACTCATTCTTTACTCTTTCTTGACCTGTGGAGTATGTAATGATGAATCTGATATCAAAATATATCTGTTTAAAGACAGTTTAAGGAGGTAATGTTTAAAATTATGGGACAGACTGACATTTTTCTGAAAGTGATTGATTTTTTCATTTTAGTATAATATGCTGAAGTCTTAGTCTGAGAAAAAAAAAACAACAACCCACCTTTTTTTACTTGGGCACCACAAGTTTAAAGTGAAGATCAAATAAATGACCTTGCCCTTTGATATTCACACTTCCTCTGCAGGATTTTACCCAATACAGTTATAGAGCCACGGAAATCTTTGCATTTCTTATCTGCTTTCTCAGAGCTGTTCGACTTCATTCAAATATAAACCAAATGAAATGTTTCTTAGACTTGCAAGCTCCTGCCACATACTGCAAAGAACTGAAAAACCCAGATGATAGCTAGAAACCCAAAAATATCCAGGTCCTCTCCTAAATTTAGCAAGTGCCTGCCACTATTGAAAACCATCATGACAAAATGTCTTATCACCTCCTGATTGTCATTTGATCCTTGCCATCTGCAGCCATCAGGACCACCAGGGCAAAGGTGTGTCCAGTGTTGTAAAGGGCAAGGACAGCTTGCCTAAAAGGGAAGTGTGAAGCCCTGTTCATACGTCTTAATCTATTTAAACCTAAAACAACATTCTTATGAAGAACTTGATGCCAACAGAGGATACTCATCTAGTGACCTCACTCTAAATTAATGCACAAATCACAGTATTTAGGGGTAATGATAAAGCATTAACAATAATTATTTT
Organism: Balaenoptera physalus; assembly: GCF_965194825.1. Lineage (NCBI taxonomy): Eukaryota > Metazoa > Chordata > Mammalia > Artiodactyla > Balaenopteridae > Balaenoptera > Balaenoptera physalus. Next base: position 143,524,652 of record NC_138890.1, on the reverse strand, counting down.
GCTGAAATCTTCCTTTAGCTAAGTCATTGCCTAGCAGCCATTTTTCTTTCTCAAACTATTCACACAGTGACAATTTAATGGAAAAAGAGATACCATCTGGAGTACTTATTAGCTTAACAAGCCCTTGACTGGGAGCCTGAGAAGATTCCATGTTTCTCATTCCCTCTGAGTGGTTTAACTCCAGAGCGTAATGCTATTGTTTAACTCAAGGGACTGGAGCATACTTGCCACTAGGCGGTGCTGTTGCTTCTTTACTCCAACCTCTGGCGGTTTCAATTCTGACCTTATCAGACTTAACAGAAAAAAGGAGGATTTATCCTTCCCCAGTGTGTTCCTCGTATGTCCCCAGAGTAAGTGGAATCTGTTGGAACAATTCAGAACAAAACAAAATAGCTAGTAAATGAAATAGGCTTGTTAAAATGTTTTCTAGTATCTCTCCGAGATGGACCAGAACAGCTTCTTGATATCATCAGTGGTCTAACAGTTTCATTAGGGTCTGGGGACAGTAACAGTTTTTGAAGTGCTACTTCAGGAAGTGGGGACTAGTGGGAAACAGGGAGTGTGTCTCTGCAAGGGAAGGGGAGAGGGCTGGGTCCTTGCAGACTCTTCCACAGTCTGGCAGAAATCTGCTTCCCCTTCTACTGATTCAGTGTTGGCTCAGACACAACTTGCCAAAGCCTGGCACATGTACCAGTTTTGGGGGTTGTTAAAAATACAAGTTCTGGGACTTCCCTGGTGGCACAGTGGTTAAGAATCTTCCTCCCAATGCAGGGGATACAGGTTTGAGCCCTGGTCTGGGAAGAGCCTACATGCCACGGAGCAACTGACCCCGTGCGCCACTACTACTGAGCCTGCGCTCTAGAGCCCGCGAGCCACAACTACTGAGCCTACGTGCCACAACTACTGAGCCCACGTGTCACAATACTGAAACCCGTGCGCCTAGAGCCCATGCTCTGCAACAAGAGAAGCCACCGCAATGAGAAGCCCGTGTACCGCAAGGAAGAGTAGCCCCCGCTCGCCGCAACTAGAGAAAGCCTGCGTGCAGCAACAAAGACCCAATGCAGCCAAAAATAAAAAATTAATTAAAAAAAAAAAAGAAAAAAAAATACAAGCTCTGTGATCACATGAATTTGGGAAATTCTGGTTTAAAAAAGTTGAAAAAAGTTTTACTTGCTGTAGAACTTTCAGAACATTTAATTGACATTACCCTGTGCATTGCGCTTTGTGAATCTAAGGCTGGGCATTCGCTAGGGGTAGATACTCTAACAGTGGTTCTCAGTGGAGGGTGGTGATTTTGCCTCCAGGGGACATTTGACATTGTCTGGAGACATTTTTGATTGTCCTGACTGGGGAAGGGTGTTATAGCCATCGAATGGGTAGACACCAGTATGCTGCTGACCGTCTTCCAACGCACAGAACAGCGCCCTGCACCCCCCCACTCCACCAACAAAGACTGATCAAGCCCAAAGGGTCAGCAATTCAGAGATTGAGAAACCCTGCTCTATAACATACACAGCTTGTTACACTCATTCAACCACGAAATTAATTATTTCTTCTTGAATTGTCTTGTAGGACTAGAGTGGAAAATCTGTGGGGAAACTTTGCCTTCAGTTTATCCACAATGTTCTAATTGCTGCGTGGTGTGGTCTTACCTTAATACTTCTCTTTGACCTCCATGTGGCACTTGTCTTTGTTGACTGGCCTTTCCTTGAAATTCCCCTCAATTGGCTTGACGATTAATTGTTTTGGTTTTCCTTCTTCTGTAAACTCTCTCCCTCATGCCAAGATATTTTGTCCCAAAGAGATCTACGTTTCCAGTTATGTGTTGGATATTTTCTTCAAAATAAAAATGTCCCTTTTCTAAAACTACCTCTTTCTCATCAATTTCCTATTTCCCTCCTTCATTAATTTGTTCTTAAATTCTTCCAGTTTTCTCAGTCAATCTGATATGTGATTATGTTTAATCACTAAAAGTCTGGTGAATCCTCTGGTCCTTCGTCTTTCTTTTCTCAAATGAGGCCTTGATTGCCCCTTGTCTGATTACTGAAATAAATTCCAAATCACACTTCCTGTTTCCCCTCCTTATCCTTTCCATGTAGCCTGCACACTACCAGTGTTTAAATCATCCTAAAACATCACTTTGATTCTTTCCTTAAAACTTCCAGTGAGCGAGTTCCCATTGTCCTTTGAATAAAGTCTACACAACTTTTTCCGGCAGTCAAATTTCCCACAGTGTGGCTCCCACCTATATTTGAAACCTTTGTTCCAATGGCTCCTCCATTGAAATTCCCGAAAGAAAAAACACTGTTCATATGAGAGCAAAGCTGTGGAGAGGGGCAAGTGCAAAGCACTTCATGAAAGGAAGTTTTTGTAAACTTTTTAGATTTAATTTCTGGCATACAATCTCTGGAAGCCAAACAATGCAAGTTCTAAATTATCGCAGATACATCTGTATGTGTGTGACTCATCCTCTAGACTAAGGAAACTCTATAAATGGGCTACTATGATCTTTATAGCATGTAAATGATGAAAATAAAGAAGGATGTTGCTCAAGCCTCCCATCTGTCAAAGCCCCTAGCCTATCATATTATGCAACCTTTGTCAGTATTTGTTGAATTTAGAATGAACAAATTAATGAGTGCATGCGTGAATGAATGGAAGAACTACTGTGGCAGGTGCTGGTGGTATCCTGCCTATATCTTGCAAATACTGAAAATACCAGCAACTTTCTACTGGAAGTCTTTTTTTTCTTTCTTTCCTGGCTACAGATGTGTTCTCAACCTACCTCCAGTTCAAGCTGGAAGTGTCAGAGAGTTGATGAGTCCAGAAGCCACCCTTAACCAATGATAAGCAGGGTGCTGGTAAATATAGCCTTACCCCCTCGTTGGAATAACTCTGTGACATGCTCTTCAGTGTCTCCCAGATTTCCTCATTGGGACTGAGCTATAATTGCCTCAGTATCTTGCATATTAAAGTACCTTTTATTGACTTCCTTTCCTTCCCAGTCTCACTTTCTTATCCCTCAGCAGTGCTTTCTAGAATCACTTCACTTCACAAAACAACCCCCAAAACACAAGAAACCCCCAAACCAAAAAAACTAAAAAAAAAAAACCCACTTGCAATTGAATTCTTGTCTCAGATCTGCTTCTGGGGAACCCAAACTAAGACAGCCACTGAATGTGGAATTGTACATTGAGTGCTTAAGGAGAGTCCATGACATCTGGAATTCATGCAACTGGAGTCGAATTAAAAAAAAGAACTCTTTCAGGAATCAGACATCATCTTCTCTGTGGCAAATTTTTTTCCCACACAGAGCACTAACAGTTTGCACAAAAGATGTGGAAGTTTTGCCTCTGGAAGACCACCATTAATTTATAAATGGAGGGTGGGGGTCTTTCTTTATTATTCAAATTTTTTGGATATAAAAAGAAAAAATATTAAAACTGGTAAATATTCACGAATGGAATGTTTAGTTATAAAATTACTCTCAGTTCAAATTTCCTTTCCTACTTCACACTTATGTCACTCCTACCCATAATGCCCTAACAGCAAGTTTCAGAATATTTGGCCAAACCACGCAAATAAAACTGTAGCTCACAAAAAACCAAAACCAAAACCAAAAAAAAAACCAAAAAACTGTAGCTCAACTTTAATAGAAAATCTGAAATCTTGCAAAAATGCAACCTTTCGTGAAATCTATGAAAATGATGTTGGAGAAGTGCTAGAATCAATGGAAAGCCATGGAAAGTGAGGATCTGGCAGAATAAGACAAGGCAACTGAAGAAGAGAACATAGACATGGTTGATGACCGTGACAAGAACTTTCCAACAGAGTGATCTGAATATCATAGGATTAAGGGCTGTTCTTGGGGAAATTAGTGATGCCTTTAAATATGTTTGCAAAAAAACATGCTCTTTTTGATCATTCTTTGAAAGTTAAGCATGAAGGGATGTGCATTATATTGTGTTAGGATATTATATATTTTGGGGGGATTCCACTCCAGAATGTTCCATTCACATTTTGAGTGACAGAATTGCATTTAAATTTTTTCTTCCACAAAGTGTTTAATCTCAAAGTCTGTTGTATAACACCCTTTTAGAGAATCATGAAAACATCTGCTTAGCGTGGTAGATTGAAACAGGAAGGAGGCTTATCCCTTGCCTTACACAGAGTCTCCTTTGGCAGAAAATCACTTAAACACTGAAGTGAGAACATTTGCTGCTTTTCTTGATTTACAGATGTTTTCTCAGAACTACACTTCCAAACAGTCCCAGCTGACTGTAGCTAAGGCCTGGGTCAATTGATAAGATGCATCTGGTTTCAAGACACAGACTAAGTACAGGGCAGGCTCTCCGTGTCCCCAGAGAACCTGGTTGGGGTCACAGCTAAGTCTTGGAACCACTTGCTCTATATATGAGTGCCAAGTGAATCCCCAGCAGGGAGAGACAGGCGGGGAGTAGACTGCTGGGCTCTTCCTCCTGTTGAAAATTCACTGGGCACTGGAGGAGGAAATTTTCCTTCTGTCTTCTGCCCTGAATGTTTTCCCAAACATGAAGGTAAGATAACTTCATTATTTTTGTGAATGAAGCTAACTCAAAAGGGAGTAAGGCTTAACTTAAATAACTCAAAAAAACCCAAAAAAACAAAAAAAATGAAAATACATGGGAAAATAGGAAAGAGAAGTCTCCGAGGGTGACTTTAAAAAAATCCTTAATTAAATATAGTTAACAATTCAGCCAAAGTGAATTTGTTTTTCTTTTCTTGCAGTTAATTTATTGGTTTAGAGGTCTGGGAATCAGAGATTGGAGACAATGTTTATGAAAGTCCCAAGAAAGCCATTAAGAAATAAAATACAATAATACAATTGTTATTCCTTAGGGAAAAATGCTCTCCCCTGGATTTCGTTTGTTTGATTTGGAGTCACGCAATGAACCCCCTTGATCTGACTTATCTGAGAGCTTTATAGAAAAGTGAATTTGGAGACTTGAAACTTTAGAGTTTGGAATCTGGATGAGAAGATAAGGCTTGTGAGAGTAGAAGATACAGATAAATGGAATGAAACTAAAGGTTTACCAAAAACACATATTGGTCTAATGGAAAATGGCCAAACGTTAAGAAAAAAACATGCAGGACTGAAGACAGAAATCACTATCATAGACTAGAATTCTGGGATGCAAAAATAAGTTGAACCTGCTATTACAATTTTATTATTGCAGACGTTTGTATTTAAACTTTAAAAATTTTACATTACAATGCTGGAACAATAATTTCTCAGCCCTGTCAGCTGCTAGATTGCTTTTGTCATCACTATGCCACCGATTTGCAATACTGAGTCTACGCTCACTTTCCAGGGGCTTTGGAGGCGAAGTGAGAGGTGGGTCTCGAGTAACTCATGGGTGAAATTACATTTAATTAAGTTATTGAAAATTACACACAAATCATAAAGTTAATTTGTTTAATGTTATGATGCTAGAACGTCAAGTAACCATACAAAGTTAGAATTATGATATAATCTAATCTCTATCACTCTGTCTTTTATTTTTACTTAAAAATTTAAAATGTTTGTTAGCTCAAAAAGAATAGGATACATTTCCTAGAGTCATCTAGCTAGTATACTTTCTCCTAATATTTGTATTAACCATCAATCAGTTTCCTTACTTATTTTATGATGAGACAACTTAATAATTGTTTTGTGCTTAAAGATGGATCATTGATTATTATGACATTTTTCTGCTGGGGTAACATATTTACTTTTATCTTTCAGTTGGTTGATAAAATATCAACAAATAAAGAAATGATTTCTTTGTGAGTTGCATGCAGAGTTCTCACCTATATTTGAAAGTAGAGATTCATATTTTTACAGTAAATCTGAAGGGTATGCTTTTGTGATACGTTTCGGAGAAGGTAAACTTAGGCTATGAAGACACCACTAGAAATGGTTTTCAGGTCTGGCCTTTTAAGAGGGAGTATTCTTTTTTCTACCCGCGCCCCCCACCCCCATTCATGTGAACTAAGTTCAGAGAGGTGGTCCCAGAATTCTTTTCATTCTCTTTGTATCCCTTGGATAGGAGATAATTGGGTCTGAAGTGTTTCAGGGCTATAGAGCAAAAAGTGTTTCCCTCTGAGCTGGCTGTGGTCCAGACCTTCACTTTCTCTTCCGTGGACTGAGATGAACCTGGGGTTTGTAAACCTAAAGCATGATTCACATGGTGCTGGGGTGTGGTCAGGCACAGTGATGTCTCAGATGAGGGCTCTTCTGCTTCCTCGCCACACCCAGAGCTGATCTGATGTTATCAGCTGTCTTCTGTCAATTATACTGTGATGGTGTTTGTGCCTTTAAAAAAATGTCTTTTTCCAGATTATAATACTACCATCTTGGCAAAAATAAGTTCAAAGAGAAGATAATATCGATTATTTCTCCACTCAGAGATAACCACTATTAACATTTTAATCTATTTCTTTTCAGACTTTTATATGAGCATGTACAAAATATATTTTATGAAATTGCTATCAATCTGGATCTGAATCTTTTTACTCACTATATCATAAGCATGTTCTCCTGTCATTGTTCAATCTATAACGTGCTTCTAATGACTACAAAGTACTCAAATCATATTATTGTGCCCTTTTGCATTTCTTTATCGTTAGAAGTGTTGCAAATTGATGTCTATTTCTGATAAAGATGTAAGTAAATTGATTTTAAAATCTACCTTCTTCTTCATCTGTTTGGTGCCCTATGTTCTAAATTTATTGATCAAGATATTAATTAGGGCATGTTAAGAAATTAGATTTGATTTTTCCATACTTTTTTCTCTTGGAATTTGGATATTTGGAACCCAGTGTATGCTACAGAAATTAATATTTTATTTTTTACCTCAAATGGGCTCATGATTCAACAGACAAATGTAAAGGACCAGATGTGGAGAAATTAGAAGCATAGAGACAATGGTTGTAGCTGGAACACTTTAGAGGAAGGAGGTAGAGCTAATGTTCATTCAGTCATAAGAAAGAAGAGAAGAGAATTCTGGGAAATGTAGTCCCAGCTTAGCTACATTACACACTGCAAAGATATGATATCTTTTCAACGAAGCAATTCTTTTATAGAGTTAACTCAGTTGTATGTCTATGTCTGTCATTAATTTGTTTATTAATTTGTAATTGTTCTCTCTTGTCCATTTGATGAGATACTCTTTCCAAAGGCAAGGAATGATAACTGCTTCATTTTCAGGTACCCAGCTAGCAAATTTTCAAGACATTCTTTTGGTTAAGAGATTCAGCTTGTATAACTCATGAACTTGTGATAAGCACATCTTCATGGGTTATAATATGTATACAAGGAGGATGGTGGCAAAGTTATCTTTTCTGATGAAAAAGTATATCCCTTAAAACTTCGTTGACATTAAAAAAAATATGTAATAGAATGTTAAAATGGATTTTTTCATGATGCCTGTTTTGCCTGAGAGTCAAAGGCCAATAATAATAGGTGCTCAGTACCCTCACATTTTAAAGTGAGATATTGTACATTCAATGCAGTATTATTGCAATACCAAAAGAGTAGCCCTGAATTTGTTTGGTGACCCTTTGGCCATCTCCTTCCTCAAAAGTATGCAATATTGTGTCCCTTGGAGCATGAGGGTGTATAGGGAATGATACCCTACTCACGTTTGAGAAAATCTAAAGGCATAGGCTTGTTCACTGCCCTGTGGTTAGCAAGTAAGTCAGCACAGCAGTATTGGTTACATCCTGACATCCAGAGTTTGACAGGACAAGGATGTGTGCAGGTATCCCATGGACCAGATGTGGACCTTTAGGAAGGGGCCAGACTTGGGTTGTCAGGGACTCTGCCTGGTAGACGCCTGCAGGATGAAGCAACCCCAGCAGACAGCATCAGGAAGCAGGCACTGGTGAGACTCAAGAGAGCTGAACAAAGAGACGAATCATTTGTTCCAGAGAACAGTGGTTGTAGATTCCCAAAGGAGGGATATCCAAACAATGACAAAAACACCATGAGAGATAAAGAATTGGCATTCAAACATCTAACACACCCTGATTTACCATCACTAGACTCCAGCTGCATCGGGCAAGCAAGATCCTTTTGGCTCTTACCCCTCTCACTCCTGCTGCTCTGACTCTGAAGAAGACAGGCATCTTGGGAAGGTGGGGAAGAGAAGAAGGAGAATAAAGCAGAGGAATTTCGAAGTGGACCCCACCCCTCCCGCAGGACCTGGGAGTAGGATAGACATTTAAAATTGGATGATACGTTGCAATTTGACTGTTAGATTGTTCCAGAACGCCTGGGAGTGACTAATAAAGCTATGGGATAGGCTGGCCCAAGGGCAGGAAAAATGAGTTGACATACTACAAAAAAAGACATATTGTTGAAAAGAAAAATCTCACTGCAGTTTATATTTAAAAAAAAACAAAAAACAACGTTTAAAAGGTGTTGCTTTCCATTATGTGCTTCACGTGTTTGTTGAAAAATCAGAAAAGTATCCATAGCCTCTCCCACCATTGTTCACATTTCCAGGGTGCCCACAGCTGTTGGTACCTCTCTGCCCTTTTGATTATGTTAATCAGATTATAGGCTAAAAAATCTGTAAGGCTGTAAAAGGCAGAAGAAGGCAACTAGGATTTTACAACTGAAAAAAAGATACCTAATAAGAGGATGGGTGATCTAGGAAGGTGAGTAGAAGGGTCTGGAAAAAATGTTGGGAAGCCATTCCACAGCTACCCTGAGAGAAAAGAGGTTTGGGGAGATCAAGAGAAGAGAAAGAACATTGGCCTGGTAAAATGTGAGGTAAGATGATTTAAGGACTTTTTTTACTGGGTTATGAATTGAATGTGTTTGATATTCTTAAAGAGTCTCCAGTACAGATTTGAATTGTATTTCCTTTCACCTTCAGTTGTCAAAGTAGGAAAATACATAGAAATGAAAATAAAATAATAGAAGTCACCTATGATTTCACAACCAGAAATGAACTATTCTCCTTTGTTATGTTTCTTTCTAGATTTGTTTTCAATACACATTTGATTTTCAAACAAAATGTAATCACATTTCACATACAATTTCATAACCTGTCAGATGCTCAATATTTAGGCTGCTGCTATCACATGAATGTGATTATAAAGGGCCTCTGTGGTGTTTTAAAGGCTGAAGGAACCACGTGCAGAACTAAGGATTGTGAAGATCATCACGGCACCTCTGGCTAGGAATGTACCTCCACTTTTGATTTTTCCATTCAGGAAGATATTTCTCTTTTAGCTTCTCAGCCCTTGGAACTGTTCTTCTTTCCAGGCTTTCTCTTCTCTGGTGTCCTCACGGGTACCAACGTTAGAGAGGAGAGTGGAGTAAGGAATTAAAAGATGATGGGACCCTAAAGAAATGTTTGTGAACATTTAACTCTAGGGAGTCTTTTCAATTTATTTGTCAATGACATCACCTAGCCCCTAGTTGTCTTTCCAGAAATGAATAGTGGGAGGTGAACTCAAGAGAAATGTATTAGAGACTTCCCTGGTGGCGCAGTAGTTGAAAATCTGCCTGCCGATGCAGGGGACATGGGTTCGAGCCCTGGTCCGGGAAGATCCCACATGCCACGGAGCAACTAAGCCCGTGCGCCACAACTACTGAAGCCCGCGTGCCTAGAGCCCGCACTCCGCAGCAAGAGAAGTCACCGCAATGAGAAGCCTGCGCACCACAACGAAGAGTAGCCCCTGCTCTCCACAACTAGAGAAAACCCATGCGCAGCAACAAAAGACCCAATGCAGCCAAAAAAATAAAAAAAAGAATTGCATTAAATTTTTATTTAAAATGAAAACTTAAAAGTCAAGCAGAATCATTGAGGCTTCTCCATGGTTCTTTCACTCTTTCTATTCCCAACTCACAAATCTTGACTTGTACGAATGTATTCACTTTTGACTCATTAAAGCAATGCTAACTAAAATATTGCTTTATTGTTTTTTTTCCCCCTTCCTAGGCAATAAGTTTATTCTTCTTGGTGGGATTTATAGGAGAGTTCCAAGTTTTTTCAAGGTGAGAATTTTTTGGATTGTGTGTGGAAATCATTAACAATTATTTCTTTTATTTTAAGGAAATTCTTAAGTATGGTCTGATTTTTACATTGCAGCCTGAGCTTGTTTAACCCTTCAACACTTTTTTTCTTTCCCTTTTTTAGAAAAGGCAATTATAGAGAAAGTGTGTTTTATTCTTATTCTTATTTTACTTTATTTTATTCCCTGTAAGGAAGAAACCTGAAGACTATAAACACCTCAAGGTTTCCTGCTTCTCCCAGTATCATGGTTTTACCTGCAATTCAGGGAATGGCAGCTGACTTACACATCTTAGAGCAGAATTTGATTTTTAAATGTAATCTTTGCAAAATAGTCTTTGGGATTTTAAAAGTTGAGAGTTTTTTTTTAAGAAAATAGGTTTATCGGCTCTTGAGACCTGGAAAAAAGCCAGCGTCATTTACTCATGGCCTTGCTTTGCTTTCACTGTCTGATGGGACAGGACCAGGTCGGTTTACCTCATCGAACTGTCAGAACATGTGTCTGGAGTTGTGCCTGTGACTGGGACACAGAGGAGCCAGACGGTACTGAGAGTAGAGGGGGTGATTGAGATCTTGAAAGAGTTGATTTCAATGCAGGTGTGGTAAGGGCTCTGTGAGGGGACTGGACAGGGGGCACAGAGGAGGTGAGGCCAAGCGAGCTTCCCTTCCTAAGCCTCGGTGTTTGGGGAAGGCCTCTGCCTGTCTCTGGGAGACAAAATAGACAGATAGCATTAAGTTCAGATTGTTTAAAGGTCAAAAACACTAAGGCATTTGGATCACTGATGCCATATCAAGACTACAGGTTAGCAAGATTAGCCCCATGAGGGCACCTGAGCCACAAACGGGACTCCTTATCTGCAACACCTGGCAGTGCTATGCTTAACTAAGCAGGAATCACCTTGACCTGAGATGTCTCCCAGATTAGGAATGTACTCAAAGTCCAGAAATCAGGAGTCCTGGTTCCACTACCCCTTGTAAAGTGTGGTTTTAGGTAAGGCTTCCTTAATCTCTTTGGACTAAGCAACATGACCTCTTGGACACAGCCGGAGTTAAGCATTGTAAGAGAGTCAACTTGCCATTTTCCACATGTATTTTATTTGGGTGGAATTCTTTGAGCTCCACTTGACCCTACTGTACTTGGGTGTGTGCTTGAGAAGTGACCTAAATAAGCAGGGGGAGCACGTTAAACTAAATTCTTGTCCATTTAGCCTTTGCCAGATTTTGGTTTCCTACTTCTCATACGGTCGTTTTAGAGCTTGTTGTCTCTCAGTTAAATTTCTGTATAGCTCTTCAATTCATCGTCCAAAATCCCGTCAAAGGCCATAATACCTTTCTTCTGTATGTTCTCACTTAGCCTCCCAACTTTGGACACTCTCTTATGTGTATTTCCACAATGCATTATACTGTATACATTTCTGTTAGGAAATCTATCTCATTAGCTATACTGTATAAAGGATCATGATTATATTATTGTGTTATGATTATTTGTTTACACATCTGTGTCTTCATCCTCCCCTCCACCAATTGTTAGTATCCTATCTCTTTTATGTTTATAGCTCTGGTGTCTAAATAGTGCCTGGTACATTCTAGATATTTCATAAATGATATTTAATAAATCTCTGAAAAAGTGAGTCCTTCCCACATATATTTTTATATATTTTGGGATCCTCTTGGTGACTCTTAGGAAAAAAATCGTGAAGCAATTTTTGACTATTCTTGCCAATTTTTTGTCTTCTCTCCTACCTTTCTGTCGGCTTTATGATGGACAATTTGACACTATGACAGTGCCTCCTCGCCAGTCAATTGCCAGTGGGCTTCCTATGCCCCTTGGTCAGAATGCAATGGTTGTACCAAGACTCAGGTAGGACCATGTGAAAACTTTGTATTTACTATTTATATGTAGAAATAGCTTAGGTGTGGACACAATGGCATTAACTTTTGAATGTTGTTTTATTTTTTGAAAATGTAATTAGTAATTTTGAAGGGAAAAAGTATGACTTATTTCATACTTAATATTGTAATAAAAAATTTCTGCATTCTCATTTTTCTTGCAGGACTTTTCTAAATCTTACATTTGAGCCTAGAAATATACATAGGAGAGACGCTAAAAGCAACTCACTAACTCTTTCACTATCAGAGAAATAAGAATAGCGTGAAATGAAGTTAGCAGATAATTCAAAATTTCATATTTACTGAATTCAACTTTTCTTTTCATTTGAAACAAACACTAAAGAGTAGCAAAATAGCTGCTTCGTTTTACCTAACTAATAGTGAATGACCATGGAAAGTCAAACATTTTTAAAGTTTAATACAAAAGTAATATAAATTAAATACCAGACTTGACTGGGAGATTATAGAGTACTTCTAAAAATGTCTGTTTTTTTTCCTTATTATAAATTAATCATTAGAGAAAATGATTTATTGTTTTATAAATGAAATAAAATGGTTTATTTCTATATAATAAAGAAAACACTACTTATAATTCTACCATTTAGAAAAAACCAATATGTCAGCATTTTAGTATTTATTCTTTCAATTTCTTTTCTTTTCTTTTTTTTTCCATGTAAGCACAGATCTGCTTTATTCTTTTTGAATAGCTACATGGCATTTTATTGTATGAATGTACATTTAAAAAATGTAATAAGAGTTCTATTTACTGGCATTTGGGTGTTTCCTCAATTTATTTTCTTTCTATGTGCTTATGATTTTTAAAATAAGATTATTTCATCATGATTTTGTATTCTATTTTAACTTAACATTATACTATCAGCATGAATTTTAACAGCTGAATTATGTTCCATTATATGTATATACCAATCTTATTTATCCACTTCCTATTGTTTGAGATTTAGGTTATTTATATATTTTGTTATTATGAATAAAACTTTAGTGAACATTTTTGCACATAGATATGTCTTTTTTCTGATAATCATCTTAGGATAAATTCCAAAAATATAATGTTGGTTTCAAAGGTTCTGGACATTTGAATGGCTAAATTTTTTTTTTTTTGTATTGAGATACAATTGACATATAACATTATATTAGTTTCAGGTGTACAACATGATTTGATATTTGTAAAATATTTTAAAGGTGGTTCAGTTTAGATAAAAATGTGCATTTAAAATCATTTTAAAATTATTAAAATAACAGAACCATATTATAGAAGATAACTTGTGTTTTGAAGCATCATCATTATCCTCATTTTCCAGCATTTATTTAGTATCTACATGAGGGGTATTTACAAAACAAGTTACACAAGTAACTAGGATTTGGTTTCTGGCAAATATAATATTAGATGACAACTCTGATTACAGGCAAACAGGTACATGAATAACAAAACAAAAGTCAAACACCAACTTCAGAAAAAATTTTTATAATTTAAAAACAAGTTAAGAAAGAACATTAAATAGAGGTAGATAGAAGGTATTTTTCATATGAGTAATTTTTTTGAGTGAAGGTCATCGTGCTTAGATTATAAAAACAGAATTTTCATCCAGAAGAAGACAAGTGAAAATGAAAAAGGGGTCCTAAGATCAGAATTTGATAGGTGAGAATGAGACCCTGAGAGCAGACAGCCATCAAGGTCATCCTGGTGTCTATGGAGAAGGAAAACATTACGTATACGACAACGCAATCTATGCTTTGGAACTTCAGAAAAGCACGATGTTACTAAGCCACATATAAGAGGTGTCTTCATCAATTAAATACAGAAACTAAAAACTTACTAAGAAACCGTACTAAGTTCCATTCCTCACTCATACTCCTCTATGACTCCTCTGCTTAGACTCAATGAAAGCCCCAGGCTGTTGCAAACCTGCTCAGAGTTCAAATTACATATCTGTGACCCTTTGTCCCAGTTTAGGATGAATGAATAGATTCAACTTTGGTTTGTATATCTAGTCTTCCCTGTTGCTCAAGGTTTAAATTCTCTGGAATCTCAGATTTTGTCCATTTTTATTAACTGGTAAGAGTAGAGTATAGGAAGAGGCTTAAAAGATGCACCTTTGATTGCCTTTGGGGAGGAAAAGGATTTTGCAGATCTTTCTTTTTGTTTAAACATTAGATACATGTCTTCATATTGAGTAAATGAATTTTAGGATGAATTAGTTTTCTCATTTTCCTTAGAGATTTCCTCAAATTTTTTTCTACCCGCTCCTACCCCACCCCACCCTAAGATAGGCCTTTGACATCTTTCCCATTTCAGAGGTCAGTAATTTTGGTTGTCCAGTAAAGTATCATTGTAGATGTACCTTCACCTGTGGACCACTTAGGCTTCTGTTTTGTAAATTTGACTTCCATGTTAGCATATATGTCTCTCTGGATTGTTTTGCCTCACCTTGCCTTCTTGAAGAAGGCTTAAGGTTCAGCTCAAATTAATTACTACCACTTTTCTAAAGGTTTCCCTTACTCCTGTTCATCTTAACTTCCCTTCCCAATATGCTTACCCTTTCTCCAGCAAAATTCACTTCATCTTTTCTAATTAGCTCTTGGTACATTGCTTTGGCAAAAAATTAGTCATTCTGTGTTGTGATCTGGTCTATCCAGCATACTTTCTTAAAGATTCACTAATTTTTTTTTTCATTCAACCCTGAGTAAATATATAACTGGGAGTGCTCTATAAATAATAACCCAAGTGTCACTGGACTCAAAGACAAGTGGGTTTCTGGGTGCATTGATTTTGTAGGCTTTACTTCTGTAGTACACCAGAACAATTTTACAAACATTATTTCTCCAATTGTATTAATTTATCCCAGATTTTATTTCTCAGATAAAGGAAACTGGAGATATTGAAAAGCTATTTGGTTTGTATTTAGACTCGCAGGCGATCAGTTGCTGTTTATGGGCAGTATGGCGGCCATCCCTGTGTTGGAAGTGCTTTTGAACCACAATCGTGTGAACCTACACGAGGATGTCCAACAGAAGAGGGATGTGGAGAACGTTTCAGGTGTTTTTCAGGTATTTGCTTCCCATAGGTTCGGCATGCAGAGTGTAAATTCAAATGCTATTTGTTTAATTTGCTCAGTATGTATTTGTTGAATTGTACTGCATTTATATTAGCCTATAAATTAATTTCCCCCCAAATCAGTTGGATTTTTATTGGCATATTAGTTGCACACTCAACTATCATTCTTTTAAATGCATGGGTGTCATCTGGTAATAAAGGTGGGGATACTCTTTGCTTCTTTGAAAAAGAAATATGGCTATTGACAGACCCAAGCAGTTCTTGACATTGCATTTTTGGTGAAGATGTAGATTGAGTCTGGAATGAAGACTGAAATTGGGCAAAAACAATATTACTGCCCAAATTATTTTTATGTTTACAAGAAAAGCAACTCTAATTAGTTAATCAAGGAGCAATACGGGTCATCTCTATGCATGGGGGAATGAAACAGCTTTGGATTGAATAATAGTTGACCTATTGTCTATGTTGCATTTGTGCAGAAAGGTTAATTCAACAACTTTTAGCAAACATTTATTATTCTTTTTATGTTCCTGATACAGAAATGAGGGTTGTGGATGTAGAATGAAACACATAGCCTCTTCCCTCAAAATTCTTAAAGTTTTATGGGCAAAATAGTACATAAATATTTCCTGTGTTAGACATGTTTTTCAACAATACTTGTCAAACTCCTATTGTACTTTCAAAACCCAAATCAGATGATGCCGCCTTAGGGAGACCTTCCCTAAATGCCCAACTGATAGAGCTATTTAACAGATCACTTTTCTGTGTTCTCTATGTGCATTGTATCATCTGTAATCTGAAGTATTTGTTGCCCTGGATATCTTTTGGTAGACTGAACTCCTTGAAGGTGTGGATTATATTTCTTTTATTTTTGCATCTGGAGTGTGTGGTACATAGTAGACTCTCAACAAATGTTTGCTGCATTGGATCAAGTGACAGCATAGTGGGATGTGCTATCAGGACAATTTTGTGCCATGCATACTATAAGGGCACAGATGAAGGACATACATTGTAGCTTGTGGGGCAAGGGTGGTTTCTGAGAGGAGGTAATGTGTGATTTGATTTTTGAAGAACTGTAGGTGCAAAGTCAGTGGAGATGGCAAAAAAGGTTGGCCTTTGACTTATGTAAATGATCCAGTATGACTAGGGCATAGGAAGCTAGTAAGAGAATGGTTGGATATAATGCTGAGGAGGGAGGCCGGGGCTAGATCATCTGGGACCATCTAGTGCTTCCTCGTGCTTCTGGTACCCTGGGCTTATATCTATCACAACAATTACATTGCTGAATTGTAATGATCTAACTTCATACTCTTTCCTGTTAGATTGTAAAGTATATGAAAACCCTGGTGAATACCCTTTTTATTCATATTTGTATCCCAACACCCAAGAGTGTCCTGAACAGAGAAGGTGCTAAAGAAATGTTGAATTGTAATCTTTTAATCCAGTTCCCATGCTCTCAAAGCATATATATCTAAATCACCAAGAAAGACAGCACTTTGGCATCTTGGTCAGTGATTACAGAAGAGAAATGGAAAGTTGAAGGGCAGGAGGTCACTCTGTCTTCCCAATGACTGGCATTGTGTGATTTTGGAGAATTCAGACAAAGTGCTTGATGTTTATGGGTGAGAGCCTGGAATTTGAATTCAGGTTCTATTTTCAATCTTGTGTCCAGCCAAGGTCAGAATCAATTTGCATGTTGAAAAATGAAGACCAAAATAATCAGCAGTCCTTCCCTGGGCGCTGAGGGTTTATCTCGAACTCACATTAGAGTATCAGTGTTGTGTTGGGGGTCCAGGGTGAAATCTTTTGATCCCAGGTAGTGTTTTCCTTTTCACCTCTTTTATTTTTGTGTGGTGGCTTTTCTTGTGTTCAGGTCAGTGCATCAGCAAATCTTTGGTTTGCAATGGGGATTCTGACTGTGAAGAGGACGGTGCTGATGAAGACAGGTGTGAGGACTCGGAAAGCAGGCCTTCCTGTGACCTCGATAAACCTCCTCCCAACATAGAACTTACTGGACATGGGTAAGGTGTTGGGTGTCTTCCTGTACCCATCGATGGGTTGTAGTTTTTATTTTGTTGTATTTTATTTTGTGGTTTGGTAAGTCTAATAACAAATCACCTAATAGTCAAGACTTTGCTTAGAGCTCTTTGCCACATCCTGAAACAATTTAAAAATTCCTATCTATATACCTGTAAGTATATGTGGTAAAGCACAGAGGGACCAGTTGTCCCTGGACTGTTGGTTTTGGCACTGAAAGTCCTGCATCTAAGGAAACCCCTCAGACCTGGGAAAACCTGGCCAGTCAGTCCCGCTATGGGAGGGAAGGGGGGAGAACTAATTCAATGATGTGGGTCTACTTAAGGGAATGAAGAGACAACAGAATGAGAGCAGTGGAAGGAGAGAGAAAGTGTGTTGGAACACTCAGACTGAAAAGTAATCACCTAAACTTTCAAGTGAAGTTGAGGCAATCCTCTTAACCTTTTTAAAAAGAATTCTGAAAAACTTTTATGGTCAGACCCAAGTTAAAGTTTCAAGGTTTTAAAATAATCTCTTTGAGAGTGATAGTTAGGTGTGATTTTTCTATACTACTATAAAATTCATTAACAGAAAAATGGTAAAATAAAAGAGTATACCAGTTAGCATGCTAAGAGGCCAACTAGTTGTAAATCGTTGTAGAGAGTTCTCTGTCTTCAAGAGTAATCTTAATTGTTTGGTTTTATCTATAGATTCAATTCAAAACCAGCTGTTGCCATAGATACAAAAGGGCTGTGTGTTTCCTAAATATGTTCTTAGGCTAAAAGGATGTTGGGTTTCCCCAGCTATTAGTTTTAACCATTCTAGCAAGCAGGGGGAGTTGGGTAATGCATAGTGTGCTTTAGGAGGCTTTTTATTTGAGCTCTCGCAGAGATGTTAAACTGTAATGTATTTCAAGAATATCTAGAGTTCTCTAATGATGCCTGTTTCAGCAAGTGGTATTTCTGGTTTTTAACAGCCTTTTCTTCTTTCATTTTTTAAAAAACAGTTACAATGCGCTCACGGGCCAGTTTAGGAACAAAGTCCTCAACACTAAAAGTTTTGGTGGTCAATGCAGAAAGGTGTTTAGTGGGGATGGGAGAGATTTCTACAGACTGAGTGGAAATATCCTCTCCTATACATTCCAGGTACTTAATGACATTGATTTGATTTCTTTCTAATCTGTGAATTGTTGCCAGAGATCATTATTCATATGATATTGATTTTTTTGGTATTTTGTTGAGAATTTACTTGTGGCCTCATATGTGGTCAATTCTTAGAAATGTCTTATATAGGCTTTAAAAAATACATTTTCTTTTTTTAAAAAATGATTTATTTATTCTTAAAATTTTTTTTATACAATTTTTAAAGTTTACTTTCCATTTACAGTTACTGCAAAATATTGGCTCTATTCCCCGTGTTGTACAATACATCCTTGAGCCTATCTTACACACAGTAGTGTGTACCTCCCACTCCCTCACCCCTATATTGCCCCCCCTGTTCCACCAGTTTGTTCTCTATATCTGTGAGTCTTCTTCTTTTATGTTACATTCACTATTTAAGAATATATATTCTTTAAATCTGGGTTATAGGGCAATGATACTTTTAATTTGTGTCATTCAAGCTGAAATATCCATTGTCTCATTTTCAACTCCATACTCCATGTGGGTCCAGAACCTGATGGTCTGTCCCTGTTTGGGTGCTAAAACCCAAGGCCCTGCTCATGACTGGTTGTGATAGTCTCCTAACCACTGCCACAGTGTCACCTTACTTAAAAATGCTTTTTTTTAAATTATGAAATATTTCATATGTACAAAAGGCTGTGAATAACATATACTTGCAGTTTGGAGAAAACTAATAATACAAACAGGACTATATATGCCCACCACCCACCTCAAGAAATAGAATATTACCAGTGATTTAAAGGCTCCTATCTACCTCTCTCTGTCACATCTTCTCTACCTGTACTGCCCATGCAACCACTATCTTATATTTTGTATTAATCATTTCCTTGTTTTTCTGTATATGTTTATCCCATAAGTCTTTGTCCCTAAAGAAAAATTTGTGATTTAGTTTTGCTTGTTCTTTGCCACTTATATAGATAAATCATATAGTATATATTCTTCTATGAATCGTTCTTTCACTCAAAATTAGAGTTTTAAAGTTTATTCATGCTGATGTAGATGGCATTTTTACTGCTGTTTCTATTTTTTTCTTATGAAAATGCCTTGAACATTCTTGTGCATGAGTTCCATACAAATGAGCTAGAGCTTCTCTAGTGCAGACACCTGGAACTCGAATTGCTGCTTTGTAGGCTATGTTTAGGTTACACTTTACTAAAGTTTCCAAAACCTATATATGACCAATCTATACCCCAGCAGCAGTGTGGAAGAGTGGCCTGTGCTCCACATCCTTGCCAGCAACCATATTGCCAGACTTTAAAATTTTGTTTATGGTCTCAAGGTTTCCTCTGCAGGCTTCTGCTTCTTGCAGGCTGTTTCTGTCCTACACACCTAAACTCATCCTGTTTATTGATTTCAACACAAAATCTACTCACACAAAACAGTAATGGCTTTAGGGGAAATTCCTGAAGATTTAGAGGGAACATAGAGGAGAGATTATCTACCTCATAGTGCCAATGCCTCCGAAAAAAACAGTTGAGATCCTCTATCTTAAATTGTCTGTCTTTCCACAACCTAAGCCGAAAGAAGTTTCTGGTCTTATCCTGTTTTAGCCTCTTTCTTGCTCATCTCTTCCAAGATCTCCTCTCTCATGCCTTTCCTCCCATCTTCCCAGTGCTCAAAAATTTCCAGTTCAGCCCTCCTTACTGATTACTCCCAAATTTGTAAACCAAAACTATTAGGATATTCAGAAGGAAGGGGCTTTAGTTTACCAAAATTAGTCATCTTCAGAAAGCAGTTCTGATTATAAGGAGCAAACCCACCAACCTCCAACTTATAATGGAATTAAATTACATTCAAGAGTTATTGAATCATGAAAGTAGAAAGTGGAACTGACTTGAAAAATAATCATAGCTACCAATTTTTGAATATTTCCTGTGGCATCTGCACTATTTTAGGCAATTTGTGTAATTTTAGTCCTCACGACATCTGTGGAAGGTAAGTAATATTTTACTGTTTTATATATATAGAAATCGAGGCTCAGAGGACTTCAGCAGACTTGCTTCAAGTCACCAAATTAATAAGCAGTAGAGCTTGGATCCAGTCTGTCAGACTTCACAGCCCTTCATTTTTCTAGTATATTTTACTCTCCCAATGTATTGTATTAACTGCTTTTTTGACTCTAAATTCTACTTGGTGAAAAACATATATTGTAATTTACCCTTTGGTAAAGGGAGAATGTGAGATAGGCATATAAAGAGAATTTTTTCTTCTCGTATTACTAAGAGGATGTGTTGATAATTCTTTCATAATTATAAGGGGGAGAATTGCATATATGTATATATATGCATATATATGTGTATATGTGTGTGTGTGTATATATATGTAGTCAAATTTAGAAAGTTACAGAACAGAGGAATAATAAGGGAGAGAATTTCTGACATGGTTGGAAAGGAGACATGCTGGAAACCTGCAGCTTCTGAAGAAGAAAAATAACTTAATAACAGCATAATCCTGACATTCATTTTCTACAGCATGGCTTGGTTTTTGGATTGACATCTGAAATGCCTTGCCAGTCACTGAATTTGAAGGTGTTTGTCAGAGGCAGAGGGAAATTATAGCCTGTTATTTAGGATCCAGCTGGAGGGAAGTGAGGTGGAAGCAATAGGCAGTGAGTCAATCACTGCCGCGGGAAACTCAACGTCCTCCTCAGTTCAAATAGAGGGGGAGCCACTGGGGATTCAGGCCTCTACAGGTGGAACATGACTTTTGGCTTGTTGGAACATAAATGTTAGTAAATAAACATAAAACAGAATCAGTCAATCTCTCTTCTAATCTCTGTTTTGGAAATCAGCATGGTAGTTTATCCAGGACAAACCCAGTTTCTTATTGAGTAAGCCACTTACTTTGATGCTATGCACATTCTCTGTTTGCTCATATTTTTCATACCACAAGGAAGCCTTTGAAACATAAGCACATTCCAGCTCCACGGTCACTTTGGGAAGGTGCCACCCTGCTTAGCTTAGCCTGGGAGATGCTGAAAGACTGTCTTGTTTATTCTCAGCATGTAATGAGTTGCAGATGGGAGTGAGCAAAGATTAAGGTGGAGAAAATAACTTCCTGGATCCTCCTGTTTTGCTCTTGAATGTAATTCATTATATTAAAAAAATTTTTTTATTGAAGTATAGTTGATTTACAATGTTGTGTTAGTTTCTGATGTACAGCAAAGTGATTCAGATATATATATTCTTTTTCAGAGTCTTTTCCATTACAGTTTATTCCAAGATATTGAATATAGTTCCCTGTGCTATACAGTAGGACCTTGTTGTTTATCTATTTTATACATAGTAGTTTGTATCTGCTAATCCCAAACTCCTAATTTATCCCTCCCTCTCCTTCCCCTTTGGTAACCATAAGTTTGTTTTCTGTGTCTGTGAGTCTGTTTCTGTTTTGTAAACAAGTTCATTTGTATCCTTTTTTTAGATTCCACATATAAGTGATATATGATGTTTGTCTTTCTCTGATTTAGTTCACTTAGTATACTTCATTATATTTTTTAAAGCAAGATCCTATATGTATATCAAATGAATAACAAAAACGTATTCTAAAGGCAATTTTAACTAATGCTTAGTTATCTGATCCTCTGCTTCCTCTGTTGGTATGTGTCTAGATATCTGAGATTTCTAAATCTACTTTGTTAACAGAAAATAATCTGAATGATAATAAAAGTAGCTCACATATATTAAGAACCTTTTATATACTAAGCACCGTTTCAAGTGCTTTAAATAGAACATTTTTTAAATAATAACCTAAGTATGTAGGTACTGTCATCTACTGTTTTTACAGATGAGGAAACTGAGACAAAGAATGCTGAGTAATTTACCTACAATCACAGAGGTAGCAGATGACAACTATGGGGTCTGAACCCTAGAAGTGTGGCTCAGAGCCCTTGCAGCGCACTGTACTTAGGTGGGGTTAGAATATGTATAAGCGTTGATAGGAATGAGCCAGTAGAGAAAGAAAAGTTGAAGCTGTAAGACAGGGAGTAATCAATCAATTTAACTAGTCCTTTGAAGAGGTGAGAGGGAATGCAATACAGAAAAAAGATAGAGAAATTAGCCTTAGACAGGAGGAGGAACACCTGCACAGGAAAGGAAGCGAAGACATTCATAAGTCTGTAAATTTGTTAGCCAGAAGTGTAAGAAGTCTCTGTCTGATAGTGGGAGTGTTTGTAAAGAAAGAGGTTAAGTTTATCTTCTGAGACTGAAGGAAATGATTGTAAGAGTGGGGGATTGAGATGGGTGCAGAACTTTTGAAATAGACACTGTAAGGAATGAGAGAAAGAATTGGCTAGAGATTTAGGGTTGCTGGAATGTATTGAGGATTCCACTGAGGTTGGAAATTATGAATGGACTTACAGTAACACCAATCAATAGTTGTGTGATTTTTCTATAGCAGTGCTAAGGTGCTTGGCTGCGAGCACTGAACAAAGGTTGAATTTTTGCCTGGCAAATATGGTGGCAGAACATACCTAGGCAAGGTTCATTGGCAGGAGTTAGGTTCATTGGCAAGAGAATAATAAGTCATGAACCATGAAACTTAACTACAACATGAAGGAAGTGACAAAATGAAGGTGCTGATAGGGAAAGAGAAGGGAAAGTAAGTTGAAAGGCTGTCTCTATGAGATTGAATAATAGATATGGCAATAATAGAATGAGTTTCAAAAGAGTAAGAGATGTCAGAGTGTAGGATGTTTGAATTTGTGACTTCAGAGGAAGACTCAGTCTGGGGAAATTTCAGGATCTTAGCTGGAAGGAAGAGGGTATTAAAGAAAATTTAAGATCACACTACCTTGAGAAAGGATTCTTGTGGCTATGTGTAGAGTACGTGGGAGTGAGGAGACGCTGAACTAAAGTTCGTAAGAGGCTTATCTGCATAAATCATGAATCAAGTATTTGAATTGTACATCTGAAGAAGAGAAAAAAATAGGCTAAGTTTTTTTTTTTTTTACATTGAAAGGAAGGTAGGTAACTTTTCTTTCTCGAGAGAAAAAACTAAATTCTGTGTCTGTCCAAAACCAAATAGGACTGAGACACTATCTAGTGACTCTAGATATCTCTAGTACATTTTTAAATAATGTCCTCTTTGTATTCAATAATAATAATAATAATAATAATGTCCTCTTTGTAGTTAAGAATAATAATATATTCTTCATTTTGACTTGAGCTGAATTTTTGCGTTTGACTTTTAAACAAACCAATTTCATAATATAATGAAAATAATGTTGGAATAAAAGGTATGGTTAAATCTATTTTTTCTTCTCTTCTGTCATGCTTCTAGCATGAATGCCTGATTTTTAACATGGGTAGTGATGAAAGTATTTTTAATATTTTCTGGCATTTTGTTGAATTTCCTTCTAGTCTTTTTTTGACTGGGCATATACTTGCATATTTGTGGTTAATAGAATTTGTAAATATCACATTTATACTTGCTTTTTCATTTAACATGAACAATTTGTCCTCACACTCATCCTTTACGATGGCTGCATAATATTCTGTTTTCTTTTTAGCTTTTTTTTTTTTTAATTTTTATTGGGGTATAGTTGATTTACAATGTTGTGTTAATTTCAGGTGTACAGCAAAGTGAATCTGTTATACATATACATATATCCACTCTTTTTTAGATTTTAGCTTTATTTTTTAAATGTATCATAGTCATCATTTAAATTTTCTCTGTGTTTATTTATACTTTGATCTCAAATACAGATGTGTATGGACATATAATAAAAAAAACAAAAACAAAAAAAACCACAAATACTTGTGAAAGGAGAGTTACTGATTTGAATATTTATATAGAACAGACTGAGAGTCATATTTCATGTTGTTTTATTCTCATGGTGACTGACATTTTTAGCAAGATAGTTGCCTATGATTTAAAAAAAAACTAAAGATTTTTTCATGAAGATTCAGATATATCTCTTTTCTTGAAAAATCAGATATCTGTCAGTGCTAGAACCTGTAGTAATGTACAGGACTGTTGGATGGATTTGAGTGTTGGGTACCTTTTAGACCCTTTTAGACAGGGTGTGTGCCCACTTCTTCATTACCCCGCCTTCCACTGGATGCTTCCAACATTTATATTACTTGCCAGTCCTCTGTGGGCATTTCATTTTGACACTTGATCTAGGACAAAATAAAGGATAAAGAAATAGTAGTCTTCATGAATGCTGGAGCTGTCCCTTCTCAACCACATGTGACTATCCTGTTGTCTGTTTTTAAATTTGTTTGGGATGACTTTTTCTTCTACTGTCTAGCATAGGAAAAACAATTCCAATCTTAACATTTGTTCAAGTCGAACAGAATTAGAAATTTAAATCCACTACTGGATCACGTAGAACATTTCAAAAACAAAGCCCCAGAGATCTAACTTTTTCATTTTCTTTATAGGTGAAAATAAATAATGATTTTAATTATGAATTTTACAATAGTACCTGGTCTTATGTAAAACATACATCAACAGAACATTCATCATCTAGTAAAGGACGCTTCCTCTTTTTTAGTTCTTCATCTTCTTCGTACAGTTACTCTTCAAATATTGAAGAAATCCATAAGGAAAAGGTTAGTATGAAATATTAGTTAACTTTTCCATATTTTACTGGTTTAGGTATTTCTAACATTAACAGAAGTGCATTTACTAAAAGAATCAGCTTTCATTTTTTAATTAGGGCACAGTATCTTCTTCAAAGAGATAATCCAATATATTTCTTTAAAAGATATGGTTTTTGTCTTGTTAATTCTCTTTGATAATACATTTATTTACACTTTTTATTTTCTCATTGAAGTATTTGTTCTTATTTAAAACTCTAAAAAAAAAACTTATTACTTTCAAATCTTCTAGTTAAAACTAGCCTAAATTTCTAATTCATGATTACTGATGCTACTATTTTAAGTATTATATACAATTTCAAAAATCCAATGAAATGTGCTTCCCAAACACTAATACTAGTTTTTTAAAGAAGGTGCATGAAAATAAAAGATGTTAAAATACTTTACTACTTTGGAGATACCAACATTTTCATCTGAGGAGGTTAAAAGACTTAATTTTAGATACTCTGTTGTATTGAGATACTAACACTTTCATCATGGGCAACCTGAACAGTTGAAATGAATTGTTCTAATTGATTCACACTTACTGCTGAAGAATTTTTCAGGCTGATCATCATTCATAATACACATAATTCATCTCATTCTTAAAGTCAGTAGTGATTAATAAATCACATAAGCGAGGTATAAAGGAATATAATTTTGTTTGTTTTATGACTAAGAAGTTGATTGTGGAAATATGAGCTGTAAAAACATTTATTATACCCATATTGTATTGTTCACATAAGTGAGGATTTGGTGTAAGGTAGCTCTGTCTTGGACATCATGAAAAGATGCTTAGGAAGGGTTTAAAAGACCTCATTATAAAGTAGCTTACCCTGTAAATACTCCAGTATGGGAGATAAATTATATGGTCACCTTACCTATAAGTCATTGTTATGATGTGGACTCTAGGGATATTATATCCCTGTTTGTGAGATTATTTAGCAGTTAACAATGTTGAATCTTTTTTTCTAGTTGAGGAAGGCATAACAACTTGGTCTTGGGGGTTTTAAAAGTCGTGTATAAAATCAGTTACCATGTCATCACTCAGATGTTATTTCTGTTTGGGATTCCGAAAATTCCTTAGATTGCTTCAAGTGGGTGGGCCCAGAAGAGACCTCATTATGCATCAAAAAAAAAAATTCATTTAGTCTGCATTGATGGAGGTGGCTATTGATGGAGACATTGGACAAGGAACTATTTCCATTGCCTTTTAGTCTTCATCCTAAAACTCCTTTTACTCTTTCTTCTTCCTATAGAGTTATCAGTTGTTGGTTCTTCAGAACACTGTTGAAGTGGCTCAGTTTATCAATAACAATCCGGACTTTTTACAACTTGCTGAGTCATTCTGGAAGGAACTCTCCTACCTTCCCTCTCTGTATGACTACAGCGCCTATCGAAGACTGATCGACCAGTATGGGACACATTATCTTCAGTCTGGGTCCTTAGGAGGAGAATACAAAGTTATCTTTTATTTGGACTCAGAAAAAATCAAACAAAGCGGTAGAGTATTAAAAATATTGTTATATACAAGCATCGCAGGGATTTTAATGAGTAGTTAAACTTTAGAGCTTTAAAATATGACAAATGGAGATTAAATTGCAAACGAATCCAAAATTGCAAGAATCTATTATACTCTACTCAAAATCTTCCAGGGTTTAAGAAAAAGCCTGCCTACTCTTTTGGATAGTACCCTAAAGTGAGAGTTAAGCCATTATCATTATTGCTATCTCTAGAGGGTGTTGACTGGATTTTTAGAATACTTTTTAATCTTCCCCGTTTCTCAGATTAAGTAATATTCCTCGAGGAAAAGTAATGAGGAGTTTACTGATATTGCAGAAATCAAAACGTTTCAATGAAGTCTTTTCTTATTTACCTCTGTTCTTTACCACTCACATTCCTTTAAAAAAAAATCTGCTCTGGATATCATGAGTTTGCTTACTACCTAAAACTTGTAACAATAGCTTAAATTTATTGGATGCCTTCTTCTAGACAGGCAGGTTGCCTATGTTAGCAATAATCCTCACTGCTACCGAGTGAAATCCAGGGGCATACTGATTGTAAGCAGGTCTAACTGGCTCCAGCGTCAACTTAGCTTTTTCCTTACGCTATGTTGCTGCTGGAATTGCCTGCTTTTTGTTAGACTCAGGGCACACAACTGAGTTCATAGTTGGTTGACTTCACAGTGAGAGGATGTTCCTCACCAGCTGCTGCCATGTTGGAGAAGAGTGTGTGTCCTGGTATCCATTCCTCCTTTCCAGAGACCTTTTGGCTTATTTACGTTCCAAGTCCAACCTGCTCCTTTCCAACTTTGTCCTGAAGCTCGTGGCCACACTTGCTTCTCTATCCCAAATCGTCTCGTTAGCATCTTACTCTTCAGTCAAGACTCTTACCACCTTGGAGGAGAGTAAGACTGCTTACCTGAGATTCGGAGGAGGCCCTGTAGCCTTCTCTTGTGAGTGAACTACAATATTTTTCTGTGTTTCCATTGACTATTTTTTTTTTTCTATTGGGCTTAATTTTTACCAATTAAGATTTAATTAGAATGTGAGCTTTTCCAACCTCAGCAGGTTGGAAATGAATGCACAAGCACAGGTTTTTGTAGCAACAACAGAGGTAATATTTCTTTGGGGAATTAATCCGGAAAGGGGCTTGATCTAAACTCAGTTTCATGACCATTTTTTTTTTCTTTAACACTTAAAAAGAAACGAAGAGGATTTTTTTTTAAAGCTTTCTGAGTTGGTAAAAAAATTTTGAGTAAAAATTTTACTCTTGAGCAGTTTATGTTCTTAAAAGTTTTAAGTGAAATTAATCAAGGATTCTGGGATATGTTATATGCCCCCAATTGTTCTTTAAGAAATTCTGAGTTTATTATAATATAGTTAGTAAAATTATATAAAAATATATTTCTACCCTTTATTATTTTCTATCCTCTTTTAAAAAAATGCATTGGCAAAACTCCATTTGATAATGAGTAGAAATTGTAACCATCTAAGATTATGTGTCATAGGAAGAAAATGTAGAAACCAGAGATGTTAAAGATAGAGAGACTGAGGCACTAGAACTAGGATTTTAGGAATTAATTGCTGTAGAACCAGAACCCAGCTTTTGGGGTCTCCAGTGGGTGGGCTGGAGGCCATTGTACGTCTACTTTTACCTATTTGCCTTATGCCTGAGAAGCTGACTGCAGTTGGGTAAAAGGTATCAATCTGTGAAGTGCTCAGTTTTTTCTCCCTTCACTGTTTCACCGACCCCCACCCTCTGGTCAAAGTTAATAGAAACCAAGAGTGGCTGAACCATTTGAAAGTAAGTTTCAGACATATGATGCTTTACCCCTAAATATAATGCATGTATCTTATTTTGTTTATAACAAACATCAAATATTGCTTTTTCTGACCCTTGACCCTTCTAGAGCACTTGAAAATGTACGTATAGTATATTTTTGATTATATGGCCCCAGTGGTAGGAAACAACCTCTTATCCCACTCTCACACCTGGTCAGCATCTCAAAGGAGAGTTTCAACAAATGTGGAAACTAAACACCTTTAAAATTTTTCCCCCCAGGTCTTAGTTCAGAGGAGAAGAAGAAATGTGCTTCCTCACATATCAATTTTTTGTTTAAATTATCAGAGCACACATGCAAGCAGATGGAAGAGACCTTAAAATTGGTTTCAGGTAAATGAGAAGTGGGTAATTTTCATTACAAACTTACCTCCATCCCTCTTTCTTGTGGTTAATTCCTGGTCTCCAAGGGCCTTTGAAATTCTAGCGGGTGTTCTGTTTTGTGTTTTTGAAATACTTGGTTATTTTTACCTCTGATCTCTCTGTCATATGTCATGGCAGTGAGCCATCATACAGAGTGGAAATTTCACTGGGTATCTCTGTGTACTGTAACTATGTCCTCAGTGAACACCATCTTTGTTTCCTGTGAGGAAGGTTGACAAACAAGCCTAGAAAAATGACAGCAAGAGGAGAAGCTTCAGTTTCACTCTGTGACATGGATACTCAGTGCAGTTAAAAGTTTTTGGTGCATGGTGGTGGTGGTGGTGACGGTGGTGGCAGAGTGCGGGAGGTGGAGTGTTAGTCTTTGAGTGATTGAAGAAGGAACTGGAAGGGTAAGCTGATTTAGACTGTGTCTAGATGCTGTGTTAGGGAGTTTGGGTTTCATCCTGATGGCAAGGGATGCCGTTAAAGGATTTAATACAGGGAGTGATTAAATGAAAGATGACAAATATAAAGTTGTAACGAAAGAAGAGAGACTGAAAAGGAATAATCTGATAGGGTAAGAATCAGAAAAGATGAGTAACATGGAAGGTAAAAGAGAAGAAATCGACAGCGAGAAATGCTACAGCGAAGTGACGTAAGAGAAGGTCTGAAGACTTCATTGGATTTGGTGATTAAGGCTTAATTGCCTTAAAATGAAGAGATTCTTAGTGTAGTAGGGATGGAAATGAGACTGTGGTGCATTGTGCGAGGCCATGGAGCAGCATTAAAGCTCAAGTTCTCTCGGGGTGATGGCAGAAATTGGGATGAAGGAGAAGACTGACCCAGGTGCTGAAGTCCTCATCAAGGAAATGAGAATCATTTAGTAGATGACTGCAATAAGGAGGGAGACAAAGTGTTAAGCCAGGCTTAATTCCTCATTCACTTACTTTATTGATCAACTATTTACGGAACCTATAGTGCCTGCAGAAATTGTTCTAGGCACTGGTGATACAGCAGTGAACATGCCAGAAAAAGTGCCTGTCTTCTTGGACCTGACATGACGAAGGAGGAGGACAAGTTTTTGAACAACATGGAAATACACTGATCTGGAAATAGAAATGAAAGTGGGAGCTTTGAGAAGTTGTTGACATCAGTTATCAGTTGGGCTGGTGATTGGAAGCTACTTACTGATTTTATTTTATTTTATTTTAATTTTGTTTTGTTTTATCTTATTTTATTTTATGTTTAACAAACATGTAGCACTTATGATGTGCCCAGCACAATTTTAAGTGATTTACAAAAATTAACCAATGTACTCCTACCTAAGAACTGGGTATTATTCATATTTCCATTTTACCGACAGGGACACTGAGGCACAGAAAGGTTGCCCAAGACCACAGTTGGGGTCAGGCACAAGATTCCAATGTCTGGCTTCACAATCTGGGCCCTTCACTGTTGCCCCAGGCTGATTGTCTAGGGGAAGAGGGCCAGCTGGAGCACAGAGCTCACTTAGGTGTAGAGAGAGAGGCTACAGGCTTAGAAATAAATATAAAAGCTGATTTCTTAGACTCTGTAGTTTGTAAACAAGCATGTCAGTTTAGGTGGTGATTCTCAAACTTTGGTATGCAAGAGGATTACCTGGGACAGCCTGTTCAAATGCTGAGTACTTGACTTTTCTCTCAGCTGCGTCCTTCTGTGTCTTGGGTGGAGCTCAGAAATCTGCAATCATTCTAGGTGATTCTGATTCCAGTAGTTCAGGGACTGAACTTGGCAATACACTGCATTAAAAGTGTAACTATTTGCATTTTAAAACGTAGCTAACAAGGAAGATGAGGAAGCACTCAGGCATTTCTTTAAAAATATGAGACTTTAATAACTTCTGATGATAAAAGTGTAATTTTTGAATTTGCAAAATTTTATGAAAATGTTATGAAATTGCAAAATTTAATTAAAAAAAGGAAATGAAAATCAACATAAGTCTGATCAGCAAGTTAGGAACTTCCAGTCATGACCAGTGTGGAAATCAATTATACATGGAGATGAAAATATTTCTGAAATTATAAGGCACAGAAATGAGAAAAAGGATTTGATTAGTATTCAAACTTTTTAGAACACTTTTTATGTGTTAATATATGCCTGTTAATAGCATTTTGGTTACTGTTAGTATTCCAGATGCAATGAACTTTTTCCTCCCAACATTTTCTTATGAAAATTTTCAAACATACAGAAAAGTTGAAAAAACATAGTAAAAAACGCCAACGTACCCACCTCATACATGCAATAATTATTATTTTGATGTTTTGATATATATATCTACATATAGTATTTATAATGTTGACTGTTTAGCAATGCATAAATATATATTTAAAATATTTGTGATATTTGCTGAACCATTTGGAAGTTTCAGATGTCATGATGTTTCATCCTTAAATACATGCATGTATCTTCTAAGAAACAAGATAGTCACCTGTATAACAAATTTTCTTCTTACACTAAGAACATTAAGAATATGAATAATAATTTCTTAATAATCATCTACTGTTAGGTAATGGTTGTGTCTCTTTTCTTTTCTCTCCTAATAGATATTATTTTTTAGAGTAGTTTTAGATTCACAAAACAATTGAGCAAAAAGTACAAAGAATCCCTATATCCCCGCTGTCCCCGTGGGCACAGCCTCTTCCATTATCAGCATCCAGGCCTTAGTGGTCCATTTGTTACAACTGATGAAACTACATTGACACGTAATAATCACTCAAAGTCCATAGTTTACATGAGGGTTCACTCTTGTACATTCTGTGGGTTCGGAGAAATGCATAATGACGTGTATCCATTATAGTATACAGAGCAATTTCACTGCCCTGAAAGTCCTCTAAAGATCCTAAAAATCCACTAAAAATACTAAAAATCCCTCCTACCCCACTTCCTGGCAACCACAGGTATTTTTACTCTCTCCATAGTTTTGCCTTTTCCAGAATGTCATACAGTTGAATGGGTTGTGTTACTTCATTGACTTTCAATTTCATATTCTCATTCTCATTCTCATTTCATTTGTGCATCCACACTTATTTTGTTTGATTTCTCCTTGAGTAGGAGCTCAGGGCAATGTGTTACGAGGGGTCCCATTTGTCAGAGGGGGACGTCCTGGCCTTGTGTCTGGCCT
Organism: Balaenoptera physalus; assembly: GCF_965194825.1. Lineage (NCBI taxonomy): Eukaryota > Metazoa > Chordata > Mammalia > Artiodactyla > Balaenopteridae > Balaenoptera > Balaenoptera physalus. Next base: position 143,493,000 of record NC_138890.1, on the reverse strand, counting down.
TAGTTACCTGGAACTGGACAATCCTGCTGGAAACAAATGGAGATATTCTCGCTGGGCAGGATCTGTGACTGAACTTCCCCAAGTCATAAAACAAAAGGTACGTGACACTCTGTTGAAAGCACCAGAAAGCAGTCATGTTTATTTGCACTGGGAAAACGAGATTAAATTATGGTGGTTAAACAGAGAAGGCTGTAATTAGCGTTTTCTGTATCTCAGTTATGTTTTGTATAGTAAAATGAATGCATACATAATAGGAAACAAGTTTCATTATCTTGTATGTCCATATTTCAGTTGTAAAGGTTAAATGTCTTGTAAATCCCAAGAGAAATTAATGCTAAAATTTGCATTTCGAGCTTTTGACCTAAATTTGATTATGTTTTCCTTGGTCCCTGATTCAGAGGAGTAAAAGATTCTTGCAAGAGGAAGGCATTTAGGGGCTTGTCTAGTGTTACATTTGTCAGGTCACCTTTCTTCCTGTGGCCATGGCTTGTAGGCTCCTGGTCATGCAAATTAGTTCTAAAAAGATAGAATCAATTTGGCTGGCAGAATTTTAGGATGTTTTATTGGCACAGTCAGTTCTTTTATAACACAACGTATGTGTTCTTCAAAATCAGAGAGCTAGGCAAAATTACACAATAAAGACCACAAGGCTTATGGGAAAAAAGGTGTTAGGAAAACAACACTCAAAAACTTTTGTGACACTCATTAAAAAAAAAGAGAGGCACCAATAAAAACAGTAGCAGTTTTATACATGTTAAATTGTTAAGAAATGCACGGACTACAATAAAGGTGGCACATTACCTAGAAGAGGATCTGAAGCTTGCTGGGTGATGGGAGGGTTACAGATTGTGAATTATTGTGAAGTGGTAGAAGGAGCGCTATCAGAAATGACAGACAGTCGTAACACCATTTGTGGTTGGTGTGGTTTATTATACAGGTGGTGAACTAGATGGGTGTTTGAGATGTGCGCTTGTGTGTGAGTGTTTTGTGTGTTCTTATGCAGCTTGGTTCAGTTGTGTGCAGTTTTCTGTGTTCACCCCGTGTTTCTTATGGACAAAATTGTACATAAGAAAACACAATATTTGTGATATGCTCATTTTATTTTTTAATATCTCAATCTCAATGGAGCAAATTCACATTTTCAAAACACATGTTATAGCAGAAGTGATTCTATGATCTATTCCTTGCCACAGGAGTCAGGCAGTGTCCCAGGTCCAACCTGACTTTTGAGATTAAGAAACTTGGACACATTTATAAACTCAAAAATTACGAGTGCTCCTCAGGTACCCTCCTAACACCATACTGAGCCCAGTTGCCTCCCAATAACAGTGACAGTGGGAGGGGGAGTTTTTCCTGGGAAGTCTTACCTTAAAGTGTCATTCATTAATATTCAAAATGACCTATTTTCATTGTCAGTATCTCATACAAATCTTTAAAAATCCTAAACTGTTGTTTAGGGTAAAAAACAGACATTCTTTTCTATTCTCAACTATGTGCTTTCCTGCATAGGACTGTGACTGTCGTAGCTATGCTAACTTATTAGCTGGACAGGAAAGGGACAGAGAAAGAAGAGACATTTTACAGGTAGATAACCATGCAATGCTGTTCAGTTCAGAAGAGCTTGGGCAGAGACGGAGGGCAATGTGACTCTCTGAGCTGATCTCCATACTCGCAGTGGTGCTCTAACCAGCTCACTCAGACTCTCTCAAGAGCCAATGGTGCAGATCTCTTCCCAGCTCCGTGCTCAGTGACATCATGGTGGCAGCCGGAAACTGGCCATGGTGAGAGTAGTTACACTGCAGAAATCGGCAAAGGCTACAAATGAGAGCCTTTTTGTTTCTGGGAGAGCAGATTGTTAGAGCTTAGCCAATCCATCTCCGGTCTTGAAGTTGCTCTTCATCAGAACTATCCAGCACAGAGCGATAATGCCTACCTGTTTTAAATTTCTTCAGGGAGAGAGAATCATAGTCTCCATTAGAGAGATATGTTAAGTATCTCAGAGTCAGGATATTTAATCTCAAATTTAATTGCATTTGCTTCTTTACTGTAATTTAAGTGCATTTCCTTTTCTTCTATCCTCTGCAGAGGTGGAAATTTGTTGTCTTCAAAATAATCTTTCAGTAACTAGAAAATGAACATCCTGTTGGTTTTTTAAAATTTTATGTATGCACACAAAATACAAAAAATATTCCCTCCCTATCTGTTTCTAATTTTCCCTAGGTTTGTCTTGTAAAGGTAGTGAATTGCTTTCTCTTTTTATTTGAACAAGAAATAGTTGGAATTAAGATAAGAGTGGCTTTTGATTTTGTTTTAGTGGAGATTGAGCCAAAATGCTGAAAGGAAAATATTCTCGCCCAAAACCCTGATTACTGACCGTGATGTCTTTATCTGTGTAGCTGACACCTTTGTATGAGCTGGTAAAGGAAGTACCCTGTGCCTCTGTGAAAAGGCTGTACCTGAAACGGGCCATTGAGGAATATCTGGATGAATTTGACCCCTGTCATTGCCGGCCTTGTCAAAATGGTGGCATGGCCACTGTGAAGGGGACCCAGTGTCAGTGCCATTGCAAACCATACACGTTTGGTGTGGCGTGTGAACAAGGAGCCCTCGTAGGGGATCAAGCAGGTCAGTGTGCTGCATTCTCTCAAGTTATGCTGGACACAATGAAAAGGGAATTACCCTTTCCCTCTGGCCTCTGAGATTGTGCTTCTTCGTGTATGGAGAAGGGGAAGTCTCATAGGGCTTTGAATTTGTCTCTCCCTCCCTATTCCACCTCCGGGTTGTAGCTACTGAGGTCGGGCCCTTTGCTATCTCTCTATTTTCCCATCTGAACTAACAGAACTGCCTTCTATTCTCCACTCTCCATTAGAACAGATTTATGCCTGAAACACCTTCCATCCTTCCATAGTCATCTCAGTAAGGTTTTGTCATAACTTAGGTCTACAGAGCTTGTGTCTGCACTGACTAACCTTTCTGGTGGCAAGCTCTTGGAAACACCTCTATTTCTATTTTGTGTTATGTCCCACCAATCAATCATTCACAAATATTTGTTGAACATTGGCTGTGTGCTCAACAGTGCATTTGGTGTTTTAAGTATTTAGTATGTGACGTTCACTTTATGAGTAGGCAAAGTATGAGATGATTTGTGTATATTTATTTTTATATTTATTTGTGTGTCTCTCTCCTCTAGAAAGCTTACTTCTTAAATTTGGAACTGTTTGATTCCTTTCTTTATTCCCACAGCCTGACATAGTTCTTGATTCATAAAGTCACTTAATAAATGTTTGATCAATGAATAAGTACATGACTAAATCACGGTTGCTTATAGACAAGCATCAGGAAAGCATCCTTGCCTCCAAATGTCTCCCCAAGTGGCCTGTCCTGGTAAACTAAAATGCCACCACTGTGATTCATTCCTTTGAGGCTTAGATTTACAGCTAGCTATTTGATACAATGGAAGCTCCCCCTGCTGGTGAGGAATGGAGTAGCAATCATAATACATCCAGCTCTTATTACCTACTATTAACATACTCAGGGGACTATATTATTAACTCAATTTCTAATTGTGGAAGAAGGGGTAAGGAAGATCATGGGAAAAATTGTATAAATTATTTTAGTTTTTTTGTGTGTGATACTGAGGACTGGCTGTGGAGGGAGTGGAGGGAAGAGGGATGTAGGTCACACAGTAGAAATAGCTAAGGAGCAGTAAACACACCCATCTGTTATCAGAAGTCATACTTTGGGAGAATGGTTCCTGAGATCAGTTTCTAACTAGGAAAGCAAAGCTCTTAGAATATGCTTCAAATTCTCTCTTACCTCCTCCAAGGAATATGATGGGAAAAATACTAAAAACTGTGAGCCATGAACCAGCCCTGAGGTAGAAGGTGGCCAGAGTGAGTTGAGGAGGTGCCTGTAGATTGGAGAAGGATGCTGACAGGGGGTAGAAGCATTTTTCCTACTTACATATTTCCTCATTTTGTACAGCACCAGCCCTGGGGTTGCCAGCCTGGAGTACCCAATAGACCAGGGGTCCCCAACCCCCGGGCCACGGACCGGTACTGGTCCATGGCCTGTTAGGAACCGGGCTGCACAGCAGGAGGTGAGCGGTGGGCGAGGGAGCAAAGCTTCATCTGTATTTACAACTGCTCCTCATCGCTCTCATTACCACCTGAGCTCCGCCTCCTGTCAGATCAGCGGCGGCATTAGATTCTCATAGGAGCACAAACCCTCACAGCGTGAACTGCGCATGCGAGGGAACTAGGTTGCGTGCTCATTATGAGACTCTAATGCCTGGTGATCTGAGGTGGAGCTGAGGCGGTGAAGCTAGCACTGGGGAGTGGCTGCAAATACAGATTATCATTAGCAGAGAGGTTCGACTGCACAGAGACCATAATAAATCAATTGCTTGCAGACTCATATCAAAACCCTATCAGTGAGTGTCAAGTGAAAACAAGCTCAGGGCTCCCACTGACTCTGCATTATGGTGAGTTGTATAATTATTTCATTATCTATTACAATGTAATAATAATAGAAATAAAGTGCACAATAAATGTAATGCGCTTGAATCATCCCAAAACCGTCCCCTCCTCCCCAGTCCGTGGAAACATTGTCTTCCATGAAACCGGTCCCTGGTGGCAAAAAGGTTGGGGACCGCTGCAATAGACTATGCTCTTCTCATGCCCAATCACTGCTTTAACATTAGGAACTTATTTGCCTTACTAAGAGACTGTGGGGTGATAAAAAGAGCCTGGACTCACCCATAAGACCAGGTTACAGTCTGGATGTGGCTCTTGTCCACCAGTACAGCATTGCACATATCATTTAACCACTTTGTCTTGGATTCCACACCTATCATATGAGAATGTTAACAGACCTCTTGGCCACCTCCATTCGTTCTTGTGAGAAGTAAATGAATGATAAAATGCATGTGAAAGTGCTTTGAAACAGTTGTAAAATAATAAACAAATTTAAGATAGTATTGCAAGAAGTTCGTTAATGCAGCCTTAAAACGGACAATCCTAGTCAGCGTGCAGAGACAGTCTGGCCATTGTGGAGACCTCAGTGAACAGAGTGAAGGTAATAAACCCCAGATCGTCCCCTCCCCCAATAGCCACGTAGTAGGAAGCTTAGCTTACTGAGCTCTGAAATCTTCCTCTCCAAGTACTCTCTGAACAACGTTTCTCTTATTTACAGGAGGGGTTGATGGAGGGTGGAGCTGCTGGTCCTCTTGGGGCCCCTGTGTTCAAGGGAAGAAAACAAGGAGCCGAGAATGCAATAACCCACCTCCCAGTGAGGGTGGGAAATCCTGCATTGGAGAAACGTCAGAAACCAGACAATGCGAAGACGAGGAGTTGGAGCACTTGCGGTAATAGAGACCAGACCTCCTGGCAGTTATGTAAAACTCAGTGCCCTCTGCAGTAAGCACGGAATACACGATTGCTGCTATTGAAAGGTTTAAACCTTAAATGGTGATTTTTATCAGGGAGTGCTTTGCTCTTAGCATTGGGGTCAGTTGAAGGAGAGAGGCATATTGTGGCCGATTTGCACTTGTGTGCTTCAAGTTTTCCTGACACAGGTGTTACAAAAGGCTGGGGAACTGGAAGGCAGTCTGGCTCAGTGCATGTGAGCAGCAGCTTTGGCATCAGGCAGATCTGCCACCTACTTGCTCTGTGAACTTGGGCAAGTTAGGATAAAAATAGTAGATACAATGCTAATAGGATATTGCCTGAGGTTAAGAAGATAAAGTGATTTGTACTGTGCCTGGCATATAGTAGGCATTCACTAATAGTTGCATTATTTTTCAGATATACCACTCTCTCTTATTTATTTACTTTGGACTAAGCATGAAGCATACATTTGAGACGGCTAACATCTTCACTTATTAGTCCAGGTGTCTGATACCAACTTCCTGTTTGCCAGGATCTTGCAAAAGCTATCTTCAAAAATGCTTCGTTGCTGGACTTCCCTGGTGGTCCAGTGGTTGAGAATCCGCCTTCCAATGCAGGGGATGCGGGTTCGATCCCTGGTCGGCAACTAAGATCCCACATGCCACAGGGCAACTGAGACCCGACACAGCCAAAAATCAATCAATCAATCAATATTAAAAAAAAAAGATGCTTCGTTGCTGAATCATACCCCTGGGTTAGAGTTCTTTATGCCACACCCCACTCTTTAATACTGTCCTTATTAACCTTTTCTGATCAGGGATTGGCAAAAAATCTAGAAAGATAATTTGAAGGTCATGTGAGTTGAGGAAAAGTGTAAGATGCTTGGGTATCTGGTATTAGCATAGGGAGATGAGATGCCTTATTCCTTATTCCTTGGGTGCTTCGTAATCCAACAATAACCAATATCTCTTGGCTGAGGAAGCTGGCAAACATATGAGATTCTGGTAGGAGGGACCAGAAAAGCTCATCAAGATTAGGAGCCCAACCGGAGACAAGGGAGGGCAAGCCCTGCACATACCCTGATCTTGTCAGAAACCCCACCCTTGGACTGTTGTTATAAACCCCTCATCAAATCCTCTGGGGTGGGGACACATAGTTTTTCAAGGCAGGAGCCCGCTGTGTCCCCCCTTTGCCTGGCAAAGTAATAAAGCTATCCTTTTCTACTTCACCCAAAACTCTGTCTCCGAGATTTGATTCGGCATTGGTGTACAGAGAGGCCGAGATTTCGGCATCATAATCATGATAACAATGACATCTATCATTAAACAATGATTTTCAGCAGTGCCTCTGAGGTCACTCTACACCAGTATTATCTCCACTCCAGAAACACGAAATCTGAGGGGAAGCCTTACAAATAGCCTGTGAATGTCGCCTCCTTCTGAGCTGAGTTCCTTATATTCTTGCCACACACTGAGGAAACTCAGAGATGTGAAGTATTAAGCATAATTTTCCTTTTTTTATACTAAGGAGGAAGAGGATATTTCCTCTCCTCTGAGCACCAAGAAGAGTGAGAATTCTCTCAGTGCTTCCCTTAGGCTGCTCCTGTCCATCCAGCTTTATGTCTACAGGCAGAGGAAATATGCCCACGGAGGGAGAGGTCTCCTCAGAGACCCTCATCTTCCCAGAGATCTGTGCCCTTGAAGGCAACATTCTTCTCCTACCAGAATCTCACACGTTCGCCAGCTTCCTCAGCCAAGAGATATTGGTTACCGTTGGATTACGAGGCACCCAAGGAATAAGGAATAAGGTATCTCACCTCCCTATGCTAATACCAAACACCCAAGCATCTTACACATTTCCTCAACTCACGTGACCTTCAAATTATCTTTCTAGAATTTTTGCCAATCCCTGATCAGAAAAGGTTAATAAGGACAGTATTAAAGAGTAGGGTGTGGCATAAAGAACTCTAACCCAGGGGTATGATTCAGCAATGAAACATTTAAAAAAATTTTTTTAAACATTTATTTTTAATTTTCACTTACTTAATTTATCCTTGTTGCACCAAGTCTTAGCTGCAGCATGTGTGCTCCTTAGTTGCAGCATGCAGGATCTAGTTCCCTGACCAGGGATTGAACCCAAGTCCCCTGTGTTGGAGGGTGAATTCTTAACCACTGTACCACCAGGAAAGCCCCTCTGGTCCCTTTAATCTTGCCTCAGGTGGTTACTTGGATGCTCCTCCCTTGATTAGCAACTGTTCAAATCTGCCCTTTGGAACTCAGGGAAGGTCATGGAGGCTGGAGTCTTGCCTACAAGAAATGGGGAACAAAAAAAGGCCTCTGTGCCTTGGAGCCCCACAGGGCCCTGCTCGGTTTCAGTTACTGTGAGCTCCCCTAGAGATTGCCTTGTGAGAGGTAGAAATAGCATGATTTTAGGAGCTTAACTAACTATACATGAATCCAGCCCTGGTATTTTTTACTCTATAACCTTGGACAAGTTATTCAGACTTGCTGAGCCTTTCTCCACATATCTCATGGGGTTACTGTGAGTGTGAATTGAGCTGAGGCACATTTGTTGAACATCTGCCAAGGTGCCTAAGCACATAGTAAGCACTCAGTCAAAAACAGTTATTATTTTGTGTTACCTCTCTCGCAGGATCACGAACTTGAATTACCTTATTTTCAATACAGAATTGATTTTGTGTTAAAGGTATTTAAGAACCAAAGAGCAGGAGAAAAAGTGGGTGTGAGACAGGTGACCTCTAGGAATCCCATAAAGCATACGTGTTGCCCAATGGCTTTATTTCTTTTTCTTTTCTTTGTTTGTTTTCCATACTTCTGATCTGGTAGTTATCTTTTGGAAGCTTGAGTTGATATTTGTGTTTTCTATCATGGGATGTGATCAGATATTTTATTCTGAGAATGACAAAAACATCACATCACATCACAATGTCCACTACTCACTTGATGGAGTCCCTTCAGATGCAAATGAAAAATTCACTGTGCTGTAAAATATTTATTAAACTGTGGAAAATCCATCATGTTAATTATGTTTTGTTTCCTTTTCCTTTCAGATTGCTTGAACCACATTGCTTTCCTTTGTCTTTGGTTCCAACAGAATTCTGTCCATCACCTCCTGCCTTGAAAGACGGATATGTTCAAGTTGGTTATAAAAGATACTTTTTTCCTTTACATACACTGTTTGTTCCAAGTTCTAGCTCTCTACTGATGTCATAACCTATTTCCTCCTTCCGTGATGAAACAGTACTAAAAACATTTTATGTGTACGTTTTAGTTTAGCAGTGAGGGTTTTAGTTTGTGAGTTTTCTTCTTTGGCCCAAGGTGGTTAGAATTCTTCAGGAGGTAATATATCTCCTGCGGTAAAGGAAATCAATATCGCCACCCAATGAATTAGAAATGTAATCATGCCAGAGGGTTGCTAAACATTTCCATTCTGAACACGAAAGTAGGAATCTATAAGCAAGTTTTTCAGCATAGAGAACTTACCCTGTTCTTTTCACTGCAAGGAGTCTTTTTAAATTTTTCATAAATACAAGGGTTGGGGTAAAGCATTAGGTTTATTCCAGGGGCCAGTAAGACATTTAGCCAGTGTCTGGTGAGATATGGGTCATTGTATTATACTTTGAGCAATTTTCTTGTTCAGGAAGGAACACAAGTCATCTGCCATTTGTCATTCTGGGAAATTAATATGGCTTTGGGGCCATATTAATTCGTGTGCTCTTCTCACTCCTTCTTATGATGAGGCTTTACCTCCAAACACCAGGAAGTATCTCTTCATGGTACATAGGAGCTATTGTTCATCAGGATTTTCTCAGTGCCACCAGCCTTGGTTTCTGGGTGAAGAATTTGTCTCTCAAATGCCAGGCCCTTGAACATATACTCACTGAGTGTTTGCTGAAATTTCCCCAAATGTAGGTACTGTTGGGAGATGTGTGTGTGTGTGGAGAGAGAGAGAAAGTGAACCTAGAATCTCTAACACTCATATTGTCCCACCACAATCCATGAAGTTCCTGAAGGAAACATGCTTATAGAATGAGGCCAGGCAGACTCATATACTTCAGCAAACCACGAAGCTGCTGTCTTCAACTGTAGTGCATGTGGTGTCCTGTAAGGAGCTGGGGGTTCCAAACACTGTCCCGTGGACTGGCTACATCATAGGCACCCAGGAAACTTAACAATAGATTGCTGCTTGCCCCTTGTTTAGTGTAGAGCCTGAGAGGTTTTTTTTTTTTTTTTTTTTTTTTTTTTAATTGTTACTAATGGTTTTGACAGAGACGGCCAGGTTTAGACACTGTTGAGTTAGACCTTCTCATATAGAAGTCCCTTCTGCAAGGCAGAGGAAGGCCTAGGGGCTAGAACCCAGGCAGATCAAATATCTTTCCCCATTTTCTTCAAATCACAATGCCAATCTGGGTGCTCTTTTGCCTACCAACTCTCATGATGGAGCCAGACTGGGCCAGGAGGAACAAGACTGTCTGTGAGAAGAAAGCGCCACAGAATTTTGTTCTATTGCCTACAGCAGAGCTGGTCCAGCTCCACGCCCTCTCCCAGGCCAGTTTTCTTCCCCATCTTCTTGAATAGCCGAGAACTAGATGGATAAGGAAAGGAACCAAGAGAGACACCAAACAAGAATGATGACTCCCTCTAGGCTCAGACCTCAGATTCTTCCTTGCTTCACAGCGAAATCTCACCTCCTGGCATTATGGGCTAATGGCACGTCCTTGAATCTGACCCAGCCTCAGCATCACTTCCCTTACAGGATGGGGCTGGGGAGGGTAGTGGGTGGAGATCAACATCATGCTTCCCCTGAAAGTCATCCGTGGGAACCTCAAACTTCCGTGAACATGTTGATAGGACATTTGAACATTTCTGCCTGTTCATAATGACATTTGTTGGACAGTATTGCCAACGGACAGCCCATAACACCTCACTAGGAAGAGGTGACTGACAAGGACATTTCCAAAATCCTATGCTTTCCTGAAAGTGTATTAGAAGTTATTTGAGCAGTGTCCACTAAAGTAATTTTAGTAAAATGTTTAGTACAGTGCTTGGTTTTGGGGAGCTGCCAATAAATTATAGTACAGTGGCATTAATAGCTTTATTTCAATTAATGGTGGTACCAGTGTTGTTGGCTAGGACTCTACAGGAAAAAATAATTTTACAGACAATTTTCAAAATGAATTATTTGAATGTAGGCTGCCTGACGATTAAAGAAGTCATGATTTATAGGCTGAATATATCTAAAGAAACATTTTGTTAAATGCAAAAGAGATATATTCTTCCTTTCTCCATCTTTTATTTCTGTTTAGGATGAAGGTGCAATGTTTCCTGTTGGGAAAAACATAGTGTATACTTGCCATGAAGGATACTCTCTTGTTGGAGACCCTGTTGCCAGATGTGGAGAAAACTTACAGTGGCTTGTTGGGAAAATGCATTGTCAGAGTGAGTGGCCTTGATTATAGTATATAATTTAAGATGAAAGAATAGTGTGGAAAGGAATAAATCAGGATAAATAACAGCTTACCATATGCCCATGTCTTGATCTCCTTTTCCTGAAAGGTTTATATGATCCTGTCCAAATTTCAGGAATATCTTGAAAAACCCCTCAGCTCTCTCTAGTTGCTAGTGCTCCTGTTAGGTGAGGCACATTTTATTGCAATTTTAAAGTTTCTGGTGCAAATTAGAATAAGTCAGGGAGCTCAGTTCTGGTTAAGACCATCAGGACATTCTTTAGAGTTTAATTACCAGGGATTTACCACAATTGACTTCCTTAAATGCTTTTGATCCTATTTTGTTTAGATGTTGGCATCTGAGTAAGTGCTTCTGCATGTTGTATCACCCTAACGCTATTTTCTGGTTTCTATCTCAGCTGTACTACAATATAAGATTCTTCAGCAGATGGATAGACAGAGCTACAGGGATGTATTTGTCCTATATCAGTTGGTCTAGGCTATGTGAGGAAAGTCCTAGTGCACACAGGTACATTTTATTCTCTTGAGTACATACATATTAGTAAAAGTTCTGAGTTGTCAGGTATACATACATTTAGAGTTGGTAGATGCTACCAGTCTTCCAAGTGGTTGTACCAATTAACATCCCGGACAGAATCTGAGACATCAAGATTGCTCTGTATCCTCACCTACACTTGATATTGTCTATCTTAATTGTTTATTTTTAGCTATACTGGTGAGTGTGTAGCAATATCTTATTTTTTAATTTGTATTTTTAAATTTGTATTTCTTCTGATGACTAATGATATTAAGCCTGTTTTCATATATTTATTGGGTATTTGGATACTTTTTTTGGTGAAGTGGCTGTCTAATCTTTTGGGCATTTTTTCTGTTGGTTTGTTAGTCTTTTTCTTACTGATTTGTAAGGTCTCCTCTTGTTCTCTCTGTTTCTGTCTGTCTTTCTGTCTCTCTGCCCTAGAGTCCTTGGGAAGAAATAAACTATCAATATTGCTGAAATAGAATATAAATATTCCCTAGCTAAGAGTATTAAAGCCAAAATTTAGTTCTTTTAAAAGGTTAATAAGATACTTCTGCTTGAAGAGCTTCTTTTTCTTTATTGTGTATCTACTGGTGAAAAGTTGTCCCAGTATTTGTTCATCTAAAACGTTTTTATTTTATCTTTACTTTTGAAGGATAGTTTTACTGGATAAGGAATTCTAAGTTAGCAGTTATTTTCTTTAAACCCTTTAAAGAGTTTATTACATTGCCTTCTGACTTCATTGTTTTTTAGTGAGAAGTCAACTTTCAAGTTTATTGTTTCTCCTTTGGAAATCATATTTTTTTGGTCTGGCTGCTTTTAAGATTTTTTTTTTTTTTTTTTCTTTACCAGAAGCAACTCTACTCTGATGTGCCTAGGTGTGATTTTCTTTGTCTTTGTCCTGGTTGATCTTCAAAGCACTCTTGAACCTATGCTTTAATGTCTTTTGTCAGTTTTAGAAAATTCTTCACCTTTGTCCTCAAATATTGCTCTGTCTCATTCTTGCTCACGTCTCCTCATGAGACACAAATTATACATTTTTTAGAATGTATATACATATACATACGTGTGTGTGTGTATATATATATATATATCTTTGTTTTGTTTTGGTTTTTTTTGCCTTGGCCTGTGTCTTGCAGGATCTTAGTTCCCCAACCAGGGATCGAAGCCACGTCCAAGACAGTGAAAGTGCCAAGTCCTAACCACTGAATCGCCAGGGAATTCCCTACATTTTTTTGTTTTACATCAATTTTTCTCTCTCTGTTTCATTTTAAATATTTTCTATTGATCTATATTCCAGTTTATTCATTCTCTGTACAGTTGTGACAATCTGCTTTCAAGAACTCTACTGAGTTCTTAATTTCATTTTCCAATTCTAGATATTCCATTTGTCTACTTTTCTATACTTTCTAATTCTCTGTTGATATTCTCCATCTTCTAATTTCATTTTTCCAACATATTAATCATAGTTATTTCATGGTCCATGTCTGTTAACCCCATCATCTGGATCTGCTGTAGATGTTTCTATTGTATTTTTGAATGTTGGATTAGTTTTGGTTGAATGCCAGATTTATATGTAAAAAAAATACATATGGATGATGTTATCTTCCTCTAGAAAAGATTTAGGTTTGTTTCTGGCAAGAACAAGGCTTGTTTATGTCCGGTTTACCTTTATCTCAGGTTGTATCCATTAAGGGATCATAAGGGAAAGTATGGGATTTCTACTGAGGCTCCTCCTTTGTAACAGGACTGGACTCTAATTTTTGGTCTCCTAGCCCTGTGAGACTGCTAAAAACTCCATGCAGCTATTCAGCTTCTGAGCTGCAGCTTTCTCCTTAGTTTAGCAGCCCTTCAGCACATTAAAAAAAAAATGTTTTTTTTCAAATTTACAAGTAACCTCAAGGGCAAAAGCATTACCAAACGTTGTAATCACTACTTTAGACTTCCCTTTTTCTAGAGTCTTGGGCCTTCAAATTTCCACTGTTCTGATTGTTGTCTGATGCTCTCAGAAATACTTTTTCTTTTAACTTTGTACAGCCTTTCTATGTGTCTTAGTGGGAGCATTAGTGTGAAACCAGCAAATGTGTCATGGCCAGAAATAAACAAATCTGATGCTAAATTATTAGCTTTTTGAAGGCAGATTATGTGACTAGTGTTTTGTGTCCCTAGTAGCACACAACATATTTGGCAAAATATAGACACTCAATAAATGCTGATTTTGAATGAATGAATGGGTTTTCTGATTAAAATGGTGCAAAAATAAAGCAGTACTTTGTAGAATATTGTCCAAAGTCCACTAGAGAGATTGGCAAGATTTTTTTTTTTAATCATGAACTCTGACTCGCTTTCCATGACTATGCATGTTTCTCATTTTTCTCCTTGTTGTTTTTTCAAGTAGAAGATTTGAGCTAATGAATGTAATGGAATAAGAAAAGATAGAACTGGGAAACCAAAAATGATTTAACACTTTTATGGTTGCAAGGTTAAAGGTGGTTCTTTAAAGATTTCAGATAGCAAAATATCTAATTGGGTATATGCTAATGATATGCAAATGAACACAACTCTTGGGAAAATTCTAGTGGGGCTTCACCAGACAAGAAGTAGCAGCTGTAAAAAGTCTGGTTTTAACAGCAGGCTGGACTTCAGGACTCCAAAAGGCTTATTCATTTTAAGTTGTCACATGGCTTTGAGGGCAGGGGTGAGAGAGTGGGAACTGTTTTGGCCTTCAGTCATTCATGTCATTAACATGCCAGGCATGTTGGGATATGTCTTTCAGGGCATCCTAAGAGTGAACTCACCCTTCCTCCTTGTCCTCTAATTAGAAAAAGCAGAACAAGTGTATCAGCACCATTCAAGGCTGTCACTTTTTTTTTTAAAAGATGGTTTAGGAAAGCAGTGACCCTTGCATTCTTCTCTCTTTTCTCTTTAGAAATTGCCTGCGTTCTGCCTGCACTGATGGATGGCACACAGAGTCATCCCCACAAACCTTTCTACACCGTTGGTGAGAAGGTGACCTTTTCCTGTTCAGGTGGCAGGTCCTTAGAAGGTCCTTCGACATTTCTCTGCGGATCCAGCCTTAAGTGGAGCCCTGAGATGAAGAACGTCCAGTGTGTGCAAAAAGGTGAGTGGCTCTTGGGTCTGTCCAAGGACACGTACACTCAGGGAATGAGAGTCCTTGCGGCAGTTCCTCAAGGCACTGAACCTCCATAACGGAGTCATTCCCTCCATGCCTGCCCTGCTACAAGAAGGAGGTCAGTTCATAAAGTGGGTAACAGACTTTTTTGCACATGGCACAGATAGACTCACAGAATTCAAGGAAAGGCAAGAATTGCCCTGGGGATTCTGAAATTTTAACTTAAATCCTTCATATCAAAGATAAGCTTTATATTTGTTAAGGTGCCAAGAAAATAAAGAATTTCTAAAAGCTGATTTCTGGTTTCCTCCTGATTTTTAAAAATGTACTTTTATGAAGTACAGAGTTGAGATCATAATTTATATAAAATTCTGTATGTTTCATTTTTGGGCTCTTAGAGTTTATTAGTGCTATTGAAATTGAAAATTTAAAAGCGCTTACATATAACCCTGCAAAGCAGAGTTATTGAAGGAAAAGTATTGTGGTTTGTGAAGTTGTTCTTAATAGTAGAAATCCAAATATCCAGTATTTTGAACACATGGCAAATTAAAACAGTTTTTTAAAAAATTTTTTATTGGAGTATAGTTGGTTTACAATGTTGTGTTAGTTTCGGGTGTACAGCAAAGTGAATCAGTTATACATATACATATATCCACTCTTTTTTGGATTCTTTTCCCATATAAGCCATTACAGAGTATTAAGTAGAGTTCCCGGTGCTGTACAGTAGGTCCTTATTAGTTATCTATTTTATACATAGTAGTGTGTATATGTCAATCCCAATCTCCCAATTTATCCCTCTCCCCCCTTGCCCCCTGATAACCATAAGTTAGTTTTCTACATCTGTGACTCTATTTCTGTTTTGTAAATAAGTCCATTGGTATAAAATGGTCTTTTAAGAAGCTAAGGCAGGAAGAGATTTAGAAAGCCAAACTATTTCTTTTAGAGATACTTAAAATGGGATAGATTTATTTTCAAAATAACCTCCTCTTTCTTCTTTGTTTATATTTTTTTTTTAATTTTTTTTTTTAAATTTTATTTATTTATTTATTTTTGTCTGTGTTGGGTCTTCGTTTCTGTGCGAGGGCTTTCTCTAGTTGCGGCGAGCAGGGGCCACTCTTCATCGCAGTGCGCGGGCCTTTCACTATCGCGGCCTCTCTTGTTGCGGAGTACAGGCTCCAGACGCGCAGGCTCAGTAATTGTGGCTCACGGGCCTAGTTGCTCCGCGGCATGTGGGATCTTCCCAGACCAGGGCTTGAACCCGTGTCCCCTGCATTGGCAGGCGGATTCTCAACCACTGCGCCACCAGGGAAGCCCTACATTTTTTTTAAGAAATGGAAAATATTATGTTTGTAACAATTAAAAACAAGAAAGAAGAAAATCGCACTTGCATTCTATTTTATATGATATTCTTATTTCTTGAGTATATAATTTTTAATTCAATGCTGAAATTTGGCTTCTATGGTGAAGATGAAGTAGTTGATTCCGTGAGTAGTAATATTAGGTGAATTCGATCTTCACAATTGAAAAGAGAGCAGGCTGTGACTGATGGAGCAGGCTGTGACTGATTGTGTTAAATAGATCACAGAGGACAGAATGGGAGGGCTGCGTGTCCAGTGGAATGGCTGCCCTGCCTGTTCTCAAGTGCTCTGTAGCTGTCACAGCAGAGACAGCTGCTTTGTTTTCTACATGCACCGAAGTAAAGCTATGAGTTTATTTGGGATAAAGTAATGGACCTGTACCAATAATGCTAAAATTAAGGAGAACAATGTACAGTTGATGAGGTTGCTCTTTTCTTCCAAATGAGATTATATACTTTATATACTTGTTTTTTTCTGAAATGTCTTTTTCAGTCACTTTATAACACATTTGGTATGAATTTTCTCCCACTCAGTAGCAAATCCTATTAAGGTTTTAATTAAGGATGTTTTTCGGAAGACTTAGATAACAATAATAACTACCCTTAAAATAAGCCTATAACAAACCAAAAGTTCCAGGTTTGTCAGCCTCCAGAGTTTTAAAATACCTGATGTACAAGTAGTTAGTCTTTTTTATATTGTGGTAAAATATACACAACATACAATTTAGTATTTTAACCATTTAAAAATGTGCAATTCAGTAGCATTAAGTACATTCCCATTATTGTTCAACCATCACTGTCATCCGTCTCCAGAGCTTTTCCATCTTCCCAAACTGAAACTCTGTATCCGTTAAGCACTAGCCCGTTATTTATCCGCACCTGCATCAGTACTTAGTCTTGATGTGAAGATATTTGATTTTAAAATAGTAAACGTATATACTGTAGGTGGGTCCTAAGAGTGTGTTTACTTGGTTAGTCAAGCCATGAAGATAACAAAGCTATATTCTTTTTAAATGCAAAAGTCTTTGGTCTAGGTAATTCTACAAGCGATTTTCCGCAAAGAAATTATAATAACTTTTAGAAAATATTTAAAATTTGAAATTCTATCCTTATGAACGGTTAGCAAATAAACTGCTAATAATAATGCAGAACTAATGTACATGACTTAATCACTGAACTTCAGTTTTGGTCCATTTAGATCAGACTTTCCCAACCCCAGCACTACTGGAATTTGGGGCCTGATAATTCTTTGTTGTGGGAGCCTGTCCTGTGCCTTATCAGATGTTTGGCAGAATCCCTGGTCTCTGCTCACTAGATGCCAATAGCGTCTCACAGGGGTGACAACCAAAAATGTCTGTTGACATTGCCAAATGTCCCCTGGGGAGCATACATTTGCCCCTGGTTGAGAAGCATTGATCTAGATAATACCATTAAAATATTTTATTTTGGAGTTACTTAGGATTTCAGAAAATTTGCAAGTATAGTTTCCATATACCCTTTACCCATCTTCACATAATATTAACACATTACATACCTTGACACAATTTAGTTGGTCAAAACCAAGACATTAATATTAAACAGTACCATACTATTGACTACCCTACAGACTCTATTCATACATCACCAGTTTTTCCACCGATATCCTTTTCATGGTCTAGGATCCAATTCAGGATACTACGTTGCATTTCAAATTGGGCGATTGGGATTGACATGTATACACTGATGTGTATAAAATTGATGACTAATAAGAACCTGCTGTATAAAAAAAAAAAGATAATACCATTTCAAAGAAAATGTTTAAAGAATAAGTACTTGCTAGAGACCTTGCTGGACACGGCAGGCATACTTCACCTTGCTACCATTTTTACAAGTTCATGCCTTCCTTGTTCATGAGATTTTCCTGTCATGTCTAAAGCTCTTATGTTTTCTGAAGTAAGGAAGTATTCCATAGTTTGTGCACCCATAAAAACACATCCTTCAGGCAAATGACCTTTATAGATATATCCAGCAGGTAGCTAGTTTTATGATGCAAAAGTATATGCCACTGAATTCCATTGTAATGAAGCTGGCAGGAGGTGGAAATTGCAGGGTGGTATAGACTGTTCACGTTGTAGGCAGGCATAGCCTAGGCCGTGGCAAATTATGCTCTTGTAAGTTGGACCAAAGTGTTTTCCTGTCAAAACTGGAATGATGATTGGCTTTCTATCAGTTTGTAGGAAACATAAAATAAAGGAAAGGATTTTATTAACGTAAGTACCTCCAGACATTTAGTCACTGTTGAGGGGAGACCACTTGGACATTTACATGTAAGAGGTTATTCTAGTTGTCCTTGAGATACTGAGAGCTCTTCTTGTATAGGTCAAGTGATGGTATGCTTTCTGTCTCATTATAGGCACAGTGGGCAAAATGCGTCCACATAACAAACAGTTTTTAAACCCCCATGTACTTGATGAAAGGGAATCTACTCTGTGGGCCTTCAATTCAGACAAACATGGACTTCAATCCTGGCTTGGGCAATTTGTTAACTAGCATGAATTTCCTAACTTTTCTGTCTCTTAGTTTCCTCATCTCTTAAACGGGCATTTATTAAGGGGATTAAATATCACAGTGTATAAAAAGGGCAGGGCCAAGAGTAAATGCTCAAGAAATGGCAGCTATTATGACCAATGAAATTGGGTGGTCTTAGGAATGCTCTAGCTCTTGTAAAGTGCTTTATAGCTTTATTTTTTACTGTACAAACTTGTTGCAGTTGAGACTATTACAGAGCCTGGTTCAACAATTAAAATAATACCTTGTTTGCTATAAAGAAGCTTTTCACCTAATGATCGCCTCTCCATTATCATTTTCTTTTAGATGCCCCTTTGGCACCGGAAGTGCCTGAATGTCAGCGCTGGGAGAAACTGCAGAATTCAAGATGTGTTTGTAAAATGCCTTATGAATGTGGGTAAGCTCTGTCTTCTTCTCTGTTTTATTTTATTTAAAATAGATGGGATGATTTCTTAATGCCATTTGAAGCAACATGGATGGACCTAGAGATTGTCATACTAACTGAAGTAAGTCAGACAGAGAAAGACAAATATCGTATGATATCACTTATATGCGGAATCTAAAAAAAAAAATTGGTACAAATGAACTTATTTACAAAATAGAAACAGACTCACGGACTTAGAGAACGAACTTACGGTTACCGGGGGGGAAGGGTGCAGAGGAAGGATAGTTAGGGAGTTTGGGATTGACATGTACACACTGCTGTATTTAAAATAGGTAACCAACAGGGACCTTCTGTATAGCACAGGGAACTCTGCTCAGTATTATTTAACAACCTAAATGGGAAAAGAATTTGAAAAAAAATAGATACATGTATATGTATAACTGAATCAGTTTGCTGTACACCTGAAACTAACACAACATTGTTAATAAACTATACTCCAATATAAAATAAAAAGTTAAAAAATAATAATTAAGTTAAAAAAAATAGATGGGATGATTTCTTAGATGCTAGTCTCTGTTAGCTCAAAGGTGTTACTTACCACGGGTTAAGGGTCTTTGCATTTCAATCCAGCCCATTTGCTGCTTGTTTTTTGCCTGGGTCACCAGGGCTGACCATTGGTGACGTTAGGCAGTGTTCTAATCTGGCTGGTGAGAAAGGCTGAAGGACTGCTTGAGATTGCTTGTTCTCTACATAAAATCGGGCAAAATGACAAAACTGTCACCTGAGGATTTAGAGCTTGAGGAGATTAGGGCTGAAATTCCCATGAGACATAAACTCTTAAAGATACCAAGAGAAACAAAAGCAGCTGCTTTTCTGATTCTTGAAATATATTTATTTCTAGATTTGCATTCTAAGAACACCACCACACTTGAAATCACTCCATTGTAGAAAGATATCTGAAGTAATTACTGTATGTTGGATACAGATGGCATGATTAAGTTGGGACAAGAGGAGGTTTACTGGTGGTACTACTTACAGAAATGTGGGCAGAGTAAAGAAAACTGCAAGCCACAGGGCAGTACTCCTGGGCTGGTAGCAGTTCGGGTTTATAGTATCTCCATGCCCAAGCCAGAAGGTGTGAGAGAGGAGCACTTAGGAAAACCTGTTGACAGAGGGCTAGTCGAGGAGGAGTTGAGTCCCTCATTTGGGGACCTCAGAGATCCCTAGCAGTGAGCCAGGGGAATAAAACCCCCCATTGTACCCTCTTCTCTCCCTCCAGTCTCTTGCCAGACTCCCCCATTGATCAAACACCCCTGAAGCTAGAGGACAAGGAAGTCTATTGATGTGGTCCATACATGTCAGCCTCCCAGGCAGGGTGGAGAAGAGTGGAGGGTGAATCGGGAGAGGCAAATGGCAGCTATCCAGTCCCCAGGACTTACTGGCCATCTTTAAGGTTAAGAATCAAAACACAAATTATTAGCCAATTACTTGGCTTTCAATTAGTATGGTCATCAAAACACATCTTGAACACCTACATTGGGTAATGATGACTATGGTGGTATCTTATAAGAAGTAACTTCTCATGTGAAGGAGAACATAAAACTGAACAGCATAAATGGAGATGGTCAGCCCAGAATCTTCTGACTGTGCTGTTATTCTCTATTAATCATTGTTTACTTTGACTCACTTTCATCCTCTTTCCAACTTCTCTGATTCATTGAGTTTATCTGCAACCTGTTTATAAATACGGTAAGAGTTTTAACATCAGATACTGATAACAATCAGATAGATGGCCTTGTAAGTTCTCTGCCCTTTAAGCTGTCCTGAGTACTTCTATTTAAAGTTTAAATAAACAGATAAAAAAGAGATACTAGGATTTGTTTCTGTTACATAAATGTCCAAATAAATTTAACTCTTGGTCAGAGAAGTAAGCATTAGAGCTAAATATATATAAGTAAATATAGATTCTGTTTACTATTCAAAAATGCCTTGTTGTCTAGGGTTTCACTACAGTAATTGTTTCCTTACCCATCAGCATTCAGAAATGTGGTTGTTTTTATTAGTGACATTTCAAATAGTTAGCACTATTTTAACACCGATGCATACGAAAAAAAAGTAACCCATTTTATGGAGATATTTCTAAACTATTTTGTAAACGTAGATACTCTAAAAATAGCATTGAAAAATAGAGTTCATTTTCCCTTGAGGATTCAGTCATCAGCTGTGGATAATGCTATAATATGGACCTGAACTCTCAGGCCTGCTGGCCTGGGAGGAGGTGCTTTCTTCTGCAGTCAGTGGTCCCATTTGACTACCATTCCTCTGAGTGTTTTGATCTTTGCTAATTTTCTGTCTCCTTCTTTGTCGTCAGTCTACCAGCTGTGGCTAGCAGACGTTGCCTTCTCTTCTAATTTGCTGTATCTGATCTGCTCTAGATGAAACTACATTGACACTAGATATCTAAGCTTGTAAAATTTGTGAGTAAATAAAGAACAAAATATGTTCATTTTGAAGATTGGAGGGAGTTGGCCCTAGTAATGGGGGGCATTTGCATTTCTGTTCCATCTTTTTGCTGTAGGTGACAACATCTGAGGCACTGAACCCAGAGCCTCACCTTTCACTTCTCATTCTCAGCTTTGAAGAAAGAAAATCTTGTAAATAAAGTAATTTAAAAAATTTGTTTCAGATCCTCCTTGGATGTATGTGCTCGAGATGAGAGAAGCAAAAGGATACTGCCTCTGACAGTTTGCAAGATGCATGTTCTCCAATGTCAGGGTAGAAATTACACTGTTGCTGGTAGGGAGAGCTGTACTCTACCTGCCTCAGCTGAGAAAGCTTGCGGTGTGTGTCCACTATGGGGAAAATGTGATGGTAAGGGGCATTTCATATTTGTAACTATAAAAATGCTAAAGTAATAGGAGTGAAGTTTTCAAACATGTAGTTTTCTAGTTTAGCAGCAGATCAAAGCACATCCCTGAGGGTGTCAAAGACCCCAACTGGTCTGAGCATGAACTATCCTCCCCCACTGCCTTCCCTGGGGAGGGGGTGGATCAAGAACTCTCCCTGATGGTCTGAATGTCCTCCCAAACATCACGTTCCACCTTCACGATCTTTGCTGTGTCCTTGTATTATCCATACTATGTACTCATTGAGAAAGAAACAGACTCCCATAAAAATAACAATTTTTAAAAGAAGAAACTTTGTATCACATCTTTAATAGGAAATGTCCCTTGTCTTAAATATTAGGTAACCATGAAAATACATACAGTGAAACAAAACAAGGTAGGAGATTCCAGCCAGATGCTGCTCAAAGCTTGGAGGATGATGCTTCCTGGTGATAAAGCGTGTTTAGCAAGTGCCGGGGGCGTGTTGAAAGCACACCCGTGCCAAGCTGACACTTCCTCCTAGAAGCAATCAGAAGGACGTGAAGAGAATAGGAAGGGAGGTACTACATTCTCAGGCTGTGATTCCATACTTGCTGGTGCCGTGTCCAGGGAGCACTTAACAGTGATCTTGACAACCAGCACCGGCCACCGCTCCTCCACGGGGGGAAGAGTTGGGTCGCCAGAGCCAAGTCACCGTCCTCAGTTTCCCCATCTGTCAGTTTGGGAGCCAGACTGTGCGATCTTGATCTGTAAGGTCTCTGCTAGCTCCTCAGGCCCTCCTTTTCCTGGCCGGTACCCACTGGGCACCTTTCCCCTCACTCCCGTCCCATGTGCAGCAGAGACGATGACACACATAGCCGCGTCTGGGTCACTTTCGGCTTGGCAGTCACCACAGTGGTCTGGCAGACCTGGTTACCCTCCTTCTGGGGACGCCTGGCTGGTGTGTTCCAGCCTCGCACCTTCAGCGCACACACTGCTTTCCTCCCCTACTCGTTTCTGATGGGTCTTTACGGGACATGAGGCCTTTTGCATCTCATGCCCTCTCTCTCTCAAAGCAAGTTAATTTTTCTTTTGTCTCCCTCTGTTTGAGCCTTGCCGCCCGGCTCTTTGCTGAGGTCTCTGTATTTGGTCTGGGCGTTGAGGGATCCCACCGGGGGTTTGGGCCCCGCCCTGTGCAGCACGTGGAGGAGAGAACCGCTCCGCGGGGGTCCCATCGATAGGAAGCCTGGCAGCAGCCTCAAAACCTGCTTATTCTGTCGGAGTGGAGCGAAATGCCTCCCTTGCCCAATCCTGCGGCTTTTCCTGGGGGTCCGGGAGAGGGGATGGTAGTTGATTGCATCACGCGAGGCAGGAGCGTCTATAGCTCTCCAATCACCAAACATCACGACTTTGGACGTGATGCGCCTTGTCTTCCCCGCGTCCACCATGGGCCACCAAGCCTCTCTCGCCTCTTTTTCCAGCCCAGAGCAGCAAATGTGTCTGCAGAGCCGCCTCGGAGTGCGAGGAAACAGGGTTCAGCGTCTGCGTGGAGGCGAATGGCAGGGAGCGGACCATGACAGAGTGTGAGGCCGGCGTCCTGAGATGCCGAGGACAGAGCATCTCCGTCACCAGCATCCGGCCCTGCGCCGCCGGAGCCCCGTAGCTCCCGGCGCCGGTGGGTCTGCTCGCGATCCTGCAGCCGCGTGGCCGAGTTAGAACCTCTGCACGCCCAGCCCTGTAGACAGCTTCTCAGCACGCGGGCCCATTCTTTCTCCTTCCACTCCGTATCCACTTCTCGCAATCCCCAGGCCCTGCATAATTACGCAACCCTTTGTTCTCCCAAACCTGAATCCAGATCCTCTTTTTCTTCTCTTTTTAAATGTCAGTCAGGCTGAAGGCTATTGATGAACCTTTGAAGGAGCTGTTATGTTCTTGGAAAAATGGCTGACTTCTCTGGACCTTGACTTTTTTTTAATCTGAAAATTAGAGGGTTGGACTAGAGAAATCTGAATGCTCTATGATTCTTTTAAGTATGATTAAAAGAACCGACCAGAACACACTCTACAAATTGATTACAAAAACAGAAAGATTAGAGAGGCTGGCTTCGCGCAGTGAAACCGAGTACAAAGGGGACCTTGAATGGAAAAAGGCAGATACAATTATTCCATCCCAGGCACCACACCTAGAGATCCCTAATCTTTTCAGGAGGTTGAATCACTGCTATCAGAGTGGAATCCATCACATTATGGTTACAGGGGCACCTTCTACTTTCTTGTCTGAGAACAAGTATTTACAACTGAGGCTTCTCTCTGGAGCTTTTCTTGTGTTTTCCAGACACAAGACCTGCAATCTGTCCCCCTCCTTCCCTTTCCTTTTGCAGGAAACATCATTCATGCCTGAGCCGTTGAGTGATTGCGTATTTGGGAGAACAGCGCTTTCTAATGTGGACACACACCTAGACTTTTTAGGGGGCTCTACAGGTAGAACCATGTGAGGCATTAGCCTTCTATTTAGTCCCTATTCATCTTTCATCAAAACAAAATAACAGCTGTAGGTGATGAAATGAGTGGGCTTCAATGGAATTTAAAATACGCTTTTATATACAAATAATATCTCTGTATTTTTCTGATACATTTCAATGAAACTTTAGTTTAAATGACAATGATTAAAAAACTCATTAAAGATACTATACTTTGGAATTTTAAAATCTGTGTTATGTTTAATTTTAAAGACCTTCCATGAAGGATGGCTAATGTGCTCTTTTTTCTATTTTTAAAATTTTCAAAATACTTTATTGAGGTATGATTGACATGTAAAGATCTGTACATGAGTTTGGGGATAAGTGTACATCTGTGAAACCATCACCACCATCCAGACCATAAACATATCCAACATCTCCCAAAGTTTCCTCCCACCCTCATTATTATTATTATTATGGTAAGAACACTTAACGTAAGATCTTCCCTGTTAGAAAATTTTAAGTGTACATTATAGCATTGATAGCTACAGGCACTGTGCTATATAGTAGATCGCTAGAACTCATTTATCTTGCATAACTGAAACTTGATATCTTTTGACCATCATTTCCCCATTTCCCCCTACCCCTAGCCCCTGGCAACCACCATTCTACTCTTTGCTCCATGAGTTTGACTGTTTTAGATACCTCCTAAAAGTGAGGTTATACAGTATTTATCTTTTTGTATTTAGCTTATTTCATTCAGCATCATGTCCTCCAGGTCTATCCAAGGGATGAGTGAATAGTCAGTGGAGAAGGAGGGGACCAGTGAATGAGGTTGCAGAGAGTTGCTGTCTTGAAATACGAAATTTCATGCCTTTTTAAGTTTTCCGAGCATCCTTATACTTGACTTTTCCTCTGGTTGGACAGAGACCTTCACAATTGTCTATGCGCGAATTAGGATCGTGGCAGCAGGGCTGCAAGAAGAAAGTAACTTTCAACATTAAGACTTCAAACACGTTTTGAAACTTCCAAAATAAGTTCTTGAACATCTGAAGAGAAGGCTTTGAGGAAAGCTGGGAGGACTGTTTATGCCATGAAAATTGACTGCAATGAGAGCAGAGGGAGTGTGAGAATGTCCCCATCTGCCCTTCCCTCTGCCTCAGACCAGGTGAGGGACATCTGAGCTGGGCTGGGATCTAGCCTTGGAAGAGAAGGCAGAAAGTGCTGAAGTTAAAGTCATCTGGACCTAGCAGGGGACAGAGGGAGAGGAGGGAATCAGCTGGTGCATTGACCAGTTTCAGGGAGCTACATGGGAGCCCAGTCACATCCTACTGGCCATCACTCACATTTTCAGTGGACACTGTAAGTCACCTGGGCAGAGACGCTGCTTTGGAAGGTCTCCTAATTGCGTCGGAGTGTGCCTTATTGTGACACTCCACACATTTACTAATAATTGACCAACAGGAGTGCTGCTTATCAATGCCCTGAGATTTAGGGAGCCCCGTCCTAACTGCTCTGTATGGAACCTCCCTCCCGACAGCAACAGTCCAGGGTGCTTGTAAGTCCCTTGAAACAGAGGGAATATTCCTGGTATTCAGGTGGGGGTACGGTGGGGATGCGGAGTGGCAAGAGGAATATCTGACAAATGACCCCTGGAACTCTTGAGTTGCCTAGCAACAAGCCAGGTAACTGGCTCATTGGACTGAGAGCTCCCCCTCTCAGCTAGGCAGGTCATTGCTAATCTCAGCTTCATATGGGACTTGCGAGTCCCTCCTGTTGTTAAGTAGCCACTCAGAGCTGCAGGTGCTGAGCGGCTGGTTTACTCAACATTCCCCGAAACAGCTGCACATGAATTATTCGTCACTTTTCCTTTTGGTTAAGATATGTGGACTCATCAATATGTTTGGACCGACCCCACAGTTTATCATTTGTTCTATATTTTTTTCTATACCTACCAACATTCCTTACACCCTCATACTCACACACATACTGACCCACCACAGGCGTTTGGATTATTTGTAAGATGAGCAGAATAGCTAGTGAAGGTGGTCATCATAAATCTGAAGATAAAGGAAGATGTTACAAACTTAGGGTGTTCAGGTGTATCTACGACTCTTTCTTTCTCTGAGGTAGGAGAGGAGGAGGAGACACAAGAGGAGAGAAGAGAAATGCAAAGAAGTGGGGGGGGGGAAGATTGGAGCATCCTTAGTACAGGAGGGGCAGAATTGAGCCGCTGCATTAGTCCTGCTACCCACCAGTCCACTGAGACTTTTCCCCCTTGATGGACTAGTTAAAGTGTATTCAATACTTTCGCTAGAAATGGAATGACCTGTTCTCTTTCAGGACACTGAGCCAGAAAGCAACTGCAGTAGGAGGCAATTTCCGTTAATATCTGAGAAACCCGAGGTATATGCATGCTTTTCAATTACCTTGGTCTTTCAGGCAGTTCACACATTTGGGGACAAGAAAGCTGATGGCATGATAGGAGTCCCTGCTGTGACCACCAAAGCACCTACAATTTGTCTTTATATTTATTCCTGTCAGGCAAAGCTCCAGCTTTATCCTCAAAACATCAATCATGTAAAAAAATTTGCTTTTTTCGTCCAAGGGTTAACAAGACTAGATGGGAGGACTGTCGTTTCAGAAGGGGTGGGCTGAAGGTGAAAAGGTGGGCACAAGAAAGAACAATAAAATGTTCTTTTTGATTCACAGGCTGAGGACAATTTCCTGTGAAAGGACAAACATTAAGAACTACTCTGTTATCACTGTTACTTCCGTGCATCCCTATGAGAGGGGGCTGGTACTGAATCCCAGGGGAGGGGCCTCAAGTACATAACAGATCAATGATGCTCAAGACAGAGAAGCATTGATTGAAAGAATGAAGCAGATGTGCTGCTGGATGAGGGCCTGTTATGCAATAATGAGCTGACCAAGTGGGCTGGGAACGCAGACAGGTCCAAGGAATTTTCTGTAATAGTGAAGTGGAATTTTCTCATCAAAGGAAAGTTTTACCAGACACCCTCAGGAGAAAGTGATTAACATGAAAGTCTCAGGATTGGTGTATTATTAGATCATATGCAACCCCAGTGTGTACCATGACAGTAGTTCATAAAGGGCCCCCACTGAACTCTAAGTCCAGAAACTCTTCTCTGCACAGACACTGAGCACCGGGGTGTTGAGGGGGGAATTGCTGAAGTCAGGTGTGGTGTAAACCTGGACAAGCTCTCTGATGGGATGATTGTGGCCCTATAGGATTAAATACTTTGGCAGGATGATGAGGAGATATCCTAAGTGTCTGGAGTCTCTTAAAAATGCAATGATTGGCACCATGGACGTGGTGCACAGATTCATTAAATGTGGGAGAAAGCCACCTTTGAGGAGATCTGGTCCCCAAGCCTCCTCTGGACTGGTGAGGGTAGGGACTTGACGATATGGTTCTGTGCCCGCTGTGACTCAGGACACTGGCTGTATATATTCAATAAAATGGCCATTTTCCAGTTGTTATCCATTGTGACACAGCTGGTTTACTCCAGAAATGGCTCTTCTGCCTCCCAGGGGAGTGCTCATCCCGTTTCACTATACCTGGCCCCTTTACTGTCCTGTGGACACGTGGCTGTTATGTTTGGGTTGTGTCTTGCCAGGCAGGGGCAGGTTCATGTGCAGTGTGGGAGTGTTCTCTTGAGACACCCACAGGGCAGGTATTCTGAAATACTAATCTTTTGTGCCATGGAAGTGTGGGCCTCTTAATTCTCTCCCTTTTTTTCTTTTGAATACAGTTAGGGGATTTTGTCTCATGTCCCCTGTGGAAGATTGACGGACGGTGAGGATGCCCGCTCTTGAGAACTGCAGTAGAGAATGAGGCAGAGGACTTAAGGGAGAAACAGAAATTCCTGAGATCCAAACGATATTGACAAGCAAGTCTAAGTTCTGGGAAAGTTGATCTTGGGATGTTGGCTTATTAAGAGATTGTTTTTCCTGCTTCTAACAGTGGGGGTGGCTGCAGCTGATGGTTCCCTGGAACGCAGACTGAGAATTCTAATCTGTGATCAACAGTCTTTCCCATGTTGGTGGGAGAGAGAACACGAATGTCTTAGTTCTGGCTGCTATAACAAAACACCACGGACTGGATGGCTTAAACAACATTTACTTCTCACAGTCCTGGAGGCTGGGAAGTCCAAGATCAAGGTCCCAGTAAATTGGGTGTCTGGTGAGGGCCTTCCTCCTGGTTTGCAGACAGCTGCTTTCTTGCTGTATCTTCACATCGTGGAAAGAGAGGGAGCTCTGGTCTCTTCCTCTTATAAGAGCACTAATCCTTTCATGGGGGCGCTACCCTTATGACCTCTGACCTCTTCTAAACCTAATTACCTCCCAAAGGTTCCATCTCCGAATACCATCACCTTGGGGATTAAGGCTTCAACATATGAATTTTGAGGGGACACATTTAGCCCATAGAAGGGACCATAAATTACTGTAATTTATTGGTCAAGCCTGTTGCTTCATCCAGTGGGTTGGTGAGGAATCTTATCTCACGAGCTTGCCCTTTGGCAATCTTGGCAAATAATGGAAAGAGAGCAAAGTAAATTTATGGAACGTGATATATTCTCTCTACATATTCTAGGAGACATTTTTCTCTCACATTATAATGACAGTGTTTTAAATGCCTAATACAAGTCCCAAGCAACTCAGGCTAGGATATACCATCTCTTCTGAGAAGGAACATTGGAACTCAGTCTTGGGCTGTGGATTGCAAAGACACAAATGCAGGAAAAGAGCAACATTAATATTTAAACCTAAACCTGCTGGGAGCACTTTACTTATATTAACTCATTCAATCAGCTCAAGGACACTAGGAATAAGTACTATTATTAGCCTCGTTTTACAAATGAGGAAATGGAGGCATAGAGAAGCTAAGTAAGTGATTTACCCAACTTCACACAGACAACAAATGGAGGAAACAGGATTCAAATCCAAGCCCTTTGGTTCAGTAGATCATACTCTTAACCACTATTCTGATGTGTTGAAGATGGTAATAGCACTTCTCATTGATACAGGACGTTAACAGGTTCTAAATTTTTTGCAATACTTTGTCCTATTCAAAATAAGCCAACATTCAAGATAAGATTTGGTTACTGAAATAAAAATACAGTAGTTAATTTCCATAACTTTTCAGAAAGATTCAGCTGTATAAATATGATGAATTTCTCAAACTGATATTTTAAAATGGATTAAAATAAATTTTTAAAGCTCTAATGCTCCATGAATCTAGTGTGTGTGTGTGTGTGTGTGTGTGTGTGTGTGTGTGTGTGTGTGTATGTGTGTGTGTGTTTGAATGGGTCTAGGGGTATACTCACCTAGGAATGGGACTGCCAAGATTTTGATCTTGAGGATATGGAGCTTTAATAAACACTGGCTTGTTCTTTATTGAATAACATTTAATTCTCTAAATATTTTGGAGATTTCAAGATATCTTCCTGTTATTGATTTCTAGTTCAATTCCACTGTGATTAGAGAACATACTTTGTACGATTTCAATCCTTTTAAATTTGTAGAGATTTGTTTTATGGCCCAGAATATGGTCTATTTTGGTGAATGTTCCATGTGCACTTGCAAAAGTAGTTACTTTCTGTTGTTCAGTGGAGTGTTCCCACACATGTCAATAAGTTCACCTTCATAGTGTTGTTCAAGTCTTCTGTATCCTTATTGATCTTCAGACTGCTTGTTCTATCAGTTATTGAGAGTATTGAAATCTCTAACTTTTGTGTGGATTTAGGTGCATAAACTTTTAGGATTATTATGTCCTCTTGATAAATTGACCCATTTGTTGCCAGTCAAATGTCTCTTTAATATATTCTTTGTTTTGAAGTCTACTTTGTTTGGTATTAATATAGCTACTTCAGTTTTCATTTGATTTTAGAAGTAGTGTATATAAATATTGTACATATAAGTAGAGTGTATTAGTTAGGGTTCTTCAGAGAACCCTATAATTATATATATATAATTTATTATAAGGAATCGGCTCATGTGATTATGAAAGCTAAGAAGTCCTATGATCTCCCATTGCAAGCTACAGACCCAGAAAACCCCTGGTGTAAATTCCAGTTCAACTCTGAAGGCCTGAGAACCAGGAGTGCCAATGGTTTAAGCCTCATTCCAAGGTCAGGAGGAGACCAGTCTCAGCCCAAGCAATTAGGTAGAGAGAGAGAGAGAATTCAAACTTCCTCTGCTTTTTGTTCTATTTGGGTCTTCGATGGATTGACTGATCCTCACCTACATTGGGGATGGCAATCTGCTTTACTCAGTTCACCAATTCAAATGTCAATCTCTTCTGGAAACACCCTCACAGACACACTCAGAAAAAAATGTTTAACTAGATATCTGGGCATCCTACAGCCCAGTCAAGTTGACGCAGAAAATTAGTCATCTCAAGTCCACCCCTTATTAACTTGGCTTAACTTATTAACCTCCATACACATCTCTATAAACCATACTTAATCTCCAAATAAAGATAATAATAAGGTCAGAATTCCATCTCACATGATACAACTATCTTACATACAACTGAAAACATACTAACCCTTTCCCCAGAAGAGGAGGTAGAGAACTTGAGGGATGTTTACACTTCCCCTTGATATACTGTAACTTAAATACTATGATGTAAAATGAACAATACTTAAATACTATGATATAAAGTAAATAATCTTATGTTGCATGATACGGAAATACGAGAGGAAAGAAAAAAATATTTGCTTAATATACACACACAAATTCATAACAAAATAAAGAGGAAATATTCAGGACAATTACAGTCCTCATTTCTACAACTGGTCATGTGGTTGTAGCTGGTATTTTAACTCTTTTCTTCAGCTACCAAATCTGTATTCCCTTTGCCTTCAGCAAGCACCTCAGCTAGTTGTGGTTCTTTACATGATGCAGTGACCCACACCTTCATTCCTGAATGGTCTGGGCCATTAGTAGTCCTGCCTGGATTGGGATGTTGTTGTTTTCCAGACCTTAATCACAGGGCATGGTATCACTAAGAGAGGCCCTAAAGGATCTCCTGTACCCCAGACATGCTCTTCCTTACCTCCACTGTGGAGGAGTACTCCAATTTCTCCTCGGTAGTTAGGATCAGTCACTCCAGTCAGCCCAGTTACTTCCTTCCTTGCCTGTTGATTCAGAGGCCTGAAGAGCCCAAAGTGGCCAGGTGGCAGTCTTAACTTCCCATTCAATGGAATCATTTTTGTGTCTCCTGGTGGAAGCATTCACCCTCTGGAACTAAGACGTCTAGGCCAGCAGAGCATAAGATCATGGGAGCAGAAAGCAAAAATTTTGCTAATGGATTACTAGGGATAATAACAGTGAGTGATGCCAGTAGGTGAGTGACGCCACTCCCATTTCCATCCCTTGGTTCTTGGATCTCTGAATAGTGGACGGGAGAAACAGCACTATACATTGGATGCTGATTCAGAGCATATACAATCTTCTGCAGATTCTTGCCCCAGCCCTGCAAGGTATTGCCACCTAGCTGGCACTGTAACTAAGTCTTCAAAAGGCCAGTCCACTATCCTGTCAAGCCAGCTCTCTCAGGATGGTGAGGAACATGGTAACACCAGTGAATTCCATGAGCATGTGCCCATTGCAGCACTTGCTGTGAAGTGAGTTCCTAGATTGGAAGCAATGATGTGTGGAATACCACGACAGTGGATAAGACATTCTGTAAGTCCACAGATGGTAGTTTTAGCAGAAGCTTTGGATGCAGAGAAGGCAAATCCATATGCATGCTTAGTGTCAATTTCAGTAAGAACAAAACACTACCCCTTCCATAATAGATGTTTTGTTCAATGTAATCAATGTGCCATCAGGTAGCTAGCTGATCACCCTGGGGAATGGTGCTATATTGAGGACTCAGTGTTAGTCTCTGCTGCTGGCAGACTGGCCACTCAGTGGTGGCCGTGGCCAGGTCAGCCTTAGTGAGTGGAACTCCATGTTGCTGAGTCTAAGCATGACCTCTATCCCTGCCACGATGGCCACTTGTTCATGAGCCCATTGGGTTATGATGGGAATGGCTGGGGAAAGAGGCTGACTGGTTCCACAGAACAAGTCATTCTCTCTACTTGATTATTAAAGCCCTCTGCTGCTGGGGTCACATTTTGGTGAATATTTACATGGGACACAAATATCTTCATATTTTTTGAAAATTCAGAGAAGTCTATTCATGTTCCTCTTCCCTATATTTTCTTGGCACCAATTTTCCAATCATGTCTTTCCAAGTCCCCGACCATCTAGCCAAAGCATGGGACACAGCCCAGGAATCTGTATATAATCGCACGTCTGACCACTGCTCCTTCCAAGCAAAGTGGACAATGAGGTGCCCTGCTCAAAGTTCTGTCCACTGGGAGGATTTCCCTTCACTGCTGTTTTCAGGGAAGGGGCTGTAGTGTCACCGCTGTCTGCTCATGGGTGGTGGCTGCATGTTGTGCAGACCCATCTGTAAGCCCGGCATGAGTTCCCTCTTCCTTTGTCAGCTGATCATGGTGCTCATCGTGTACCGTGGGGCCATAGGTGAACATGGGTGAGAGAAGGCAGTGTAGCAGGAGTAAGGATTATGGGCATTTGCATCACTTCTTCACATAACTTGCCAATCACATATACATCACTTCCATTCAATGATGGAGTGCCGCTGTGCATGCCCAAATTTCTGGCATGGTGGGTCAGATAACACCCTGTTCATGATGGGCAGCTCAGCTCACATGGTAACTTGGTGGCCCACAATTAAGTGTTCAGTCTCTACTAAGGCCTAGTAGCAAGCCAAGAGTTGTTTCTTGAAAGAAGAGTAGTTATTTGCAGAGGATGGCAGGGCTTGGCTCCAAAATACTAAGGCCTGTTGCAGGACTTTTTTTTTTTTTTTTTGCTGTGAAGTGAGAAGTCCACTAGGCATTGTGCTTTCTTGGTTGTAGGAGTGGCAGGATGCAACAACTTACCCTTCACTGTAGATGGGATGTCTCCACATGGCCCCACACCATTGGACCCCTAGAAATTTCACTGAGATACTCTCAGTTTAGTCAGATTCATTTCCCAACCTCTAACATACAAATGTCTTACCAATAAGTCTAGAGTAGTTGCTATTTCTTGTTCACTAGGTCCAATCAGCATGTCATCAATGCAATTGGTTGACATGATATTTCATAGAAGAGAAAGTTGATCTAGATTCCTATGAACTAAGTTATGCCATAAATCTCACTCAAGTGTATCGTGGTGTATGATCCTTTTAATATAATGTTGAACTTGATTTGCTAATATTTTGCTGAGGACTTTTGCATCTATATTCATCAGGGATATTGGTCTGTAACATCCTTGTCTGCTTTTGGTATCAGGGTAATGCAGGCCTCATAAAATGAGTTTGGAAGTGTTCTATTTTTTGGAAGCTTTTGAGAAAGATTGGTATTGACTCTCCTTTAAATGTTTGGTAGCATTCACCGGAGAAGACATCTGGCCCTAGACTTTTGTTTGTTGGGAGGTTTTTGATTACTGATTCAGTCTCCTTACTAGTAATTGACCACCCTGTCATTTCTTTTTATAATAGTTCCTGAGTCCAAAAGTCTATCACCTACTGTCTGACTTACCAGTTTATCTACTCTGGTAATTACATGCTAAAATACTAAGTTATTATTTTATTACCTTGTTCAAGAACTTCTTCTGGCTACCCAGTGTCTTCCAGATATAGTGTAACCTGATTTGTCATTCAATATTTGGCCCTTTGCTATTTAGCCATCTTCATCTCTTAGTAACACCTTTCTGCTATTGTCACGGGGCTCCATTCCATCCTCTATGGAAGTTACAGATTGGATAATGGCCCCACAGGCCTGTCTACCTCCATCTACAGGTCTGGCACATTCTCACCATCCCAGCCCTAAGCAGAGTCACTGAGGGTTGGATGTGGGGTAATAAATGACTTTCTTATAATTCCACTGGACTCAAGGTAAAGATAAATTTCAACTCCCCCATCTTTCCCAGAAAAAAATTTAAAAGTCCTAGTTAAACTGTCCTGCAGACTAATAAGCAATTCTCCAGGTTTCCCATTTTGAAGATTGAGTTTCTTTTTGACCAATGTTCAATTGAGGTGTTAGGGCATTGGTCAATTTAATCCTCAAGATTTACCTCAGAATATTTGGAGGAAGTGGTAGGTAAGGTAGAAGGAAGGATTTCTTATCTTGTGTTTTTTGGTGGCTCCCAAATTGAAAAAGAAACTATGAGTCACATATATTTAGAAAATCGTGCTCTCCAAATTTATCTTGCTTTCAGGATAACCACATAATTCAATAAATAAAATCCAGGACAGTGTGTCCAGAAGGAATACAAATAAGTAAGATATTTTTTCTGGATAAATAAAGTTTGACAAAGTAGAGGTAAGAAGTAAATGCCGTTTCTCAGGTCATGACTTGGTGATTTTTATATGTACGCAAACACACCTACATTTTTGTAATGAACCCCACTGTCTTTCCCTCATGTTGCTCCTGACTCTACCCATGTTTTCTACTGTCCCAGTCTTAGGGATACCTGCAGTAAATTAGAAAGAAAGAGAAATTCCAAGAAATGATAATTCCTAGACTGCAGCTATAGAAGATTGCTTGTCAGAGAGTTGCCTTCTGTCAGGGGTGTAGATCAAAGCTCCTGATTAGCTCACAGGACGCTACCATGTGTGACTGACACGCATTCTCTAGTTTTATACTTAGGTAATCTGAAGGAGAGTGGCAGGGTTGGGGACTAAATCAAGTGATAATAAAACACTTTTAGAAAATACTTTGCTGCAATCTTGGAGTCTCTTGAGAGCTCCAGAAGAAGTGCCTGGTCTTGATTTTAACTTTTAAAACTATGGCGGTAAGGGGACAATTCCAATGAAGCAATCCCCCTGGCTTCTTTCTTTGGAAGCCTATTTCTTTCTTCCCATCTGTGATATTTTGTTTTCCTCTTTTCTGGTAAAACTGCCTTCTTAGCAAGGTCAGCCAAGCTAAACGGCCCTGATTTACCAGCAGAATACTGGCTCTCATTGTTGGGTTAAAGGGCAGAGTGCTGAATTGCAAAATAATGTGATTCAGAGGGCTTCAAAGTAGCGCTGGCCCATTAAGCAGTCTGTGAACATCGTTGAATCTCTATCCTAAAGTAAACACAAGTTGAAAAACGATTACATGTGCAAATAATAGTGAGGCAAGCAGCAGGAGTAACAATGAAAAACAAATCTGTAATTTCTTCACGAGTTCTTGAACATAATATAATTTTTCTCTAAAACCCTCTTTCCCTAAGACCCTCAGTAAGTCTCTCTGCCCCAAGTAACATGGCTGTGTTTGAACCATAGAGATGAACCACGGAGGCCAGTGGAGGACTGACGGAAAGAGAGGCATCAAGGGGGGCGGGGGCAACTCTTTGAGAGCTGATGGTAGTGGTTGGGAGGAATTACGAGAAATAATTGTTGGGGAGAGCAAATTGGTCTAAATTTCCCCTGTCACACAGCCTGACTGTGGCTTATTCTGTATGATAAGACACCAAGTAAGAAGGCTGCGATGGGGAATTGCAGTCAGTAAGCGGCCGCCAGAGCAGCTGAGCTGGGATCCTCTGACTAGAGGGGCCGCCTTGTCTACATCCTCTCCAGAAGGGCAGCAACGTTCGCCGAGCCAGGAACGTGGCCACGTGGGGTAGGATAATCAGCTGGCCTTAATATGCCAGTCGCTGAGTTTATGTTAAAATTTGTGATTCTAATAATAAATTTGTTACTATATTAATATTTACATTGTATAATTAACATTTGCGTAAAAATGATTCTGTGCGAGGTTTCTAAGTGCTTTACATGCACATTAATACATTTAATCTTCACAATAGCACCTTGAGGTAGATAATTATGATCCCAGTTTACCGATGTGGAAATTGAAGTACAGAGAGGTAAAATGATTTTCCCAAGTCACACAGCTAGTAAGGGGTGAAGCTGGAATATGATAAAAAGAGTCTCGGAAATTCTTGTCAGGGTGAATCCTTCTAAGATTAGGGTTTAGACAAAGATTTAGCTGTGATGCACGTTTTGTGGGGCCATTCTACCTAATTTCCACCAATCAATGATAAGGAAGGCTCTGCTGGTTGCTAGGATGGGTGGAGAGTAATAGTGGGGATGGATATATAAAGAAGTATCAGACAAGGTCTTGTGTCAGTGAATTTATACTTCTTGAGAACGTCCTATAGTTCTGGGTGGCTCAGCCCAAATTCTGTTACGACTCTTTGCCCCATGTTCTGATATCGTCTTGTGCAATACTGTAGCTACTAGCTACATATGACTACTTAAACTTAAAATTAAAAGCTTAATTCCTCCGATGGACTAGCCACATTTCAAGTGTTCAGTTGCCACACGTGGCTAGTGGCCACCATATTGGCCAGTGCAGATATAGAACATTTCCGTCACTGCAGAAAGTTCTATTGGAAATGTCATTTGACTTAACCCGCCAAAGAGGTCAACTAAACCCGCGTCTCTTGCCTTCTTTTTCTTGCTCTGTTTCATGTATGTTATGCTTGGGAATAGCTTCTGACTCCATTAAGAATTTAATCAAAGCCATTACCCAGAAAATACACCTATGCAATTATGCACAGAAACTTGCATACGACTTTGAGTGGAATCACAGACTTTCTGTGTAATAGTTATCCACTGGTGCATAGCAAATTACTTTAAAGCTTAGTGCCTTAAGACAACATGGATTTATTATCTCATACAGTTTTGTGGTTCAGGAATTCAGGAGTGGTTTAGCTTAGTGATTCCAGCTCAGGACTCCTGTTAGATTGCACTGGGGTTGCTTGATTTAGCAAATAAAAATATAAGATGCTCAGTTAAAATTGAATTTTAGAAAAATGATAAATAATTCTTTAGTAGAAGTGTGTCCCATGCAATAATCAGGACATACTTTTACTAAAAAAATTACTCATCGTTCACCTGAAATTCAAATTTAATTGGGCAGTCCGTCTTTTATCCCATAGTCCAGTCAGTGTGTCAATTGAGGCTTCAATCATCTGAAGGCTTTACCTGGGGCTCATGGATCCATTTCCAAGATGGCTCATTAACGAGCCTAGTAAGTTAGCTCTGGTTGTTTGCAGGAGGCATCAATTCTTGGCCACATGGACCTCTTTTTGGGCTGCTTGAGTGTCCTTATGTTGGCAGCTGGCTTCCCCCAGAGTGAGTGATTCAAGAGAGTGCAATACGATTTATGATCTTGGCTTGGAAGTCATACAGTTATTTCTGAACTATTGTATTGATTGCACAGGGCATTTCTGTTCACTGTGGGAGTGGGGTACATAACCATCAGGAGGAAGGAATCATGGAGCCATCTTGGAGGATGGCTCCATCCTCTGGAATTTCTACACAGATGTCATAGAGTATAAGCTCCATGAGGGTAGAATTTTTCTATTTTTTTCCTCACAGTTGTAGCCCCAGTGGCTGTAACAGTGCCTTGTAAATTATAGGCAGTCAACAAATATTTGTTAAGTGAATGAATAAATGGGACTCTGGCCTAAAATCTCTGACCTAAAAGATTCCTTTGGTTCTTAAAATGTTTTGTAGAAACAAAAGATGCTTTCCCAAAGAGCTTGGGGATGAAGGGGTTAGAATACAGGTGATAGGGATTTATAAAGAGGAACATCAGTTTAATAAGTTGCCACTGTTTGAGTAAAGCATCCTAGAACTTGTTTGGAAAACTGGGGATCTTTGAAGAATGCACTAACCATTCTGTCTCTAGACTGCTGTTCTAATCTACAGATCCTGGACTTGAACTGCAACATTTTCAGCCTCCAGCCAACCCTGCTTACTTCAGACTGGCCTCCACAATCCCAACTGGCCAGAGCCAACTCCTTAATATCCTGTTACTGTTTGTCCTGAATTCAGTGGACATTTTGTATACTGACAGTCTCCTGGTTTTTCTCAAGTCTGAAGTTAAGGGGAGATTCTGTCAGCAGCCAAGGACCTCTCTGTTTGGTCCTGAACAGGTTTTTTCCTCCAGTTGCGTGGCTTGTCCCTATACTTGTGCTACTAAATGTATAAAGGTATATAGTTATGCCATCCCTTAGATTTTCTCTGATTATTTAACGTGCAGTGTTAAATACATTGCACCCTTAAAGCTGTCTGTCCATTTATCTTTATTTCAAAAATCTGAACAAAGGGCCAGCATATACTTGAGTTCAGTGTTTGAAATTTAAATGTCAATAAGATAAAAATAATAGCAAAAAAATAATGTTGCTCATGAATGATCCTGATAGCGGTGGTGTTAAATGAGTCCCAGGCTCTGTGTTAGAAACTTCTTTGTCTGTACATGATTTCCTGTATGTAACCTTTCAGGTGTGCATTGTGAAAAAAGAGTGAAGAGTTATTATTCAGATGCTACGAAGGTCAACACATGCGCCCCTGCATACACACAGTTCAAAGGGATCAATGTTCTAGGATAAAAATGGAAAGGAAACTATGAGATTTAGTAGAATGTCAGAAAGGGGCTTTTGTAGAAAAGTACCTGGCACAGTCTCGACACATAAATTACAACTTAAGAACAGACAGGTTAAAGTTTGTCGTAAGACTGTTTTTTAGAGAGAAAAGAGTGTGAGTAGTAAGCCAAAGCTGGCAAAGATATGAGACAAAAGGGCTCCGTGTGGAAAATAGCAGTGGTTCTCTTCTTAATGGTGACAGAATTGTTTCATGTTCTGTCATTTTTTGATATCTGCTGGGATGTAAGCTTCCCAAGATAGAGGGCTGTCCTATGCAAAGCCATGGGGCTGTCACCACTCAAATCACAAGTCATTCCTCAAGTGAATTGGTGGGCGTGGTTTTTGCTAACAGAAGCCACCAGGGAGAGCCTGGCGGGTAAGGAAGATACCACCACTTCAACATCCCCACGCTAGGTGCCATCTCTTTCCTCAAGATGTTGCAAGTTTGTGAGTTATGAGGATGAAGACAGGAGTCAGTTATAGGAAAGGCCTAGCGGTTTATTTCCTGATGGTTTACGGATGGATGCTCATCTCTTTGCACCTTCTCAAGAGGGTCTGCAAGGCAGCTTCGGCTGCTCTCTGGACACTGATGCAGGGGTCTTGTCGAAGTGCTTGGAGCCCTGAAATGGAGAGAATAGCAATGTCCAGTGAATGAGGAAAGCCAAGGCCCAAGCTGTGCAGCACAGGAGGGCTACCACTGAGGGTCCGTGCTGGGCGGGGCTCAGGCCCCCATGCTCACGTTTTACCCTGAGAGGTAGGATTTGGATCCACAAATTGAGCATCTATTTTAGCACTGAAATAAGGGAAGAGAAGATCCTGACCTTGTGAGCAGTAGGTTTATAAACAATTGGAAAATCGAAGTCTGTTGGGAATGATGCCTGCAATGGGATGGAGCTGGGGGTCACCTTACACTCTGGAGAAATTCCAGTATCTGGGGAGCACCAGAGACGATTGATAATGGGGTGCACTACGATTTTACACTACGATTTTACACTACGATTTTACGGCTGACATGGGACTTGGAGCAGCATTAGTTTCTCTTTCTCTAAGAATATAACAGTGCTCTGGGCAGAAACTAGGGTTGGTACTCACGTGTGGTCAGCTGTTCTCTGTCTATTAACTCCATATATTGGTAGGTCAAATTGAGAACAATGGCATCTAAAATCAACAGGAGAGAAAGTTAACTGATTTCACTGTAGAGCAACAGGCCACGGAAAGCAGGTCGGGGCACAGTCTGCACCTGGTAAGAAGTTAAGTGATCTAGCTAGTGAATGCACCAGCTGTAGACTCCCTTTGCACCCCCAGGATGATG
Source organism: Balaenoptera physalus (assembly GCF_965194825.1). Taxonomy (NCBI): domain Eukaryota; kingdom Metazoa; phylum Chordata; class Mammalia; order Artiodactyla; family Balaenopteridae; genus Balaenoptera; species Balaenoptera physalus. Next base: position 143,453,050 of record NC_138890.1, on the reverse strand, counting down.
TGAGGGTGATGTCTATGGGGTCTTGAGTGCCACGTCTGGAAGTGGTCACTCACCCACCATGTATTTGGGAAAACTCACACCGTGCCCTCCAGGGGGCGCCAGTTTTCAGGGTTTCAAACGTGAGTGAGCTATGGTCCGTGTCTTCCAAAAAGTTACAGTGTAGTTAGGGGGAGCCTCTGAATGATCCAATGAGGAATCCTTAGGTTTTAACTCAATCTTAAATGTGGCCGACCAAGTGGGCCTATTTGCTGGGGGCTGGATTAGTTGGAACGGGTTTCGTGATAAGACTTAGAGTTTCCTAATAGAAGGATCCTCAGAGACTCACTTACTTTCCTCTTTTATTTTATAGATCAGGCAAAGAGGCAACACAGAGAAATTAAGTGACTTGTCCAGAACCACACAGCAGAGCCAAGGTCTGCTGGTCCCCATGCCCACACACTTTCCACTAGTATCACCTCGCTGCTAAAGCCCTCAGCTCGAGCTGAGCTTAGAAGGTTGACTATGGTTTATATTAAGGGATGATGCAAAGGAAAACACTTAGGCAGGGGCAGCAGGCTTGGATCAAAGACTTGGGGAAAAGAAGGAGCAATGACTTGGAACCAGAAGAAGCATGAAGGACCCAGTAGGGAGAATGGTCTGATGGAAAGAAAGTGGGTGTTGGCAATTCAGAAGCTGTTACTGTAAGTTTGCAAAGAGAACAGGTTCTTTTGAGGGAAGATGTTGTAAGACGTAAAATGAATTCTTTCTGGCTTTCTTGTTTTTCTTTCTTTTTTTTTTTTTTTTGGTCTTCCCAGTCATATCGGCATTCACGCTGGGGTAGCTTCCAGGCAAAGCAAAACTGGCTGGCAAAGAGCAGACCTGTGAGTGGAGAGCGTGGACGTGCCCTCACCTGTGAGTTTGGTGGCCGCGCTCCTGATCATCTCCCAGCTGCTGCTGAAGAAGGTGAGTGAGTGTGTGTGGAGGATCCACAGGATTTCTTGGTTTTTCTTTGCCTGGAAGAGATGTGTGTTACAGAGAGGGCAACTGAAAGGGGGAGGGGGGTAGGGGAGGGAAGGACCGGAAGTTTGGGGTAGCTGATGCAAACTATTATATATGGGATGGATAAACAACAAGGTCCTACTGTATAGCACAGGGAACTATATCCAATATCCTGTGATAAACCATAATAGAAAAGAATATGAAAAGAATATATATGTGTATAATTGAGTCACTTTGCTGTACAGCAGAAATTAACACAATATTGTTAAATATAGTTGTATACTTCAATAAAATTAAAAAAAAAAAAAGAGGGCAACTGAGAAGCGACACTTTACGAAATTCAGCATCCCATAGGCCCTAAGAAGGGACATCTAAAGGAGTGAGCACGCATACAGCCATTAATTGTTCTGTTGGAAGGTGTGTTACGGCTAGTTCATTCTAAATTTAATCAGGGTGGCACTGGGGCGTATAGGGCTAATCAACAGATGAGTTTCAGGAATCGAGAACAGATCCCAGTTGGGACTTGGGGACAGAGCAGAAGGTGATGCGACAAGATACCCAGAATCACTGCTGTCCTTCCCAGATGGTTCTGGCTCTGGCTGGGATTCCTTGCTATGCTGTTTGCCTTCTGGGATTTGCCTGGACTCTTGGCCTGCATTTTTTTGGAAGCAGCACCTCCTGCACACTCACCAGCTTCGCACAGAATTGCCTGTAGAAATCCCTGGCCCTTGGGAGATCCTGACCATCAGGGAGATGATCTAATACCCCACAGAGTTCCTGGAGGCCCAGAAAAGGAATGCAGATGATCAGGACATCACGGCAAGCCTGAAAAACAGAGTTTCCTGCATCACAGTCCGTAATGCTGGCTCCCCTTCCAGAAGGGAAGACACACTGACTGGTTGTGTGTGGGGAAAGGAGCAGTAAAAGTCAGTGATGTGAGGGCTTTACAGTCAGTGCTGCCACCTTCCCAGTTTCAAAGATGGAAGCGCAAACTCGGGAAGCGATGGCAAAAAAGCACCCAGGATGGGAAAATTGGTTTTCAGGTTCGTTTGAGAGTGGTGCCTTCAGACCTGCCTTCCGGTCCGGCTAGACCAGGCTTCCTGGCACCCTCTCGGCCGTGGGGAGAGGAGGAGGTGCAGGTGTCTGTGCAAGGGCCACTTACAGTTCTGATCTTGGGATTGGGATCCCAGAGGTGGAGAAGGAATGAAATCAGGCTCTTTTTAATTTCTTCAGCAAAAAAAATCTTCCACCTTCTTCCTGTTAGGGATGCCAGATTCTCAAATAAGAGGACGGCCGTCAGCCTCACATCATCCTGCTCCTGTGGTGACAGATGCGTGTTGTGGGTGAGTCCTCCACGCAGGCCATTCCCAGCTGGTACCCCTACCCCACCCGCCCTTTCCCACTTCCGTGAAGGCAGGCTGGAGCCCTGGCGCACCTTTGGCATAGCCCCTGGGTGTCCCAAGGATGCCTTTCGTTTCCCAGCAGCTCTCTACCAACACGGCATGAATTTAGAGCTGGAGACTTGGTTTCTGACTCTGAGGAGCTAATGGGGAAATGTGACCACAGGAATAATAAACAGCGAGTGCTGGCAGCAGAAGGCCAGGGAGGGTTCTTGTTTATTCTGTATTTTGTACAAATTAGCCTGATTGCGTCATTAGCCTGGAGTTATGGGGCCTCTGATCTAAATTGCCCAAGGCCTAGGACTCTTCTCCAAGATCCCAAATACTTTGCAGAGGGATTACAGGAAGCTCAGAAATTTGGGCCTTGTGTCTCAGAGAGAGAAGATACACAAACAAGTGCTTAGCCCTACTCTTGTATGTGAAGTCATGGAACTGCCTTGCTTGTCGTCCAGGAGGGTGGGCAGTGCTTTTTAGTAAAAGATGAAGGATGTATGCGATCTGAAGAGAAGCCAGAGTATGGCAGTGCTTTTTAGAGCCAAAGGGTAAGGTGGTGGAGAAAGATGGCCTTCTATTATCTCAGACACTTTGTTGGTATGGTTCAGAGTTCTGGTGAATTTTCTGGAAGTGTTCTTTTTTTTGGGGGGGTATCTAGAAAACTAGTTTAAAATACCCATAGAAAGGCAGAGGGATGAGGGGAAAAGCCATTCTGAGTAGCAGAATATTATTTATTTTATTTATGTATTTAAAAAATAAAAAAAAAAATTTTTGGCTGTGCCTCGCGTCATGCAGGATCTTAGTTCTCTGACCAGGGATCGAACCCATGCCCACTGCAGTGGAAGCACAGAGCCCTAACCACTGGACCACCAAGGAATTCCCCAGAATATTATTTAGGTTAGCAACAAACAAGGGCCAATAAAAAAGCACTCCTATGAATATGAGAGGGAGAAGATATAGGAGTTTATTTTGATGGCAAAATAAAATGTGTGAGAAGTGGGCACATACACAAAAATGCCATGAAAAAGGAAGTTAACAAAGATCTTCCCTAAAAAAATCAAGATGGCTTGTTAGGAAAAGGCTAGATAAGTTAATTGGATAACATGAGATGTGACCTCATAGAAGGGAAATGTAAGTAGAAATGTTCTTTAAATGTACTAGGAGTAAGGTCAAGGTATATTTTTAAAAGATCTCTTTTTCGAAAAAGAAAGCAAACCAGTAACAAAGTATCTAAAAGGTAGAGAGGTATTTACTTAAAAGAGTCCTCTGAATTTTCTAAAATCAAAGACCTAATGATAGGTCAAGCGAGAATCAACCAGTTGGGATGATGAAAAAACAGAAAAGAGAAGGGGTAAAGTGTTTTGGGTGCTGGGAGAGATATTAAAGTTTTACTCAGGTGCCAGCGTGGGAAATAGCAGTGAGCAGGTCCTGGAGCATGGGACAGCGGCCATATTTTCTGTTCTACCACTTTTTCAAAGTGTAGCCATATTTTTAGATTTTCAAGAAAGTACTTAAATATTGAAGAGAAGAAAGGGAAAACTTAGAGATTACAGAATTGTATGCTTAATCTACAGAAAAATATAGGGGCAAAGTATCATAGTTGAATATATTTGCAGAAAGAGAGCGTTATAGGACTGTAAATAGCATGTCATGACTAAGACTCAATTTTTGTCAAACTTTACGTTTATGCAAATGTGATGAAATTGATACCTATTAGGAATGCGAAAGGTCTAACCTAACAACCAGATAGACTTTAGCTTTTTTTTTTTTTCTTATGCATTAAGACTGAGAAATATTCTCTTGACCACAAAACTCGTAGATGGACTTGTGATTATTGGAGGCTCGGATCCAAGAGAGTTACTGTCATTGGATCAACAACAGTCCAGGGAAACCTAACAGGTGGGGCTCTGTAGGGCTGACTTTAGCCCTTTGTTGTTAAAGACTGTCATCAGTTACCTGTGTAATGAAAAAAAGAACATCTTCATTATTTTACAGAAGATACTAAATTGAGTGAGAGCCCAGTAAGTATTTTTGGGGACAAGATGAGAATTAAAAGTAAATATTGGTACACTGGAGAAAATAGTTGGAAACCAGCAGAAAGCTGCTCTCTAAGGCCAGGTTTAGGCTAGTACACAAACAAGAGAAACTGAAAAATACAACACTGGAGGACGATTGACTGAGGGCATGTGTTGCAGACTGCAGTCTGGAAGTTGGTGTGGTTAATAAATTGCTAAAGAGTCAGGAAGAAAGGGTAAGATTAAAAAAATTTGGAGTGAATAAATAGGAAAAGATTGGATTTGAGAGGCAATTTTTCTTTAGATTCTATTCAGTACTTCTCAGGTCTCATTTAGGGATACAACACAGTCACTGGCTTGTAAAATATTTAAGGAGCTGAAAAATTAGGTTTATGGTAAATAATGAAGGAAATAAGGACTTTTCAGTCTGGAGACTATCAGGTGAAAAGGTAATTTAATAAAGCCTTAAGGTTTAAGAAGGATGCATTGCAGGAGGCAGCCAGAAATTTCCATCTCCTCTGACCACATAACAGGAGCAGGCAGGTTTAGATCACAAAAAATCGGTTTAAGTTAGACGTGAAATAGATTTTTACATTGATGTCGGTGAATAAACCAAAATGAAATAATAAAATCTGGTTTCCCAGAAGGTATAAAGAAAAATGACCTTCCTTTGCCTAGGATTGTTGTTGACTGATCTTTTTTGAAATGAGGGCTATAAACCATGTCAGGGGTTGACAAAATTTTTCCATAAAAGGCCAAACAGTGAATAATTTAGACTTTGCGGGCCACACGGTTTCTGTAACAACTAATCAGCTCTGCGGGATGAAGGTGAAAGCTGCCATAGATAATATGTAACCAATGAGCATGGCTGTGTGCCAATAACACTTCATTTACAAAAACATGCTCCGGATCGAATTTGGGATGAGCCATGGGGCAGTTTACTGACTCCTGGATGAAATGAACCGCGCAAGCATTTTGAGTCTTTGAAATCTTGCACGTGGAAAAGGTATTGTTGGAGGCAATAACATCTAGCCCTGTAGGGAGTACTGTCATAAGCTGTGTGCCCCCAACAGCAGACTTTCTTTTTCTTTTTTTTTGAATTTTTGAACTTATTTATTTTTTATACAGCAGCTCCTTATTAGTTCTCTATTTTATACATATTAGTGTATATATGTCCATCCCAATCTCCCAGTTCATCCCTCCACCCCCTGTTTCCCCCCTTGGTGTCCATACGTTTGTTCTCTACATCTGTGTCTCTATTTGTACCCTGCAAACCGGTTCCTCCCAACAGCAGACTTTGAGATGAGGATTTAGGTGTAAGTCACTTATCTGGGAGGTGGGCCCAGGAAGCATGATAGGCAAGAGAGGAAAGCTACGAAAGGGAACATTAGTGAGTGTGGTACCCTTATGGGCAGGTGGAGCACCGTCCTTCTGAGGGGTGAGGAAGCCAGGGAGTTTATCTACAAACTCTCTTTTCTTGTTGCTTGAGGGTCCTTTCCCAACACATCTGGCCCACCTTGCTCAAACCAATCATGATTCCTGGGCCAGAGAATACCCTCAGGCAGACACACAGGAAGCCAACAGGCTGCACAGGAATCGAACAGGTGACTTCTGGGGCAGGTGATCTCCAGGGCAGGTGATCTCTAGGGCAGGTGATTTCTAGGGCAGGTGACCTCTGGGGCAGGTGACCTCTGGGGCAGGTGATCTGTGGGATAGGTGATCCCTGGGACAGGTGACCTCTGGGACAGGTGATCTCTAGGGCAGGCCAAGGCATGCAAATGGACACCAAACTGGTCTGCTACAAGCACTACCTGAACCTCTTTCTGTTCACTCACTTCTGGGGAGGGAAGATTCCTGAACAGGCTCACTTACGTCTTCAAAGAAGGTTCTTGTTTGCAGCACTATTTCTTTGAAGTAGAAGCTTACATCTCGGTCTGTGAGCAGCTCCAGGATCTTTTTTAGAGCCTTCAAGCTTTCACAGACGACCTCGGTGCGGGCCAGGTGATAGAGGCCTCTGACGATAGATTCTAACATTATCTGCTTGTGCTTCTTTACCTATTTTGAAATAAGGTCTCTTAATCTCGAAAATTGTTCTATGTGTATCTGGAATAGGGTAGGAGACTCCAGACAAGGGGATTGACATTCTCTTAGGGTCACGTGTCCTTCAACCCAAGAGCCACCACTTCAGCAACTTATTTGGATTTTCGCTTAATTTCTATGCAACCACAGGGTGTGGGTTAGTAAATAATTATTTTAAAACTCTACTTAGATGAACTATTTTGTGTCCCCCCCAAAACTCCTTTTACCTTGTGAGGGGCTCCAGAAGCGGTATTGCCGAGCCCTTGGATGGCCATTTGCCTCAGAATGGCGTTGGAGTCCCAGGCACTCTGACCCATCAAGATTAGCACATCCCGTAGATTCCCGTGCTTCCAAAGGAGTGGCTCCTTCATGAGCTGAAAATGAAACACTCCTCCCCTTTAGTTCAGGGAAGGGCCTCCCTTCAGGAGAGTTCCAAAGGCATTATAGCTGTGATTAAAGAGTAGGGCCTCAGCTGCTTGTGGGGCAGAGGAGGGAGCCCTCGGGTGAATTCAAATGTCTGGCAGGAACTAAGCTCTAGAAGTGAGCGCCCCACAGGTCAGGGTTATGCGGTGATGAGAACCAAAATACCTAGTTAAGAAGGTATTTCTAATCTAAATGGAAACATGGAGCAGGGAAAACAGGAGTTACTGACAATTTCCTTCTTTGCATTGGCTGGGTCAGCCTTTATCCCAGAGTTTGAAAGGACCATAATATATTTGTTGGTTGCATTTTGTTTTGTCCCTTCCAGGTTGATTCTCTACCCTTCTCTGTCTTGGGAGTTGATGTCTGCAGACCAGAGGGCAGGAAGAGGATGAGGCTGGGTTCTTTTTCCTCTCTCTTTCTCCCTCTCTCTGCTCAGGTACTGTGTCTCTGGCAATAGCTGGATCTCTCCATTTCCAGAGATCCCAGAGAGGGTCCCTCTTCCATGGCTCAAATTCCCACTGAACTCCTGAGAGAAATACCCCACTGGGACCCAACGAGCCTGCTGGGATGGCTGTGTTCCCTTGCCTCAGAGAAGAAAGCTGCGCCCGTTATCCGGTAGTTCTCCGAGGAGGAGGTCAGGGATGGGAAGAGTTGTTCCGTGATGTCCAGTATGACTCTGTGCTGCCACACTGCCATGCTCCTAGAAAACCAAGGCTCCCATTGTAGCAGAGACTTTTTTCTTTCTAAACAGTGGAAGACACTTTAGTCCATTTCTCTATCAGGAAAATAAATTATCCAAAAAGGAATGTTAAAAAGGAAAGAGCACCAAGGCTTAACTTTAGAATAGCCTATCCAAGTGCCCGACTGAAGTGTAGTTTGCCTAAAACCGTTCATTGTATCACTATTTTTTGCGGGGTTGGTGAGTTTGGGGCTGATCCTGCTGTCTCTTCCCAACCCCTTTGCTCTTTCTTCCCTGTTTTTTTCTCCTGGACTATAAGTCCTTACTGAATCAGTTGCTGTCAGTGAAGTTGCCTGCATTGCGTTTTTACTTTGTTTTCAGTTTTTTCCTTCGTATCCAGTTCTGGAATATCTGCACATTACCTGGCCAGCGCACAGACTCCTATGTGGTGCCTACTGGGACTGCTGAGGAGGGTCCACATGTTGTCCCCCTCGTCAGGTTCTTTGGCCAGCCCGTCTTTCATGGCCTGGGCCTGCACACACTTCAGAGTTGTAGTCGAGAGCCTGAAGGAGACAGTTGGCATCACAAAAGTAAGTCAATGCCATGCAAGGAATTGTGAATCCCCAAGTCCTTAATAAAGATCATCAAGCTGTCTGTATTCTGTATTTTCACTTATTATATCTTGGGGCCCTATATTGATATGTGTGGATCTGGTTACTTGTAACCACTGTATTCTACAGAATAAATATAGCACGTTGTGTTTCTTTTTAAAAAAAATGTTCCCTACAATGCTCCCTCACGCCTGGATGAATGGAGGTTGTTTCACTGGTTCTAAAACAAAACAGCACCTTGGAAATCAGGATGCCTCTCGCAGTGGATAGTGCGTTGCAATTGTTGGCCAGACGGTAGTTGCGATGCAGTTGCTATTGCCTGTGTATACAGTGCGTGTACGTGCATGGATTTAGGTATGGCTCTTTGAGCTGTGGGCATTTTAGTAAAGTTACATGTATTATTGGAACTACGTGTGCTGAGCCTAACTGCTACTTAAAATGTCTTTAAAAAGGTTGATTTGACATCGGAACAAAAAGTTAATGCGAAAGAACAGGAAAACAGAGCAGTGTGATAAAGGATACAAATCTATACCTAATAATCCTCAAAGAGCTTTTTGGATCAATATAAAATGCAAATTTAATAGTATAAGAAAGCACTGATTCATGACTTAATTGGGACGCTTTTTTTTTTTTTTTTCCCTTTCTCAATGTTACGTGAAATAATGTTGCTTCCTTCAACTGGAGAAGTCTTAGATTTGAGGAAATGTGGTATTTATTTTTATTTTATATTCTTTCCTCGGTGGCCTTGAAAATCACAGAATTCCAACTTTCCTTGAAAGGTCTCAATGAAAGAAAAAGGAAGTGGATTGGGCCCTCTAGGGAAGAGGACATAACTGCTTATTCATTATATGACCGTTCTGGGCAACTATGCCGGGTACCCAGGGAAGAAGAGCTACAAGGCTCAAGGATGGAGGGGCCTTGTCTCTTCACGGGTAGCTGAGGCCATGCCGGCCCCTCCTGGCGTCTGGGGTCAGGACTCTGGAAGTCCCTCTCCGCCTGGCTGTTCACCTGCAGGGGTCTGCGATCTGCTGCCGCTCCCCCTGCTGCATCACCCGCCGGCGGCAGTTTAGGGTCGAAGGGGGCATCTTCTGGCCCAGTGTGCAGCTGACCAGCTTCAGGAAAAGGGCGAACAGCTTTGGGTACAGGCCTGCGACAGGGGTGCCTGTCGACACCACTTCATAAATTGCACAGGCCACCTGAGGGGAGAAAGGACCCTGTGGTCAGGCAGGGCTGATCTTCCAGTTTGTTTTCTCTACAAAGGATTGCTTTCCAGGTTGACCACACTTGTGGTAAAAGCACATAGAAAAGGGAGGGTTTATTTGTCTGGAAACTTCTTAACTCCTGCTGTGTTTCTCTCTCAGGGCTGCCATGTGGGGCGACTCCAAACTCCAGGGGGCACCAGTATTGGGGTCTTTCAATAATGAGTAGATATCTTGAAGACTAATTTGGAAATACAGAGACACAGATTTTCTTTGGGCTGATGAGAAATTTGCTTCTAAACATGATCAGCTGCAGACAAAATCACTGCCATATTTGTCCAAAATAAACTGGAATTGATTTAAAACCAGGGTATGAGAGGGGGAGAAGTGTGATTAGTGCTACATCACCCAGTGCCAGGTGGGATGGAGTGGGACAGCATCCCGGGCGGGTGGCAGGTTGTCCAACTCACGGAGATCGCCTCTGTCCCCGCGAGGTCATCTTCTAACTCATTCTCCAGTTTGTCTATTAAGGCTCGCAGGAGTTTGCCACTGGAGGCTGGGTTCTCAGCCAGGGCCTTCCACAGTGTCTTTGTGTCCCTAGGGAAGCACGGCAGGAAGCCGATAAGGCTCTACTCCTTGGGATGTGAGCTTTTTCATCTGATCCACTCTAAAACCACATTATGACTAATCACAGTTGCAAGGATGGATGGACATGCCAACATGCCTGGGGATAATAAGGATGTTTTGTTTAACAATCTAGCATTCTGGCCTTGGGTTGCTGAGGTTTGTTAATGTCCATCAATACAGAAACCTCTCATATAGATTCATTTTAGGCAACCAGAAAGGGGAGAAGTACTCACTTTCTAATACTTATTCCTATTAAATAAACACACGCACATACACACACACACACACACACACACACACACACACACACACACACACACATCTAAAACTCTCATCATCCAATGAGGACATATATTTGAGAAATACTTGGAAAACCATTACCTGTGATTCAAACACCATTTTTGAAATTATTCAGGTGAAGTGTTTTCAACTTTTGTTTGCTATCTTTCTCTCAAAGCACAGATTCTTCCCCAATACCTTACAGAGTGGCCTTCCCTAGGAAAAGGGACCAGCTCAGTTAGAATCTACCTGTCAAAGGGCAGAGGCTTCTGTAAAAGGTTGGCAACAACTCCATCCATGTGAAAGCTGGCTATTTGGGAGATGGCTTCCAGCATAAACTGAAAACTTTCCTCCTTTCGTCTGAGGACCGGCATGTGATGGTAAATTATGCCCAAGATCTCCAACAGCTAAAAAGAAAAAGCCAAGTCAAACACTGAGTTGCCATTTTTCCTCTACATGGATGGCTTAGGTCGTGTACAGTCAGCATATTGTGGGTGGTGGTTGATGAATTAGAAATAATGTTAAAAAAGTAATTGATTCTACACATGGCCTATCTCTTGCTCAGGATGATTATCGATAAATTGGGCATTTATTCTTAAATCAATTTAGCAAACATTTAGCGAAAGGCTGCATTATGCCAGGTGCTGTGTTGGGCACTGTGGGGCCTTTACCAGGGATGAATAAGATGTAGCCCTTTCTCAAAAGGAATGGGTGGTCTCATAAAGGACATCAGTCATATACCCAAGGGCTGTGCACAAGGCTCTGTATGGCAAATGGTGTACAAGAGGTGTACAGGACTGATAGGGGAATGCAGAAGTAACTGAGGTCACTGTGGAGGGACATCTGGTCTGGGTCTCAAAGGATATATAGCAATTCCAAAAGGCAAGGTGGAGATGGTGGGGAAGGTCATCCTCATCAGAAGGAAGAGCACAGGTAAAGATGTAAAATCAGACACCATGAGAATAGAGCACAGAGGGTTTAGAGAGCAGTGAAACGAATCTGTATGATACTACAGTGGTGAACACATGTCATTATACATTTGTCAACACCAAGACTAAACCCTAATGTAAACTAAGGCTTTTGGGTGATTATATGATGTGTCAATGTGCGTTCATCGATTGTAGCAAACGTACCACTGTGATGTGGGATGTGGGTAGTGTGGAGACAGGAGGTATACGGGAACTCTGTACCTTCAGCTCCATTTTGCTGTGAACATGATGGCTGTAAAAACGTAAAATCTATATAGAAAAATGGCATGAGAGCATGGTAGAGGCAAATGTGGAAAAAGTTTATGGAATAGGAGAATGGTCCAGTTTGGAGCAAAGAAAGAACAAAGGTGATAAAAGGAAGATAACTTGATAGGAAAGATGAAGCCAGATGCTAAAGGGCATTGAGGGCCACCTTTCTGAGTTTGGGTGTTAATCTGTGTGCAGTAGGGAATGATATTACACATCTGGCTTTTGACATGGATAAGGGCATGTCTCCATGCTAAAGAACCTTTGCTTCTAGTGGAAATTTTTCCTGCTTACTTTGGATAGACACTTTTAGGTAAATATAATATTTTCTCAGAATTATAATTCCTTAATCATAAATATCCTGCAAACATGAATACCACACAGTCCCATTTCAATGATTCTTGGAGAGGATTTAGGTCCCTATTGTAAGCCTTTACTTAGTGTGTGAACAACTTCCCCTTTTATGCTAAACACACAAATACATGGACATTCCAAATTTATTAACCTTTGATTCTCTCATGACTGGCCCAGGGCCTGCCACATAGTATGTACTCAATGAATGATTTTGAAAAAAGCTGATTGGACAGTAATTAGCACAGAGGTCATTTCTAAAAGTCATGCTTTGGAAAAATTTTAAATTTAGGGTGGTTGATTCTGGGCTATGGGGACCATAACTTCCTCCTCCTGTTCCCCTTGGAAAGCCTTTATTGAGTTAAAGATTCTTTTCCTCCTCAATCTCTGAATTGCTGGTATTCTGTTTCTGACTTTAAGACAGAGAATAGAGTATCTCCATGTGGAGCTCTTAACCAGGCTTCCTGAATTTAAATCCTGTTCTCTCTGCTTAACTTTCCAGTTGGGAGGAAGGACTGAGACTTTTCTTTCAGTCAATTCCCCAATGACAGCCTTCTTTACCAGAAAATACCTAAGGGGTGTTCAAGAGCAGTTCGCAGAGTGGCAGTGGGATTAGAAAACTCTCTTGGCCCTCAGTGGCCATCTTACAGGCATTCGTTCACAAGGTCACACTCATCTTGCAGACCTCACAACCCAGTTTTCCATGACCCACATGCCTCTGACCAGAGAGTGGCAGTCTGTAAAGTTCTTATCAGCACAGACTAGAGAAGCAATTGAGTCAGGCTAGACAGGCACTCAGTGTGGGCCTGGCTGTCCACACGCAGCTTGGGTCTCTGTTGAGGCCTCTCGAGGCCGTGCGCACTCCTGCCTGTGGCCCATCAGAGGACCAACTGTGAAGTGGCGACCTACTTCTGGTATTGGCATTTCAGAAGTGTTAGAATTCTGCTCAGTTGTCAGATTGGCTCTTGGTTCACCTGATCTTCTAAAGCAGCTCCCTGCTCCTTCAGGGCAGCGATCATCCAGACGCCACACGCCTTTGTACACGTGGGGTTGAGGCTCTCCAGACCATCCAGGGTTTCCCCCAGGAACATGAGCATTTCTTCACTTGGGATGAGTCTACTGACGATCTGAGAACGAACCCGGAAAGACTCATGTCATCAACCACCTCACTTTGTATCTGGACACCTATTCTTTGTTTTAGGATATTAGAAACCACTGGGCTTTCCAAAAAGTTAGCATATGACTGGGGCCATAGAAACCAGAGAGAATACTAAAATAGGACATAGACATGACCTGTCAACTTTAAGTAAACTTTCCTTGAAGTTATCTCTTGATCATTTCATTATTTATTAAATTCCAGGCCTGCCAAGGCAATTTCCTCTCCAAACCTGAAGTTACATCATACCCCATAAAGGAAAAATAATGCATACTGTTTATATGCCATTTTATATGTTGTAAAGTACTTTCACATACATTTCATGTATCATAGAAATAAGTCTTGTGTCTGCCAAAGAATAGCTAGGCTTGAAAATTCAGGAAATCTATCACCGTGTACTAAGTGCTGTGCTAAATACCCGGTGCCTCACAGTATCCATACAGAGGGTGAATTATTATTTTTTAAAACATCTTTATTGGAGTATAATTGCTTTACAATGCTGTGTTTCTGCTGTATAACAAAGTGAATCAGCTATACATATACATATATCCCCATATCTCCTTCCTCTTGTGTCTCCCTCCCACCCTCCCTATCCCACCCCTCTAGGTGGTCACAAAACATGGAGCTGATCTCCCTGTGCTATGCAGCTGCTTCCCACTAGCTATCTATTCTACATTTGGTAGTGTATATATGTCCATGCCACTCTCTCACTTAGTCCCAGCTTACCCTTCCCCCTCCCCGTGTCCTTAAGTCCATTCTCTACGTCTGTGTCTTTATTCCTGTCCTGCCCCTAGGTTCTTCAGAACCATTTTTTTTTTTTTTAGATTCCATATATATGTGTTAGCATATGGTATTTGTTTTTCTCTTTCTGACTTACTTCACACAGAGGGTGAATTATTATGAACGCTGTCTTTTGCTTTTGCATGTTTCAAGATCAAGAGTAGTCAATAAAAAGTGAAGAAAATAAAAACTTTGCAATTTTGGTCTCTAAACAAGAACTATACACAATGTTTGGTTGTATATGTCTCTCCGTGTGTATGAGTGAAAAGGCAGGCAGGGGAGGTGAAAAGTTAGAAGTTTGAATAAAGTCCAGGAGGATTATCTGGGGCTTTAGCCAAGCAAGATGGTCATGATTATGAGTTCGTGGGTATGAAAACATTCCTATTCACAGCCGACTTCCTCCAGTATTAAATGGCCCGATGATGTTTGGTAGAACCATCTTTGAGAGGAAATGAGTTCCTTTTCACAAGTAGTTGCATATCCCAGCCGGTTTCTGAGTTACCATGGCTCCAAGATCAAGGCCTAGACTCGTGCCTCTGTTCTGTATAACACGAAATGCCTGCCTGGGTCCAAGCTCAACAGTTATGTGTTTGTTTCGTTTTTTTCTTATTGGGATGGATATTGGTTTAGGAAGAAAGGAAGAAAGGGAATTCATGTTTTCGGAGCACCTCTCATGCATCAGACACTTTCTTAGGCATTTGACGTATGTTCCCTCCCTGTCCCCCATGGGCTTGTCTCCTATGTTCTCATCACCTTCTCATCCCCACTGCTGCCTCCTTAGTCCAGGCCACCTAATCTCATATGTAGATTCTATGGTTTCCTTCAAACTAACCTCACTAGTTTCACTCTTGCCAGCCTATAGTCTAGTCTCAACATGGCAGCCCAATGACCCTTCAGAAAATATAAGTCCAATCACGTTCCTCCTCGCAGAACCACCACTAGCCCATAAGGAGCTTTTGCAAATTAGGAAAAGTGCCCTGTTCTCAAGAGAGTTCTCTGTTATTGTCACAGTGACTGAGCTTGTTGGGCCCTTTACTGCCCTCTGTGGATAACTGCCATAATACACATATAAACCTATAATGTCCACGTTAGGAATGATGCTGCCTCACTCAGGGGTGCCCTTGTACATTTCACAACTGCCACATTGTACCTAGTGGTCTTGACTCTTCTGTTCAAAACCCTCTGCTGGCTTTTGATTTCAATTGGAATAAAAGCCAAGCTCTTTAACAAGTCCTGGAAGGCACTTCAATCAGCTCTGGGCTATCTCTTGGATCTCATGACCCACTTCTTTCTCCACCTCAGGGCCTTTGCACATGCTGTTTCCACTCTGCCTGGAATGTTCTTTTCTAGATGTCTCCATGGTTCTCCCTTTCAGAGGGGTCTTCCTAGGGGATCACCCCTCCCGTACTCTTTATTCCCTTCCTTGATTTTATTTTTCTCAATTGTCACTACCTGACATCATATTTATCTGGCTGCTCCATCTACTAGGATGCAAGCTCAATGAGGGCAGGCGTTTCTATCCTTAGAGCCTAGAAAAAAGTGTGGCATGTGGTAGGTGCACAGGGCATATTAGGCGAATGAATAAATGAATGACTTGATCGACCAGGCCTCACAACAGCTCCGAGAGGGAGGTTACACATTTTTTTTTTTTTTAAGATGAGGAGACTGATCACCCAGTGCACACGCTTCAAGCAGTGCACACAGAGTGCGTCTGATCGACCCCAAAGTCCTGTTCCTTCCATTTCACCCCACTGCCTCCCTCACCCTGGAGAGGGCCACTTGGTTCCCCAGGTTTCCCAGAGTATGAAATGATCAGTAGCAGGTGTTGCCTGTGCACATGGACCCGGAGTTAATAAGTGAGTGGACAAAGGTCTTTCATTCAGCTAGAATGGCTAGGCTGTTGCCCTCCTGGGTAGCGGGGTGTACACAGCTGACTCATTTGGAAATCAACCCGGAATCATCCTTACATCCCTTGGCCAGTCCTCCATATCTGTTACCTTTGCTATTTTGGAGGAAATCTTGATCTGGACCTGCACATCATCACATTGCAGCCCTTCCTGCAAATCCTGTAGTCTTTCCACTTCCAGGCGAATGCCTACAATCAACAAAGGGCAACATAGGAGTTCACAGAGCTGATAGGGGTTGAAGAGGCTGTCTGTATTTTGATGTGACACTAATTCAGCTGTTGGATGCCTTTAACAAACCCACTAAAGCCTGTCTGATTAGATGGTGAGCATAAGAGCAAACACTGATTGAGTAGTTTCTGCATGCCAGCAGCATGCTAAATACTCTGCACGTAATGATCTCCTTGCTCCTAAAAATGATCTGAGGTTATTTGCAGTTGAGAAAGCTGAGGCAGAGAGGTGTAAAGCCATTTGGCCAGATCACGCAGTTAGTAAAGATAGGAGAGCTGGAACCTGAACCCTGGTCTGACACCAATGCCCAGGCTCTCACTCCTCTGGTATACTGCTGTCTCTGTTGGAGTTCCGTTCTGCACTGAGCCACTTTGGAGGAAATGGTAAGGCAACCATTGTAATAGGAACATGAGCAACTGTGTAAGTGACTGTTGATATCAATTTGTAAATGCAGACCTAAACGGTAATGATATTCTGTTTGTTGTTTGAATGGAGTATAGTAATTGTGGAAACTCACACCTGAACCACTCTGGAAGGCAGCCTAGCCAATGGGCAGATGACCTGGGCTCAAGGTCCAGCTCCACTGCTTTCAATTGTCCAAGCAACTGGTACATTTCTTAACCTCACATCCCTCATCTGCTTTAACAACTGACTGAACAACATCCATGAGTATTAAATGGGTATTTAATTTAGTATCACACTAGTTACTTGTATCTAGTAAAAAAATAATCATCGTTTTTCTCTCTCTCTACCATATTTATTTGGTCAACCAAGAAAAATAGTTAACGTGAATAATGAAGTATGGGATTTCTTGTTAACAAAGAATATTTAAGGACCTGAACTTTGCATGTTTCAGGAAAATAAAGGACACTAAAGGGAGAATAGGTAAAACAATAATAGAATTCTAATTCCTTTCTTCCTATGAGGTCCCTCTCTGGCACATTTCTTCTCTTATTAAAATGCTCCTTTAATTCTCACTTCCTTAATTCATTTTTTTTTTCCCCTGGCTTTGGTAAAAGCATATACCCTTCATGAATTATCTTCCCATATCCCAAGGGACTGTCCCTTGACTGTCCCATATCCCAAGAGACCTATTTGGGCTCTGTTGAATAGTTTGTCCTTTTTGACTGACTCTACCCTCTGCCCCCAACGAAATCCCACCTTTTGGCTCAAAAGCTTTTGCACAGCAAATCTCACATACTTTTCTTATGCAAATCTTAGAATTATAATATCTCTGTGCTTCCAGCATCAGAACAGTGCCTGACACGTGAAAAGTCACTCAAGAAATGTTCACCGAGTACCTAAGAGAATGAAGAGCCGAGCGTGGGCATGAGCTGCAGTCAACCTGGCTGAGTGTTCCTGGCTGCACCTGGTCTGCAGAGAACTGTGCATACGATGCAGGGCCCACCTCGGTGAAACACCTGCTGATTTCACCTGGATTTAATCAGGAAGCCCTGAGTGTTGGTTTCAGCCTGAGACTGATGTTTTAAAATTCCTTATATTTCCTGACATTGACAGTTATTCACATGTCCTGGCAGAGCAGACAGAGGTCCTGCTATGGCAAGCTGGAAAAACCTCCACAAAGTTATCTCTCTTAGAAAACTCTGAAAGGCACTTTAGCACCATAATAATAGTGCAATTTCGTCTGGAAGAAAGCTGTGTGATAGAGAAAGCTTTGCTAATATGCCCAGTTGCTGTGTGATTTAAATCGGACTCTCTCGAAACATTTCACCTGCTTTAATGACTCTTTATCATGCTCTGGTGTTATTATCTTTATTTAAAAAAAACCAGAAGGCAGAGCCACTGAGGAAAAAGGATCTAAAAGAGAGACAAATTGTGTGACATAATTAAGGTAACAGAACTCAGAGATGGCTGAACTGGGGGAGGAGAAAGAGAAAGAGAGAAAGAGAGAGAGAGAGGAGGAAGGAGAGAGATATAGATGGACGAGGAGAAAAACTGAGAACAAAAGAAAACACGTATCTTCTCTGCATCTGTGGGTTTCACATCCTTCCCTCACCTTTTATGCAGAACAGACCAATAGCCGAGCTTGCAGCCGCCTGGCGGATGGAGGGCAGGGTGTCACAGGAATGAGGAGCCAGGAGGCCGAGGAGTGAGCCGATTTTAAAGTTCTCTGGTGCCTGCAGGACAAAGGGGGACCCCAAGGTGATGGGGTGGCTTGACGATGTCCCAGGATAGTCCCAACACTGGATATTAAGTCCCTCATTCCTTCCGTGCAGGCCCTTGGAATAAAATGGAATCTCGGACTTTAAGGCCGTTGGTCAAGTAAGCGAGCAGGTGAGCAAAGACGCTCTGGGTTAGGACAGACCTCGCTGGCGGTTCTCCGGAAAGACTCCACCTGGGACTGGAGATCAATCCCGCACGAGTTTTGGATTCCAGCGGCCTCAGGGGTCCCCGCTCTTAGCAAGCAATGCCATCCATCCGTTTTAGGGGCTTCCTTACCTCAATATCATTTGTCAGCACTTTCGCGGTGATCTGGAAGGCTCTTTCCCTTTCCCACTCTTTTTGTGAAACAAGCCACATTCGGAGAAGCTGTTGGTCAAAAAGTAAAAGTCCTTTCCTTAGTATCCTTGTATTCATTTGCTCTCGTTCTCTCGCTCTCTCTCTGCCTCCTCTGGAACAGGGTGCTGGCCTCCCCACAAACCCTTTTAAAGCGGGCTGGCCCTACGTGGTGGGCTACGTGGGTCGGGCTGGACGAGTCCCTGAGACGAGGATGAGGCAGAGTTTGGAGGGTGCCTTGGAGCACCGATTAGGGACCATGGGAGTCAGCTTGAGCAGCGGCCCTACTCACGTTGAACATTTCTTGACAGTCCTCTGCTTTCACGTTATCCCACATCATGGCCCTCAGCAGCTTCCCCAGAGCATCCATGGATCGCTCGTAGAGAAACTGAAATCAGAGTGAGTGCGAGGGTCAGGCCGAGGGGAGCAAGTTCATTCATTCTACTCCACGCTTCACTCCCCTCGGGCCTCGCCCCCTCATACATGAATGTGCTCCTTGTCCTTGTCTGTCTCGCCCTCATTTTTGAGTTTTTCCAGAGGTGGAAGGGGCAGCAGCTTCCGAATGTTCTCCTCGAGAATATTAAGATGGTCATTCAGTGAGAGCTGAGGTTTCAGTTTACTGAAACGAGAACCACGTGGAGGAGTGGATATTAAGTTGACAAACAAAACATAACCCAGTAGAATTCCCAAGAACTGCCAGTCTGAAGGGGTCAGGTACGTTTCTGATGGGTTGGGATGTTGAGGGAGGTGGTGATGGAAGTAGAGAGAGACTGGGGACATAGAACCAGACTGTAGCGATGGGCATAGTCCACAGGCTTCAGGTCTAATTTATTAGAGTGATAAACAAACCACCACTTGCTTTGCATTACTTTACCCTTTATTATATGATCTAACATTAATCTACTTATTTTCTTCAGCACTCGATTGTGTGTGCGTGGGTGTGTGTGTGATAGAGAGAGAGAGAGATTCTAAGTTTGGAGCAGTGAGTTTTATAAATTTCATATGTCCCCTCATGTTATATGTAGTGTCACACATACTATAGGTTCTTATAAATGCACAAGTGAATAAATGATAATGGAATCTTCCTTCTTTTCTTCCTTTCTTTCCTTCCTCTCTCTCTCTCTTTCTTTCTTTCTGACGTATACTATAGACATTATGAGGATATAAACAAACCTGGACATAACTGGGAAAAATGCAAATGTTCAATAAACATGAAAAACTCCATTTGTTATTAAATAAGTGTAAATTAAGACAATACAATACCACTTGTCAGCAACCAAATTAACAAAGAAGTTAAAAATGATGACACTGTCAGAGAAAGGTGAAATTGGTTCTCTCACTGGAGAGTAAAAGTCAGTAACAGCTGGGACAGCTCTATTGAAAGTGTTAAATATGTTGATAGATGCTGAACAATCTTCTCATCCTTACTGTCTGGCTGGCTGTTTAAAAAACTCAACTTATTGAGCTATAATTTACGCACAACCAGCTGCATCCATTAAAGTGTGCAATCAAATGAGTTTCATACTCATGGAACCACCACTATAATCAATATAGAACATTGCTATCATCCCCCAATTTTTCCTCATGCTTCTTTGCAGTTCGTCTCTTCCTCTACCCTGGCCCAAGGCAACCACTGATTTGCTTTCTGCCATTAGAGATTAGTTTGTAAGTTCTACAGGTGTCCTGTCCATGTGAGGATAGCCATTAGCAACATGTGGCTATTGAACACTTGAGTTGTGGCTGGTTTGATTTAAAATATGCTGTAATTGTAAAACACACTGGATTTTGAAGATTTAGTATGAAAATCATGTAAATTATCTTATTACTTCTTTATTTTAAATACTTGAAATAATATACTGAATATATTAGATTAAAATTAATTATTAAAATTAATTTAACTTGTTTCTTTTTACACGTTTAAAAGTGGCTACTAGAAAATTTTAAATGACATATGTAACTTGTATTATACTTTATTTCTACTTGACAATACTGTTCTGGAGGCTGGTTAATTCTTAATTTATCTTCAAGATTTATTTGCACTTTCTTTAAACTTCCCTCATCTTTGTAAACATGGCAACTTGTGCCTTCCCTTATTTTGCTTCTTATCGAGTTTTAGAGAAATTATGTGAATGTGTTTTGCATTTATTTCCCCTAGTTGACTAAAACTCCTTCAGAGCAAGGCCGTATTTTGTTCAACATTGTCCTTTTAAAACCTAGCTCAGTGTCTGATACATGGATGCAGCTCAATAATATTTATTGAAACAAATGGTCAACTTTTATAATTAGAAGTTCAGAGAACACTTTTTGCACAAGGGTGTTCACCAAAGTATTACTTATAGTTTTTAAAAACAATAAATAATTAAATGTAGCAATAGGAGGTTGATTAATAATTAAATGTAACAATATGAGGCATATCTATGCACCAAGATATTAGGCAGCCATTAAAAATGATGTTTGTTACCTCAACATAATAAATGCCACATATGAAAAGCCTACAGCTAACATCATGCACAATGGTGAAAGACTGAAAACTGTCCCTCTAAGATCAGGAACAAGACAAAGATGCCACTTCTATTTAACATAATACTGGGAGTTCCAGCCAGAGCAATTAAATAAGAAAAATAAATAAAAGGCATCCAGATTGGAAAGGTGAAGTAAATTATCTCTGTTTGCAGATGACATGATCTTATACATAGACAATCCTAAAGAATCTACAAAAAATATTAAAACGAATAAGCAAATTCATCAGAGTTGCAGAATACAGGGACTTCCCTGGTGGCTCAGTGGTTAAGAATCCGCCTGCCAATGCAGGGGACACGGGTTCAAGCCCAGGTCCGGGAAGATCCCACATGCCGTGGAGCAACTAAGCCTGTGTGCCACAACTACTGAGCCTGTGCTTTAGGGCCTGAGCGCCATAACTACTGAGCCCACGTGCTTCAACTATTGAAGCCTATGTGCCTAGAGCCCATTCTCCGCAACAAGAGAAGCCACCGCAGTGAGAAACCCATACACTGCAACGAAGAATAGCCGCCGCTTGCCGCAACTAGAGAAAGCCCACGCACAGCAACAAAGACCCAACACAGCCACACACACACAAAAAAATTGCAGAATACAAAATCAACACACAAAAATCAGTTGCATTTTTATACACTTAAACAATGAACCATCAAAAAAAGAAATGAACAATTCCATTTACAATAGCATCAGAAAGAATAAAATACTTAGAAATAACCAAGAAGGTGAAAGACTTGTACTCTGAAAACCACAAAATGTTGCTGAAGGAAATTAAAGAAGACACAAATAAAGAGAAAGACATTCCATGTCCTTGGATTTGAGTATTTATTATTGTTAAGATGTCCATACAAAGCAGTCTACAGATTTAATGGAATTCCTATCAGAATCCCAATGACACTTTTTGAAGAAATAGAAAAATCCATCCTAAAACTCACATGGAATCTCAAGTGACCCCAAGTAGCCAAAACAATCTTGAAAAAGAACAAAGTTGGAGATCTCACACTTCCTGGTTTCAAAACTTATTACACAACCACAGCAATCAAACCAGTATAGTACTGGCATAATTAAACAGACATGCAGACCAATGGAATACAATAGACAGCCCAGAAATAAACTCTAGTGTATATGGTCAGATGATTTCCAACAAGGGTTCCAAGACCATTCAGAGGGGAATGATATTGGATTTGGCAATGATTTCTTGGATATGACATTAAAAGCACAGATGATGAAAGTACAAATAGACAAATGGGCCTACATCAAAATTAAAAACTTCTGTGCATCAAGAACACAATTTAGAGTAAAAGACAACCTATGGAATGAGAGAAAATATTTGCAAATCATATATCTAATAAGGGGTTAATAACCTTATAGAGAATAGACAGAATATAAAATATATAAAGAACTTCTACAACTCAACAACAACAAAAAGAAAGAACCAAAAAAAAAGGGACAAAGGATTGAACAGACATTTTTCCAAAGAAGACATACAAAGAGGCAATAAGGCTATGAAAAGATGCTCAAAGTCATTAATCATTAGGGAAATGCAACTCAAAGCCACAATGAGATACCACCTCACACCCATTAGGATGGCTACTGTAAAAACAAACAAACAGAAAATAACAAAGTGATGGCAAGGATACAGAAAAATTAGAACCCTTGTGCACTGCTGGTGGGAATGTAAAATAGTGTCACTGCCGGAGAAAACAGTATGGTGGTTCCTCTAAAGATAAAAATAGGCTTGCCATATGATCCAACAGGCTTACTTATGGGTATATACCCAAAATAATTAAAAGCAGGGTCTGGAAGAAATATCTGTGCACCCATGTTCATAGCAGCATTATTTACAATAGCCAAAATGTGAAAAACACCCATCAGATGAATGTCCAACAGATGAATGGATTAACAAAATATGGTATACACATAGAATGGAATATTGTTCAGCCTTAAAAAAGGAATGAAATTCTGATTCATGCTACAACATGGATGGACCTTGAAGACATTGTTCTAAGGGAAATAAGCCAGGTATCAAAAGATAAATACTGTATGATGCCACTTACATGAGTTACCTAAAGTATAAAATTCACAGAGACAGAAAGTAGAATGGTAGTTGCCAGGGCTGGTGGAAGGAGGGAATGAAGAGTTGTTTAACGGGTACAAAGCTTCAGTTTTGCAAGATGAAAAGAGTTCTGGAGATTGCTTTGCACAACAATGTAAAAGTACTTAACACACTGAACTGTACACTTAAAAATGGCTCAGATGATAAACATGTATATTTTACCACAATCAAAAATTTAAAAATTTAATAAAAAATGACGTCTGTGAAGAGTTGGTAATAACATGGGAATATGTAAGATGAGGGGAGAAAAAAAAAACAGGATAAAAAATCATATGCAGAGTAGAATCTCAACTCTGTAACCAACATGGAAGAATAGAAATAAAGACCTGGAAATATACCAAAATGTTGATAATAAGGGGGGGGAGGATTGGGATGATTTTTATTATTTTTAAAAACTTTCTATAGTTTCCAGGTTTTAACAGTGAACTTCTATTTCTTTTACTGCAGGGGAAAAATATTATTTTAAAAACGTGCTTAAAATTATTATCTTCTTCAGGCTTATTGCTGCTAACCAAACTAGGGTGTGATTAAGGGTTTCATATATTTCTAATGGGAAGATTAAAATTTGCCTACAGGCCAAGATAAATTATTTTTGCACAGAAATTTCAGTCCTCATATATCAATAAGTCTGACTCTTGTAAGCAGCTCCGCTAGTCCCTGTGAGTCAACAAATGATCAGGCTGTTAGTCAATTCTGTCACTCTGGAAAGAGATAAAGCCCCCATTTGAAATAACCTATTGATGAACTGTGTTCATGTTTGATCGGTGCACTAGAGTCTGCACCGATCGATGTCAGTTGATCAGAATAAGGAGATGGGGGAGGAAATATTTTTTCAATGAGAACAAACAAAAAATTCTCTACCTGAGGTATCTGATGGCGATTAAGGCTTTCCACCGAACAGGGCTAGCCAAGGAATCCAGGGGCTCATCTCTGATGAAGTCCTGCAACACAGACAAGGAGGTGAGCTGTCTCAGGAAGGACCAGGGGAGTTTCTAGACGCAAAGAGGTGGAAACCTCATTGGACCATTGGGCACCCTCAGGCAGAAATATGGCCAAGGTCTGTTCTTTGGGACTGGCGAATTTTACCCATGACCTGCACTCTTGGTAATGAACTTCTCAGGGTCTTGCCCATGTCCTCCCTGCACACTCACCAGCATGTAACCCAGCAGCACCTCCTTGTAGGAAAACTTGAACTTCTCATCCTCAGCATCTTGGACAGCAATGGCAATTTCCGTGATACTTCTTATAAAACTCATCTGCAGATCCATGTCCTAAAGCAAAATGACTCACAGTGCAAGCCAGGGTCTTAGGCACCACACCCGGTTCTACACATAGGGTTGAAATATGTGCTCACACAGGAGTGACACTGCTCCTTTTGCCATCTCCACCTTAGTCTCGGATCCAAGTTGCAGGGAAATTGAGAAACTAAGGTCAATCTCCAACCCCTCCAGCTCCCACCATAAATTGAGGTTTCTCTAGAGCAGTGGCTTTCAAACATTTTTGATCAGAAATCAAAATAGGAAACAGTTTATAATTCTACCCAGTACTTACATGAGCAATATAGTGAATATATATGTATAAAATACATAACTGAAATAAAAGTTTTATGATATTTATTATTGCTATATGCAATATACTCTTCTATTTCTCTTTTATTTCATTACAAACATTTTGCTGGTTTTGATCTATATTAAATTGATTTCATGATCTACTGGTGGTTTACAACCCACAGTTCTAAGAACACTGTTCTAGTTTACAGTCTAACTTCCAAACCACCTAGAACCAAATACAGCTCCTTGTTCTGTCTTAACTTAGACTCAGGGTTCCTGGCTTCAGAACTGGATTAATTAGTTATATTTTGGGATCCTTTCCTGTGGAATCAAATCAAGAGAACATTTATGCTTACTGTACTTCCAGGGAGCATGATTTGTATTCAAATATATTTATACTCAAACACAGGTATTCAAATATATCACATATGCTGCATACCTTGTTCATCACAGCCATGCCCAGAACCTGAAAAAAATCAAAGGCAGAAGCAGACACTAGGGCAGCAGTTAGAGTTCCCTCATCGCAACAAAAAGACCCACCCATCAACCTGAAGGACAACAGTGAAGCAGGATGCCGAGTCTTTCCAGCTGGTGGGAGCTGTTGACTCCCTCCTCCAGTTTCAAAGGGAGACCCTGTACACTGGTAGATTCTTTGCCCTGGGTGAATCATGACTAAACTTCAGAAAGCAGCATAAAGGTGTCAAGCCTTTGGGCTTCAGGCTTCTCATTTTAAAGAGGCTCTATCAGACTTTGGTAAGAAAAAGGGTATTAAGGCTCTTGGCAGAAAGAGCGGTGAAAGGTTATAAAATGAAAGTTAATAGGGCAGCTGACTTTGGAATTGAGATATAGTTAGTTCTGCGACAACACCTTTGTTGAAAATGCAAATTTGTTCCAACGAAACTGATACATGAGGGAATACTTTTAGCATATTCTGAATTTTGAGTTTCCTTATGCACAGTTTTTTCCGTGAGAGCAAAAAGGTGCAACAGTTGAACTGAGCCGCATAGGAAGACTTGTGCACATACCTTGAACATCTGTCAGCTGCCTTTGTTTACTGTGTGTGGTGAGCTGCTGTCATTCAAATCTGGCATTACAGCTGTTTGTCAGATTTCAGATAACCCTCTTTCCCACCACCATTTCATAGCAGCTCATAAATTGCACAGCTGACTCCAGGTGTTTTTCAAGGAAACGTGCCGTCATTTCTTGGTAGTATTTATATATTTCCTAAATGTTTTTTAAATTACTTTTGAAAATTTAATTCTGGTTTTTTTTTAACGTGTCATTGATGGGGTTTTTTGAATGTTGTTCCCCTCACCCCATTTCCGCCATAATCCCTGTGGTTTTTCTGGTACTGTCTTGTGCAAATGTTGCCTTATAGCAGAACTAACCTCAAAGTGTCCAGTGATCTTTATCTGAAACATCTTTGTCTCTTTCCTTTTTTATTTTTATAATAATTTTCCTCAATGATGGACTAAATATTAATGTAACATAAAACGTCTTTGAAAATTGTGTTTTCAGTTCTCATCATTGCTTATCAAATTTTGGGTATGTCAGAATCACTTTTTGAGGAAGGTGTTAAAATTACAGATTCAGTGATCCATCCTTGAAGACTGATTCATTAGGGATCTCTATTTTTAACAGGCTTTCCAGGTAATTGTCATGCAGCTGAGGTGTGGGGATCACTGCCCTACATCCTTCCACTAGCAGGTACCTATATCTACAATACCGTGAGCTCCCTATGAGTCCATTCTTCTCACATACACACATGAATAAATGCCAAGGGCACAGATTTATCAAACAGGTGGTTTGTGGAGGACACAGAAGAGGAGATAAAGGAACATAAAGTACAATCCCTAACATCAAGTTGCTGTCAATCTAATGGGAGAAACAGATGTGCAGGTTATCAGCAAAAACCCCTAGACCTGGCTGTGAATAAGAATCATTCATAAACCTTTAAAAAATACAAATGGCAGACCCTACCCCAGACTTACTGAGGCAACCCCCCTGGATAATGAATCTCGGAAGCCATATTTTAAACTTGATTGCTAGGTGGGTCTTAGGTGGCTAACTTGGTACTAATCAGCAAAATGGCTGAACTGACAACATGTAGAAAGCATTTTATTAAAGATACAAAAAGTGCTATGGGGGACAGAAACGACTGGATGAATTCGGTTCTGTGGTTCTGAGGCAGAAGCATCCTTGGCATGTTTGAGGGGCGTCAAGGATGGTCAGCGTGGCTGGGATGAAGGTGGAGGGGGAAATTAGTACAACTTGAGGTGGATTGAGTAGATTGACAAGTGATGCATTTTACTCACTTAAAAATACATAAATGGCTCTTACTATTTGTGAGGTACTCTTTTAGATGGCTTATAAGTATTACCCTATAAAAGGTTAAACAGCTACCATTAGCAACACATCAGAGACTATTACAGGGAAGTAATAAGCCAGCTGCCCTAAAGTAGTACAGGAGTCATTGCTTTAAGTTTAAATGAGGGTGAGATCATGGTGGGTACAACTGGTCTAGGAAGGCAACACGGGAGTGGTGGGATGTGAACTGCCCAAGGTCTTAAGAAAGAAACAAATCGCTCAACTCTGCTTCATAATAAAATATTCTCTTTCCATAGGTTCTCATCCTCCAAACATACTATACCATACCCTATCTTTCCTTTGGTCTGTATCCTTTGAGCATGAAGATTTCCAAGAGCTGAGTCCCTCCAAGTTTTGGGAACCCCAGCCTTGGAAATCGAGGTGGCCCTGTGTTGGTCGTTACCTGAGAGCACTGGCCATAAAGAAACAGGACTTGGGATACGATGTCTTGATCAAGCCTGGTGAGGAGCTGCCTCTTGGGAGCATGGAGGGCCATAGCTCCATAGATTAGCATGATGTCAGTCTTGGTCAGGCTCTTTTTCCCAGAGAAAATACCCTGAAGAGGAGGAAAGAGAGACATAAAAAATATGACTGAAGGAGTTTCTTTTTCTCTCATATTTTTTCCTAATTCTATGGGCCACTACGGGGGTTAAGAAATGGGATTGAGATTATTACAATTAGTCTAAAGCTGATACTCTTGCCGATATAAATTTAAACACACAGGACGGTGTTGTGGATCTATCAGGCGTTAAGAGAGGTACCTGTGAGAAGGCTTGCATTACTTTTTACTCATTAAATCCTTCTCCTTTAGGGGAAGCAGAGTGTACACAATGGAAACTGTCCATGAGGCCTGAGCAGCTGGGACAAACCTAGGCACACACGGAGCTCCTTAGGGCCTCCCAGGTCAGCATTAGTGACAGAAAGTGGAGGAGACTTGGTACCTAGCTGGTCATTCTTCAGGGTTTGGGTTCGGACAGTTCTGACCTGGAATAAAGACCTGGGGATGGGAGCAAGTATAATACAGAGAAAGGATATTCACTGAAGGAGTCAGTGTCATTTGCCTTTGCAAACCAAGGGCTTTGGAGGAAAAGATTCTTCTTTTTACCTTGCATCGATTCATGAAAAACTTTTCCCGATCTTGGAATGTTTTAAGAATTTTTAAAACAATTTCAAAGTGGTTCTCGGCACAGTATCCTAAGATAGATGTTATTCCCTAAAATCGGAAAAGATAGGACATTTTGAGTTTATTCATCTATTCAACAAATATTTATTGAGCACCTATTATGTGTCAGGAACTCTTCTAGGTGCAGGGGATACAGGATTGAACAAAACACATCAAACTCCCCATCCTTTTGAGTGTACAACCAGGGGAAGTCATGGGGAAGTGACATAAAGTGAACACATAAATTTGATAAGCATGTAAATGTAAATGTATAGTATGTCAGAAGGTGATAAGTGCTATGGAGATAAGAAAAGCAAAAAAAAAAAAAAAAAAAAGAGTAGAAGCTGCACATTGGGGGGAGTTGGCAATATAAATAGGGTGCCCAGAGAAGGCCTCAATACAGGGTGACATGGAGAAGAGTCCTGAAATAAGCAAGAGACTGATCCATTGGACTACCTGGGAAGCAGAGTTCTAAACAGATGGAGTAAGTGCAAAGGCCCTGAGGTCTATCGAGGAGGGCAGAAGGAACAATCAAGGGGAAGTGCAGGATGAGGTGAGAGAGGAAGTGGGGGTTGGTCTGAGTAGGGCCTTTCAGGCCACAGCCAGTAATTTGGATTTCTAATCTTAGACTAGTGGGAAGCCAGTGGAGGTTTTTTTGAGCTAGAGATGACTGTCGTTTCTATAGAATCCCTCTGCTGCTGAACCCTTACTGTATCTCAAGTGGCTAAAATGTTGAAAGCTGGTAGCTCCTGTTTCACGCTCTATGGTCATATTTCCCCCCTTGCCCACATTCTTCCCACCTGTCTTGCTCGAGGCTCACTTCACTACTGTACCTTCATGGCAGTTTGTTTATGAGTCCTGTTATATTTCATCTGATTGCACAACCCTGCTAGAACCACCATGACCACTGTCACCAAGGTCTCAACCAGCACTGTTCTTAGTCCTCAGATGCTAGGCCACATACTCTCCATTATCAGAAGATGCCTGGAAGAGATCTTTAAAGGCTTGTGGCCTGATGTCTCTGTGTTCCTTGGTCATGGCCTAAGATATAAACCTCTCTGTGTCTTTCAGCCTCTGGGTCCTGTCACCCCACAGTGCTCTGTGTTTCTCCTCTCCCAACCCATTTACCTAACATCTTAACTCCTTCCCCAACTTTTCCACCTATGTCCCACTGTCTTTCTATCATGTAAGTCTGGCAAAACCCAAGCCCTGGATAAATCTGACTCCCCATCTTGACGATCACCTATCCCTACACCTCATCTGCAGGAGGCTACTGGAAAAAAAAAGTGACCCCACTGAGAAAATAGGTGGCAGTAGAAGATGATTTCAACCCCCAGCGGGGCCCTCAAATCTGCACAGATGTCCTACATCTTTCCCTGAGTCCATTTTCTCTCTCCAGTTCCTCACAGTTGCAACCTCAGCTCTTTTCTCCTGAAACTGTTCACTAAGCACTATCCATGAATAAGAACTTTGAGAAGGGTTCTGTTTTCCCTTATTTTACTTGGAAGAACCTGAGGGATGTAGGTAACATGTTGTAGAGGCAAGATTTGAATCCAGCTAGTCTGATATCAGAATCAGAGCTCAGGTGTCACCTGAGGGAGAGCAGGCTCAGTGAGACTAAGAAAGTTACATGCTAACACCTTACTCATTCAGAGGTCATTCACTAAGTGACTTGAGTGTGTGGGACACACTCAAGAACTTGAAGTAAAGTTAAGTAAAAGAGGAATTTGAGAAGCTCAAATGGATGTCACAAAGTTCATCTTTTAAAGTTTGTGAACCCCTCAGACCTTGAATGACAGCCATATTGTATGCTTATATCTGAAATAAACTGACATTGTTTCCTAGCCCAGAGCAGAACTAAAAGGGCAATTAGGATGGGAAAAATGGTGCTAGGAATAATGCCAATGAGAAATGAGAAGACTGAATATCTGAGAAGGAAAAAAGAACTAAAATAGCAATATAAAAACAGTTTCAAAAGTTCAGTAAGTCTAGTGGTTTCTAGCCATTTATGATGGGGAAAGGACCCTAAACATCTGAGAATTTCTGAGAAGAGTATATAACAAGACAGACTATGAAAATTTATTTTTTACTAGCTGGTCTTTATTAGCCTTGGAGAGTTTTTTTTTTTTTAAACAGACATCCTCTTTTTTCTCCCACATTCACATATGCTCTCCAGCTTAGGCTAGGGTAGGGAAGAGGCAAAAACACTCTGCAAAAGCTCTCCAGGTTATACTTATATTTTCTCTAGGTGGAAAACCAATGGTATATAAGCTTACTTTCAGCTTACAAGTTTAATGATTTTGATACTTACAATCATACTCTTAAGTTATAAAGCCAAGGTCAAAATATATTTAAAATACTCTCGTTAAGTAAGAGTGATTAAAATTCATTTTTCAATATTTTCACAAATCTGGTTAGATAATGAAGCATTGATATTCAAATAAGGAAGTTTCATTTTTCTGAAAAATTCTGTTGGACTCTCTTGAATGTATGCATGGATAATTCTGAATAAGTAAGACATTAACATAAGGACTGTCAGAGGTTTTCCAGAGGGAATTCATTATCGTTGTCATGAGAGGAAATTGAGAGAAAGGGGTCCCACCTGGCGTTGATCTCCCAGGTGGCTGGGAGCAACCAGAGATTCCTTAATCTGTGAGCTTACAAAGTCTGTGTCTTGGCAGGATGCTAAGGTGGTTCCCAAGGCTTTCCAAATAAATTTCTGGAAAACAAAGGACAAGCAACACAGTTAAATGTTGGAAAGCAAGACTGATGAAAAATGGAAAGAGTTAAAACAGTCATTTGAAGAAAAGACATTGAGGTAACTTACGACTGCTTACTAACCATGTACTTTCCTATATTATCTCTTCTTCAAAGTGTTCCCCCCCCCCCCCCCCCGCCAAGGCTCTGTCCTCTACCTGTGTTCTTCTGTCCTCCTCTATGCCATGTGCTCCACCATCATAATACATTTCACTCTCTACTGTAATTTTTAATTTTCTTATTTGTCGCTATGCTCAGAATTTCAGTTCTTGGCTGCAGAGGGTCTTATTGATTATTTCCAGTGGGCAGTTACTGGTAGCTAATAAGTGCTCATTGCATTAACACGCTCAATAAAATTGGGTTATTTTGAAGATAATGTCATCAGATATTCTCAAACTCCACAGTATATTGACTTAGTTTATAGTTTAGGAGATTTAGCGTACAGTAATTTTGAAAATAATACTTTGTATGCTCTACTATTATCTCTCTCCCAGGAGTAGAGTGAGTTGTCCAGAAGTGCTGCCAGAATGGTATTAGGAGTGAAGAAGAAAACTCACATAAGAACTTTTACATACGCATTGTGTCTTTAGTAAGGAACTCTAAACTGGGGAGGGAAAGCACCCCATGGAGGAACACTGGAGGCGGAGCATGTGGGGAATCATTCTGTGGCTTCCACTTCCCTTACAGGTGGTGAGAATGTTGGATTCATTATGCCAGCCCTACCCTGGTTACTTCTGCAGTGTCGGGATGGAGAAAAGGCAAGTAGGTAAGTCGTGTCTTCCTGTTATCTTCTGTTAGAGGCCACGTATGATGTAGAGCTATGCCTCGAGGTGTGGGGCAGCCCCTCAGTGGCTTGTGTTTGAACAGTATAGCACACGCCTGGATGTAAATAGGTATATGAACATGTGTGTATATACAGCTATATAATACCAGATTGGCATCTCTTTATTTAGACTGTCCATCTTGTTACACACAGGAGAGTAAAGTGGCAAGTTGGAAGTCCACTCTAAGGACCCTGCAGAGTTCCAAGGATTGTAGCTATGGAGTGGTCATTATTGATCAGAAAGGATGTATGGCACAGGAGGAAAGGAAAATCTAGTAGTAACAAATGAAGTTAAATTAGTACATTCAGGAGAAATTTTACGCATTAGTCTGACTTGGGATGAGAAGGGGACCTAAGGTGATAAAACAGGTGGAAGAACTACCAGAGTAAGAGTAAAATCAGAGTAAGAATCTGACAAGGTAGCAGCCACTTCACTCTTGGTTGTCCAGGCAAAAGACCCCCATGATCATGGAATCATAATGAGGAAAACTGTTTACAGCACTGGAGTAAATATTAATTAGGGTCAAAGCTGCTAGAGTCTATTTAACTCCATCTTGGGAGAAGGACAGGAAAGAGTCTGGAAAAGTCTTGTGCTGAGAAAAAATTGATTTGATCAGGGGGAAATATGACTTACATGTGAAGGGCTAGCTAGCCTCAGTGGCCCCCAGTACTGCTGATCTGTTGTTTCTTTGCTGAATTTGGTCAGATTCAATGTATAGTGCATTCTTACTTGGGGACTTGGCTAGGAATCCCAGAAATCAGAAACCCAGAATTGGGGAAAAAAATGTCATTGATTGCAAAAATAGCCATAACCTTTCTATCCCACATCTATCCATGCCTCCCTGCTATGGGAGTTTGCAGCTCTTATCAAGATGAGTCTATTTCTCCATTCCTTGCATCTGGGCTGGTCTTGTGACTTGCTTTTGTCAATGGAATTGGTAGAAGCAATAGCATGCCCCTTCTGAGCTTAGACCTCAGGAGACGTTGCATACTTCATCACCCCCACCATGAGAGCAAGCCTGGGCTAGCCTGCTGGAGGATGAGGGACTGCAAGGGGCAGAAAAAAGCTGTCCTATTTGAGATCGTCCCAGACCAGCCAATCCCCAGTACACTGCGGTGAAGCTAGTTGAGATCAGAAGACTGCCCAGTTGAGCCCGACTCAAACTGTCAACTTGCAAAATTGTAAGCTTACTAGGTGCCTGATATTTTAAGCCACCAGGGGTAGTTTGTTATGCTTCTAAAGCTAGTTGGTACACTTACTTTTCTGGTGTTAAGTGTAAAGGTTGAGAGCTATCTAAGCAGCTCATTGCTTGAATTGCTCTGCCTACTCATACAACCATCATCTTGGACTAATCTTGTGGGTTTGGAAGCTGTTGGATGAATGGTACTACATGAGATGCACAAGGCTAGTTCGTGTATAAGAAGATGAGTCATTGCTCACCAAATCTTCCTGATGGGTGTGTCTGCAGGCTGGATAGACCAGTTTGGAGAATCAGTATTCTGTACCAAATTAGAGAGTCAATCAGTGAGGGGAGTTTTGAAAATTACATAGAAGAGTTGGAGGTTGCTAATAAAGAATTTGTGGGAAGAGACACTTAATACTGGGAACACTTAATGACTTAGGAAATGTTTTTTCAGGAAAAAAAGAATTTAGGAATAATATAACCACAATGATAACCACCATCTACTTTTTATTGAACACACGCCACGTGCCAGGCACTTCACTTGGGACTTTATATACTTTATCTCATTGAACCCTCGTAACACTACAATCCTCAGAGGTAGATAAAATTTCCATTTTGTTGATGAGTATACTGAGGCTCCAGAGAGGTTAAAAAATTTACCTAAAGCTACATAAGCAGTAAGTACCAGAAGCTGGATTCAAACCCCATTTGGAATGGATGGTTACAATGTGGAGGGTTTGGTAGAGGTCACGTGGAGAGAGAGGAATGAAAGAGGTGGCCTTTGAGCTTTCTTTTTTTTCAAGTTTTAAAAAAATTGTAGTAGATTATTTCTCGTAGTCAGCCTCACAAGACTGGCCCAATGGAAACCAAGGCATAAGCTGCATTAAACTAGTGCTATGGTAGGGGCTGCTATTTGCCTTCCAGTATCCATTTTTCTTTCTTCTCTAGAACAGAACCCCCGAATTTTAGTTAGGCATGTATTTACCTTGAAAACACTATACTCGGCCGTTTTCCTTGCAGATAGATGTGGCCCTGTAACTTTTGGTCAAATGTAAGGTGAAGAGAAGGGAGCATTTTTCTAACCATTTCTCCCTCCTTTTGGTCATAAAGTAGAAGCTAAGGTCTCTGAGCTGAAAAACCAACCTTCTCAACAGAGGTGTTGCCATAACTGTCCATTTGCTGGTTGAAATCCCGACTCAGTTGAATGGTCCAGGCTACGTCATTGATCTTCCATAACGACTCTTTGAGCAACTGTTGTAGGAGGCGAAAGTCAGATACTAATGTGACGGTTTAATGTGCTTTCTTGGTGCTTTTTTGTTACAATGTATTCTAAAAGTATAAAGTATATATTACATGGGATTATTCCTTTTCCCATAACAACCTGTTCCGAATTCCCATTAAGAATTAGATGCGCAGGAAGGGCAAGTAACTCCGTGTAAGTGCCTTCCTTTTTCCTTTTAAGTAAAAATTGCCAAAAAACTTAAAATAGAAACTCATCCAATCTGAAACTTAAAATTGAACTTAACATCTTTCAAGGTTTGGGTAGATTTGGAAAAAACTCCATTTTTCAAAGTTAGTTTGCTTTACACCATACTAAGAAAAAGGGACATTTTTGGAATAGTGAATTAAATGCCTTGAAGAACCAATTAGATATACAAGCACAAGTTGCCAACTTCAACTCGAGTAATGAAATATTCCTAATTTCATCAATTATTTTGAGTCAGGGCCACAATCAGTTATCTGAACCCATGTCCCTCTTCATTGAACAATACATAAAAAGGTGTTTTTGTCTTTTTGGAGGACAAAATCCATTTGCAATTTCTAAAATCTACAATTTCTCTTGTGTTTTCTCTACCTTAAGCTTAGAAAGAACACAATGTCAAAACCAATGAAAAGATTTGTATTCATTTTCTTAATAAGAACTCGTTCAGTGGATCCTTTGAAGAGAAAAAATTGTACAACCTTGGCAGTATAAGGGAAGAAAGCAAATGCAGACAGTTTGGAAAAAGAAGCCAAGAAGTATACTCAAGATTGGAGGAAGGAAAAGAACTGTTCTCACTTCTCGAGAAAGAACCTTCCTTCCTAGTAAGAACAGTTATTTTAAAATGGTAGCAGGGGGGCTTCCCTGGTGGCTCAGTGGTTAAGAATCCGCCTGCCAATGCAGGGGACATGGGTTCAAGCCCTGGTCAGGGAAGATCCCACATGCCACGGAGCAACTAAGCCCGTGTGCCACAACTACTGAGCCTGTGCTCTAGAGCCTGTGGGCCACTACTACTGAGGCCATGTGCCACAATTACTGAAACCCGTGAGCCTAAAGCCAATGCTCCACAACAAGAGAAGCCACTGCAATGCGAAGCCCGTGCACCGCAACAAAGACTAGCCCCTGCTCGCCACAACTAGAGAAAGCCCATGCCCAGCAACAAAGACCCAATGCAGCTAAAAATAAAAAAAAAGAAAAAAGAAAAGAAAAAAAAAAAAGGTAGCAGGGGAAAATAAGATAAAAGTTTTGAGAGAGGGAGGGGAAGATAAAAGAAGCCTGAATATAGGAGGAGAGGTGGATCCCAGAGTTAAGGACCAGGAAGCATAGAGCCATTGCTTTCAAACCTCATATGGGATAAGATTCGCTGTGGGTATCATTAAGACCTGTGAGCTCGCAGGTACCCCACTTAGAGATTCTGATTCTGGAAGGGGGGTGTTGGGGGTGGGGTGCTGTGGAGAGGTCACTGAAATCTGATATTTTAAAGAAGCCATAGTTCACATGAAAAGATGCTCAACACTGCTAATTATTAGAGAAATACAAATCAACCCTAAATGTCCATC
Source organism: Balaenoptera physalus (assembly GCF_965194825.1). Taxonomy (NCBI): domain Eukaryota; kingdom Metazoa; phylum Chordata; class Mammalia; order Artiodactyla; family Balaenopteridae; genus Balaenoptera; species Balaenoptera physalus. The sequence goes on along the minus strand of NC_138890.1, from coordinate 143,417,299 downwards.
AACAGAGAAATGGATAAAGAAGATGTGGTACATATATACAATGGAATATTACTCAGCCATACAAAAGAATGAAATAATGCCATTGGCAGCAACATGGATGGACCTAGAGATGATCAAACTAAGTGAAGTCAGACAGAGAAAGACAAATATCATACGCTATCACTCATATGTGGAATCTAATTTTAAAAAAAGGTACAAATGAACTTATTTACAAAACAGAAGCAGACTTATAGATATCAAAAACAAACTTATGGTTACCAAAGGATTTGGGGGGGAGGGGGAGGGATAAATCGGGAACTTGGGATGAACACACACACACTACTATATTTAAGATAGATGACCAACACGGACCTACTGTATAGCACAGGGAACTCTTCCCAATATTCTGTGATAACCTATATGAGAAAAGAATCTAAAAAAAGAATGAATATATGTATACGTATAATTGAATCACTTTGCAGTACCCCTGAAACTAGCACAACATTGTAAATTAGCTATAATCCAATAAAATTAAAATATTTTAAAAATCTAGCAAATTTTATAATCAAATTCTTCAAAAACATTTGACAGGTATTTTTTAAAATATAAATTTAAAAACCATTAAAAATACCCTGAGCTTTCTCTAAAAAAAACAGTTACCCATTCTATAATAAATAGTAATAAATACAAAAAAAACCCCACAAAAAAACAAAAACAAACTACAATGAGGTACCACCTCACACTGGTCAGAATGGCCATCACTCAAAAGTCTACAAATAACAAATGCCAGAGAGTGTGTGGAGAAAAGGGAACCTTCCTACACTGTTGGTGGGAATGTAAGTTGGTGCAGCCCCTATGGAAAACAGTATGGAGGTTCCTCAGAAAACAAAAAATAGAATTACCGTATGATCCAGCAATCCCACTCCTGGGCATATATCCAGACAAAACTATAATTCAAAAAGATATATGCACCCCTATGTTCATAGCAGCACTATTTACAATAGCCAGGTCATGGAAGCGACCTAAACGTCCATCGACAGAGGAATGAATAAAGAAGATGTGGTACATATATACAATGGAATATTACTCAGCCATAAAAAGGAACAAAATAATGCCATTTGCAGCAACATGGATGCAATTAGAGATGATCATACTAAGTGAAGTAAGTCAGAAAGAGAAAGACAAATATCATATGATATCACTTATGTATGGAATCTAAAATAGGACACAAGTGAACCTATCTATGAAACAGAAACAGAATCATGGACATAGAGGACAGACTGGCTGTTGCCAAGTGGGTGGGGCTTGGGGGAGGGATGGAGTGGGAGGTCGGGGTGGGCAGATGGAAGCTTTTATATACAGAATGGATAAACAACAAGGCCCTACTGTACAGCACAGGGAACTATAGTCAATATCCTATGATAAACCGTAACAGAAAAGAACGTTAAAAAAAAGAGTGTATATATATGTATAACTGAGTCACTTTGCTGTGCAGCAGTAATTAACATAACATTGTAAATCAACTATACTTCAATAAAAAAAAAATAAAGAAAGAAGCCATAGTTAATTCCTATATAGGTGGCTTATGAACCAAAACTCTTCTGGATTAAAAGCTCCCTGCCCATGGGTTCCTTGATCTCCTGTGGGCTCCTGAAATCAAAATGCTCTCTGTAAAGCCAATGTCCAACTCCTGTCTGCAATTTACTGTTTTGGGGATTTGACATTGTCTGTGGAACTGTTTGGTTGTCAAGGTCCAAAAAGTTATGGATGAGAGAAAGATTCTTTTCTGGAGAAGGGGTACAACATGGCCTTTTAGTGTTTAGACATCAGAAGATAGTGAGAAGCAGATAGAGGAGGAAATGGAGTTGTATTTAGGAGCAAAGAAGTGGAAATTATGTTAATCTCTGTTTCTTTTTATGAATGGTGAAAGAATACAATTGCAAGGAGAGGAAAAAAACTGAAAATTAGAGAAGATTTAAGAAAGATGGAGAAAAATATTAGTAAGAAAAATATTAGTAAGTGATATCTTCAAAACTGTCTTAAATTTTGAATCAAACTGAAGACTAAAGATTGTTGTCCAAATTGTGGTGATTTAAAGAGCATAAAATTCTTATGTGATCATGTCTAACAGTCTAGTGATTTTCTCAAGAAAAGGAAATGTTGTTTCCTGTCCTTTGGAATCTAATTCTTTTTAGTTAAGATGGGTAACTTTAGGTGATTTCATCACCCCATCATCAACAATTAGTCTAGGAGCCATCTTTACCTGAAGCAGCATGGTCTCCCACAGCACGATACTAGTGTTCTTTCCTAGAAATAGAAATTGATGCAATAAGTGCCCAAAAAAAAACCCACCCCAGTATCCAGGTCAGCACCGGCTGCTACTGTTCCATTTCAAGCTTTCTCCCTATGCAGGATGGTTATTTCAGATTAAATTTACTATGCTGGCAATTCTAAATTGCTAGTCAGCTGGACAGAGGGTCTTCAATCCATGATAAAAATCCAGGCTTTTTGCCAATTTCAACAGTAACTACTGAATTACCATGTCTTAATATTCTAGCATGGATGAATAATAACTTTTTAGAACAATACCAAAAGAGAGCTTCTCTAAATACAAAAAGCAAAGACCAGAGCAAAAGTAAAAGTTCCTGCTAAATATGTAACACACCTGGTCCTCTTATAATATCAATATAAGTATTTGGTAGAGAAATAGAACATAAGGAGTCCAGGACAAAATAGAGCTGTTGACCTTGCATGTCAAGTTCATTGTTTTTATTGCCTAATATGAACATTAATGGCTTAAGACATAGAAGTGGTGCCTCATTTCCTTGTGTTCTTGTCTCCTTGGATAAAGACCTGATCCCACTCCCTTGTACCTTCTAGAGGCTGCAGGAGCTCAGGTATGCGTGTTTTCCATAGCTCTACCAAATTTGGGTGAATTATCTCAGGCAATATCTTCAAAAGTCCTATTGCACCGACCCCACGTAATTTCCCTAAGCTGGCGAGCATAGATATTACCTGGAGGAAGGAAGAAAAATTGCTAATCAACTCAGGGATATTTAAAAGGCTCGCCTACCTTTTCCTTTTTATCACTGTTCTGGATTCTCTTGAATCCTTCATTAGATAATCTTTTAACAAACCATCACAGTCTATTCTTACTTATTCTAGAGCAAAGCTAATACTTAGACAATCCATCTGCCCAATTTTCTTCTGAGGATAAAGGTGTAAAAATATATGGAAACCATCAACCAAAAATAAATGAAACATACCAACACTTAGATATATCTATTAATTAAATAAGGGCACGTGGAAATAGTGCTCAAGCACATACGTGGCCAAAAAGAGAGAGAGAAATCTAAACAACAGATGTGGAATTTGTTTGAATGGTTCTTATGGATCAGATTCAGTCTATGTTTATTTAAAAAATCATAAATGAAGTTTAACAAACATTTCAGAGTGAGAAGATAATCTTTAGAATAATAAATCTTCATCAGTGTCATTAGTATAGCAGAACATTTATTATGCCATTTGAGTGTCTTTTGTTTTGGAATATCTATGTAATTTTTATTATCAATTATTTGGAGCGGAATTGTCTATATTGGTTTAAATTCATACCACATTGGTTTTTCATAATTCACTCACCAGAAGTCTGGCCAGTAGCTGTTGTGGTGAAGGAAGTTTCACTAGAAAGAGAAAGCAATTTTCATTACTGCTATGGGGCCTAGAAAAAAATCAGAGGGGGCTTGGGTTTACAAGCAAAGCCCTGTAGCCTTTCTGGAAACTAGTCTCTCATAAGAGAAATGTTTTGCTTTGTTTTTGAATGTACAAACCAGCTCCTGTAGAGATGACAAGTGCTGTTGACTCCTTGGCATTATTCTTCTTCCTCTCCTCTGCCATAAACAGAATTCTGATGATATTAAACAGGTATTTCAGCGTTCCCGTATATTCTGCAGGTACCACAAAAGTCAGGATTCTTGGCCATAGCACCTGTGGAAAACATAAGGCAAGATGCAAGGATTGCTTATTCTTTTTCATTATTCCTCTTTGGTCCTCTCTGTGTGTTTCCCTCTAATTTAGAAAACTTTCTCTCACGTGTTATTATTTTGCTCTTCAGGCCAAATCAAAATGAAATCATGAAACAGTATCTGCACAGCACATTCACTTTCAGGTGCTACTTGCAGTGAGTGTTGGTCAGTGTCTCTCCGTGAGGTCGCTGCTGGAATTTGGGACAGGACAAGTCGTCATTGTGGGTCACTGCAGGAAGGGCGGGGCTCCACTCACCAAGTGCCGTTAAACCCCTTGTCAATATGACAACCAAAAATGCCCCAAATATTTCTCCAAACTCCAAGACTGGAGCCGAACTGTCCAAAGCGAGAATGATGGGGAAGGGATGGCGATTGGGCTGCTGTCGCTGTCTGTGCTCCAGGTGCTGATCTTCTTCTTCTTCTTCTTCTTCTTTAATTAATTAATTAATTTATTTTTGGCCACACCACATGGCTTGCGGGATCTTAGTTCCTCTACCAGGGATTGAACACAGGGCCCCTGCAGTGTAAGCGCCAAGTCCTAACCACTGGATCACCAGGGAATTCCCCAGGTGCTGATCTTCTTGCTCTGGAAATCTGCAACACCTGATTTCTGTAGTCTGTATGTTTCACGTCCCCTGAAAAACTCCATTATGGTTCACGTCCTAATGGAAACTTAGGTGTCAACTTGGACTCCTCCCTTTGTCTTGGCATCTGTATTTAATCACCAAGCCTAAGCCTAATCCTTTTCTTTTTTTAAAAAAAAAATTTTATTTTTTTATTTTATTACTTATTTATTTATGTTTTGGCTGTGTTAGGTCTTCGTTGCAGTGCGTGGGCTTCTCATTGCAATGGCTTCTCTTGTTGCGGAGCATGGGCTCTAGAGCGCAGGCTCAGTAGTTGTGGTGCACGGGCTTAATTGCTCTGAGGCATGTGGGATCTTCCCGGACCAGGGCTCGAACCCGTGTCCCCTGCATTGGCAGGCGGATTCTCAACCACTGTGCCACCAGGGAAGTCCCAAGCCTAGTCTTTTTTAAATTGTAAGATTTCTCACACCCTTCCATATTGACCTTCCTACTATTATGACCCAGTTCCAGCCCCTATGAATCTCATCTCATCTCATATATAGACTCTCTGTGCTTAGTCTACTCTTAAATCAGTGTCTACTCTTAAATCAGTGTCAATACACTGATTTCCTACAGTTATCATTTAAAATGTTTAGCCTTTGCTTAAAATTTTCATTGGCTTATCAAGGACAAGGAAGGAATTTGGCATTTCAGAGCCTTTAAAGTCTGGCCTTAGACTACTCTTTCATCATTTACTACTAGATCAGAATTTCCCAAACTTTAATATGCATCAGAAATGTTGGAATTTATTTGCATGCAGATTTATGGGCCCCATACCCAGATATGCTGATTCATTTAGGTCTGGCATGTGGCCTGAAAATCTGCATTTTAAATAAATAGCCCCAGTAATCCAAAACCCACACCTTAAAAAAACATCCCAGATAAAGCCTCTGATCCCCTTAAACTGGCCTTTTGATTGTCTCCTGGCTGTGCCATGTATTTCTGGCCATTAAATCCTTTTCCAGGTTGTTTTGCTTAAGCAAAATGCAGATTCTAAGGCTCCTCCCCTTGAGGTTCAGGTTATATTAGGCCTCAAGTGAGGTCTGAGAATGTGTGCTTTTTACACCTTCCCAGATAAATGGGGAAAGTTTAGCTTTCACTGCATTAGAATCACCACTTACAATACGTGTCTAAGTATGTCAGGGGAAGAAGAAAAATAATATTTTAAGATGCTTATAAACTGCCGTTTACCATCCAGATATAAAAGATTATTTAGCTAATTTTACACCTGTTTTTTTTTTTTTTAAAGATTTATTTTATTATTTATTTATTGATTGATTGATTGCTATGTTGGGTCTTTGTTTCTGTGCTAGGGCTTTCTCTAGTTGCGGCAAGCGGGGGCCACTCTTCATCGCGGTGCACGGGCCTCTCATTATCGTGGCCTCTCCTGTTGTGGAGCACAGGCTCCAGACGCGCAGGCTCAGTAGTTGTGGCTCACGGGCCTAGTTGCTCCACGGCATGTGGGATCTTCCCAGACCAGGGCTCGAACCCGTGTCCCCTGCATTAGCAGGCAGATTCTCAACCACTGCACCACCAGGGAAGCCCTACACCTGTTTTTGAGGAACTATTATGTGCTGGCACTGAGCATCCCAACATACTTCCTCTAGTCAGAGCATCAAAAAGCTGATGACTCATGGAGTACCAACTCGTATCTTTACTCTGAAATGGACGGAGCTTTAGAAAGGTGATCAAATTACCTATGAGTGGTGACAAAAGACCCCTTACCTGAGGCATTCCAATGATCAGAGGGTCCAGGGTTTTTAAGACCTCCAGGCTTGTTTCTTGGATACATTTCTCTCCGTTTTCGGTCTCCTGGGAGTTAGGTTTTATTGGTTTCTCCTTTAAGAAAGATGAAATAGGTGACTTGTTCATAATCCCTGCTGACCTTACTTGGAGGTGTTCTTAGCCTCTGGGGTGGAGGATGAAGTCACTCAACTTAAAGGGCTTGTGGAATCCAGCAATCTTGGCCTCCAGTGTCTAATCCTGTTTTAAAGTGCTCTTTGGAGGAATGGGTTAGAAAAAAACACCCCTGGCTGAAGCAGAAAAGCAAACATTGTGAGGATCCTTGGACTGCAATTACTCCTTTTCTCCCTCAGGCCTTTCCCCTTTTTCTCTGGGGCAAAAATTTCCAAGGACACTGCTTCCTAGTGGAGGGGACTGTAATTTCAGTTGCAATGAATTTGCTAAGATTACCGAGATCTTAAGCACATGTTTTTCAGGCTCTTCATCCAAAGGAACCGGTGTAACAAGTATGGATGTTTCTTGTGTTCTAGAAACAATTCACTTTCTCTGCCTCTCTCCAAACCACCCCCAAGCTTTTGAGGCCAGGTTGCCTCCTTTTTAGGAAAAACTGATTTAACCTACCTTGGGTTTATTATAAGTTAAAAAGGATATCACTGAAAGAAAACCGAGAACACTAGAAGCTGAAAAATTTATTAATGAAAGTGATAAGGCTGAAATATAACCTCTAAGTCAGTTTCTAACTTGGACCACAGATATTTTTTTAAAATCCAGTTGAGTCAACTGAACTTGCTACAGGGCAGCAATCAAAATGGCGCCCTCTTCATACCAGATTCTTGTTGGACATTGCAAACTGGGAGAAGATGTAGTCAATCAGTGGCCAGCCTTCCTGGGCTTCAATGTAGCATTTTTCACACATGGTTTGGATGAGGAGGAGGGCGGAATTCCTCACCTAGAGTAAGGAAAATGCATTCACAACATTTTACTCTGAATGGAAATTTAGATTCTCCTATTCTGTAACCTTCATGGATCATTCAGTGGAATCCTTCCAAAAAAGAGTATAAATTGAATGATCTTACTGTAATATATGGAGCAGGAAGTAAACTACAGGTTATGATTTAAGTGTCACTGGCAAAACTCTCTTTAACCAAAATCTTTCTTCCTGGTTCCCAAGACATATTCTCTATTACTATATATTATGAAACATTAGTAACTTTGGGCTAAAACATGGCCTTGCTTTAAAAATCCTCAGTGAAAGATACCACACTGAAATAAAGTTCCACAATTCCTTATCCACAAATTCAAACTCTAAATGACTCTGAAAACTGGGATTTTGTTTCTTAAGTTTGGTGCCAACTCATTGGTAGCAAAACCCAAACTGAACTGTTTTAAAGCTATTTGTAGTCTTTACCTCTTTTATGTAGTGTGATATGCATACATTTTCTTGAAAAAATATTAATAGGTTTGATTGTGGGCTACTGTCACAGTAATGTTTTTCTGAAATCTGGAAAGTTGTGAATTCTGAAATATGTCTGGGTCTATGGATTTGAATAACGAGTTATGAACCTGTGTCACAAGCTTTTATTAATTTGGCTTCAATTAATTTATTGGATTGCTTCCCTGGAGGTTAGAAATCTCAGATCTAATTCCTTAGTGAACGGGTCTTTTAATGGAGGGTGGGAAGAAAATAATTTTGCACAGGGAGGAAGGGCCACAAGGTGGCAATTAACAATTAGCATACAGGGACTCAGTAATCTCCCTAATTAAGGAGAAAGAGGTATATTTTCTCTTTATTTTTGCCCGATTAGCTGGCCTTCCTTAAAGTTTCTGTGCTCTTTTATTCTACCCTAAATCTTAGCAATTCTTTGATTGGCTTGGTCAGATACTGGGTCAGGTTTTTATATATAATCACTCCATTGTTATTTATTGCATAGCTTTGGTTATTTTAAACATAGTTATTGGTGACCAAAGCTTCTTAGGGGAATTTTTTCCTCTTCATTGGCTTCTGTGTAGGGCTTTGATCCAAACAGAAAATGGTTTTCATACAAATAATACTACAATTGCTAATTTTAAAAATTGTTCCCATTTAAGTTCTATGTCTTTTCCAATGTGGAATACTTTAATCAAATACTCAGGAAATAATGACAAATCTATTGTGTGCAAGACTTGCTCTAGGTGCTCCCTGACTGCAAAATAGGATGTCTCTGCTCAGAACAGGGTTCAGGGATTATTATTTTTTGGAGGAAGAAGTGTTATCTTTTTAATTAACAATTAATTTTTCAACTAATTAAATTTAAAACTTTTTGAAGAGCATGGCACAGTGATGCTCTGGGCAAAAATCTTTTTTTTTCTACTGAGAAGCCCTTGAACTGAATGTGATTTAGAACTTTACTTCGATAGAGTTTATCTTTGGGGGAAAGATGGAGTTCTTTTAAAAGTAGAATTGATCACTGAATTCTTTATAAAGCAATCTCATAAGCAGATTCTTAAACAGTCAAAACCATTTCATTTACTCCTAAAACTATCATTATCCAAATAAAAGTCCCCATTAATTCTCTTACTTTAATACTGAGGTCACCCATGACGACTTTGACTGTTTTTTCAATTGAAGTGATGTGATCCCTCAAATTGGGCTCTGAAAGATAGAGGGAGAAATTGAGAGACCCGCTTCAGAAGGACTACAGTATGTTCTAGAATTGAGGAAAACCCATTAGAGTTATGGTACGTAGTTGCAAAGTCTCTGGTCCTTAACATTTTATGTTATTCAGTTCCCTTCTACCTTCTCCTTTTCCAACTCTTTACGCATGTTGATTGCTTTTTTTGTTCTCTATTACATTTTGTTTCACCTTGTTTAAAATGTTAGATTCTTAAGTGGATTCAATACATCATGCCTAATGGATCGGCTTTAAATTTCATAGACTACTTCATGTTTCTTCTGCCAAGTCTTCAGTAAATCCCAGGGCAAACTGAATTTTAAAAAACTATTATAATGATTCACTTTGTTATAAAGCAGAAACTAACACACCATTGTAAAGCAATTATACTCTAATAAAGGTGTTAAAAAAACTATTACAATGCTGTGCAAAAATGAATTGTCATATTTTATTGAATCCAAGATATAATTTTATGAGGCATCATTATCTTATATTGTGTCGAGTGAAAAACTCTAGCGTCTGATGATAATTAAAGATGCTATCAATTATAAGATGCATTCTGATACTGTGAAAATATGTGCTTTTTGGAATTAATGAAATATGAAAATTTATTAAATTCTCCTCTTTTCTAAATGTACTAATTTTTAGAATATTGTACATTCTTCCCACCCACTCCCTGTTTATCAGGATACTTAACCAGTTTACTAGCTCTTTTAAATTCTAGATTCAATTCTCAAATATTCTACTCATTTAGTGGGTGCATCCATAAATATCATGAAAGAAGAGAGGTAACTAGAAATGCCTGTTTAAAAGTAGTAGATTGTAGACAACTAAGAAAACCAAGCTTCACCTGAATATGATGCTCTATAAACTTCCCAAAGACATGGGATAGAATCAGAGACAATGCACAAGTTTCAGTTTGCTTTTTGGTACAAAATAAACCACTCTGCTGTCATCTTTACTGCTTACCTTCAGCACTGATAGCCGATCTTAACAAAGTCAAGATTCCCATTCGAGTGGCTTCATTATTACTTCTCATTTGTTCATCAAAAAATTCTATCAGGTCTGCAGGGCTGGAATGGGCTGTGGGTTTAAGAAATACTGGAGTCATAAGAACTCATTTTCACCTTAGGTAAAATACTTGTGAATGGAAAGAGGATCATTCCATGAGGATTGTCAAAGTCACTCTTTGGTTGGTAACCAGATTTTATTATGTCCATACTTCTTTAGCATCACAGAATTAATTAAACAGTTTGGTCACTAAGAGAGCTAGACCCACTTCTATTCATACTTGTGAATGTAACCTTATTTGGAAATTAAGTTCTTTGTAGATGAAATCAAGTTAAGATGAGGTTGTCTTAAATCAATATGACTGGTGTCTTTATAATAAATGGATAGAAGATACAGACAGAGACACAGAGGGAAGCCTTGTGAACATGGAGGCAGAGATCAAAGTGATGCTTCACCAGCTGTGCTGCTGGAGACTTGCAAGGGTAAGAAGGAAGCAGGGAAGAGTGAAGAAAGACCTGGATGGAGCAGAGAGGTTTGGGTTGGAAATGTTAGAGATAAAGTGAAGAACTTAATTAGTCTGGGGCATAGAGAAGTGGAAACTATAGAAACAGAGGTGGTCAGTTAGGAGAGAACTAGACCATACTAGAAAGGTATGCAATGAAGTAGAGGAAATAACATATTTTGGGAGGGTGCAGGTGTGGGAGGTCTAGGATTGCCCTTGTCTCTTGCCCTGAGGGACTATATTAGAGTATAGTTTTGTATCCTGACCCTGGGAACTTGGTGCTTCCTTGACAACCTGTGTCCAGTATTCTAACCAGGTGATGGGCGGGATTGTGACGTGAAAGCAAGAACAAAAGGGAGAGGGTGAAGGAGGGAGAGAGAGACAAGGGATAGATACTAAGAAATGACAAGGAAGAAAAAAGATGACTCGGGTTTGATAGAGTTTCAAATAATCTCAAATGCCAAGAAAAAAGCATTTCCTAGCCTTAGGGTTGCCAACTCTTACAGGTTCGCCAGGAAATAAACCCATGCATATATAGTCAATTAATTTTCAACAAAGGAGCCAAGAATAAACAATGGGGAAAGAATAGTGTCTTCAATAAATGGTGCTGGGAAAACTGGACAGCCGCATGCCAAAGAATGAAATCGAATTCCTACCTTACACCAAGCATGCAAATTAAATCAAAATGGATTTAAGACTTGAACATAAGACCTGAAACTGTAAAACTCCTAGAACAAAACATAGGGAGAAGCTCTTTGACATTGGTCTTGGCAATGATTTTTTTGAATTTGATACCCGAAGCAGAGGCAACAAAAGCAAAAATAAACAAGTGGGACTACATCAAACCAAAAGGCTTCTTCTCAGACAAGGAAACCACCAACAAAATGAAATGACAACATATGGAATGGGGAAAAATATTTGCCAACCTTATATCCAGTAAGGAGTTAATATCCAAAATATGTCTGAGACTTTTCTGGTTTTAGAACTGAAAGTTCTATTTTCCTGGAAGTCCTTTAGTCCCAGGCAGATCCGGATGATTGGTCACCCTACCAGCTGCACTTTTCTTGGGAGCAGGGAGGATAGGGAAAGGCACAGAATACTGTGAGTTGAAGAAACATTTTGTGTGTATGTGTGAAAGTAACAAATGTGACAGCTTGCACGCACTTCATCCTTGTCGTCATCATCACTTGGAGACATTTTAATTAAAAACCCTCTGGATGCTGAGTCCTACCTAGAATGAGGAAACAGTCTGAAGCTTCGATTTCATTTTCCCTTACTGGAGGATCTAGAACTTTGCACACCTGAATGAGAAGAAAAAAATCAGGTGGTAGATGTTAAAAAGAGAAAGCTGTTGAAAATGAAACAATCAGATCTGACAACATGGTCTTACCTGGTGGAGTAAATTGATAAAGATGGTCTTCCTCAAGGCCTTTGGAAGGCTAACATCATAAAGGACTGCCGCGGTCAATATCTGTCTTAGACTCTGGAATAAAAGCTCTGGAAGGTTAGTTGGAGGCTGCCTATGGAGCAGCGGCACAGGATGTGGAAAGCAAATCACTACTCATTACGTTTTGTGAGGAGAACAAAGCCATAACCTTTCTGTGGTTACCAGTTGTCTTTAGTGATTCTGCTCCTCTACCTTGTTTAGTTCCCCAGCAGCTTGAACAGAAATTCCTTTCTGGAGTTTCCACCATCCAGCTATGCCACCGACCACTTCTCTAACTCATATTTCCCAAGAGATATTTAAGTTTGGGCTCTCTTAAGCCCAAACACGTGTTTGAGTTCCTTGACCCCTTTTGGAAATTAACATCCTCCAGGATGATTGCTGGTCAACTATCAGAATCGGTTTCTTTAGGGTGTGGCTCTCACCTGAGTGACGTGGAAATCAATCTCTTTGTCTTTATACTGCTTCAGGAGCCAAGGGACCTGGCCCAGGGCGTATTCACAGAGGTCTTCCCGATGGAGAAGCAAGCTCACTGTGGGGCCATGAGCCTTAATGATGGCCAAAATCTGCAGAGGCAGCAAACAAGTACTGTTTCTCACACTTCATTATGTTTTCTGTACATTTCTCAGCATACCAGAAGCTTTAGATACCCCCCAAAAAACTTTCCTCACTGCTTTCAACCGAGCAAGGTTTCTTCAAAAAATGTTTATGTTAAGATCATTGTAAGAAGGAGAGTTATATTTGTATCTATATCTATATCTATATTGATGCTCATTTCAATATTTGCCCCGCTCTCCTATTTCTTTAACCTCTCTCTAATGGTCACTTTCTTTTACTATATTAACACATTTAAAATTTCCCTTATATTAAAAAAATTCTTTGATTCCATATCATTTTAGCCCCACTGTTATCCTCATCCAATTCTGTTTCTCTTTCCTTTCTTGCAGAGCAAAGCTTTTGGAAAGAGTGGTCTACCTTTTTTACCTCCACTTCCCACCTCCCCTTTATTTCTCAATCCACTGTCATCTGGCTTCCACATGACATGAAAAATGAACCAGTACAAAATATAAATGCAATATATTGATGATAAAAATGTAGAACTCATGGGCTTCCCTGGTAGCACAGTGGTTAAGAATCCACCTGCCAATGCAGGGGACACGTGTTCGATCCCTGGACCGGGAAGATCCCACATGCCGCGGAGCAGCTAAGCCTGTGCACCACAACTACTGAGCCTGCGCTCTAGAGCCCACGAACCACAACTGCTGAGCCCACGTGCCGCAACTACTGAAGCCCACTTGTCTAGAGCCCTTGCTCTGCAACAAGAGTAGCCCCCACTCGTTGCAACTAGAGAGAGCCCGCGTGCAGCAACGAAGACGCAATGCAGCCAAAAATAAATAAATTAAATAAATAAATAAATTTATTTAAAAAAATGTAGAAATCACAAAAATTAGGAGGAAGCAGAAAACACAGTACCCACAGTACTCATAGATAAGCACTGTCTGATGTATTTTAAATAAGTTATTTCTTTATTTGACCTATTCTTTCCTATCTTTTTCTCTATGTATTTTAATTTCTTTAAAATTGACACCATTCTTTAATCTATAGTTCTTTTTTTAAAAAATTTTTATTTATTTATGGCTGTGTTGGGTCTTCGTTTCTGTGCGAGGGCTTTCTCTAGTTGTGGCAAGTGGAGGCCACTCTTCATCGCGGTGCGCGGGCCTCTCACTATCGCGGTCTCTCTTGTTGCGGAGCACAGGCTCCAGACGCGCAGGCTCAGTAATTGTGGCTCACGAGCCTAGTTGCTCCGCGGCATGTGGGATCTTCCCAGACCAGGGCTCGAACCCGTGTCCCCTGCATTGGCAGGCAGATTCTCAACCACTGCGCCACCAGGGAAGCCCTATAGTTCTATATTCTGCTTTTTCTACCTAATAAATGATTTTTTTTTTCTATTAGCTAAATTTTGCTATACAGCAAACCACGTCAAAACTTAGTGGCTAATAACAATAACCATTTATTTCACTCAACACTGTGTGTCAGCTGGAAGGTTCTTCTACCACATTTCCATGCAGTAGACACGTTTCAAGATTTTTCTTTCTTGAGCACCATAGCAATGTCCTCTGTAGATCTGTCTCTGCTTCTTGAAAATCACTCTTTTCTTAGTTTCTAAGATCTCATTCTTCCTGCTTAAGCCCTTCTGAGCTCTTTTCTTTTGGTTTTTTAAAGATTTTTTTCATGTGGACCATTTTTAAAGTCTTTATGGAATTTGTTACAATATTCTGTTTTATGTTTTGGTTTTTTGGCCACGAGGCATGTGGGATCTTAGTTCCCCGACCAGGGATCGAACTCGCACCCCCTGCATTGGAAAGTGAAGTCTTAATCACTGGACCACCAGGGAAGTCCCCCAAGGTTTCTTATTTCTTAAAAAAAGTCCTGTGTAGCATTCTTTATTATGTGGCCAAGACCACCTTCTGGGTTTCTTTTATTTCTGCCTCTTTATATCCCCTTTCCTCTCCCCACTTCCCCTTCTCCCACTGGACTCACTTAAGTATCACGTTATCCCATCTCTAACGTATACTTCAGTGGGTTTTATCCCCTCTTTAGGGACTGCATGTCTCCTGTAGTGATGACTTCATGGGTTGCAAGCTCAGTTCCAATGTCATGGTCTTTCCAGCGCTCACCAGGGGTTAAGTGCTTCTCTCCCTGTGCTCCCTTATTACTTTGTGCACCTTCTTGTTACTTGCCTAACTCTTCCTGTGGGAGGCTAGGAAAGTAGTCAGCAAATTTGCATTGAATTTTGTTTTTCAAGTGGCTTGAAGAAAAGACTTCTACAGAATATTTTAAAAATTTCGTGTTTGCTAATGATTTAACTATCCCAGCATGTTAAAAAATAAATGCTTTAAAAGCTCAAAATATAGAAAAGAAACTGAACTAGAGAAGGTAGCTAAGTGTTAAATCTTTTATAATATAGCAATAAAGAGATTGAAATCGAATATGTTAGCCTACTTTAAAAAATTATAGCAATTAAGCAAGATAAGGATGGGATTATATATGTGAATGCACTTTGTAATCTATTCTTTATAAGTCATTACAGTATTTTGAAGCAGACACGCTTCTTCTTTAGATATCATTTTAATTCATTGTGATATTCACAGACACAGGAAATTTCTGTGGACTGGTGTTTTTCCTAATCAGTGACAGCCCAAATATGGGTTATGATATAGCTAAAATTCCAAATATTTTGCTCATTTTAGTTATTTATTGTTCTCTGCACATTTTGGCATGTCTGTTCCATGAGAGTGGGGATTTGCGTCTGTTTAATCTCTGCTGTATCCCCAGTATGGGAATGATGTCTGGCATGTCATGGGGACTCAATAAATATTTGTTGAAATAATGAGTAAATAGTGATTTGAAACAGGAAAAACAAAAGATTTTATAAACCTGATAAGATACAACCCACAGCTTTCCAAGAGAACTAAGATGAATTATCATGTCAAA
This sequence comes from Balaenoptera physalus, assembly GCF_965194825.1. Lineage (NCBI taxonomy): Eukaryota > Metazoa > Chordata > Mammalia > Artiodactyla > Balaenopteridae > Balaenoptera > Balaenoptera physalus. Next base: position 143,401,829 of record NC_138890.1, on the reverse strand, counting down.
AAGAGAAGAGGAAGTTCAACCAGCATGCCAGGAGAGCTAGCTGGAGGCATGCTGAACCCCACTCACTTGTGTGGGCGAGGTCGTGGCAGCCCACTTGTCCATGATATACCGGAACAGCATGAAGATTTTGTCAGAGAGGCGATTGGCATCCAATCTGGGATAGGGGAAGTCTCTCCAGTGGTTGACATACTTGTAAATGGCTCTGCTGAACTTCTCAAGGGCTGCATTTTAAAAACAACCACAGACTGAGAAAAATATCGAGGTAAGTAGGACCATAATATAATTTGAGAAGAGTGTACTGATGATTAGCAAATGTGTAATAGTTTCCATAAAATCTTTTGACTGCACCAAGTAAATATATAAAAAGTGTTCAAGCCACTTTAGTGAAATGTAAATTAAAACCATAATGAAATACTACAACATACCATCTGGAATTGCTAAAATTTCAGATAGTCAATGTCAAGTGTTGGCAGGACTAAGGGGCAGCTGATATTTTTACATTCTGCTGGTGAGGATGTGAATTGATTACAAACACTTTAGAAAACTGTTTGGCATTATCAACCAAAGTTGAATATGCTTTATCTATGACCCAGAAATTCCACTCCAAGGTATACTTATGGGCACTAGATATGCATACATATGGGCACTAAAAAACTTGTACAAGAATGTTCCTATTCAATTATTTTTGTAATAGCCTCAAACAAAAAAAATGATCCAAATATTTGCCAACTGGTAGAATAGAAAAATTGTAATATAGACATGTAATAGTATACAGAAATGAAAATGGACTACAGGTACACAAATCATGTATGAGTCTCACGAATAGGCAAAGCTAATCTATGGTGTTAGAATTCAGGATTGTGGTTACCCTTGGAGAGGATGGAGAGGTGATGACTGGGAGAAAAGATGCGGGCTTCTCGGGAGTTAGTTATGTCCAAATTTTTTCCTGAGTTGTGGTCAAATGGATGAGCTACTTTGTGACAATTCATCAACCTGTATATTTCTGATTTTTATGTTTTTCTCCAAGTATGTTTTACTTTAATAAAATTAAAAAATCTTGGGCCTGCAAAAATATCATATATATCACATATATATTTGCATTAAATGCGTTAAATAATACTTTTTCCTTCAGCCCCTCATGCTATACCTTTCATTAGACAGTAAAAAGACTGTAGTTTACTCTCTCAAGGATACCTCATCTACAAATAACTCTATGGAAAAAATCCCAAGTAGCTTAGCTTTAGAGCTGGTCATTTTTGGTTTATTCCTATCCCCTCCAAACTCTCTCTGATAATCTCATGTTACATTTTGTCAAGTCCATTTTGCGTGTGTGTGTGTGTGTGTGTGTGTGTGTGTGTGTGTCTTGCACTGCCCTATAATGAGAAGGGATGGTGCTGGGTTCGTTGATGGTATCTGAAACAACAAGCACAATGTCTGTTTATTTGCTGATTGATTGAACACATAGCTAGATGGACGGCTATTAAATTTTATACCTTTTCTTTACTGGCAGTCAGGCAAAGTTGCTTTAAGACTAAAGCGCACTTTTAGATAAATTTATAACACACAGATGAGAATTCCCTTATTCATTGCCACGATGATTTCTGATTTTATTTTCTTTTACCTTCTTGGTTATTAATATTGGAGGTAGAAATGCACTTAGTGGCACCAGCGTTTTTTTGCTGGGACACAATGTTAGCTGTGATAGTAAGTAGGGAAAGTAAAAAATATTGAAAAGTGGGCTAATCTAATATAGTAGTTTGAGTCCTTGAGTCAGACTGTACGTGTCTCTACCACGTACCAGCTGTGTGATTGCAGGCAAACTGTTTAACCTTTCTAAGCCTCAATTTCTCATCTGTAAAATGAACAGAAAATGTTAGCCACCTAATGGGGTTGCTATGAGGGTTAAATGAAATAATAATCTTAAAATACCCAAGGCAGTGCCCAGGCACATGGTAAATTCTCAATATTTATCAGATACAAATATTACCTTTATTGAGGACAGACAAGAGGAAATGGGTAAAACAGAATAGAAAAGACTTGGTTGGTAGGTAAAGAAGATATTCCTAACAGTATAGGCTTTAAAACATTATAAAATAGTAGTGCTGGGGATGTCAGAGGTGGAAAGGGTCTTAGCAATCACTTCATTTGTTGTTGTTAGAGGTGAAATTGAGGTTGAGAGAAGGGCAGAATCATCTGATGGCTCAGTGACTGATCAGAGAAAAGAGTCCTGGTCTTCAGACTCATCCAAGAAGTCTCTCACTGTGCTGAAAATGCTTTTTCCAGGAACTCAAGGGCATGCTTTTCTCTGTAGATTGTTGATTACTGTAGATATATTTCAGTTTTGGGGTAGAGGGATTTGTGACCACAGCTTGTTTACCCATTTTCCTTGATTGTATAATTGCTTGTATTTTGATTAGATTGTTTACTTATCACTTTCACAATATTGCATTACAAAGGGATGCCAAAATTTAGCCTATGGCTAAGAGCTCATAAGCTCTCATAATCACTGTTGAAAAGTGTGATCCAGTTGAAGAAGGAGGCTAGTATAAATGGACCTGGTGTAAGACAGTGGGAAGGATATGGACTGGGTAGTCATGTAGGCCTGGATGCCACCTCTCCATCTCACTGACTGTCACCACTCTGAGAAAATCGCTTAACCCCCATGACCCTCAGTTTCTCATCTGTAAAATGGGCGAATAGTACTTTGCAGAACTGCTGTGAGGATTGACAGAGATAACTCCTGAAGAAGGCCTTCCATGTGGTAGGCACTCAGTAAATGGTAGCTACTATTACTAGAAAGGACAAGAATGAAGTAAAAGGAAAAACAAGACATTTGCTCCATTCATAGTCTGGTCTTAACAAAGAGGAAACCACAGGGATACCCACCGATACAGAAAGCTCCCTTCATCCCTTCCTCCTCGGCCAGCCTGAGCATGGTTTGCATGGTGAGCAAGGTCATCATCATGAAGGGAATGCTCTGGGACACTGCAGTGAGGAATCAATAAGCATTTCAAGGCTTCGTAGGGGAGGCAGATGAGGTGCAGCGGGAAGTTGTTCTCTATCCCTCCCCCACTGTAATGTCAGGCTGTAGTTAGAGAATCAATCTGTAGTTAGAGTCCCTTAAAATAAGGTGCTGGCTATACGGCCATCTGTACCTGTTGCTTAGTAGCAATTAGTTACTGGAATAATTATTTTACTTATGTTCGTCCCTCCCACCAGAACTTGCCTGTATCCCCAGGGCCTAGCACAGGTGATAGGTGCTCAATAAATATCTGTTAAATTAAGTGGTTTAGAAAAAAACATCCTAGGAAACCCTTACTTCATGTAAGAGTTGAGTGGTTTGCAGAATACGGCTTGTGGAAAATGTGCTTCTGCAAACACAAAGACAGATGAAAGGGAAAATGAGGGTGGGAGAGAGTCCAGACAAATTCAGAGCAGTGTGGACCCGTGACTGGCCAGCAGGCTCATCTATGCTCATAAACAACAGCCCAAATGCTGCTATCAATGTTCTTTAGTATAAAAGAAGGAAGACATCCTCTCCCTTCTGCTGTTTGCTCCCATTTGGGTTTACACAATTAGAATGATTGTTTCCCAGGGAAAATGTGGACACTTCCCTCCGTACCGTAGCTCGTTGCCAGTTCAGCCAGGGCAAGCACAACGAATTCATTTGGTAGCTCCAGGATCCTGAAGTTATTTTGTACTTCATACATCACAGAGTTGAAATCATGTGCAGCGAGAGACACCAACACTTCCCCAGCTAGCATTCTGATTTCTCTGAGGATCTGAGGAAGAAAAGGAAAATAACAGTAACAACTAGGAAGAGCGGAACGAGTCAGCAGAGGGGAAATATTGATAGTTTACATAATATTTATAAGTTCCTTACCTTTTCAATAGAGGGAGAACAGGCTGTTACAAACCCAGTGTGTAAGACTCTAGGGTAGGTGTCAGTAGCTGGGAAAGCAGAGGTAGTTCAAAAGCACCTCAAAGCCAGGTTTTAATAGGATTCTTGTAAACTTGGGGCAATACATGTTTTCTTGTTAATTAATCAGGTACCATGAACATAAGACTTACGTTTTATGTTGAAGTGATATGAATTACTGAAGGGAATGGAGAACAAAAAATGGGCTAAGATTTGGGCTAGAAAAACCCAAAGCTAGCTAGAGATTTGGGTTTTAGTATTGTCCTGATCTAATTATCCTTGATGTTGGAGATATTTGGAGAGACTTCTGCTTTTGGTAATAGTGAACGAGGTCAATATGATCAACTTTCCTGCTCAGGAAAATAAAAAGTGCTGGGCAAGATATTAAAAAATATACTCATAGAAACATCAAAGAGATCACAATATAAGGTGGAATGAATTACTGAATTGAGATCTGGACAAGACTGGAAATCCAGAGAGATAAGCCCTGCTTTTGAGGCTGCTTTGTAGCGCTTTGGGACAATAGTCAGAATTCAGGGCCAACCAATGGTGAGATCCTGGTCATCTCACCTCTTATCTTTTGGGCTAAGACCTCAAAGGGCTGCACTGATATGAAAGGTTAAATAGGCTCTCCACAGACTGTAGTACAACATTGAGTCACAGAAGTTGCCCAGAAAAATCTCAAGCTCTGAAATTTATCATAGATTGTTTGTGCCCTTGGCAGGTAAACAAGTAAAAATTCTTTCTGGAAGGAAATAACATTATTTTAAGACTCAAATTATTTCTACAAATAATTTTTCAGTTACAATGCCTCGTAGATATAGACAAGTAGGCATGTGAAGAGATAAGAATTCATACGGGAGCCAAGAAACTTCGGTTCTAGTTATTTGTTCTGTCAATAGATAGCTGTATTACTTTGCAAACAATCTCTCTAAGCACCAACTTCCTCGTCTACAAGTGGATGGGATATTACTCCTAAAGACCTTCTTAGCTCTACCTCGGTTTCCTCATCTGTGTTGGGGTAAATAATATGTGCTGTAACTGTATCCAGGTTACCATGAAGAACTAATAAAAGTGACCTGTGGTCCTGGCAGTGATGTAGAAAAGTTTATGGATGTCTGCATGGGTGCAGTTGGGTTAGGTAAAGACCTGTTGCTGGTCCTGACACTGACTCATCATCAAGGATCAAACTTACATTGTCATCTCTCATGTCCTTAGAAGCGTAGTAAATCAACCTTTGGACAATTGCATCATCCAAGATGTCAGTATTCTGAATAACGGAAGTGAGATGACCATAAATGTCTTCCTGTGAACATACAAGGTTACACACAGAACTTTGAGTTGCAAAACTAAAGGAGCCAGATAAAGTCCAAATGAATAACACCATTAAACTAAGCAACATATCTCTACTACACAATGGATTTTATATATCCTAAGTGGGACTTCCTTAACATAATATTTATCTTTAGGAATCAAAGGCTTATAGGTAAAGCAAAGTTCATTCTAAAACCTATTTTAATTTGACTACATTTCTATGGCAAAATCTAACTGAAGGTAGGGGTGGGCTACCCAACATACTAAAGTCTCTTGAAATTCACTGTTGTAGGGCACTCAGGGCAATGGAAATGCCTATCAACCTAATTGTTGCTCTTACTACCAGAGGGTGACTATGGCATTAAGGAATACATTGCGATTCCCAAAGAGGCTGCTAAGTTATGAAACTTGTTCCTAAAGGGGATTTATAGGCCCTTACTTCATTCATGCCTTTGTGGAGAAGAAGTTGTAAATCCTTTTCCACAGAGCTGCAGCCTCTGGGAATTATATGGCTTGGCAGATGCTGGTGTGTGAGGGCTCTTCTCAATCTCTTAGGTGACCACATGGCCTTTGGAAGATGAGAGACAGGTGTTCTGAAATCTCCAAGAGCCTCAGGCATGCTACCTTGAGGTACTATGCCTGTGTTTAATGTGTGAAATAGCTTGCTTTGCATAAGGGATTCTAATATGGAGTCAGGGTTGAGAACCACTGGATTAAGGGATAAAGGTGTAGGCACTGCCCTTCACAAGGAGGCTATGTTGAATAATGATTAGGAGCATTATTTTGGAGTCAGACAGGCTTGTGTTTGGATGTAATCCTGCTGTTCTTAGGCAGGTAACTTCTCTGGGCCTCACTTTTCTTAGTTGTCAAATGGAAATAACAATACCTACATCATAAATTTGTGAGGAGTGAACATAATACAATGCACTATTGTTTAGAAAGCATCTAGCTCTCTCCAGCCTTAGGTAAATGTTCAATGAACAGTAACTGTTGTTATTTTACAAAAGGTTGTTGAAGCCAGAAAAGCCTTCAAATCTCAGAGAAATAAATCTCTAATTGTGAAACAGCATTACAGATGAGTAGGGTGGGATCTTTGGGGATTTTCACAGGAGCCCTCAAATTCCTTACAGGACATTTGGTCCTGTCCAAAACATCCATAAGACATTTGGTCCCCACCAAAAAGTCCTTGACATGTTTTGTACAGGACCAAATGTCCGCTAACCCTCAAATTCCACAGGAGGAGGCTCTAATCCACATGGTTGTAAGTCTGACATCTCCCTTTTTCCACATCTATCTGTGTAAGGTTACGTAAGGGGGCATTCTTTTGCTAGCTTCTACAGTTGGATACTCTGAATCCTCAAATGCCAAATATCATTGTTTAAACATTACAATGACTTCCATTAAAACTGCATTTTCTGAAAAACTGAATGCCACTTAAGAAGCGGAAGAGAAAAGGGGAAGTTGAAGCAAAGAACGATGTAGATGAAATGTTGCATTAACTGGATTAGAAAAAGTGAATGGGGAAGAGACTTTTCTCTATTTTCCTTACCTTGCTAATATTATCTTCCTTGTTCAGCATGCCGAGATTAATCTCTCCAAAAATCCCTAAAATGGACAGGAAAAGAAGAATTAAGAACATGCTGAAATGCCCTCCTGTGTATTACTATGCGATGGTTACCTCTCTCTCCTTCTCATTCTCTCCTTCTCTCTCTCTCCTCTCTCTTATTTCCTTCTCTCTCCTTTCCTTCTCTCTCCTTCTTTCCTCTCTCACCTTCTCCCTTTCTCCTACTCTTCTCTTCCTCTTGACTGCCACCTCTTTGATGGCAGGAACTGTGTCTTATTCATATTTCTTATAATTGACATACTTGAAAATAGAAGATGCTTAGTATTTTTCAAAACCTGAATTAAACGTGGAGGGGAAGATAAAAGATGCTAGATCCCTGTTTATCTCTCCAGTCATGTAGGCATCACCCTATATCCTCTTTAGCAAGTCTCAGCTCTCAGATTCCATGAACTGAATCCCTTACACCTGACTTGAGTAGGGCAGGGCAAGAGTGTAATAGAGCTTGTTATTTTCCACCTCCTTCCTCATTGCCCCCCCCGCCACCCCCCCCCCCAACTTATTTATTCACATCCTCTTTCTCTCTGACTTCCCTTCTGGCCCTCTCAGGTCCCTCTTCTGGTATCATGCTCATGCAGCCTTGTTCTTTTCTGATAATGATCTAAATACTTTTGACTTGTACCTTCCAGGAATTATTTGAATAAAGCTTGTTGGAAAACTGAAAACACATATTTGAGTCCAGGGAATTGAGCAATTTCACACCACATGGCAAGTTGGTAGAAGGGATATTTTTCGATGTAGTGATTTTCCACAAGCCTCCAAATCAAACAACATAACCCTTTAGAACAGTCTTTTTTGGCAAAGCAGAATATTTCCAAAGGATTCTGCCAGTATTGAAGACTAAACAAGAAACTGCCTTTCTTTGTGTTGTAGCCCCATTTTCTCCTCAAGTAGACTATACATTTTTAAAGAAGGTAGGACACAATCATCTCTCAGGCTCCTAGTCTATCATTGGTCCTTTACAATCCATGTGATTTTATTATTTTGGAGTAAAGGGAGAGTAGAGAGAATCTTACTTTAGCATAGCTTTTCATAAAACCTTTTAAGGTGTACAGATCACCCTCAATGATGTACACCATTCCTCACCTCACATATGCATATCGTGACACAGACACAAAACACCTAATTCCTCAGGATCCGACGATGCTCACCTGCAGATTCCTCTGTGTCCTTGGCCATGTCTTGGCTGTTTCAGGCTCTCTAAGAGATGGCACCTAAGTATCAGAAATAATAAGGCTAACAAATCGAAGAAGCAGGTTGGCAAGTTTCTCACATAAGGTTCACATAAGGGTCTCTAAATGGAAGTCCCTCCACCACTTGACTGGCACAATGATCTGGAAGCTTCCAGTGATGGGCTGCTGCTGAGAAAGATGATGCTGTAACTACCACTAGGACATTTTCTTGCTTCTGAGCTCCTGCTGACCAACAAAATGGCTTCATCTCACTGAATAGTGTCCTTTTGGTGGAGACCAGAGTATCTGAGAAGGAAGAAATTAGAGACTGAAACTCAAACAATTTTGGTAGACCAAAGGAGTTCTTCTCCCTAAACCTGGGTCCATTGATCACAGATTTGGGAATGGTTTTCAGTGGTCACTTTACTGGCCTGGTGTTGGTCAAGCCTTTATGGTGATCTTGTTGATTGTTCTACTTGGTGAAAGTCAGTCCACAAACTGGGCATGCTCAGTGGACCGGAATGCCCGTCAGGGGCAGTTGAATGGAACCTCCAACTGACAGCAGCAAAGCAAGACCTTCTCAGCCTCCCTTGCTATGTCCCCTATCACTGACTTGATCTGGATACTGCCCTCACTCCAGGCTCAGGCTTTTTTCTCTGACTCCATTCTCTCTTCTTGTTTTCAAATCATTCTTTATCTAGACCTCTTGGCTATAATGCTTTCAACTTTACTAGTACTTCAATCTGTTCTCAACTCCCCCCCCACCCCAATCCTAAATCTATATACTATTTCTAATGTATGTCCAGATTGTAAGTTAAGGTGGCAGATGTCAGAGAGAGTAGGAACTGGGTACCAGCAATCTATAGGTCTGGGTGTGAAAGGCGCCAAAGAGAGGGGCTCATGACTGTCCTCAGCTGCTGCTTCTTCTCCAGCTCTCATCTTCCCTTCATTAAGGATATTTCCGATGCAAAGGTTAACTGCTTCCAACTAAACCTTCGGACTCATCTTCCTTTTCATAGATACTTTGCTCTGGATCTATTACAGGGGTCTTCAGTAAGCTGGTGGTTAAAAACATTTTCAGCTTCCCAAGTCAGCATCACTGTCTCTCAGAGTGTGGTCCACAAGTGTCTTGTAACAGTTGTCCTTATTTAATCTGGTGTCCTTATTTAAAATATCCATTCCCAGGGATACCTCACAACTGGTAAATTACAGCGGGGTTTGGAATCTGTATTTTTTTTAAAATTAATTAATTAATTAATTAATTTATTTATTCATGGCTGTGTTGGGTCTTCGTTTCTGTGCGAGGGCTTTCTCTAGCCGTGGCAAGCGGGGGCCACCCCTCATCGCGGTGCGCGGGCCTCTCACCACCGCGGTCCCTCTCATTGCGGAGCACAGGCTCCAGACGCGCAGGCTCAGCAATTGTGGCTCACGGGCCCAGTTGCTCCGCGGCATGCGGGATACTCCCAGACCAGGGCTCGAACCCGTGTCCCCTGCATTGGCAGGCAGACTCTCAACCACTGCGCCACCAGGGAAGCCCAGGAATCTGTATTTTTAATGAGTACCCCTAGTGATTCTTGGGTTCACTAAAGTCTGAGAGGCACTGGCCAAGATCCTTGTGCAATCACCCACTAGTGGATAACTGAAAATTTAGCACTTACTTGAAGGGTGTTCATTGTGTTTGGGCAAGAACAGCAGCTGTTCATCTCCAGAACCATGGCTCACTCACCCACTGGAGAATAGACCACGAATTCGTGGGTCAGAGAGGTAACGAGGTGATGAGAGGCAACCCGAATCTCTTAATGTCTTATAGGGAAATAAAAATGTTGGAAATGATGTACCCTTAGAATCTTAAAGAACAATGTACAGTAGCATCAATACTAAGAAAGCCAGCCATTTAGGTGATTGTTGTAATCAATTTCTTACTCTTTTCATGAATTGTGACAAATAATTTTTTCGAGTGTCTGTACATAAAGATTTCCTCGATTTCATAGAGATTTGGGAAGCTAGGAGATGATTGATTTATACTGACTTTGTAATTTATTCATCAGGGCACTCAAAACATCTTTTTTGCTAAATATTCTTTCAGATAAAGCAATTTACCCATCAACCTCTCTTTTCATAAGGTAATATTGCAGATAGATTTTTAAAAAGTCATTTTCCCATTATTTCCTACTCTTTATGCTAAGCTAGCACAATATGGGTTTGATTTCTCTGAAGCCCTAGAAACGTGCTAAACCCTAATTCTCAAAGCTAATAAGATGGCAGGTGCTAACTCATGAAGTATTGTTTCTAGATATATGATTGCAGGGGAGTTGATATTCAACTTGCTAAAGAACTGAGGTGTCTCCCTGGGTATAGTGTAACCACTTCCTTTCAGTGTGACTTGTCCAACGATACTACCCAGCCCTAGGAGTACTATGTTCCCAAATGCAGTGTTATCGGACAAGAATATTAATAAGGCAGTAAAGGAAAAATATAAAGCTTTGGGAGAATAGATATATGAAAATAATATCAAAATATTATAGAAATTTTAATTTTGTGAAAATAAAATTTTAAATTTTTGTCATTTTAATGGTTTCATCATAGAGTACAGTTCATTTAAACCTTAACATGAATCTTTTTATTCTTTAAAAGAAGTGTTGGATTTTATAAAAGATATTAAAAATGAAATTAAGCTCTGATATTTTGGGGTTTGTTTCATGATATAAGCCTAATTCCTTGTACTCTAGTACATAAACGGGCAATAAATATGACATGGCAGTTTCATACAGAAGTAGATTAAATATGTCTCTGTTATAAGTGGGCTCCCATTTTCCTCTTTTGATTTTCCTGTCCTCTTTCCTTGCTCCCTCCTCCCTCTCCTCTCTCTCCTATCTTCTCTTTGTTTCTCTCCTCCTCTCTGGTCTCTCTTCCTCTCTTCCTGTTTCTCTTCCTCTTTCTTTGCTTTTTCTTCTTGTAGTAAACAATAACAACAAAAGAATGACGTCCAGTATAGTTAAGTGTGGTTCAATTCAACACACATTTACTGACTACTTATTGGGCAAAAAGCCCCGTGATGGAGGTGCATGGAGGTACCATCATGAGAGGTCACGTCCTAACCTCAAGGAATTTGCAATCTATGGGGAGAAGCCAGTCCACTGACACAACTAACTGACAAATGATCCAGAGCAGTGATAATTGTGCTAAGGCATAAACCAAGAGCATAACGAATTGTGAATTCTGTCCACAGAGCACAAGGGTAGTTGCTTGAGATGGTCTTTGAAAGTAGAGATGAGCCCTCTGAATAACATACAGAAAAACTCATCTTCTTTCTCTAAGTAGAAGACAGCAGACCCTCTAATTAACCTATTTCTTCATCAATATGAATAGTGAACATAAATAATCTCATTTTCTTGATTTTTTTCTATTTATTTACCAAAATTTCGACTGCTATCCAAAGCAAATGTACAGTGTTCAGCCATGATACTATGATAAAACATATATTCAAAATACTTATTTTTCTTCAGAGCAGAATTCACGTAGGAAACAAAAATAAAATGAAGAAACAGTATGAGATTTGGAGTTCAGAAACTTGGATTGTGTCTAAATTCTGCTACAAACTAGTTGTATTACTCTGGGAAAAATCAGTCTCTCTGGACGGAGTTTGAGTTTTCAGTTGCAAAGATGAAACGATCAGGTTAGTTAACATAAAAGTCATTCCCTGCATGAAGCAACTTTGTTTTCACTTTCTCAGTGATACCAAAACCAGGTATACTGTTATTTTTAATCCCTAAACAACAAACTTATAAATGAATTGTTTGGACTGTGCCCTTTTGTGGATAGGGAATTTCTGATACTCTTCCCCACATAAACCCAGCACGGAGACTTCCTTCGTCCTTGCACTGATAGCAGGGGCCAGTGATGTAGGGAGAGGAATTTGGAGGAGCATCTAGGGATTGAACCAAGGCAACTGTGGACAGCAAAGGAAGACACATGAATGTACTTTCACAAAGCCTCATAAAATGACTTGAGCCTCAGTTAATGATTCTTGATTAATAATCCTCAAGAGACATGAGCTATGAATTGCTAATCTGAAACATGTATAAACAGCACTTACTCTCCTGTATATTATTAAGCATGTTGCATTTTAAAATTGAGGCTATGGTTTTAAAGTCATCCCTCAGGAATTCAGAAGAAGCTTAAGAATTTAGTCTTGACAAGGGAACTTGCTGATGGATTTATAAAGTGGTTTCACTCTCAAGTGATAAATAATTCAAGCCTCTACAGATGAGTAAGTAATTTTCTAGCAAATTGTTTCCCCAAAGCCTCTCATATTAAGCATTTCTAGCTTCATTACTAACAGGTGTCAGGAGAAGAACACAGCCTGACTTTGTAATTTGGAGTAGTGAGAGAAGCGACAGGAGACCTTTGTACCTCTGAACACCATGCCTGGTGGCCTGACATCATGAGAGTTGGTTTTCTGCTTTCTGAAGCTTATTCAACCCTAGTCAGAGATTTTAGAAGGACTAGGTCTTAACTGTCTCGGTGACCTCTTGGACCCTCAGGTTGCATTAGTGAGAAATGAAACATCATCTTTTTGGCTGAGGAATTCACCTTTAATGGTTTCTAGATAATTCAAAGTAAGATTCTTTCATTACCACAGCGTTTCAGAATGAATTACTTGGGTCCTGTAACTGCATAAGTATACAAATCTTAGAAGAAACAATCATCAGTATATTTTTAAGGAATAGAAAAATAGTTCCAGAAATACAATATTCTTTTCAGCTGTTTCATTCATTGTGCTCTTATATCTCCAACAAATATTTCTAAGTTTTGCTGTATTAAGTTTTGTAATGATTATTTTTTACTTCAGAGAAAATAAATTAAAAATACTATAAAAAAGAGACAATTCCATTGCCTATGGGTGATTATCTTATATTTAGAAAGAAAAATCTTTTACTTTTGTTTTTGAAGAAATAATCACATTTCTGTTGTTTTTTGTAATAATTAATCTTATTATTTTTATAAGATTAAAAAAACATTTCTAATTCATGATTTTGATGGTTTCAGTGGCTTCTAGGTATGCTGTAAAAATGTGGATATCTATTTTTTATATCTTTATTGGAGTATAATTGCTTTACAATGTTGTATTAGCTTCTGCTGTACAACAAAGTGAATCAGCTATACGTATACATATATCCCCATTTCCCCTCCCCCTTGAGCCTCCCTCCCACCCTCCCTATCCCACCTCTCTAGGTGGTCACAAAGCACCGAGCTGATCTCCCTGTGCTATGCAGCAGCTTCCCACTAGCTATCTATTTTACATTTGGTAGCGTATATGTGTCAATGCTACTCTCTCAAAAATGTGGATATCTTCACATTAGACTTAGAAACTTTTAAAATTCTACAGTTGTTCAATTAATTTTGTAAAAACAACTTATTAAGTAAAGCTGTTCAAAACATTTTAATCAAGTGATAGTAAACTATTAGGTAAAATTTCAAATAATAAAATTTCTGGTTACAAGTCACACTCAAATATGAGTAGGAATTTTTGCTGGAAAGAAGGCAAATCACAAGACCATACTCTGGATCCAGGATTGAGAAACAAACATAACTTTCATGGCTGGTCCTTGCATTGATGTATGTAATTCTTCCTCTGCTTCTGTAGTGCACAGAGATGAACACGCAAGTTCAAGTAGAGGAAACTGGAGCCCATGACAGCATTTTGTGCTGACTAAAATAGAAAAGTAGATATATTCATTAATAAATATTAGAGATGTTTAACAGTAAAGTTATTTGATCTACCCAAGGTTCACTTTTATCTTCTATAAAATGGTTAGGTGAGAAGATTAAATGGGTAATGCAAGGGAAAGACATGGCACCAAGTTTTCATTAAGTTATTGTTATCTGTTATTTTGTTTGTGTTGTTCTTGTTCTTGTTGAATTTATAACATAAACGGAAAACAGACTAATCAGGCCACATCATTCCAGCAGCATTATGCTTATTGAAGTTTTAAGAGTATGGTTTCTGATTTTAAGAAAACGTGTTTTTCCAGGACTTTTTATGAAATAATCATACTCATGATCTAATCAATCTAATTGTTATCAATAGTAGTTACTTCTGAAGCATTTCTCATTTATATTATATTTTGTCAAATAATATTCCTTAACTCCTCACTGCTTCCTGATAGTATATTAATTCAACAAAAGCAAATATACAGATCATTTTACAAACTAAACTATGTGATTTCTAAGTCTGTTTCTCTTTATTGATTATTTTTATTTCTCTTATTGGTCATATTTTCCTGCTTCTTTGAATGTCATTTTTTTCCCATTAGATGATGGGTATTATTAATTTTTTTCTTGTCAAGTGTTGAATATTTTTGAACTTTGTTCTGTGACACAGCTAAGTTACTCGGAAACAATTTGATCCTTTCCGAGCTTGCTTTTAAGTTTTATAAAGTGTGGGGACCAGGCAACCTTAATATAGGTCTAATTTGGCCCCATTACTGAGATGATGCCTTTGTCAGTACTGAGTCCCATGAATTATGAAGTTTTCCACTTTGGCTGGATTCTCTGTTCAAGAGTTCAATCCACCTCTAACAATACCTACCCAAAGATAGCATCAGATTCCACAGGTAAAGGGTTCAGTCCCAAAAGACTGCCCCACACCCCACTCCCCACCTTACATGCCAGTCACAAGCCCAGGTTATCACCTGTGCTTCTGACCTACCAGCTATAGATTGGAGTTTCCCATGAACCCCTCCTAGGGTTCCACTAATTTACTAGAGTAGCTCACGGAAACTTAGTGAAACATTTTATTACTGGATCACCAGTTTATTATAAAAAGCTATAACTCAGGAACAGCCATATGAAAGAGATGCATAGGGCAAGGTATGGGGAAAGGGCACGGAACTTCCATGCCCTCCCCAAGTGCATCATTCTGCCCACATCTCCCAGTGTTCACCAACCTGGAAACTCACTGAACCCTGTCCTCTTGGGTTTTTATGGAGGCTTTATTGCTTGGGCTTAATTGATTAAATTGTTGACCAATGGTGACTGAATTCAATCTCCAACCCCTCTCCCATCTGCAGAGGTCATGGACTGAAAGTTCCAATCGTCTTAAGCTGGCTCCAATGGCAACTAGTCCCATCCTTTGATGCTTTCCAAAAGTCACCTCATTAATATAACAAAAACTTCTTTATCACTCTTAATACTTAGGAAATTCCAAGGGTTTTAGGAGCCCTGAGCCAGGAACGTGGGTGGAAACCAGATATATATGACAAATATGTTTTGGTCATCTGAATGATAAAAAAATATATTTTTATATATAACAATATTGCATATGATTTTAAGGCCAACATGAATCAAAATCTGCTACAGCCTACTGTGACTTAACAACATGTGGGCTATATCAGGATAATTGTTTTTCCCAATTTACAAAACATTAGTGCAGTAGAAAAGACAATACTAAGGAAAAGAAGAGAAAATAAGCTTAAAGACAGCAACACTGTACAATTTAAACTATAAACATTTGCTTTATAAAGATAAACTATACAACATAAGAAGCCAAACTTTTAAAAGCATGTGTGTGTGTCTACGTGTTTGTGTCTGTGTCTGTGTGTGTATGTATATATCTTATTTGCATTAAAAATTGGCAAAGTATCTCATTCACAAGTTATAGTATTTAGACAGATTTGTTGCTCTGAAGTTGGAACTTAAATATTTCCCTTGCTTGTCAAGAAATGTCACTTAGAAGATTTATTAAATGAGTACCATATGCACATCTAAATTTAGACAGTTTTATTTAAGTGACTGAACTAGAAATTCTTACAAGGGCCATTTTACCTCAATTTGAGCTGACTGCATTGTTGTTAGCTATAGCTTTCTCCACTGCAGGAGGATCATCAGGCTTCTCTGAGTATTTTGCTAATGTCTGGGAATACCTCTCCTTCCTTTGGCATATGGTGGAATAGCATGTATGTATGAGAGGACCTTAAAATTGGAAAGGATGTTAGGTGGTCGTACAGGCTCACCTATGTCTACTGCAGGACTCCTACTCTCCTCCACACTCTTTCAGTTCTTAGTGGGTGGCAACTTGGCCTCTGCTGGAAAACGACCAGGAACAGGAACTTTACCGCTTCCACACAGCTAGACTATACCATTTTGACACAACTCTAAATTATTAGAAAGCCCAGCTGACGAGTCAATTTCTTTGGTTTTGGAAAGCCTATGTTTGCTGCAGATCTGTCCTTTGTCGTAGGAAAATTCTGTTCTTGCTTCCATATGATAGTACTTCAAATATTTGGAAAGGTTTCCAGAACCATTCTACACCTCACAGATTTTCTGTTTTCTAGGAAATTCTCTAAATGATCTCTTAAATAGTTCTTCCAATAACATGGTTTCCACGTCTCTTACCATCCTTCTCATTTTCTTCTGAATACTTTCTAGTGTTTAAAAGCCCCTCTTTACTGTCTGTAACTGATAACAATATTTCATATTGATGTGGACATTGAATTTCTCTTACTTCAGCATAAGATTTAAGGATTTTTTGTTTGGTTTTGTTTTTTGGTAGTTGTTAGCAGCTCTATTACATTGGGTTTCTATGCTGTAATTAACTCACAGAAACTTTTTCACTTGAACTGCCAGCATACCAGATCTTCCCCAACTTACATTTGTGCAAAAGAATTTTAAAAGCCAATCCCCAAATGTATTACTTTGTTAAATATATTCTTATTTATTTTGGTTTATCATTATAATTTACTTTGATCATTTTGTCTCCTAACTTACTGAATATACCTCCTAGTTTTTAGAAAAAAATTAAATTAAATATATCTACCTTAAATGAGGGCAAGGAATTCTACTTGCTTATTCATTTCTCTCTTTCTAGTTCCTAGAATAGTGCTAGGCATATAATAAGTGCTCAATAAATATTTGTTGAATGAATAAATTAAAAATAAACATTTAAAAATATTTTAGAGCCTATAAATTGGGTATCATCTCCCCCACAAGAATATTTAGGAATTGATAACACTGGCCAGCCAGTAGGGAGAGAATATTAAGGGACCAGAGACATGTTTATTGAGATGAAGGATAAATATTTTTAAAGAACTAAGAAAATAAGCTTACACTTACTCAGGTAGGTGAACCAACTTCTGGATCCTGGGATTTCAGGTGGCATACAAATATAGAACAAATCATAGCTACACATGACAGGAGGAGAGACATACTTGTCAGCAGGAAGGAGAATTGAGTTTGTGAGGACCAGAGACTGTCCCAGAGAGGAGCACAGCAGGAGCCTGGAGGCCTCAACAACCCCAACCCAATGGACAAAACTCAGCTACTAGAAGGAACAGAGCAGAATAATAATTAATGGAAAACAGGATCATATAGGTTTAAAGATGAACTGCATGAGGAAGGGAGTGGGGTTAGCACTGCATTTTGAGGACAGCTACCCTGGTGCCCAAGATTTACTCCTAGTTCTTGAGATCTGGGTCTAATTGGAAGAAAACCTTGAGGGATAAGAGTGTCAGTGTTATGGACTGAATATTGTGTTCCTTCAAAATTCATATGTTGAGGGTGGACCTAGAGATTATCTTACTAAGTGAAGTAAGTCAGAAAGAGAAAGAAAAATACTGTATGATATCACTTATGTATGGAATCTAGAATACGACACAAATGAACTTATTTACAAAGCAGAAATAGAGAACAGACTTGTGGTTGCCAAGGGGGAGGGGGATGGGAGGAAGATGGATTGGGAGTTTGGGATTAAGATGCAAACTATTATATATAGAATGGATAAACAACAAGGTCTTACTGTATAGCACAGGGAACTATATTCAATATCCTGTGGTAAACCATAATGGAAAAGAATATGAAAAAGAATATCTATATCTATATCTATCTATATATCTATCTATCTGAATCACTTTGCTGTACAGCAGAAATTAACACAACATTGTAAATCAACTATACTTCAGTAAAATAAATTAAAAAAATTCATATGTTGAAATTCTAAGCCCCAATGTGGTAGTATTAGGTGGTGGAGCCTTTGGGAGGCAATTAGGTCATGAGGGTAGAGCCCTCATGAATGGTATAAGGGCCCTTATAAAGGAGACCCCAGAGAGGTCTCTTTCTGCCACGTGAGGTTACAACAAGAAGCTGGTGTATATTCTGCTGTCAAGATTGGCTTGGGAAAGGGGTCTGGTTCTGGACTGCCTATAGGGAGAATTTGGAGAGTCACTTTCTAGAAATGGGACAGATGGAGAAAGGAAAATCATGCAGGAATTGAAATGTGAGGCTGGACCCTAGATTATTCTGTCTTTATTGACATTGATGAACCATCTATTTGAGGATTGATTCTCAATAATTCTATGAATTTTTCTCCCTGTATGTATCCATCACATAGTTTTCTCTCTTGACTCTATGGTTGTGAGAGTTTTTGTTAATTGCTCAGTTGAAATAAAACTATGCTCTTTAAGGCACTCCTAATGCTTTTGTTTTGTTTTATAAAGATTGTACATTTATTTATGACTGTCCATATCTACCAAAGTGATTCTCTATGAGCCTAGTTCTCACTTTCACTTTTTCTTTTCCCCTTTATGCTCATTCTTCCTTCTGCACCCCTAATCAAAACATCAGACAGTAAAATTTCACAGAGAGTACAAGGGGAGGAAAATAGGTTTATTGAGCACATACTAGATGCTAGATACAATATCTTGGTGCATTTAATTATTTTAATGTCTAATCCTCCAACAAAACTATAAAGTGGGCATTACTATTCTTATTTCACAAATGAGGAAACCAAGGCTGACAGAGGATATAATGAAAGGGGCTTGGAAAGAAAGATAATTAACTTTCAAAGGCAAACTGGGTCTTTATGATCTAGAATTGAGTCAAGTGGTTAAGTAGAGGAAGTTTCTCTATAGTACTGCCTTCACATTTTCCTTTTGGGACCGATTCTAATGTCTATCCTCCTTGTGTCCTATCCAAGCACATAAGTAGTTCAAGCTTGGATTCAGTCCAAATTTACTTATGTCATATCCCATTCTCTAAGGTATATCATCCACTTGACAAGATCAGAATGGAATAATCCAATAAATTTCTCTCTGCATCTGCCCTCGAGGTTCAGCTGTTACCGATACGGGGTAGATCTGTATATTTTCAGGGGGACTTCTTGAGACCCCTGAAAATGACAAGTGTGCAAATTTCAGGTATCATGATAAGCTGGATTATTCTGAGATTTGAGGCAGGAGTGAAGTCATGAAGACAGCAAGATTTTCAGAGTCTTTAAAACATCCCACACCCAGTGTGTTCAGGGGATACCTTGATTCTCATGTCTTTGGCTTATATAGTGTACATTGTCATCTTTACAATGCTTACACATACTTCATCTCATCAAAGCCCCACAAGGTAAAGAAGGGCATCTATTTTTAACTACATTTTACTGTTGGGGAGACCAAGGCTTCCACTGACATGGCAACTTGCTCACATCTCCTGACTTCAGGAATAATCCCCTTCCCTAATTTCTTTAGTGAAACCAGCAGGCGCTCAACGTGAGTTGGAAAATGGATTGATTGTTTAAAAATTTTGTTGACTGGGCGCCTTCAAGATGGCGGAGGAGTAAGACGTGGAGATCACCTTCCTACACACAAATACATCAAAACTACATCTACATGTGGAACAACTCCTACAGAACACCTCTTGAATGTTGGCAGGAGACCTCAGACTTCCCAAAAGGCAAGAAACTTCCCAAGTACCTGGGTAGGGTAAAAGAAAGAAGGAAAAACAGAGACAAAAGAATATGGATGGGACCTGCACCTCTGGGAGGGAGCTGTGAAGGAGGAAGAGTTTCCACAAACTAGGAAGCCCCTTCACTGGCAGAGATGGCAGGTGGGTGGGGGTGAAGCTTCAGAGCCACGGAGGAGAGCGCAGCAACAGGGGTGCGCAGGGCAAAGGGGAGAGATTCCCTCACAGAGGATGGGTGCCAACCAGCACTCACCAGCCTGAGAGGCTTGTATGCTCATCCGCTGGTGCAGGTGGGGGCTGGGAGTTGAGGCTCCAGTTTTGGAGGTCAGGTCCCAGGGAGAGGACTGGTGTTGGCTGTGTGAGCACAGCTTGAAGGGGGCTAGTGCACCACAGCTAGCCGGGAGGGAGTTTGGGAAAAATGTCTGGAACTGCCTAAGAGGCAAGAGACCATTGTTTTGGGGTGCGTGAGGGGAGAGGATTCAGAGCACCGTCTAAACGAGCTCCAGAGATGGGCGCAAGCTGCGGCTATCAGTGCGCACCCCAGAGACTGCATGAGATGCTAAGGCTGCTGCTGCAGCCACCAAGAAGCCTGTGTGCAAGCACAGGTCACTATCCACACCTCCCCTCCCGAGAACCTGTGCAGCCTGCCACTGCCAGGGTCCCGGGATCCAGGGAAAACTTCCCTGGGAGAACACACAGCGCGCCTCAGGCTGTTGCAACGTCACGCTGGCCTCTGCTGCCGGATCGCCCCGCGTTTCATACCCCTCCCTTCCCCCAGCCTGAGTGAGCCAGAACCCCCTAATCAGCTGCTACTTTAACCCTGTCCCGTCTAAACAAAGAACAGACACCCTCAGGCGAGCTACACGCGGAGGCAGGGCCAAATCCAAAGCTGAACCCCAGGAGCTGTGCGAACAAAGAAGAGAAAGGGAAATTTCTCCCAGCAGTCTCAGGAGCAGCAGATTAAATCTCCACAATTAACTTGATGTACCCTGCATCTCTGGAATACCTGACTAGACAACAAATCATCCCAAAACTGAGGCGGCGGACTTTGGGAGCAACTGTAGAATTGGGGTTTGCTTTCTGCATCTAATTTGTTTCTGGTTTTATGTTTATCTTAGTTTAGTATTTAGAGCTTATTATCATTGGTAGATTTGTTTATTGATTTGGATGCTCTCTTCCTTTATATATATATATAAGCTCTCCCAGAGATTTCATCCCAATGCTAAGATCCAGCTACACTCAATGACCAGCAAGCTACAGTGCTGGACACCCCATGCCAAACAACTAGCAAGACAGGAATACAATCCCACCCATTAGCAGATAGGCTGCCTAAAATCATAATAATTTCACAGACACTCCAAAACACGTCATCAGACATAGTCCTGTGCACGAGAAAGACAAGATCCAGCCTCATCCACCAGAAAACAGGCACCAGTCCCCTCCACCAGGAAGCCTACACAACCCACTGAACCAACCTTACCCATAGGATCAGACACCAAAAACAACAGGAACTATGAACCTACAGCCTGTGAAAAGGAGACCCCAAACACAGTAAGTTAAGCAAAATGAGAAGACAGAGAAATATGCAGCAGATGAAGGAGCAAGGTAAAAACCCACCAGACCAAACAAATGAAGAGGAAATGGGCAGTCTACCTGGAAAAGAATTAAGAGTAATGATAGTAAAGATGATCCAAAATCTTGGATATAGAATAGAGAAAATACAAGAAACATATAACAAAGACCTAGAAGAACTAAAGAGAAAACAAACAATGATGAGCAACACAATAAATGAAATTAAAAATTCTCTAGAAGGAATCAATAGCAGAATAACAGAGACAGAAGAATGGAAAAATGACCTGGAAGATAAAATAGTGGAAATAACTACCACAGAGCAGAATAAAGAAAAGAATGAATAGAACTGAGGAGAATCTCAGAGACCTCTGGGAGAACACTAAATGCAACAACATTCGCATTATAGGGGTCCCAAAAGAAGAAGAGGAAAAAAAGCAGACTGAGAAAATATTTGAAGAGATTATAGTTGAAAACTTCCCTAATATGGGTAGGGAAATAGTCAATCAAGTCCAGGAAGCACAGAGAGTTCCATACAGCAAAATCCAAGGAGAAACATGCCAAGACACATATTAATCAAAGTATCAAAAATTAAGTACAAAGAAAAAATATTAAAAGCAGCAAGGGAAAAACAAATAACATACAAGGGAATCCCTATAAGGTTAACAGCTGATCTTTCAGCAGAAACTCTGCAAGCCAGAAGGGAGTGGCAGGACATATTTAGAGTGATGAAAGGGAAAAACCTACAACCAACATTATTCTACCCAGCAAGGATCTCCTTCAGATTCTACAGAGAAATTAAAACAGACAAGCAAAAGCTAAGAAAATTCAGCACCACCAAACCAGCTTTACAACAAATGCTAAAGAAACTTCTCTAGGCAGGAAACACAAGAGAAGGAAAAGACGTACAATAACAAACCCAAAGCAATTAAGAAAATGGTCATAGGAACATACATATCGATAATTACCTTAAATGTAAATGGATTAAATGCTCCCACCAAAAGACATAGACTGGCTGAATGGATACAAAAACAAGACCCGTATATATGCTGTCTACAAGAGACCTACTTCAGACCTAGAGACACATACAGACTGAAAGTGAGGGGATGGAAAAAGATATTCCATGCAAATGGAAATCAAAAGAAAGGTGGAGTAGCAATTCTCGTTATTATCAGAAAAAATAGACGAAAATAAAGACTATTACAAGAGACAAAGAAGGACACTACACAATGATCAAGGGATCAATCCAAGAAGAAGATATAACAATTGTAAATATTAATGCACCCAACAGAGGAGCACCTCAATACATAAGGCAAATGCTAACAGCCATAAAAGGGGAAATTGACAGTAACACAATAATAGTAGGGGACTTTAACATACCACTTTCACCAATGGAGAAATCATCCAAAATTAAAATAAAAAGGAAACACAAACTTTAAATGATACATTAAACAAGATGGACTTAATTGATATTTATAGGACATTCCATCCAAAAGCAGCAGATTACATTTTCTTCTCAAGGGCTCATGTAACATTTTCCAGGATAGATCATATTTGGGTCACAAATCAAGCCTTGGTAAATTTAAGAAAATTGAAATCATATCAAGTATCTTTTCCAAGCACAACGCTATGAGGCTAGATATCAATTACAGGAAAAAATCTATAAAAAATACAAACACATGGAGGCTAAACAGTACACTACTAAATAACCAAGAGATCACTGAAGAAATCAAAGAGGAAATCACAAAATACCTAGAAACAAATGACAATGAAAACAAGATGACCCTAAACCAATGGGATGCAGCAAAAACAGTTCTAAGAGGGAAGTTTATAGCAATACAATCCTACCTCAAGAAACAAGAAACATCTCAAATAAACAACGTAACCTTACACCTAAAGCAATTAGAGAAAGAAGAAAAAAACACCTGAGATTTAGCCGAAGGAAAGAAATCATAAAGATCAGATCAGAAATAAATGAAAAAGAAATGCAGGAAACAATAGCAAAGATCAATAAAACTAAAAGCTGGTTTTCTGAGAAGATAAACAAAATTGTGAAACTATTAGCCAGACTCATCAAGGAAAAAGGGAGAGGACTAAAATCAACAGAACTAGAAATGAAAAAGGAGAAGTAACAACAAACACTGCAGAAATAAAACGGATCATGAGAGATTACTACAAGCAATTCTATGCCAATAAAAAGGACAACCTGGAAGAAATGGACAAATTCTTAGAAAAGTACAACCTTCTGAGACTGAACCAGGAAGAAATAGAAAATATAAACAGACCAATCACAAGCACTGAAATTGAAACTGTGATTAAAAATCTTCCAAAAAACAAAAGCCTGGGACCAGATGGCTTCACAGGTGGATTCTATCAAACATTTAGAGAAGAGCTAACACCTAGCCTTCTCAAACTCTTCCAAAATATAGCAGAGGGAGGAACACTCCCAAACCCATTCTACAAGGCCACCATCACCCTGATATCAAAACCAGACAAGATGTCACAAAAAAAGAAAACTACAGGCTAATATCACTGATGAACAGAGATGCAAAAATCCTCAAAAAAGTACTAGCAAACAGAATCCAACAGCACATTAAAAGGATCACACACCATGATCAAGTGGGGTTTATCCCAGGAATGCAAGGATTCTTCAATATACACAACTCAATCAATGTGATAAACCATATTAACAATTGAAGGAGAAAAACAATATGATCATCTCAATAGATGCAGAAAAAGCTAACAACAAAATTCAACACTCATTTATGAAAAAACCCTGCAGAAAGTAGGCATAGAGGGAATTTACCTCAACATAATAAAGGCCATATATGACAAATGCACAGGCAACATCATTCTCAATGGTGAAAAACTGAAACCATTTCCACTAAGATCAGGAACAAGACAAGGTTGCCCACTCTCACCACTATTATTCAACATAGTTTGGGAAGTTTTAGCCAGAGCAATCAGAGAAGAAAAAGAAATAAAAGGAATCCAAATTGGAAAGGAAGAAGTAAAACTGTCATTGTTTGCAGATGACATGATACTATACATAGAGAATCCTAAAGATGCTACCAGAAAACTACTAGAGCTAATCAATGAATTTAATAAAGTTGCAGGATACAAAATTAATACAAAGAAATCTCTTGCATTCCTATACACTAATGATGAAAATTCTGAAAGAGAAATTAAGGAAACACTCCCATTTCCCATTGCAACAAAAAGAATAAAATACCTAGGAATAAACCTACCTAA
Source organism: Balaenoptera physalus (assembly GCF_965194825.1). NCBI lineage: Eukaryota > Metazoa > Chordata > Mammalia > Artiodactyla > Balaenopteridae > Balaenoptera > Balaenoptera physalus. Next base: position 143,377,255 of record NC_138890.1, on the reverse strand, counting down.
GGAGACAGGAGACCTGTATGCAGAAAACTATAAGACACTGATGAAAGAAATGAAAGATGATACAAACAGATGGAGAGATATACCATGTCCTTGGATTGGAAGAATCAACATTGTGAAAATGACTATACTACTCAAAGCAATCTACAGATTCAATGCAATCCTTCTCAAACTACCACTGGCATTTTTTACAGAACTAGAACAAAAAAGTTCACAATTTGTATGGAAACATAAAAGACCCCAAAAAGCCAAAGCAATCTTGAGAAAGAAAAACGGAGCTGGAGGAATCAGGTTCCTGGACTTCAGACTATACTACAAAGCTACGGTAATCAAGACAGTATGGTACTGGCACAAAAACAGAAATATAGATCAATGGAACAGGATAGAAAGCCCAGAGATAAACCCACGCATATATGGTCACCTTATTTTTGTTAAAGGAGGCAAGAATATACAATGGAGAAAAGACAGCCTCTTCAATAAGTGGTGCTGGGAAAATTGGACAGCGACATATAAAACAATGAAGTTAGAACACTCCTTCACACCATACACAAAAATAAACTCAAAATGGATTAAAGACCTAAATGTAAGACCAGACACTATAAAACTGTTAGAGGAAAACATTGGCAGAACACTCCATGACATAAATCACAGCAAAATCCTTTTTGACCCACCTCCTAGAGAAATGGAAATAAAAACACAAATAAACAAATGGGGCCTAATGAAACTTCTAAGCTTTTGCACAGCAAAGGAATCCATAAACAAGACAAAAAGACAACCATCAGAATGGGAGAAAATATTTGCAGATGAAGCAACAGACAAAGGATTAATCTCCAAAATATGCAAGCAGCTCATGCAGCTCAATATCAAAAAAACAAAAAACCTAATCAAAAAATGGGCAGAAGACCTAAATAGACATGTCTCCAAAGAAGATATACAGATTTTCAACAAACACATGAAAGGATGCTCAACATCACTAATCATTAGAGAAATGCAAATCAAAACTACAATGAGGTTTCACTTCACTCCGGTCAGAATGGCCATCATCAAAAAATCTACAAAACAATAAATGCTGGAGAGGGTGTGGAGAAAAGGGAACCCTCTTGCACTGTTGGTGGGAATGTAAATTGATACAGCCACTATGGAGAACAGTGTGGAGGTTCCTTAAAAAACTAAACGTAGAACTACCATATGACCCAGCAATCCCAGTACTGGGCATATACCCTGAGAAAACCATAATTCAAAAAGAGTCACATACCACAATATTCATTGCAACTCTATTTACAATAACCAGGACATGGAAGCAACCTAATTGTCCATCGACAGATGAATGGATAAAGAAGATGTAGCACATATATACAATGGAAGAAAGGAAGTTGAGTTCGTTTTGAGGTGGATGGACCTAAAGACTGTCATACAGAGTGAAGTAAGTCAGAAAGAGAAAAATAAATACCATATGCTAACACATATATAGGGAATCTAAAAAAAAAAAAAACAGGTTCTGAAGAACCTAGGGGCAGGACAGGAGTAAGGACGCAAACATAGAGAAAGGACTTGAGGACACGGGGATGGGGAAGTGTAAGCTGGGACGAAGTGAGAGTGACATGGACATATATACCCTGCCAAATGTAAAATAGATAGCTAGTGGGAAGCAGCTGTATAGCACAGGGAGATCAGCTCGGTGCTTTGTGACCACCTAGAGCGGTGGGATAGAGAGGGTGCGAGGGAGACGCAAGAGGGAGGAGATATGGGGATACATGTATATGTATAGCTGATTCACTTTGTTATACAGCAGAAACTAACACACTTTGTAAAGCAATTATACTCCAATAAAGATGTTAAAAAAATATAAAAGTAAAAATTTTGTTATTTTGCTGAACACTGAGGTGCAGAACAGGATGAGGGCACTTCAAGGGGCTTAAAGGCCGAGCTGAGAGTTAAGTTAATGTCCTCTTGGTAGCATCTGGGTGTCATGGAGGAGGCAGCAGTGTAGAAAGGGAGCAACTAGCCCAGGAGGCAGGGAACTGAGTGAGGTGTTGTGAGAGCAATAGCCATAAGATATTAATAATAAAATAAGAAAAAAATTAGTGTTCAGAATGGAAACCCTAAAAATAGAAGCTGTAGTTCACTAAAATATCTTGGATCATGTATAATCCAGAAGTGTTACTTTATTTTGGACCTTACTCTCCTTCAGGAGAAACCTACTCCTTTTAATTTACACCCAGCATCTTGGCACAGCAGTGGTAATTTCCCAGCATCCTCCTGTTCAATTTCTGCTGAGCACTGACTGTTGGGGTGCTCTTAATGAGGTCTATTATCATTTTGGCAGCTCAACAAGACTTCCATGAAAGAAGCAGAGAGTATGGCTTGGGACAAACACAGCCCTGAGCTATTTTCTATTCATATGGACTACACAGCTTTCTTGGTAGAGAGCTAGACTGGTGTAAAAATTAATAGCTATATTAATAGAGCATATCTAAAAGTCATAACTGTAGTGCCAGGAAGCTAATAAGCTACATTTCTGAGTGGCATATTCTTCGGAAATCCCTTCGTTTTTCCCTCAAAACAAAAGATACACAAAGAGAGCTAGGGTTGGTGCTTGAGTGTTAAAGAAGAAGCTTTTTGTGTTCTTTAAATTTATGGCCAAATGTTTTAGTGATATTTCAGGTACAATAATGTTGGGTAAAATACAACCTGGAAATCTCATGGGCATGCAACCACAAGCATCTATGTTTCCTGCTCCTGAGTCTGCATGTCAGCTGGGGTGGTTCTGCTTTATGTTGCAGGTCAGGGGTTTCTTCCATGTGTCTTTCATTTTAAGATCAGGGGCTACAGTGGCATGTTTACAGCTCTGATTAGACATGGAATACAATTGTCACTAATTGGAGCAAGTCACATAGCCAAGCCCTTCCTCAGTGGGGATAGGAATTACACTACGCCACAAGGCAGTGGGTGTGTAATTCAGAACAATAATGAAATCTCTACCACAACATTTAAAGTTAGTGATTTTCAGATAAAAGTGGACAAATTTACAGAAAAATCTGGATTCTCAAATCTTAAATTTGATAGATTTTTCTTCTGAGCCTATATTCCCCTATTGGCAAAAATTAGGTGGACCCGAGTATAGCTTCCACCCATCAGAAGAGATGTGCTCTTTCAGTTAGCCAGGAACTCCACCACCCACAATTGCCATTTGTCAACTCTCTTTACTCATCATTACCCTTCTGGTGTTTGGAGGCAATTCAGTTTATGACCTGTTGTATTGCAGATGGGTCAAAATGCACAAAAATACCTCAAAATCCAACTGGAAAGTATCAAAAAACTACTAAAAAAAGGGCAAATAAATTTCCAGAGGAGAACTCTGGGATAGAGATTATTTTTGGCTAGTTGGCAAGTCATTAGGATAGAAAGAGAGAACAATCTATGGAACTCTTTTTTTTTTTAAACATCTTTATTGGAGTATAATTGCTTTACAATGGTGTGTTAGTTTCTGCTTTATAACAAAGTGAATCAGTTATACATATACATATGTTCCCATATCTCTTCCCTCTTGCATCTCCCTCCCTCCCACCCTCCCCATCCCACCCCTCTAGGTGGTCACAAAGCACCAAGCTGATCTCCCTGTGCTATGCGGCTGCTTCCCACTAGCTATCTATTTTACATTTGGTAGTGTATATATGTCCATGACACTCTCTCACCCTGTCACATCTCCCCCCTCCCCCTCCCCATATCCTCAAGTCCATTCTATAGTAGGTCTGTGTCTTTATTCCCGTCTTGCCACTAGGTTCTTCATGGCCATTTTTTTTTTTCCCTTAGATTCCATATATATGTGTTAGCATACTATATTTGCTTTTCTCTTTCTGACTTACTTCACTCTGTATGACAGACTCTAACTCCATCCACCTCATTACAAATATCTCCATTTCATTTCATTTTATGGCTGAGTAATATTCCATTGCGTATATGTGCCACATCTTCTTTATCCATTCATCCGATGATGGACACTTAGGATGCTTCCATATCCTGGCTATTGTAAATAGAGCTGCAATGAACATTTTGGTACATGACTCTTTTTGAACTATGGTTTTCTCAGGGTATATGCCCAGTAGTGGGATTGCTGGGTCATATGGTAGTTCTATTTGTAGTTTTTTAAGGAACCTCCATACTGTTCTCCATAGTGGCTGTATCAATTTACATTCCCACCAACAGTGCAAGAGTGTTCCCTTTCCTCCACACCCTCTCCAGCATTTATTGTTGCTAGATTTTTTGATGATGGCCATTCTGACCGGTGTGAGATGATATCTCATTGTAGTTTTGATTTGCATTTCTCTAATGATTAATGATGTTGAGCATTCTTTCATTTGTCTGTTGGCAATCTGTATATCTTCTTTGGAGAAATGTCTATTTAGGTCTTCTGCCCATTTTTGGATTGGGTTGTTCGTTTATTGTTATTGAGCTGCATGAGCTGCTTGTAAATCTTGGAGATTAATCCTTTGTCAGTTGCTTCATTTGCAAATATTTTCTCCCATTCTGATGGTTGTCTTTTGGTCTTGTTTATGGTTTCCTTTGCTGTGCAAAAGCTTTTAAGTTTCATTAGGTCCCATTTGATTATTTGTGTTTTTATTTCCATTTCTCTAGGAGCTGGGTCAAAAAGGATCTTGCTGTGATTTATGTCATAGAGTGTTCTGCCTATGTTTTCCTCTAAGAGTTTTATAGTGTGTGACCTTACACTCAGGTCTTTAATCCATTTTGAGTTTATTTTTGTGCATGGTGTCAGGGAGTGTTCTAATTTCATACTTTTACATGTATCTGTCCAATTTTCCCAGCACCACTTATTGAAGAGGTTGTCTCTTCTCCACTGTATATTCTTGCCTCCTTTATCAAAGATAAGGTGACCATATGTGCGTGGGTTTATCTCTGGGCTTTCTATCCTGTTCCACTGATCTATATTTCTGTTTTTGTGCCAGTACCAAACTGTCTTGATTACCGTAGCTTTGTAATATAGTCTGAAGTCAGGGAGCCTAATTCCCCCAGCTCCATTTTTCGTTCTCAAGATTGCTTTGGCTATTCGGGGTCTTTTGTGTTTCCATACAAATTGTGAAATTTTTTGTTCTAGTTCTGTGAAAAATGCCAGTGGTAGTTTGATAGGGATTGCATTGAATCTGTAGATTGCTTTGGGTAGTAGAGTCATTTTCACAATGTTGATTCTTCCAATCCAAGGACAGGGTATATCTCTCCATCTATTTGTATCATTTTTAATTTCTTTCATCAGTGTCTTATAATTTTCTGCATACAGGTCTTTTGTCTCCTTAGGTAGGTTTATTCCTAGATATTTTATTCTTTTTGGTGCAATGGTAAATGGGAGTGTTTTCTTAATTTCACTTTCAGATTTTTCGTCATTAGTGTATAGAAATGCAAGAGATTTCTGTGCATTAATTTTGTATCCTGCTACTTTACCGAATTCATTGATTAGCTCTAGTAGTTTTCTGGTAGCATCTTTAGGATTCTCTATGTAGAGTATCATGTCATCTGCAAACAGTGACAGCTTTACTTCTTCTTTTCCGATTTGGATTCCTTTTATTTCTTTTTCTTCTCTGATTGCTGTGGCTAACACTTCCAAAACTATGTTGTATAGTAGTGGTGAGAGTGGGCAACCTTGTTTTGTTCCTGATCTTAGTGGAAATGGTTTCAGTTTTTCACCATTGAGGACAATGTTGGCTGTGGGTTTGTCATATATGGCCTTTATTATGTTGAGGAAAGTTCCCTCTAACCCTACTTTCTGCAGGGCTTTTATCATAAATGGGTGTTGAATTTTGCCGAAAGCTTTTTCTGCATCTATTGAGATGATCATATAGTTTTTCTCCTTTAATTTGTTAATATGGTGTATCATGCTGATTGATTTGTGTATATTGAAGAATCCTTGCATTCCTGGCATAAACCCCACTTGATCATGGTGTATGATCCTTTTAATGTGCTGTTGGATTCTGTTTGCTAGTATTTTGTTGAGGATTTTTGCATCTATGTTCATCAGTGATATTGGCCTGTAGTTTTCTTTCTTTGTGACATCTTTGTCTGGTTTTGGTATCAGGGTGATGGTGGCCTCGTAGAATGAGTTTGGGAGTGTTCCTCCCTCTGCAATATTTTGGAAGAGTTTGAGAAGGATAGGTGTTAGCTGTTCTCTAAATGTTTGATAGAATTCACCTGTGAAGCCATCTGGTCCTGGGCTTTTGTTTGTTGGAAGGTTTTTAATCACAGTTTCAATTTCAGTGCTTGTGATTGGTCTGTTCATATTTTCTATTTCTTCCTGGTTCAGTCTCGGCAGGTTGTGCATTTCTAAGAATCTGTCCATTTCTTCCAGGTTGTCCATTTTATTGGCATAGAGTTGCTTGTAGTAATCTCTCATGATCTTTTGTATTTCTGCAGTGTCAGTGGTTACTTCTCCTTTTTCATTTCTAATTCTATTGATTTGAGTCTTCTCCCTTTTTCTCTTGATGAGTCTGGCTAATGGTTTATCAATTTTGTTTATCTTCTCAAAGAACCAGCTTTTAGTTTCATTGATTTTTGCTATTGTTTCCTTCATTTCTTTTTCATTTATTTCTGACCTGATCTTTATGATTTCTTTCCTTCTGCTAGCTTTGGGGTTTTTTTGTTCTTCTTTCTCTAATTGTTTCAGGTGCAAGGTTAGGTTGTTTATTCGAGATGTTTCCTGTTTCTTGAGGTAGGCTTGTATTGCTATAAACTTCCCTCTTAGCACTGCTTTTGCTGAGTCCCATAGGTTTTGGGTCGTCATGTCTCCATTGTCATTTGTTTCTAGGTATTTTTTGATTTCCCCTTTGATTTCTTCAGTGATCACTTCGTTATTAAGTAGTGTATTGTGTAGCCTCCATGTGTTTGTATTTTTTACAGATCTTTTCCTGTAATTGATATCTAGTCTCATAGCGTTGTGGTCGGAAAAGTTACTTGATACGATTTCAATTTTCTTAAATTTACCAAGGCTTGATTTGTGACCCAAGATATGATCTATCCTGGAGAATGTTCCATGAGCACTTGAGAAAAATGTGTATTCTGTTGTTTTTGGGTGGAATGTCCTATAAATATCAATTAAGTCCATCTTGTTTAATGCATCATTTAAAGCTTGTGTTTCCTTATTTATTTTCATTTTGGATGATCTGTCCATTGGTGAAAGTGGGGTGTTAAAGTCCCCTACTATGATTGTGTTGCTGTCGATTTCCCCTTTTATGGCTGTTAGTATTTGCCTTATGTATTGAGGTGCTCCTATGTTGGGTGCATAAATATTTACAATTTTTATACCTTCTTCTTGGATCGATCCCTTGATCGTTATATAGTGTCCTTCTTTGTCTCTTGTAATAGTCTTTATTTTAAAGTCTATTTTGTCTGATATGAGAATTGCTACTCCAGCTTTCTTTTGATTTCCATTTGCATGGAATATCTTTTTCCATCCCCTCACTTTCAGTCTGTATGTGTCTCTAGGTCTGAAGTGGGTCTCTTGTAGACAGCATATATATGGGTCTTGTTTTTGTATCCATTCAGCCAGTCTGTGTCTTTTGGTGGGAGCATTTAATCCATTTACATTTAAGGTAATTATCGATATGTATGTTCCTATTCCCATTTTCTTAAATGTTTTGGGTTTGTGTTTGGACGTCTTTTCCTTCTCTTGTGTTTCTTGCCTAGAGAAGTTCCTTTAGCATTTGTTGTAAAGCTGGTTTGGTGGTGCTGAACTCTCTCAGCTTTTGCTTGTCTGTAAAGGTTTTAATTTCTCCATCAAATCTGAATGAGATCTTAGCTGGGTAAATTAATCTTGGTTGTAGGTTTTTCTCCTTCATCACTTTAAGTATATCCTGCCACTCCCTTCTGGCTTGCAGAGTTTCTGCTGAAAGATCAGCTGTTAACTTTATGGGGATTCCCTTATGTGTTATTTGTTGTTTTTCCCTTGCAGCTTTTAATATGTTTTCTTTATATTTAATTTTTGACAGTTTGATTAATATGTGTCTTGGCATGTTTCTCCTTGGATTTATCCTGTATGTGACTCTCTGTGCTTCCAGGACTTGATTAACTATTTCCTTTCCCATATTAGGGAAGTTTTCAAGTATAATCTCTTCAAATATTTTCTCAGTCCCTTTCTTTTTCTCTTCTTCTTCTGGGACCCCTATAATTCGAATGTTGGTGCGTTTAATGTTGTCCCAGAGGTCTCTGAGACTGTCCTCAGTTCTTTTCATTCTTTTTTCTTTATCCTGCTCTGCAGTAGTTATTTCCACCATTTTACCTTCCAGGTCACTTATCCGTTCTTCTGCCTCAGTTATTCTGCTATTGATCCCATCTAGAGTATTTTTAATTTCATTTATTGTGTTTTTCATCATTGCTTGGTTCCTCTTCAGTTCTTCTACATCCTTGTTAAATGTTTCTTGCATTTTGTCTATTCTATTTCCAAGATTTTGGATCATCCTTACTATCATTATTCTGAATTCTTTTTCAGGTAGACTACCTATTTCCTCTTCATTTGTTAGGTCTGGTGTGTTTTGACCCTGCTCCTTCATCTGCTGTGTGTTTTTCTGTCGTCTCATTTTGCTTATCTTACTGTGTTTGGGGTCTTCTTTTCACAGGCTGCAGGTTTGTAGTTCCCGTTGTTTTTGGTATCTGTCCCCAGTGGCTAAGGTTGGTTCAGTGGGTTGTGTAGGCTTCCTGGTGGAGGGAACTAGTGCCTGTGTTCTGGTGGATGAGGCTGGATCTTGTCTTTCTGGTGGGCACGTCCACGTCTGGTGGTGTATTTTGGGGTGTTGGTGGCCTTATTATGATTTTAGGCAGCCTCTCTGCTAATGGATGGGGCTGTGTTCCTGTCTTGCTAGTTGTTTGGCATAGGGTGTCCAGCACTGTAGCTTGCTGGTCATTGAGTGAAGCTGGGTCTTGATGTTGAGATGGAGATCTCTGAGAGATTTTCGCCGTTTGGTATTATGTGGAGCTGGGAGGTCTCTTGTGGACCAGTGTCCTGAAGTTGGCTCTCCCACCTCAGAGGCACAGCCCTGATGCCTGGCTGGAGCACCTAGAGCCTTTCATCCCCACAGTTCAGAGTAAAAGGGAGAAAAAATAGAAAGAAAGAGGATATAATATAGTGAAGTAAAATAAAGCTATTATAAAGCAAAGCTATACAGACAAAATCTCACCCAGAAGCCTATACATATACACTCACAAAAAAAGGAAAAGGGGAAAAATTAATATATCCTGCTCCCAAAGTCCACCTCCTGAATTTGGGATGATTCGTTGTCTATTCAGGTATTCAACAGATGCAGGCACATCAAGTTGTTTGTGGAGTTTTAATCCGCTGCTTCTGAGGCTGCTGGGAGAGATTTCCCTTTCTCTTCTTTGTTCACACAGCTCCTGGGGTTCAGCTTCGGATTTGGACCCGCCTCTGCGTGTAGGTCGCCTGAGGGCATCTGTTCCCCGCCCAGACAGAACGGGGTTAAAGGAGGAGCTGCTTTGGGGGCTCTGGCTCACTCAGGCTGGGGGGAGGGAGGGGTTCGGAGGGGCGGGGCGAGCCTGCGGCAGCAGAGGCTGGCGTGATGTTGCACCAGCGTGAGGCGCGCCGTGCGGTCTCCCGGGGAAGTTGTCCCCGGATCACGGGACCCTGGCAGTGGCGGGCTGCACCGGCTCCCGGGAGGGGCGGTGTGGAGATTGACCTGTGCTCGCACACAGGCTTTTTGGTGGTGGCAGCAGCAGCCTTAGCATCTCACGCCCGTCTCTGGGGTCCGCGCTGATTGCCGCGGCTCGCGCCCATCTCTGGAGTTCGTTTAGGCGGCGCTCTGAATCCCCTCTCCTTGCGCACCAGGAAACAAAGAGGCAAGAAAAAGTCTCTTGCCTCTTCGGCAGCTGCAGACTTTTTCCCGGTCTCCCTCCCAGCCAGCTGTGGTGCGTTAACCCCTTCAGGCTGTGTTCACGCCGCCAACCCCAGTCCTCTCCCTGCGATCCGACTGAAGCTGAGCCTCAGCTCCCAGCCCCCGCCCGCCCCGGCGGGTGAGCAGACAAGCCTCTCGGGCTGCTGAGTGCTGCTCGGCATCGAGCCTCTGTGTGGGAATCTCTCTGCTTTTCCCTCTGCGCCCCTGTTGCTGTGGGATCCGCGCTGTTAGCCGCGGCTCGCGCCCGTTTCTGGAGCTCGTTTAGGCAGCGCTCTGAATCCCCTCTCCTCGCGCACCAGGAAACAAAGAGGTAAGAAATAGTCTCTTGCCTGTTCGGCAGCTCCAGACCTTTTCCCAGACTCCCTTCCGGCTAGCCGTGGCGCACTAGCCCCTTCAGGCTGTGTTCACGCCTCCAACCCCAGTCCTCTCCCTGCGATCTGACCGAAGCCCGAGCCTCAGCTCCCAGCCCCGCCCGCCCCGGCGGGGGAGCAGACAAGCCTCTCGGGCTGCTGAGTGCTGCTCGGCGCCGAGCCTCTGTGCGGGAGTCTCTCCGCTTTGCCCTCCGCACCCCTGTGGCTGCGCTCTCCTCCGTGGCTCCGAAGCTTCTCCCCTCCGCCACCCGCAGTCTCTGCCCGCGAAGGGGCTCCTAGTGTGTGGAAACCTTTCCTCCTGCACGGCTCCCTCCCACGGGTGCAGGTCCCGTCCCTATTCTTTTGTCTCTGTTATTTCTTTTTTCTTTTGCCCTACCCAAGTACGTGGGGAGTTTCTTGCCTTTTGGGAGGTCTGACGTTTTCTGCCAGCGTTCAGTGGGTGTTCTGTAGGAGCAGTTCCACGTGCAGATGTATTTCTAATGTATCTGTGGGAAGGAAGGTGATCTCCGCGTCTTACTCTTCCGCCATCTTCTCTCTTCCCGGAACTCTTTATTAAAGAGCAAAAATCGGAGTTGAGTCTCAAATCATGGGTAAAAAGTCTTATCCTAATAAGTGGCCTTCAGACACTAAAGAATATGCAAAATAAAAGCATGCCCTGGGTGTTAGTATAAGCGGCAATAATAAGCAAAAAGAGAAAATATAACTAATCTGTTTATCTTCACATAGTCATTTTTCTCTTACATAAAGGAGAATTAAGTAAGTTCTTTGTAGGAAGAGAGACTCTATGAAACTGTAGGAATAAAAGATAAAAACTAGTTAAACTTTCCATACAGTTGTTGTATTTAAAGTGTGATTTTCATAGGTTGAAATTTTTACATACCCCCTGCTTTCAGAGTCATAGCTGGCCAGGGTCTCTTAGAAACACATCACCCTTATCCCTGGAATGTTGATTACATTCTGTGAAGTCAAACGACTGCTGATCTTGATACTTATTATTTCATAGTTGCTTAACTGTGTAGTGTGGCTAACATTTTAATATTTTAAGAACTCTTAGGGAATATTTCTAGGAATAATTGTTTGAAGGATTTTCCTTCATTGTGCATAGATGCAACATTCACTCTTTTGTAGGTTTTGTAACCTGCAGGATTAAAAAGAAAAATACAAGCCAATTCCTGTGCCATGTTGGGACAGGTTTTGGGGGTAGATTAGTCAGCTATTGCCACAAAACTGCTGTGTAACAAATCACCCCAAAGCTCAGTGGTTTAAAACAATGGGATTTATTTTCACAGGTCTATAGGTTGGCTGAGTGTGGCTGAGTTAGGCAGAGTATGACTGGATGGTTCTGCTTGTCTTGGCTACATTTACTCATGTGTCTGCAGTTTGCTGGGTTCACCTGATCCAGGCTGGGTGGATTTGTTTCATGTTTTTCTCATCCTCCTTCTGGACCAGTGAGTCTTTCTCATGGTTCTAGCAGAGGTACAAGAAGGCAAACCCAATCTTGCAAATGCTTTAAAGCGCCTGCTTGCATTATGTCTAGTAATATCCCATGGGCCAAAGCAAGTCACATGGCTGAGACCAGACTTGAGATGTGGAGTTTACTCTCCATCTATAGTGAGAGGGCCTTATAAAGTTACCTGGCAGAGGGTGTATATGCAGGAAGTAGTAAAAAACTGGGAGCTACATGGCAAAAGGTGGTTGTACAGGAAGTGGTGAAAATTTGGGAGCATTAAGGCAATCTATCACTAAGAGATAGATCACACTCTCATTCAACAGGTGCACTATAGTACTCAAGGCTGAAAAAATAAATGGTTTTGGAATTTAAACAGACTTGGATTCACACCTTGGCTCTGCCCTTTATATGCTCAGTTTTGTTAACTTTAAAATGGGGATGTAACAATATCTACTTATGCTGCAGAAAGTGCTTGGAACCTGGTAGGCACTTAATAAGTGCCAGTTCCTCCCTCTTCAAACATGCTTTCTTTCAAATATCTCTTCATCTTGCTTTATGGACTGTGGTTTATTTATCAGAGTCATTTTATAATCTCTATCTTTAATGAAACCCTCACCTGATATTGTTTGGTGGCATGAATTAACTACCTAGAAGGACTCTTTTAATCTTACAAGAGGGATGCAGATGAACATATTCTACCATCATCATATCTCCCCAGGAATAATTCCTTCAATTATTTTTCAAAGCCTGCTCACTGAAAACTCTCCTGACACGAACATTTTTTTGTCAGAACTCAAGTCTCAACTGGATTAAGATAGATTTGTGATTTCTAATGAAAGCCATATAACTCTAAAAATAAACATGAATTACAGACACACCACAGTGTTCTCTGATCCTGCAGCAGACTGAAATAACAGAGAGATGCTGCATGCTGGGAGTGCATGAGGTGGTATGCTTGCAACCAAACTGACATTACAGAACTGGATGGAATCAAATTTGTTGTCATGGCAGAATTGTCACGGGCCATATCAAATTCCCATCAAAGAAACAAACAAACAAAAAAATATATTAGTTTCCAGAAGGAATATTTTCAGTGCTAGGAAAATGGGCTTTGGCTATGAAAGGATGCCAGTTTGTAGAGTTGACGCAGAATGGAAGGATGAGCCCAAATGAAAGTTCTGCTCAAAGTGAAAAAATAACTCTGGGGACATACATCCTCTCTACTAGAATCATTAGATCTGTTATCATATTTTCCTTTCCTGGAGCACTGCAATTTTTATTCCAGTGCTGAGTAGGAGTAATACAATCACTTTTATTATATTAGAGGTGAAAATTATCCATGACATTTTGTCTAAACTCATCAGCACTTGGAAATTATTTATGTGTATGGAAGAAAAGTCATCTGACTTTAAGGCTGGTAAGGCCATTATCTGGTTAAAGTCAGAACTTGTTTTTAGTGGCTTTTTTTTGGTAATATCAAACTTAAGCACAAGTATGAGAGTAAAACTTTGGCAACATTCATTTAAAAAGGGTTAGTATTGATCCACATATATATATACAATATTATATCAAGTTGAAAGCTGTGGAATAAGGAGAGTGCACACGCATTCACAAGGCCTTTTTTAATCTCAGCTATATAGATTATTAACTGATAGGTTTGGAACATGTTACCAATGGTAATATCTTCTACAGAATTGTTTTGAGTATGAAATGAAACAATATATAATGAGAAAGTTCTTTTTAAAAGTTAAAGTGCTGTATCTATGTCATGAAAACCCTCATTCGGGAATCTCACATTTTCAGGATCTTTTAGCCTTTGAGGTTCCTTTGTTATATAGGTTTCTTTTCAAGTCAACCCAGTGCCATATTTAAATAACATCACCAAGGTTAGAAAGCATATACCAAGGGCTTCAGCATTGTTCATCCTTGTGTGACCTAGTCACAATCTCCCAAAGAAGCAATGAAACAAGATGCTTATCGCGGTAATATATACAAAATAAAAATATTAAAAAATTGTTAAAAAATAAGGGAAAAATTGAATAAATTATGGCATGACCACAGCATGGACATTATAAAAATTTTTTAAATTTAAAAATTCTACATGGCATGGTAGAAGCATAGTATGGCACAAATGCTACTGGTATGGCACAAGTACTAATGTATTTGTGCTGCAGTAGAGTTCTGGAACACTCTGGCAGTGTCAGACACATTCCTCTAGTTTCTGAAATGTGAGGGAGTCTGAGTAGGTTCTGGGGTGGAGCCACACCAAATTCAAGAGGGGCATATGGAAGCCTCGGGGTAGCAACTATTTCCAACCACTATGGAAATATTTCAATATTTTAGTAACTGAAATGGTTGTACTCTGCGTTCCAGCTTAATATCAACTCATATGTCAACTCAAAAGGACAGGACGTAAAACTATGTGTAGTATTATCCCATTAAATTGTATTTATACATAGGAAAAATACTGAAGACAATGTAATTATGTTTTTTCTTTATTTTTGCCCATATTTTCTAAATTTTTTACAATGAGTTTTTTTTTTTTTAGCACTCTGGCTATTTCCAGTTTTTTTTTTTTAATTATAACCTAGAAATGATATGAACTTTTTCCATGTCTTTAGGTAAAATGTGCAGGAATTTCTCCTGGTTACAACCCTAGGAGTGGAATTGCCAGATAGTAAGGTATATGGCTGCTCAGCTATCCAATATAATACCAATGTACTTTCCCAAGTGTCACAATTATACCCCATCAGCAGTAGATAATCAGTCCCAATGATATAGCTATTCTCTCACATTCAGTATTGTCAGATTAATTTTTCCTAACAATATGAGGTACATTTGTTTTTCATTGTGCTCTCGATTTGCATTTTCTCATACTTTTTTAAAAAAAAATTATTTATTTTTGGCTGTGTTGGGTCTTCGTTGCTGCATGCAGGCTTTCTCTAGTTGTGGCAAGCGGGGGCTACTCTTCGTTGTGGTGCGTGGGCTTCTCATTATGGTGGCTTCTCTTGTTGTGGAGCACGGGCTCTAGGCGCACAGGCTTCAGTAGTTGTGGCACACGGGCTCAGTAGTTGTGGCTCGCAGGCTCTAGAGAGCAGGCTCAGTAGTTGTGGCACACGGGCTTAGCTGCCCCACGGCATGTGGGATCTTCCCGGACCAGGGCTCGAACCCGTGTCCCCTGCATTGGCAGGCGGATTCTTAACCATTGCACCACCAGGGAAGTCCCTCTCATACATTTTTGAAATGCCCCTTTCTGTAACCTTATATAGGCAGGTGTGGATAGAGGAGGATGTCAGACTTAGAACCATGGGGATTAATGCCGCCTCCTGTGTAATTTGAGGGTTCCTATGAAAACCCCCCAAAGGACTTCCCTGCTGGCGCAGTGGTTAAGAATCCGCCTGCCAATGCAGGGGACATGGATTCAAGCCTTGGTCTGGGAAGATACCAGATGCTGCGGAGCAACTAAGCCCGTGCACCACAGCTACTGAGCCTGTGCTCTAGAGCCTGTGAGCCACAAACACTGAAGCCCACGCACCTAGAGCCCATTCTCCGCAGCAAGAGAAGCCACCGCAAAGAGAAGCCCTCGCACAGCAACGAGGAGTAGCCCCCGCTCGCCACAACTAAAGAAAGCCCGCGTGCAGCAATGAAGACCCAACTCAGTTAAAAATAAATAAATAAATAGATTTATTTAAAAAAAAAAAACAACCTAAAATCTCCCCTACTCATCTGTAATGCTATTTCATAGTTAGAGACTTTTTCCTCTGGAAATTTGAAGGCTTTTCTGGCTTCACGAACCTTTTGTAAAGTAACAATGCTACCCTTCATTGAACACTTATCTAGGAAGTAGAGAGTTAGATGTTTTTGAAACAATAGCACATCGTATTATATTCACTGCTCACCACTTTATGAAGTAGGTATCGCTATTTATACCTGACAACCAAGAAAGGTGAGGCCCAGAGAAGTTACATGCCTAAGAACAGCAGGATTACATCCAAACACAAGCCTGTCTGACTCCAAAATAATGCTCCTAATCATTATTCAACATAGCCTCCCTGTGAAGGGCAGTGCCTACACCTTTATCCCTTAATCCAGTGGTTCTCAACCCTGACTCCATATTAGAATCCCTTATGCAAAGCAAGCTATTTCACACATTAAACACAGGCATAGTACCTCAAGGTAGCATGCCTGAGGCTCTTGGAGATTTCAGAACACCGGTCTCTCATCTTCCAAAGGCCATGTGGTCACCTAAGAGATTGAGAAGAGCCCTCACACACCAGCATCTTCTCAAGGCATATAATTCCCAGAGGCTGCAGCTTTGTGGAAAAGGAATGTCCAATGGGCAGTGTTTAAGTTACATTTAAGTTTTGGATCTCCATCCCCTATTATATGTCAGGTTTCCCTTCCTCCCTCTCTCCTCCCTCTCTGTCTCTTCCTTCTCCTCTTCTCTTCCTTGGCTTTCTCCTTCTCTCTCATGTTGCGCACTTCCATTATATTTAAGCCTTTCTTCCTGCCTTCTATAAAAAAATCCAAAAATGTTTTCACCTTGAAACTCCATAGGAAAATAAAAAATCTGAAGCTCTCAAATCCCTTTTTGCTGTTTATCTTCTTATGATTGAAAATTTCAAACATACTCACAAAAAAAGAAAACATGTAATAAGGACCACACATAAGCCTTCATAAGTCTATCAACCAGCTTCAGTACTTATCAACATTTCAGTATTCTAATTTCATCTATCACTTTCCACACACGCATTTTATTTCATTTACTTTTCTATTGAGTGTTTTAAAAAAATTCACAGGTGTCAAACCATTTCAGTTGTAAGTACTTTATTTTGTATCTGATATCTTTTTAAAGGTTTTAAAGTGTTATCCCTTAGGGTTTTTGATCTAGTTGTTGGAATGTAAGACAACACAAGCAAGAATTCAATGTTTTAGGAGCACTTTCTCAAACATGGGATTTAACACCCTGCTAAGGACCCCAGAAAATGGGGCAAGTTAATTGCTGGATTGGTTATTAGAAGCCTGGAGAAAGTAGTAGCTCACGCTGAGTGAAACTGAAATGCTTGAGTTGCTGAGGCAGATTATAGAGGAAGCAAAAAGGCTGAGGGAGTTATGCATGCTGGAGGAGATGTATTATGTGAGGTCAGGAGATCCACCAGAAGATTGCATTGCATAGGTGGACCCAGAGGACACTCCATTCATTAAGACCATCTGCCCAAGAGGGGCAGCCAGTGAGGGTGCTGCTTCATTCTACTATCAGAAGAAGGCAAGAACAGAGGAGTACTTCTAGCAAAGGAGGGGAAACTTGATCCATGTGGAATATGCTCACGTGATGAATGTGGCCACATGACCATAAAATAATAAATGTATGTTATTTTAAGCCACCAAGTTTATGCTAATTTGTTATAGAGGCAGCACCCAGTGAAAACAAAGGCACAGTTGAGACTTTCTTAGTGTTATTGGCCAATCCTGTGGTGCTAAGGGGATAGTTTCCAGTGACTGAGGACCCAGAAGCCACACTCCTGAGTTACTCTCAGTTCAGTTGCCCATAGCTCCACGAAAACATGTCTTATGGTCATTGATTCTGGTGCCCTTGCATTAACAGACAGAAGATACTGGGCTTGGACCCGGTCCTCCTTCTTTGTTCCTGCCCAGCCACTCTCTTTGGGAAGGGAGGCAAGCAGTAAAGTCCTCCAAAGACTAAAGCCATCGTTTCGATGGAAGAGCAGAAAGTCACAACAATCTGAAAAATGAGATCTCTGGTCTTGAGTAAAATGGGCATATTGATCGGGTGAAGGAGACAGCCTCCCACAAAGAGAAATTCAACCCCAGAGCTCTGCTGTTTCCCTCTGTCTACTCAGGCCCCATAATGAGAGTCTTGTGAGCAATCAGGGCTGTGATCGCTACTGCTCAGTGTGGAATGATCAGCTGCCATCAGCCCTTAAGTGCAGCCAGGCAAAGAGTACTAACTGATTCTTGTTTATAGTTAAATAGAATCCAGCTTTTTTTGTTGTTTGTTTTTTAAATCTGCTCTCACCTAGGTTTTTGGCTTTATAAGAGCATCCAACTCTCCTTCGGAGAGTGGGAGACCCTACTCAGTTTCTTAGGTGCCTATCATCTTTTAAACACTTATTCAAACAAACATTTTGGAGAGCACACCATAATTGCATGTTGCAGTTTTACAAAGCCATATTTTGGATAGAAAATGGGTACATGTTAAAATATGTCCTATGTTCCAGATCAGACCACAATGCTGTGTTCTGCTTACGTGGTTGTCTCTTACTCTGAGGTGAAAAAGAAGCTCTGTTTTACTTCTGAATATCTCCCTTCCAGACTGAGATTGATGTGCAGAAATGGAATGAAGTGGTGTGTATCATGTGACAACAAAAAATTAGATATTGCTTTGGGTTTTTACTATGATTTTATAAGGTATGATGTCTCATACATGGCTTCTCTCTTTTTAAATTTATTTTTAAACAGTTTCAAACTTACAAAAAATCTCAGGAATAACACTAAGAACTCGATACACATTTCACCAACCAGATTCACCAATTGTTAACATTTTGCCATTTTTATAATTCTTTAATATATATATGAGAGAATATATATATTCTATATTCATTTATATATTTCGCACCCCCGAACCATTTGAAAGTAAGATGTGGACATAATATCCTTTATTCTTATGTACTTCAATGTATATTTCCTGAGACAGAGACATTCTCTTACATAATTATTCTGGTTATCTACTGCTATATAACAAACCAGTTCCAACTTCATGGTGTAAAACAACAGCTATTTTGTATTGCTTATGGATTCTGTGGGTCAGGAATTTGGAGTGAGAACAGTGGAGATGGCTTGCCTCTGCTTTATGCTGTCTGGAGCCTCAAGTGGGAAGACTCAAACCTCTGGAGATGTCTTAAACACTGGAATCTGGAACTACCCAGAACTTTCTTCATTCACATGTCTGGTGTCTGGACTGGTTATCTCAACATCTGGGTTAAGTTGTGACTGCTGACCAGGACCCCTACATGTGGCCTCTTTGTGTCTTGGTTTCCTCACTGGGTTTCCTTACTTGGGTTGCCTCAATGCTGTTGGGCATCTGCTATGGCAGGTCAGGGCACTAAGAATGAGTGTTTCTGTGAACAATGTGAAAGCCTCAAGGCCTTTTTTGGACAGCCTCAGAGTCACATAACGTCATTTTTGCTCTACTTCCTTAATGAAAGTAGTCAGAAGTCTGCCAAAATTCAAGGGTAGGGAGATTAGAACCCACATCTTCTTTATTTATGTTTATTTATTAATTTTTTGGGTAAGATATGCAAAACATACAATTTACCATTTTAACTATTTTTAAGTATATGGTTTAGTGGCATTAAATACATTCACATTTTTGTGCAACCGTCACCACCATCCATCTCCAGAAATTTTCCATCTTCCCAACTCAAACTATGAACCTGTAAAACAAATAACTCCTTATTCCTTCCTCTTCCCAGCCCTTGGCAACCACTATTTTACTTTCTGTCTCAATGAATTTGACTATTTGAAGAAACTCATATAAGCAGAATCATACAATGTTTTTTTTATTTCACTTAGCATAATGTCTTCAAGGTTAATCCATGTTGTAGCATAGAATCAGAATTTCTTTCCTTTTAAAAGCTGAATAATATTCCATTGTATGTAGTATATACTATAGTTTGTTCATCCACTCATCTGCTGATGGACAATTGTAGAATCCATATCTTATTGGAAGAGTGACAAAGATTTGCAGCAATCTCTATAACCACTACAATAACCACAGTATAATTATAAAATCAATACATTTAGCACTGATACAGTACCATTGGCCCCTGAGTTCTTGAGTTAGACTGGCCAGGTTTGGAGTCTGTCTCTGCTTTTTATGAGGTATAGACTTTTGGCAAGTAGCTCTGGCCTCTGATCTTTAGTCTCCTCATCTCTAAATGAGGCCAATAATACCTATGTCTTAGGGTGGCTGTGAGGCCTAATAAAATACTTACGTGATGGTTCTGGCACCCAGTAGTGGCTTAGTAAGCTTTAGGTCTCCCTTTCACCTCAGAGAATTAAACATGTCACTGAGTGCTCAATAGGCCTACAATTAATTACTGGTTGGTTGGGAAGCTTTAGAGGCGACTTTGGTTTTCTAAGAAATAATGAAGAAATTTATTATACACTTAAATTGTTGCCTTATGAGTTCCCATTTCTGAAGGTTCATCTTCTTTTTGTTAGATGCAGGTTAAGTGTCATCAACTGAGAGAGAGCATTCTCCATTTTTTAAAAACAAGTTATAGTCATTTAAAAGAAAAACGTATTATCAATCTACCAACATCATGAAGGTACAAACCTAATTTCTGAATCAGGATACCTTTGGCTACAAGTAGCAGAACACCCAACTCAAAAATAGCTTAAGCTATAAGGAAATTGTATTATTTTATAACAGGAAGACCAGAAGCATGGATGCTCCGGAGTTGGGTAATTCAGTGGCTCAGTGATCTCACAAGGGGCCACAAAGGTTTCGGTCTAAGAGACCACAAAGGTCTCTATTGGAGCCTCTTCCATATGTTGGCCTAGACCACAGATGGAAACCTCCTCATGGTGGCAAGATGGCTGCAGTAGTTTCAAGCATCACATTCAGACATGGCAACATTCAGAAGAGACCATCTCTTCCTGTGAACTCTTGGAGAGTGAGAAACTCCTTCTAAGAAGCCCTCCAGAAGATGCTCCTCACCTCTCATTCGTCAGATTTGCATTACTTGCCCGTGTCCAAACCACCTATGGAAGGGAAATGGAACCCCATTAACTGACTTAAACCAATTGTGGTTAACTTCTTGGGTCTGGTGTTGGGACTGGTACCAGCCTCTCCTGAAATACTGGCCATTGGCCAGGAGCTGAAAAAATGTGGGAGGAGGGGCAATAAATACTACCTGCTACAGCAGCGGTCCCCAACCTTTTTGACACCAGGGACTGGTTTCATGGAAGACATTTTTTCCACGGGGTTGGGGGGCGGGGAATGGTTCAGGTGGTAACGTGAGTGATGGTTCAGGCAGTAATGCGAGCACTGGGGAGCCATGGGAAGTGGCAGATGAAGCTTCGCTCCGTTGCCCATTGCTCACCTCCTGCTGTGCGGCCCGGTTCCTAGCAGGCTGCGGACCGGTTGGGGACCCCTGTGCTACAGTATACTAGTTAGATTTTGTTATATCCAAGCATTAGAAATTAGAATGAAAAATCCATTTTTGTATATCTGCATCATTAGCAAATGCCTGAAGTTCTTTAGAATGTAGTTTTGATAAGCAATTGGCATGATACATAATAGTAATGATTTGGTAATCAAGAAATATGAAGTAGATTTAATTAACTTTGAAATGCTTTTTAAAATAATAAGTGTTTCTAAGAGTCTAAAAAATCTCTCAAGTATAATAAGGAGTTTGTTGAAAGTGTGTTCACCATTTTTTGCATTTATGTTTCTTTATAGTCCTAGCAGGTAAACTCTCTATGTAAGGATTTATTTTCTTTTAACTTAAATTTTCCACGAATCAATTTCTCTATAAAATGATGGATGCAATTAAGAATGTATTTAAGAACTAAGTATAATCACTCCCTTTTCCTAATTTTAATTTGTTCTCTATTTTTGTCCCAAGCATACTAGTGATTATAGGTCATGTTCACAGCAGTACAATTCCTATTTACTCAGTAGTGCCCATAGGAAACCGAGTGTCCTGGGATACAATTTGTGCAAGTGAAAGAGATCAGCTTCCAAGGTCATCATGTCATCTGTTACAGTTAATATCAGACAAATAGGCTAGGTAACAATGTAACAAATATACACCCCCCCCAATATCAGAAACGTTTATATTTTGCTCATGCCGTATACCCATAGAAGTTCAATGGAGTATAGAGAACTCTGCTCATGTTACTGACTCAGGGACTCAGGTTGATGGGGGAGCCAGCATTTCAAATGTGCCACAGGGAAAAGGGGGCTTGGGGGAACCTTCACGCCAGCAATGACACGTTTTGTCCAGAAGCTACACATGTACTTCTAGTCATTTTATTGGTCAGAACCAATTACATGACACCCTAACCCATGGGGGCCAAGAAGTATGTTCCTGCCAAGTCCCTGGGAGACGGAGAGCCAGCAACACGGGTGGGCAGTATTTTTGACAACTGCAACAATGTACCAGTGAGTATCACTGTCTTTCAAGGGAAGGGGAGACATGCCCTAAGGAGCAATTAGTCCTCAGTGGTTATAACCAAAATGGAAATGCTTCAGTTAGGGTGGTGCTCTATACCCTGGTGTGACTACAAACACAGCTTCAGCAAGGACAAAAAAATCTCATCTCCTGACTTGAACTGTGGTATGGCTTTTCCCTCATGTTAAGGGTCATATTTTAGGTAAAAATGTAGCCTTTTTCAAATCTATTGTGTCACTGCATACTGGCAGGGTGGTATCAAGCAAGTAATCCTTGGAGTGTATTTCCAGCTGCCCAGTCTAATTTCCTCTTCACTTTCTAATCATGGGTCTTCTGTCCACATTGCTTGATATCATAGATTGTTAGGTTTTTGATTGTAAATGTTGGGCCATCTCCATTTATTTGGTGTAAAGGGTGATTCATTCTAAAGAGAACTTAAAACCTTTATTGCTGGTTTTGATCATTGTGGTCATGCCTGTGCAAGCACAATGAACAAGTCCATTTAATCAACTTAGTCTGAAAACTTTGTCTGAATATTTAGTCTGACTACTCCAGCCATTTCTCGCCCCTGAACAATCTAAGTCAGTCCATGGACTCTTTAATAAATCATGCTTCAATGGCAAGAATGGCAATAGAGGAAGTGTCTCATGTGACAGGAAATAAAGGGAGAAGTCCAGCCACTCTTCTCCATTGGTGTTAAATAATAATAGTAATAATTATAATAGTACTTGAATAGTTGAATGCACATTTCATTCTAGGCTCTTTAGTAGCTGCTGTGTGTATGTATGTGTGTGTGTATATATATATATATACAAATATATAGTACACTCTAGCCAATCATCAGCACAAATAGAGTGAGTTGGCTGGTATCGTCCGGTTTTCATATGAGGAAACAGTCTCAGATGTTTGTCCAAGTTCAAACAGCTACTCAGTGTCTCCAACTGTAATAAAACTTTGAGAATTTAGGCTTGATTTTATTTTATTAACTGTCCAGTTTTCTTTTAATTCCCTAAAGATGTTATTTGTACCTGTAATTTTTAAATAGTTTTCTATTTTGTATAATACTGATTTAATTATATCTTTAAAATCTTCCCAGTGTACTGTAAGTACGTCCAAAATCTTTGCACAATTATAGGTCTAACCCTGTGACTTAGCAGGTATTCAGACAATGCTTTGAATGAATGAATGCATCCGTGTGAGGTTCACATGTCTGGCTGAAATCTACTACCTGCTTTACGCACGCAAATCCAGACCAGTTGAGCTGGCTTGAACTCCAAGGCCTATTTGCTATCAGTTTTCTAAACAAGCAGAATTAGCTATGTGTTTTTTCTACCTAAGTAGAAGAGAAGATTTAAGAATGATTTTCATGACTGATTATATTAAAAAATGCATGCTGAATAATATATTTAACAACAGACAATAACAAATAATAACAAATGTGTGAGCGTGAGAACAAATCAAAATGAAAATAACTTATTAAAGTATAAATTCTGTACTGTATTTTCTAAAGTTTTTGCAATAAGCTTGTGTTACCTTCATGACTGGAATAAAAACAAAAAAGATTTTTAAAAAAATGCATGCTGATTGTAGAAAATCTAGCAAATGCAGAAAAACATAAATAAGAAAACAAAAATAACTCCAAATTCCAGAGATTTGTTCTCCCAATCATTGTTTTTAAAGGCATGGGTATACACACAATTTACACAACTCTCAGCATACATAGTATTGCAGCCTAGTTTTTCACTTTATTATGTCCTTTAAAATCTTTTTTAAAAGATGCTTGTCAGTGGTCTCATACTGTTCCATCATATAAAGGGGGCATAATTTATTATTGGACGTTTAGGCTCTGTCATTTTTTGCTATTATAAATAATGTTGTGATGAACATCTTTCTATATAAATCTTTGTGAGCATGATTTTCAATGTACCGTCCATCCTTTGGAGTCCCTTGATTGGTGACACGTACCTCTGCTAACTGATATTTGACACATGGGGCTGAAGCTGTGTCGCTAGAACTTGTTAAGAAGACAAATAGTGTAGCAGTGGCCTGTCTCATGCTCATAAAATAAAATGGATACAACTATAATTTTGCAGGCCATTTATTTGGTTAAAAACTGGATGCCTCATTGATTCCACACACAATATATCCCAAAAGAATGAAGGTGACCTTGGAGACAGCCAGCCATTCAGAATGCAATTAATCAAGCCTCAGGATATTTGGTTCCCAACACCAACCACAGCCATCATGATCTGTCAGATTCTTGTTACTCAGAATTTAGGAAGGGATGTGGGTTTGGTTTAGCTTGTGGGTGTTCTTCTGGAAACAACAGAAGATCTCAGTCTTTAACTCTAAGGAATGTTGGTTGTGGGAGTGGCAGGCTTTTGTAGAAAGAGTCTAAAACTTAGTGAGCTCTACTGAAGACCACCAAAAAGAGGAAATCTTCATTTAAACTTGAATGTCACCTCACCAGAGGACTGGAAAAAAGCACAGTCTTAGAACTCTGTGCTTCTAGGACATCTGAGATATATAGCGCGTCTATTTATAAAGTTCTGTAAACCGGGGTCTCATTATTTTGTCAATATCTTGCAGAATCAACAAAAATTAAAATCCATATTAAAAAAAAGGACCTGAATTGGTTTCCAGTTATTTAAGCTACAGGCACCAAAGCTTAGCATTCATCTCTAATAGCCTAAGAGGATGAAGATTTTACCTTTGATCTAGAATTTGTTTAATCTTCTAGGACAGTGCAGAAGATTCTAGGTCCAAATTCCAGGTATTTAATTTGTTTCAGTTTTGATCTCTGCTTCATGATGACAATTTTATCACTAGCTCTTAACACTTATTGTACTAAATTGCTATATTAATATTAATGTCATATAGCTGATTCACTTTGTTATACAGCAAAAACTAACACAAGGTTGTAAAGCAATTATACTCCAATAAAGATGTTAAAAAAATATTAATGTCAAAGTGTGAAAAATTCAACTGGTAAATGGTATGCAAATTAGCCTAATGCAAACTTAAATGGATTCCTGCACTCAAAAAATCCTTTGAAACAAAGGTAACTAAAGTGGTAAAAAAAGACCAGCCAATGACCATTAAAAGGGAAGATTGCTACAAGTTAAAGAATAAAATACTTTAAAGCAAACAAGCAAGCTTGACTGATTTTAATCAAACAATATGAATGCAATAGCTGGTATAAACCTTTGATTATATTATGGGGTGTAAACAGGAAACATTTTTTTCCCAATCACAGTGCTGTGGGTTGAATTGTGTCTGCAGTAAAAGATAAGTTGAAGTCCAAACCCCTGGTACCTGCGATTGTAAACCTATTTAGAAATAGGGTCTTTGCAGATGTAATCCAGTTATGATGAGGTCATTAGAGTGGACCCTAATCCAACAAGGCTGCTCTCCTCATAAGATAATGCACATTTGGGCAGACAGACATGCACAGAAGGAAGGCAATGAAGGTGGCCATGAGGTGATGGAGGCAAAGACTGGAGTGATGCATCTACAAACCAAGGAATGGCAAGGATTTCTGGCAAACACCAAAAGCCAGAGGAGGCGGGAAAGAATCCTCTCCTAGAATCTTCAGAAGGAACGTGGCCTGGTGGACAGATTGATTTCAGATTTCTGGCCTCTAGAACTGTGAGACAATATGTTTCTGTTATTTTAAGCCACCCAGGTTGTGGTACTTTGTTATGGTAGCCCCAGCAAGCTAATAATAGTCATGGTTTTCTCTAGGTTCTGCCAAATCCCTGTCTTCTCTTGCCTCAATTAAGTCTGAGACAGATCACATGGATTTCTGGTCAGTCACTATTTTCAAAAGTCAGTCCAGTTTAAGTCTCTAATCTTATATCCAGTTTACATCTCATCTCTTTCCCCACCTCCACTGTCAGCCAGGCTTCTGGGTCAGAGGACTTGGGGTAGGGAAGGGATGCGGATTGTTCTCGCCAATTTCCTACCCCTCATAGAAGTGATGGAGAGGCATGTCTCATTCTAGGACACCTTGTCCCCTGCATCTGCTGGGTCTGGTGTTGGAAGGAAGTGGACTCAGAGAGATGGCAGGAGTCAGTGACGGGGTGTCCCCTTTGGTCTTGTTCTCAATAAATCTGGTTCTATGTTATTGGTGGCCCCTGTGTTTCCCTGGGCTGGTGTTTGCCTTTCTCCTACCAACACCGTCCCCCAGAACTTCCTGTGAGAGAGGCAGCTAAGTCTCCATTTGGTGCTTTCCATAGGTTCGTGTCCAAGATGCAGGGTGGCCTCAGGGTGCCTGCTTTTCCTCTTCTCTCTGCTTCTTCCTAGGGAGCCATGGGAACCACCAAAGTTCTCCATTCTTTCCTTACACCCTGGGACTGAGATGGAGAAAGGGCTGCACCCGTCTTTTTCCCAGTCCTGCCACAGCACTCCCTTGTCACTATGGAAACTGTGCAGACCACTCTGTCAGCATCCTGCCTTCAGCACGCCCTAGGCAGGAAGTGGTCTTGTGCTCCTGTAAGAGAGAACTCTCCCGGTGTGAATCCATGCCTCCCAGAAACTCCTCCAGCAACCTGCTCACCAGTGGCAGCTCTAAGATCCCACAGCTTCCAGCCATCGAGGGCAGCACTGTATATCCTGGATGTAGGTGCCCTGACAAATGATTCTTTCAAGGCTTTGGTTGCCTGGCTTCAGTGGATACTTACAACATCCTCCTCCTCCTCACCAAGGAGAAGAAAAGGACTTGAGGGAGATAACAGGACTCTTTCTATGAACACTGCCTTCCTGTGCCTGCAGATCCCTATGGCTCCCCTCCCACCCCTAGTTCTGCTGTACAGCCCGGAAAGGTGTGGAGCTGGTGTGAGAGTCGTCAGTGCTGAGCAAAGTGTCTTGACTCAGTTGGTGGTGGTTCTCCTTTGAATGTGGGAATATTTAATGCCTAAACTTTGCCCTCACTTTGGCGTCTTGGGAGTGTTGAGGGCACGAAGCTTACAAGAGTGGCCTGCACCATTTTTGTAGTGAGAAGGGTGTAGGGTGGCATGACTGGGGAAAAGATGCATCACTGACTCCTGGGCAAAGATCAATTCCCACTCAATTGCTGTTATACCAGGAAAATGTGTTCTCTCTTTCTTGGTTTTTCCCTTCCTCATACTTAGCCTTTGATATTCCAAGATGTTTCATATTTTTGCCAAGATATTATGATTAATGAGATGGAGGAGTGAGATTTAATGTATAAGGCCTAAAGAGGGTGCTGCCAGGTGGCTGTGACTCATAGACCCCTTCCATTAGGTGGACATCCCAGTGAGTTAGAGGAAGGGAATCTGCTTCCACTCACCTGCTTGGAGATTGGCTGGCTAAAGTTTTGAGATCATTATTTTAGTAGTTGTATTAGCCGTTTGATGACTCCATTTCTAGGCTAAGTGTTCTCAAAATGCGACACCCCTGATCATCATGAGCAGTCCCACATGGAAAGTTGTTAGAAATACAGATTCTCAGGCCCCACCCCAGAACTATTGAACCAGAAACTGGGGGTAGGTCGCAGGCATCTGTATTAACAAGTACTCCAAGTGATTCCAATGCACACTCATGTTTGAGAACTGCTGTTCCAAAGATGTTTCTCTTCCCCAATTCAAAATGATACTCTAAGAAGTGGATGTCTACATGGTATGGCCTAATACGAAAGATAAGCCTTACCTTAAAAATTATTCCTTTGAAATTCTCTTATGATTTTCCATCCATCACATACTTTAGCTTAAAAGCTTTCTAATGCACTTTAGCTGAGGCAAAGAGAGTCTCCTAAGGAGAAAACTCCAGAAGTTTATTAACTACTTTAAACAAGGCAACTTCCACTTGAGTCCAATCATCCTTACTGTGATGCTTATTAACTATAGAATATCTCCTCGTGTAAGACAAGGATTAAGGATGGGACTCACCTTTCCCTGCATTATCTTCTCCATAGCAATTATCACCATCAAACGTACTGTATATTTTATATGCTTGTTTTATGTTCTGTATGTCTTCCTCCACATGAATGTGAGCTTTATGAAGGCAAGGGCTTTTGTATGTTTTAGTCACTGCTGATTCCCCAGCACCTTAAACAGTACTGGGAACATTGTAGACATTCACAATTATTTGTTGAGTGAATGCATGAAGGTTGGGTTTCAAGAATGTGTTATACAAGTTGTTGTAGATTTCTATGCTTATTGATTCATTGAAGAAAATTACAGTTTTTGTTCTGATTTCTACTTGTCAGGATGCTTAATACCACAGGCTTCATAAGGTCCTCAGAAGTCCCATCATTTTAGTGCAACATGAACAGAAGAATTTATTAGATTGATGTGGAAGTTATTACCTAGGGGTATGCTACAGAGCATCATGGATGGGAACTGGACAGGGGAGAAGACACGGGAGGCAGGCAGAACAATAATGTGAAACGAACACAAAAGGATTTATGTTGGTAACTCCTGGATATGACAGTCTGCTGTTGGTTCAAGAGTGTCCTTTTGTAGGGATTATTTTGGGGCAGTAAATCTTTTTGTCAGTAACTGTGTTAGGTCTAACACCTCCCAGGATGCAGTATTTCCACTTTCCTGTTGGCACACCTGACAGCTCCTACTTCACAGATGTTCACTGTTCTCCCGCTCATTGATGATCCCATTTTGACGCAGAAGAGCTGGTTTGCACTCTTGAAGCACTGGGAGGGCAATAGGCAGACACACTTGGAGGTGGCAGCTGCAATGAGAGAGACAGTGTGACTCACCACAGTGCTTTAGGGTTTGATTTTACCTAACTTGTCCCCAGAGCAGTGAGCACTTTGGTGGCAATGAGTGAGAATGCTGGAACAAAGGCAATGACCCAACTGTGGCTGAGTGGAGTGATCTGGGAATAAGAGAGGAGAGGGCACTGGTAAGTCAGTAAGATGCAAGAGCTGGGCTACCTCTGACACCTCCCTCTCACTCACTGACCACATCCAATCAATCCATTTCCACAATGTCTTCAGTCTGTCGTTCATGTTCTTTTCTCATTGTCACCACCTGGGAACACTTATATAAGGTATCATTTATTGAGCCTGCACCATGAAACCACACACTATGCCAAGTGCTTTGTGTGCTTTATTTCATTTAATTCTCACAATAAACATAAGAACTATATGGCATTATACTAATTCTACAGATGAAGAAACTCGGCTCAGAGAGGTTAAGTGATTTGCCCATGATCCCACAATTAGTAAGTGGTAGAGGCATATTTTAAATCATGAATGACTCGCAAGCCTGAACTCTTTTAACATAACTCTGTGTCACATTTTAAATTTCTTTCTAGAATATTCCTGGGTTATGACTAGGAATCTGGATTTTTAATAAGCAGTTAAATTGGGTGATACTTTTATAAGGCCTGGTTTCAAAACCACCCTAACACTTCATAATTCATATAAATCTTGTGTTCATGAAAGAGTTTTAAAATGATCATTTAGGGGTAAACTTACCAAAGCCAAGCATATTAAATCAGTTTGAAGTAAATGGATATAGGCTCATTTATATACACTCATGTTTTAGTCAAAGTTCAAGGTCCTCCACAGATGGTCTCAACATCCCTTCGCAACATTATCTTTTCTGCTTTCTCCATCCCAGGTAGAGTGACTCCCTCTCTCTTTCCCAAGCAAGACCCTGAAGGTGTTCCAGGTTTTGTCCTTTGCCCACCCTAGCCCCTTCTTTTGCCGGATTGATGTGCTTATTCCAGTTCCCCACATGTCCGATGTCTACAAGCCTCACCTCTTTCATGAAGCATTTTATAGCCACGTACCCCCACTGATGTTTCCTTTAAATAAACTTTAATGGTGTAAATTTGTCAGCACTACCTCTGATGTTTTTATACTTTCTTGTTAGTTAGCTTTCCATATGTCTTTCTCCCAAGACAGTTATAAGTGCTTTGTTAGAGAGCAGTAACTATGGTTCCTCCATCTGTTTATCCCATTCAGTTGTTAACAAGATGCTCAATTAATTCTGCTTCATCAATTGATTTCAATTCTGAATTTGAGGGTGCAGGTATAAGTATTCAAAAAGAAATGTATTTGGTGGATCTGTGATAATTTATGTTGCCAAAAGATCTGAGTCAGCCTGAGAATCAGGCTGTAGTCTCTTTGAGGCAGGTATCAGTTCTTTCCCATGTGTCTCAACTGATGGGAGAAAATAGGGAAAGGGAATGGGGAGATGATCATTAAGCGTATAAGCTTCCTGTCCTCAGTAGGAAATAGTTCATGAAAAGGCGTGAATTTCCCTTTTATGCCTTTGCCAACCAGCTAGAGAAATTCTAGTTGGGGAGAGTCTTGTTTGTTGTTGGAAACTATAGGGTTTGGTGAAGGACAGGAGACTTCTACCTCTAGAGAGGAGGTCAGTTCCCCAGGCTTGTGGAAAGGCCATGGTCACCACTCTTGTAGTATGGTTATAGCTTAAATACTCTTAGCAAGATGATTTTCAGATTATTAGCATGAAAAGGCCCTTCCTGCCACCTCCACTAATTCATGTTTCCATCCTTATGAAACCCTTCCTGGCCAGAAGGTATTTATCTCTCTTACCGCTCTTGTCACATACTGTCTTGTATTAAAGTTATTCATGTAATTATTTGGAAAAACTGTGAAAATTAACTCCCCAAACTGAACAATTTGAGGGTACAAAGCTCCTTTATCATCACACCTCTCACCTTATGGTGTACAGTGACTTTGGCATATTGGATACTAAATGGATGTTTATTGAATACATTTTCCCCTCCTGTTGGTTGATGCTGGATATTTTTGAAATTTAGATAAAACATTTCATAGCTATAAAAATAGGCTCCTTGGGAAGGCTTCTGTGTTCTAAGTTTTGCAAAGTGAATTTCATGTTACTTTGAAGTTCCAAACTTTTTCTCATTTCATTTTTGATGGAGAAGGAAAAGAGCAACAAAGTACACAATGTAATCAAGAACACAATTTAATCAAGGTAACATTCAATTCAACTCAAGATTAGTAATATCCCAACTTGCCATGAGTGGGTTGGGTATAAAATACATTTTTAGGTTCCTCTCTTTATAAATGCTGTGGTTTGTACATTGACGCTGTTCTGTAGTGCTACAGGAACAGAGATCTCTGTGACACTGACTTTTGCTCACCAACTAAGAAGGCTGGCACAGGCAGACCATATCTTTAGGGGGAAAAATGCTTTCAGTTTACTAACTGTGTGTAGGATCAAAGGATATTTTAAATGACTTAAATCTCTTATTAAGAAACGTTCATGTTTTAGTAGGACTACCCCAAGACATTCTGCTAACTTGACCAGTATTGGTAAGTATTCAAACTTTTTATGTTCCTTTTTTTTTCAAGGTAACAGTAGTGTTTTTTGTTTTTTTTTTAAATTGCACACATGTCTATAAACCTAATAAATAGGTTTTTCTATTTTTTTTTAATACAGGAGGTTCTAATTACTCATCAATTTTATACATATCAGTGTATACATGTCAATCCCAATAGCCCAGTACATCACACCACCCCCTCCCCCCACCCCCCACCGCTTTGCCCCCTTGGTGTCCGTACGTTTGTTCTCTACATCTGTGTCTCAATTTCTGCCCTGCAAACCGGTTCATCTGTACCATATTTCTAGGTTCCACATATATGCGTTATTATATGATATTTGTTTTTCTCTTTCTGACTTACTTCACTCTGTATGACAGTCTCTAGATCCATCCACGTCTCAACAAATGACCCAATTTCGTTCCTTTTTATGGCTGAGTAATATTCCACTGTATATATGTACCACATCTTCTTTATCCATTTGTCTGTCGATGGGCATTTAGGTTGCTTCCATGACCTGGCTATTGTAAATAGTGCTGCAATGAACATTGGGGTGCATGTGTCTTTTTGAATTGTGGTGTTCTCTGGGTATATGCCCAGTAGTGGGATTGCTGGGTCATATGGTAATTCTATTTTTAGTTTTTCAAGGAACCTCCATACTGTTCTGCATAATGGCTGTATCAATTTTCATTCCCACCAACAGTGCAAGAGGGTTCCCTTTTCTCCACACCCTTTCCAGCATTTGTTGTTTGTAGATTTTCTGATGAAGCCCATTCTAACTGGTGTGAGGTGATACCTCACTGTAGTTTTGATTTGCATTTCTCTAATAATTATTGATGTTGAGCAGCTTTTCATGTGCTTCTTGGCCATCTGTATGTCTTCTTTGGAGAAATGTCTATTTAGGTCTTCTGCCCATTTTCGGATTGGGTTGTCTGTTTTTTTAATATTGAGCTGCATGAGCTATTTATATATTTTGGAGATTAATCCTTTGTCCATTGATTCGTTTACAAATATTTTCTCCTATTCTGAGGGTTGTCTTTTTCTTGTTTATGGTTTCCTTCACTGTGCAAAAGCTTTGAAGTTTCATTAGGTCCCATTTGTTTACTTTTGTTTTTCTTTCCATTACTCTAGGAGGTGGATCAAAAAAGATCTTGCTGTGATTTATGTCAAACAGTGTTCTTCCTATGTTTTCCTCTAAGAGTTTTATACTGTCAGGTCTTACATTTAGGTCTCTAATCCATTTTGAGTTTACTTTTGTGTATGGTGTTAGGGAGTGTTCTAATTTCATTCTTTTACACGCAGCAGTCCAGTTTTCCCAGCACCACTTATTGGAGAGAATGTCTTTTCTCCATTGTATATCCTTGCCTCCTTTGTCATAGATTAGTTGACCATAGGTTCGTGGGTTTACCTCTGGGCTTTCTATCTTTTTCCATTGATCTATGTTTCTGTTTTTGTGCCAGTACCATATTGTCTTGATTACTGTAGCTTTGTAGTATAGTCTGAAGTCAGGGAGTCTGATTACCCCAGCTCCGTTTTTTTCCCTCAAGACTGCTTTGGCTATTCGGGGTCTTTTGTGTCTCCATATAAACTTTAAGATTTTTTTTTCTAGTTCTGTAAAAAATGCCATTGGTAATTTGATAGGGATTGCATTGAATCTGTAGATTGCTTAGGATAGTATAGGCATTTTCACAATATTGATTCTTCCAATCCAAGAATATGGTATATCTCTCCATCTGTTTGTATCATCCTTAATTTCTTTCATCAGTGTCTTATAGTTTTCTGCATACAGGTGTTTTGTCTCCTTAGGTAGGTTTATTCCTAGGTATTTTATTATTTTTGTTGCAATGGTAAATGGGACTGTTTCCTTAAATTCTCTTTCAGATTTTTCATCATTAGTGTATAGGAATGCAAGAGATTTCTGTGCACTAATTTTGTATCCTGCAACATTACCAAATTCATTGATTAGCTCTAGTAGTTTTCTGGTGGCATCCTTAGCATTCTCTATGTATAGTATCATGTCATCTGCAAACAGTGACAGTTTTACTTCTTCTTTTCCAATTTGTATTCCTTTTATATCTTTTTCTTCTCTGACTGCTGAGGCTAGGACTTCCAAACCTATGTTGAATAATAGTGGTGAGAGTGGACAACCTTGTCTTGTTCCTGATCTTGAGGAAATGTTTTCAGTTTTTCACCATTGAGAATGATGTTTGCTGAGGGTTTGTCATATATGGCCTTTATTATGATGAGGTAGGTTTCCTCTATGCCCACTTTCTGGAGAGTTTTTATCATAAATTGGTGTTGAATTTTGTCCTTAGCTTTTTCTACATCTATTGAGATGATCATGTGGTTTTTATTCTTCAATTTGTTACTATGGTGTATCACATTGATTGATTTGCATATATTGAAGAATCCTTGCATCTCTCGGATAAATCCCACTTGATCATGGTGTATGATCCTTTTAATGTGTTGTTGGATTCTGTTTGCTAGTATTTTGTTGAGGATTTTTGCATCTATATTCATCAGTGATATTGGTCTGTAATTTTATTTTTTTGTACTACCTGTGTCTCGTTTTGGTATCAGGGTGATGGTGGCTCATAGAATGAGTTTGGGAGTGTTCCTTCTTCTGCAATTTTTTGGAAGAGTTTGAGAAGGATGGGTGTTAGCTCATCTCTAAATGTTTGAAAGAATTCACCTGTGAAGCCATCTGGTCCTGGACTTTTGTTTGTTGGAAGATTTTTAACCACAGTTTCAATTTCATTACTTGTGATTGGTCTGTTCCTATTTTCTATTTCTTCCTGGTTCAATCTTGGAAGGTTATACCTTTCTAAGAATTTTTCCATTTCTTCCAGGTTGTCCATTTTATTGGCATAGAGTTGCTTGTAGTAGTCTCTTAGGATGCTTTGTATTTCTGCTGTGTCTGTTGTAACTTTTCCTTTTTCGTTTCTAATTTTATTGATTTGAGTCCTCTCCCTCTTCTTCTTAATGAGTCTGGTTAATGGTTTATCAATTTTGTTTATCTTCTCAAAGAATCAGCTTTTAGTTTTATTGATCTTTGCTATTGTTTCCTTTGTTTCTATTTCATTTATTTCTGCGCTGATCTTTATGATTTCTTTCCTTCTGCTAACTTTGGGTTGTGTTTGTTCTTCTTTCTCTAGTTCCTTTAGGTGTAAGGTTAGATTATTTATTTGAGATTTCTCTAGTTTCTTGAGGCAGGCTTGTATAGCTATAAACTTCCCTCTTAGAACTGTTTTTGCTGCATCCCATAGGTTTTGGATCATCATGTTTTCATTGTCATTTGTCTCTAGGTATTTTTTGATTTCCTCTTTGATTTCTTCAGTGATCTCTTGGTTATTTAGTAACGTATTGTTCAGCCTCCGTGTGTTTGTGTTTTTTACGTTTTTTTCCCTGTAATTGATTTCTAATATCATAGCGTTGTGGTCAGAAAAGATGCTTGATATGATTTCAATTTTCTTAAATTTACTGAGGCTTGATTTGTGACCCAAGATGTGATCTATCCTGGAGAATGTTCCGTGCACACTTGAGAAGAAAGTGTAATCGGCTTTTTTTGGGTGGAATGTCCTATAAATATCAATTAAATCTATCTGGTCTATTGTGTCATTTAAAGCTTGTGTTTTCTTATTAATTTTCTGTTTGGATGATCTGTCCATTGGTGTAACTGAGGTGTTAAAGTCCCCCACTATTATTGTGTTACTGTCGATTTCCTCTTTTACAGCTGTTAGCAGTTGCCTTATGTATTGAGGTGCTCCTGTGTTGGGTGCATATATATTTATAATTGTTATATCTTCTTCTTGAATTGATCCCTTGATCATTATGTAGTGTCCTTTCTTTTCTCTTGTCACATTCTTTATTTTAAATTCTATTTTATCTGATATGAGTATTGCTACTCTGGGTTTCTTTTGATTTCCATTTTCATGGAATATCTTTTTCCATCCCCTCACTTTCAGCCTGTATGTGTCCTTAGGTCTGAAGTGGGTCTCTTGTAGAGAGCATATATATGGGTCTTGTGTTTGTATCCATTCAGCGAGCCTGTGTCTTTTGGCTGGAGCATTTAATCCATTCACATTTAAGGTAAATATCGATATGTATGTTCCTATGACCATTTTCTTAATTGTTTTGGGTTTGTGTTTGTAGGTCTTTTCTTCTCTTGTGTTTCCCACTTAGACAAGTTCCTTTAGCGTTTGTTGTAGAACTGGTTTGGTGGTGCTGAATTCTCTTAGCTTTTGCTTGTCTGTAAAGCTTTTGATTTCTCAATCAAATCTGAATGAGATCCTTGCCAGGTAGAGTAATGTTGGTTGTAGGTTCTTCCCTTTCATCACTTTAAGTATATCATGCCAGTCCCTTCTGGCTTGTAGAGTTTCTGCTGAGAAATCAGCTGTTAACCTTATGGGAGTTTATTTGTATGTTATTTGTCGTTTTTCCCTTGCTGCTTTCAATAATTTTTCTTTGTCTTTAATTTTTGCCAGTTTGATTAGTATGTGCCTCAGTGTGTTTCTCCTTGGGTTTATCCTGTATGGGACTCTCTGTGCTTCATGGACTTGGGTGGCTACTTCCTTTCCCATGTTAGGGAAGTTTTCGTTTATAATCTCTTCAAATATTTTCTCTGGTCCTTTCTCTCTCTCTTCTCCTTCTGGGACCCATATAATGCGAATGTTGTTGTGTTTAATGTTGTCCCAGAAGTCTCTTAGGCTGTCTTCATTTCTTTTCATTCTTTTTTCTTTATTTTGTTCTGCAGCAGTGAATTCCACCATTCTGTCTTCCAGGTCATTTATCTGTTCTTCTGCCTCAGTTATTCTGCTATTGATTCCTTCTAGTGTATTTTTCATTTCAGTTATTGTATTGTTCATCTCTGTTTGTTTGTTCTTTTATTCTTCTAGGTCTTTGTTAAACATTTCTTGCATCTTCTCGATCTTTGTCTCCATTCTTTTTCCGAGATCCTGGATCATCTTCATTATCATTATTCTGAATTTTTTTTCTGGAAGGTTGCCTATCTCCACTTCATTTAGTTGTTTTTCTAGGGTTTTATCTTGTTCCTTCTTCTGGTACATAGCCCTCTGCCTTTTCATCTTGTCTATCTTTCTGCGAATGTGGTTTTTGTTCCACAGGCTGCAGGATTCTTGTTCTTCTTGCTTCTGCTGTCTGCCCTCTGGTGGATGAGGCTATCTAAGAGGCTTGTGCAGGTTTCCTGATGGGAGGGACTGGTGGTGGGTAGAGCTGAGTGTTGCTCTCTTTATGTTCTTTTTTAAAGGCAAACAGATTTCTAGGAATTGTGGTATTTAGATATACGTACAGCAAAGGGCTAATAGTAAAGATAGATTTTGACTAAATCATAAGCCACATATTGTTAGACAGGTTTGGAAAGAATAATTTGTGGGAAAAGGAAAGGAAAAAAAAAAAGAAACTCTTTGCAATAGAAGAGTTCCATGAAGTTCTTTCTCCATGATAAGTAAGGAAAACAGATGCTAACACTAAACACATCCCCAAATACCTGCGCTACCTATTGTGGTGCAGACAGGAACCATTTATCCTCACTGCTGTCCAAATCCCTTTTATTTTCTGTATATATTTTTGACAATAATGTTTGTACATTATAATTTTTAGAGAAAAAGTTATATTTTAAATACATTATTTAAATAAATACGTAGTTGCATAGTATTTTCAGCTCTTGTCTACCGCAACTTATTTTCTCTGAGAGAGATGTCAGTTGGGTAATGGTGTTGGTCAGGCAGCAAAAAAATGAATAGTAATGTTTACCTACATGATGATTTAAAAATGATTAGAATTGGGCACTGTATGTATCCGGCCCTAGTTTGCAGTCTCTTATGTGAAATTGCATTGTTTCAATATGGCATGAAGGTCAGAAGCCCCAGACACTGACCTGCTGAGTTGCCACTATCAGATGGCCTGCTGACTGTGCCACCCATGGTGACCCTCTGTCATGGATTCAATCCCACCACCTGTCAAGGGAGCTGGGTCTTGATAATCAGTTTTAAGTGGATCAGGAAGAACCTGGATGTGGGTTATAAGGTCTCTCCCCTTCTCAAGGACTGAGTTGAAGAATATTGGGTTGAAAAGTTAAAGAGAAGCTAAGGGTAATAATAAAGTTTTTGTCTTTGTTTTTGAAAAGTAACGTGGTTTTGGCAAACGTTGGATGTTAGCAATTCAATAAGTTTCCATTGCTTACTTTATGCCACGATTTCAGATGATTTTTTTGAATATGTGCCATAAGGGAAATCTAGCTGCCTATTTGAGTTCTGTTAAATACTAATCTTCAACCTGTATTTATGTATTATATGAAGCTTAGTTGAACCATTTCGGGTTCCAATTTCATCTTAGAGCAAATGTACTGCTGTGAAGTTTCTGCTTCTAAGCAATTCACAAATGAAATGCCAATAGGCAATACACTTACAGAAAGTGGAAAGGTAATGCTACCTCTTAAGTATCAAATAGGCAGAGCTATAAAGGGATAACAGCTCCAAGTTTTGGTGAGGGTGTGGAAGGCAGTCTTTATCACTCATTGTCAAT
Organism: Balaenoptera physalus; assembly: GCF_965194825.1. Lineage (NCBI taxonomy): Eukaryota > Metazoa > Chordata > Mammalia > Artiodactyla > Balaenopteridae > Balaenoptera > Balaenoptera physalus. Next base: position 143,339,489 of record NC_138890.1, on the reverse strand, counting down.
ATGAATATAATATGATAAAAACGTTTTTGGAAAGCAAGTTGATACATTGTACCAAGAAAGACTTTATATTTTAAAATAATATTTATCTAGAAATTCCATTTTCTAAGGTATAGTCTAAGGAAATGGTCTTAGAGTATAGATCTATCTGTGATAGACTTGTCTATTATAGCATTGCTTATAATAGCAAAATCTTGGGAAAAATCTGAAGGACTAACAGAAGGTTGATTAAATAAATCACAGAATGTCCATATAGGCTTTTGCAGACATTGAACATTATGTGGAAATACACCAGTCACAGATTTGTTCAAGATGGTGAAGTAGCAGGACGTGCTCTCACTCCCTCTTGTGAGAGCACTGGAATCACAACTAACTGCTGAACAGTCTTCGACAGGAAGACACTGGAACTCACCAAAAAAGATACCCCATATCCAAAGACAAAAGGAGAAGCCACAATGAGGTGGTAGGAGGGGCACAATCACAATAAAATCAAATCCCATAACTGCTGGTGGGTGACTCACAAACTGGAGAATACTTATACCACAGAAATCCACCCACTGGATTGAAGGTTCTGAGCCCCACGTCAGTCTTTCCAACCTAGGAAAGGAGGAGGAATTCCTAGAGAATCAGACTTTGAAGGCTAGCAGGATTTGATTTCAGGACTTTGACAGGACTGAGGGAAACAGAGACTCCACTCTTGGAGGACACACACAAAGTAATGTGCACATTGGGACCCAGGAGAAGGAGCAGTGACTCCATAGGAAACTGAAGCAGACCTACCTGCTAGTGTTGGAGGGTCTCCTGCAGAGGCGGAGGGTGGCTGTGTCTCACCGTAAGGACAAGGACACTGGCAGCAGGAATTCTGGGAAGTACTCTTTGGCATGAGCCCTCCCAGAGTCCACCATTAGCACCAACAAAGAGCCCGGGTAGGCTGCAGTGTTGGGTTACCTTAGGCCAAACAACTAACAGCGAGGGAACCCAGCCCAACCCATCAGCATACAAGTGGATTAAAGTTTTACTGAGCTCTGCCAAACAGAGCAACAGTGAGCTCTACCCATCTACAGTCCCTCCCATCAGGACTCTTGCACAAGCCTCTTAGATAGCCTCATCCACCAGAGGGCAGACAGCAGAAGCAAGAAGAACTACAATCCGTAGGCTTGTGGAACAAAAACCACATTCACAGAAAGATAGACAAGATGAAAAGGCAGAGGGCTATGTACCAGATGAAAGAATAAGATAAAACCCCAGAAAAACAACTAAATGAAGTGGAGATAGGCAACCTTCCAGAAAAAGAATTCAGAATAATGATAGTGAACATGATCCATGACCTCCAAAAAAGAATGGAGGCAAAGATTGGGAAGATGCAAGAAATGTTTAACAATGACCTAGAAGAATTAAAGAACAAACAAACAGAGATGAACAATACAATAACTGAAATGAAAACTACACTAGAAGGAATCAATAGCAGAATAACTGAGGCAGAAGAATGGGTAAGTGACCTGGAAGACAGAATGGTGGGATTCACAGCTGCAGAACAGAATAAAAAAAAGAATGAAAAGAAATGAAGACAGCCTAAGAGACCTCTGGGACAACATTAAACGCAACAATATTCACATTATAGGGTCCCAGATGGAGAAGAGAGAGAGAAAGGAACCGAGAAAATATTTGAAGAGATAATAGTTGAAAACGTCCCTAACTTGGGAAAGGAACTAGCCACCCAAGTCCACGAAGTGCAGAGAGTCCATACAGCATAAACCCAAGGAGTAACACACCGAGACACATAGTAATCAAATTGACAAAAATTAAAGACAAAGAAAAATTATTGAAGCAGCAAGGGAAAAATGACAAATAACATACAAGGAAACTCCCATAAGGTTAACAGCTGATTTCTCAGCAGAAACTCTGCAAGCCAGAAGGGAGTGGCATGATATACTTAAAGTGATGAAAGGGAAGAACCTACAACCAACATTACTCTACCTGGCAAGGATCTCATTCAGATTTGATTGAGAAATCAAAAGCTTTACAGACAAGCAAAAGCTAAAAGAATTCAGCACCACCAAACCAGCTCTACAACAAATGCTAAAGGAACTTGTCTAAGTGGGAAACACAAGAGAAGAAAAGACCTACAAACACAAACCCAAAACAATTAAGAAAATGGTCATAGGAACATACATATCGATATTTACCTTAAACGTGAATGGATTAAATGCTCCAGCCAAAAGACACAGGCTCGCTGAATGGATACAAACACAAGACCCATATATATGCTCTCTACAAGAGACCCACTTCAGACCTAGGGACACATACAGACTGAAAGTGAGGGTATGGAAAAAGAGATTCCATGAAAATGGAAATCAAAAGAAAGCTGGAGTAGCAATACTCCTATCAGATAAAATAGACTTTAAAATAAAGAATGTTACAAGAGACAAGGAAGGACACTACATAATGATCAAGGGATCAATTCAAGAAGAAGATATAACAATTTTAAATATATATGCACGCAACATAGGAACACCTCAACACATAAGGCAATTGCTAACAGCTATAAAAGAGGAAATCGACAATAACACAATAATAGTGGGGGACTTTAACACCTCAGTTACACCAATGGACAGATCATCCAAACAGAAAATTAATAAGAAAACACAAGCTTTAAATGACACAATAGACCAGATAGATTTAATTGATATTTATAGGACATTCCACCCAAAAAAAGCCGATTACACTTTCTTCTCAAGTGTGCACAGAACATTCTCCAGGATAGATCACATCTTGGGTCACAAATCAAGCCTCAGTAAATTTAAGAAAATTGAAATCATATCAAGCATCTTTTCTGACCACAACGCTATGATATTAGAAATCAATTACAGGGAAAAAAACGTAAAAAACACAAACACACAGAGGCTAAACAATACGTTACTAAATAACCAAGAGATCACTGAAGAAATCAAAAAGGAAATCAAAAAATACCTAGAGACAAATGACAATGAGAACACGACGATCCAAAACCTATGGGATGCAGCAAAAACAGTTCTAAGAGGGAAGTTTATAGCAATACAAGCCTGCCTCAAGAAACAAGAGAAATCTCAAATAAATAATCTAACCTTACACCTAAAGGAACTAGAGAAAGAAGAACAAACATAACCCAAAGTTAGCAGAAGGAAAGAAATCATAAAGATCAGCGCAGAAATAAATGAAATAGAAACAAAGGAAACAATAGCAAAGATCAAAAAACTAAAAGCTGGTTCTTTGAGAAGATAAACAAAATTGATACGCCATTAGCTAGACTCATCAAGAAAAAGAGGGAGAGGACTCAAATCAATAAAATTAGAAACGAAAAAGGAGAAGTTACAACAGACACAGCAGAAATACAAAGCATCCGAAGAGACTACTACAAGCAACTCTATGCCAATAAAGTGGACAACCTGGAAGAAATGGACAAATTCTTAGAAAGGTATAACCTTTGAAGACTTAACCAGGAAGAAATAGAAAATATGAACAGACAATCACAAGTAATGAAATTGAAACTATGTTTAAAAATCTTCCGACAAACAAAAGTCCAGGACCAGATGGCTTCACAGGTGAATTCTATCAAACATTTAGAGAAGAGCTAATACCCATCCTTCTCAAACTCTTCCAAAAAATTGTGGAAGAAGGAACACTCCCAAACTCATTCTATGAGCCACCATCACCCTGATACCAAAACGAGACACAGGTAGTACAAAAAAATAAAATTACAGACCAATATCACTGATGAATATAGATGCAAAAATCCTCAACAAAATACTAGCAAACAGAATCCAACAACACATTAAAAGGATCATACACCATGATCAAGTGGGATTTATCTGAGAGATGCAAGGATTCTTCAATATACAGAAATCAACCACTGTGATACACCATAGTAAAAAATTGAAGAATAAAAACCATATGATCATCTCAAGAGATGCAGAAAAAGCTAATGACAAAATTCAACATCAATTTATGATAAAAACTCTCCAGAAAGTGTTCATAGAGGGAACCTACCTGAACATAATAAAGGCTATATATGACAAACCCACAGGAAATGTCATTCTCAATGGTGAAAAACTGAAAGCATTTCCTCTAAGGTCAGGAACAAGACAAGGATGTCCACTGTTGTCACTATTATTCAAAAGAATTTTGGAAGTCCTAGGCATGGCAATCAGAGAAGAAAAAGAAATACAATGAATCCAAATTGTAAAAGAAGAAGTAAAACTGTCACTGTTTGCAGATGACATGATAGTATACTTAGAGTATCCTAAAGATGCCACCAGAAAACTTCTAGAGCTAACCAATGAGTCTGGTAAAGTCACAGGATACAAAATTAATGCACAGAAGTCTCTTACATTCCTATACACTAATGATGAAAAATCTGAAAGAGAAATTAAGGAAACACTTCCATTTACCATTGCAACAAAAAGAATAAAATACCTAAGAATAAATCTACCTAGCAAGACAAAACACCTGTATACAGAAAACTATAAGACACTGATGAAAGAAATTAAAGATGATACAAACAGATGGAGAGATATACCATGTTCTTGGCTTGGAAGAATCAATATTGTGAAAATGACTATACTACCCAAAGCAATCTACAGATTCAATGCAATCTCTATCAAATTACCAATGGCAATTTTTACAGAACTAGAAAAAAATATCTTAAAATTTGTATGGAGACAAAAAAGACCCTGAATAGCCAAAGCAATCTTGAGGGAAAATCTGGAGGAATCAGATTTCCTGACTTCAGACTATACTACAAAGCTACAGTAATCAAGACAATATGGTGCTGTCACAAAAACAGAAATATAGATCAATGGACCAGGATAGAAAGTCCAGAAATAAACCCACACACCTATGGTCAACTAATCTATGTAAAAGGAGGCAAGGATATACAATGGAGTAAGGACAGCCTCTTCAATAAATGGTGCTGGGAAAACTGGACAGCTACATGTAAAAGAATAAAATTAGAACACTCCTTAACACCATACACAAAAATAAACTCAAAATGGATTAAAACCTAAGTGTAAGGCCAGACGCTATAAAACTCTTAGATGAAAACATAAGCAGAACACTCTTTAACAGAAACCACCGCAAGATCTTTTTTGATCCACCTCCTAGAGTAATGGAATAAAAAGAAAAATAAATGGGGCCTTATGAAACTTAAAAGTTTTGCAAAGCAAACTAGAAACAAGATGAAACAACAACCCTCAGAGTGGGAGAAAATATTTGCAAATGAATCAACAGACAAAGGATTAATCTCCAAAATATATAAATAGCTCATGCAGCTCAATATTAAGAAAACAAACAACACAATCCAAAAATGGGCAAAAGAGCTAAATAGACATTTCTGCAAAGAAGACCTGCAGATGGCCAAGAAGCACATGAAAAGCTGCTCAGCATCACTAATTATTAGAGAAATGCAAATCAAGACTACAATGAGGTATCACCTCGCACCAGTTAGAATGGGCACCATCAGAAAATCTACAAACAATAAATGCTGGAGAGGGTGTGGAGAAAAGGGAACCCTCTTGCACTGTTGGTGGGAATGTAAATTACAGCCATTATGGAGAACAGTATGGAGGTTCCTTAAAAAACTAAAAACAGAATTACCATATGACCCAGCAATCCCACTACTGGGCATATACCCTGAGAAAACCATAATTCAAAAAGACACATGCACCCCAATGTTCATTGCAGCACTGTTTACAATAGCCAGGTCATGGAAGCAACCTAAATGTCCATCAACAGACAAATGTATAACGACAAGTGGTACATATATACAATGGAATATTACTGAGCCATAAAAAGGAATGAAATTGGGTTATTTGTAGAGACGTGGATGAATCTAGAGACTGTCATACAGAGTGAAGTAAGTCAGAAAAGAAAAACAAATGTCGTATGTTAACGCATATATGTGGAACCTAGAAAAATGGTACAGATGAATCGGTTGCAGGGTAGAAATTGAGACACAGATGTAGTGACCAAACGTATGGACACCAAGGGGGGAAAGTGGTGGGGGGGAGGGTGGTGGTGGTGGTGATGTGATGAATTGGGAGATTGGGATTGACTTATATACACTAATATGTATGAAATGGATCACTAATAAGAACCTGCTGTATAAAAAAATAATTAAAATTAAATTAAAAAAAAGAAAATTATGTGGCAGAATAACATATGATGACATGGAAATAGTTTCATGATATATTTAGTGAAAAAGAACAATATATAAAATAAGATGTAGTATATGATCCTATTTTTTAAAAAACTTGTAACATAATCAATGCTACCCCTGAGGTGTGTGAGGCCCCAGGGACAGTTTTTTAATGGGGTGCCTCTTTATATAAATGATTAAAGTCACTCCAAATTAGTGTCAGCGCCATACTAGCTGTCTGATCTCAAGCAATTTGGAGAAAGACTACCTTGCTGGCCAGTGGCTCACCAGGCTGCTCTCTGGGAATGAGGTCTAGCTGTGAGCGAGGGATGACTCTATAGGTGGAGTCCCAGAGCTCCTTGGAACATCTGGTTGACCCCATGCCTGGTGGGGGAGAGAAGCAGTAGAGGGTAGGAGAATGTCCCACAAGGAAGAAACACGGCCTGGGCCCATGAGGGACTATGTGTGGGCTCAAGACATCCTGCCTATATAACCCTGCCAGCCTGGGCTGATTCCAGGCACTGCAAGAGGACTTCAAAAAATTTGAGGCAAATGCTTCTGGTAATTGGTATCCACGTCCAGGCTCAGGGCACTCTACCTATGCTGGCCTCAGGTGGTTCCAACTGCCAGAGGAAACTTAGACAATTTTGATAAAGGCCCTCCAAAGCTGGGGATGGGGAAGAAGGGTACCTAAAGCATAGATCAGGATGGGTGTTCTTCTTACTGGGGTCTAAGGGTGGGACTGATTATGTATGTGCAGAAAAAGATTGGAGAGATTTACACCAAAATTGTGGGTGGGTTGGGTTCTACTTTTCCCTTCTATTTCAATCAATTCATAAAATTTTTTTTACAATGAAAAGAATTATTTTTGATTAAGGAAAGGTTATTTTAAAGAAAGAATGTATAAATGCAAGTAAGATATATTAGCTGAGATGAAGGTTAAGTGAGAGCTTTTCTAGTATGGGTCACTGTTGGAGCTTACCTGAACATTTTTCCCAGTCGTAGCAGGTGTCATAGCCACAGGATTCTTTCTTTGTGCTACTGGATGAAAGTTTTGTCCTTTCAAGACCCCATTCTAGCTGTGGACCTTCTTGGCATGAACCAACATGTAGAAAATGGAATTGCTGATTGTTCAAACATTTCTCGGCCAAAAACTTACAAGCGGTTGAAGTAAAGTGATGACTGGAGCTTGTATCAAGCACACAGATATCTTCTGAATAAAAGCTGTCCAAGAGAGGAAAGCAAGCATTTATATATGAAGAATAGAAAAGAAGAGATGGCGTGTAGCCAACTCATATGTTAACTTACCACCCAGATATTCTTTACCCCAATTTCTCTCCTTTTAGACTCTCATTTTGTCTGGCATGCTCTGGGATTCCTCTTTCTAAAATTTCATTTTAAGCATGGTACTACTCCCCATTGCCTTCAAATTAAAGTCTGAAATATTAAATTCTGATGATCAAAATCTTCCATATTTTGATCCAATCAACTTTTCTTTCTAGAATCATTTTTCCATCCTCCTTAATCCCTCTTTATCATCTGAAAAATTGATAATTTTCTAAACTAATAAGATTATTGTTCCTTTGCTACCATGCCAAGCCCTACTCAATCAATGTTGCATTGTCTCTCCTCTCTGCCTATCTGCATCCAGATCAATTCCTGGCTATATTTTGAAGCTAATCCTGATCGACCTAGCTGATGGTAGCCTGTACGTCCTCTGAACACTTTTTTAACAGTTATTAATTGTAATACAAGAGTCATATATAATTATATAGCTTTGTAAGTGTATTTGTATTGTGGTTAAGAGCATGAGCTTTTAAGTCAATTAATCCCTGGGTAACTTGCTAAATCTAAGTAAATGGATGGCTCCTGCTAACAAAAGGTTAGCCATAGTCCTTCTCTTGCTGAGAGGACAAGAATGCCTTGATTATTCCAAATATAAGTTTCTTCTCTAATGTCAACTTTAGAGTTAACAATCAGTGCACCAGTGTGTAAAATTGTTTCCAGGAACTGAAGCCCATAGCTGAGAACAATAGGCCACTTTCTGAAAACTTAAGCTGTAGGGCCAGCTACTCTCACAAACATCTTCAATGCCATATAAAAGAGGACTGAGGAGTATAGAAAGGGGCTAGAGAGGTAGGACTGAGCTGAAATTCAGACAGTTCCAGAGGACAGTCTGTATTCTCATGGTTGGGTATTGCAAGGATAAAGATAGAAGTTTCCTCTGGGTTAAATGGACAATGGGAACATTTTAAGTACTCCCTAGAAGGCCATCTGCTGGGTGAGGGGACCCCAGCTGCAAGAAGCTCATACAAAGTGGACCACTTGTGGTTAATACTGAGGAGGGTAGATAGAGCCATCTTTGGGTTGAATTCTATCAGTGGAATGTTACAGAAAAAGACCATGTAGTGTTCTCATAAATAAATAAACAAACAAATTAATGTGTCCCTACAAGTGTTTGTTCACTTGTAGCTCAGAGGAATGTGAGAGCGAATCAGTGTTAAAAGTGAAAAAAAAAAAGTTGGTGCAAAGAAATAGAAGAAAAATTTAAAAGTAACAATTATGGACACACGGTTTTAAAAATGAAAATTGCCTTAGAACAGTCTGCATTGTTTAAAATATATATTTCAAAGTAAAAAAAAGCACAGTCTGTTGGCTTCCTACTCCATCATTCATTCTCTCTCTCAGTCATTGAACTCTAATTTTATTCAAAAACACTTTTGCTTCTAGCCAAAGAACTGCATTTCATAGCCTCCCTTGCAGGTCCACGGGGCCATGTGAATAAGAGAAGGGTAATGAGATGGACGCCATGATAAGTTTCCCAGGAACTCTCATTAAAAAGAGAGACTGTTTCCATTTCTGGTCTTCCTTCCTTTGTACTCCAGCAGGGAAGTCTTGGATCATGAAATAAATTTAAGAATGTCAGAAGAGAAAACTTTACTTTGATAAAAATAAATAAATAAGTAAAGTATCAGTTATACTTCAATAAAAAATAAATTATGAATATTAGATTTAAAAAAATGAATGGCAGAACAGAAAGCAGGAAGGAGCACCAGTCCTATCTGAAATGAGAGAATCACCAGACCATCCCTAGACTGCCTTCTCCTGCATTTATTTTGTGAGATAGAGAAACAAAACTTTACCTTAAGCTAATGTTATTTCGGATTAAATTCCCCTGAAAGTAGCTCTTAAATTAATAAGCACCCTCGACATGCCAGGGTTAGTTCATGTAAAAAAAGGCAGTTATAACAGAAGAGAGTCGTGGCAGCCATATAAGGATATATCATTTTTCTTCAAGCTCTCTGCCACCACATGAAAGAATAATCTCACAAAGGGATGTGTGTGTGTGTGTGTGTGTGTGTGAAGTCCATGCACACACCTCTTTCTCTACTCCAAGCTTTTGGAGGCACAAACTAGCCCTATATTTAGGGAGAAGAGAAAGCCTTTGATATACATGAGTCTGATTTTAAACTGGACAGGAATGAGTCTTTATCATCAGAATGAGACTATTCTTTTTTAAAACATCCTTATTGGAGTATAATTGCATTACAATACTGTGTTAGTTTCCGCCATATAACAGAGTGAATCAGCTATACGTATACGTATATCCCCATATCCCCTCCCTCTTGCGTCTCCCTCTCACCCTCCTTATCCCACCCTTCTAGATGGTCACAAAGCACCAAGCTGATCTCCCTGGGCTATGCAGCTGCTTCCCACTAGCCATCTATTTTACATTTGGTAGTGTATATAGGTCCATACCACTCTCTCACTTCGTCCCAGCTTCCCCTTCCCCTTCCCCATGTCCTCAAGTACATTCTCTACGTCTGTGTCTTTATTCCTGTTCTGTCCCTAGGTTCTTCAGAACCTTTTTTTTTCTTTTTTTTAGATTCCATATATATGTGTTAGTTTGAGGAATTTTTCTCTTTCTGACTTACTTCACTCTGTATGACAGACTCTAGGTCCATCCACCTCACTACAAATAACTCAATTTCATTTCTTTTTATGGCTGAGCAACATTCCTTTGTATATATGTGCCACATCTTCTTTATCCATTCATCTGTTGATGGACACTTAGGTTGCTTCCTTGTCCTGGCTATTGTAAATAGAGCTGCAATGAACATTGTGGTACATGACTCTTTTTGAACTGTGGTTTTCTCAGGGTATATTCTCAGCAGTGGTATTGCTGGGTCATATGGTAGTTCTATTTTTAGCTTTTCTAGGACCCTCTATACTGTTCTCCATAGTGGCTGTATCAATTTACATTCCCACCAAGAGTGCAGGATGGTTCCCTTTTCTCCACACCCTCTCCAGCATTTATTGTTTGTAGATTTCTTGATGATGACCATTCTGACCCGTGTGAGGTAATGCCTCATTGCAGTTTTGATTTGCATTTCTCTGATGATCAGTGATGTTGAGCATCCTTCATGTGCTTGTTGGCAATCTGTATATCTTCTTTGGAGAAATGTCTATTTAGGTCTTCTGCCCATTTTTGGATTGGTTTGTTTGTTTTTTTGATATTGAGCTGCATGAGATGCTTGTAAATTCTGGAGATTAATCCTTTGTCAGTGGCTTCATTTGCAAATATTTTCTCCAATTCTGATGGTTGTCTTTTCATCTTGTTTATGGTTTCCTTTGCTGTGCAAAAGCTTTGAAGTTTCATTAGGTCCCATTTGTTTATTTTTGTTTTTATTTCCATTTCTCTAGGAGGTGGGTCAAAAAGGATCTTGCCGTGATTTATGTCATAGAGTGTTCTGCCAATGTTTTCCTCTAAGAGTTTTATAGTGTCTGGCCTTACATTTAGGTCTTTAATCCATTTTGAGTTTATTTTTGTGTATGGTGTTAGAGAGTGTTCTAATTTCATTCTTTTACATGTAGCTGTCCAGTTTTCCCAGCACCACTTATTGAAGAGGCTCTCTTTTCTCCATTGTATATTCTTGCCTCCTTTACCAAAGATAAGGTGACCATATGTGTGTGGGTTTATCTCTGGGCTTTCTATTCTGTTCCATTGATCTAGATTTCTGTTTTTGTGCCAGTACTATACTCTCTTGATTACTGTAACTTTGTAGTATAGTCTGAAGTCAGGGAGTCTGATTCCTCCAGCTCCGTTTTTCTTTCTCAAGGTTGCTTTGTCTATTCGAGGTCTTTTGTGTTTTCATACAAATTGTGAAATTTTTTGTTCTAGTTCTGTAAAAAATGCCATTGGTAGTTTGATAGGGATTGCATTGAATCTGTAGATTGCTTTGGGTAGTATAGTCATTTTCACAATGTTGATTCTTCCAAGCCAAGAACATGGTATATCTCTCCATCTGTTTGTATCATCTTTAATTTCTTTCATCAGTGTCTTATAGTTTTCTGCATACAGGTGTTTTGTCTCCTTAGGTACGTTTATTCCTAGGTATTTTATTCTTTTTGTTGTAATGGTAAATGGGAGTGTTTCCATAATTTCTCTTTCAGATTTTTCATCATTAGTGTATAGGAATGCAAGAGATTTCTGTGCATTAATTTTGTATCCTGCTACATTACCAAATTCATTGATTAGCTCTAGTAGTTTTCTGGTAACATCTTTAGGATTCTCTATGTATATTATCATTTCATCTGCAAACAGTGACGTTTTGCTTCTTCTTTTCTGATTTGGATTCCTTTTATTTCTTTTTCTTCTCTCATTGCTGTGGCTAAAACGTCCAAAACTATGTTGAATAATAGCAGTGAGAGTGAGCAGCCTTGACTTGTTCCTGATCTTAGAAGAAATAGTTTCAGTTTTTCATGATTGAGAATGATATTGGCTATGGATTTGTCATATATGACCTTTTTATGTTGAGGTAAGTTCCCTCTATGCCTACTTTCTGTAGGGTTTTTTTTTTATCATAAATGGGTGTTGAACTTTGTCAAAAGCTTTTCTGCATTTATTAAGATTATTGTGTGGTTTTTATCTTTCAATTTGTTAATATGGTGTATCACATTGACTAATTTGCATATATTGAAGAATCCTTGCATTCCTGGGATAAACCCCACTTGATCATGGGGTATGATCCTTTTAATGTGCTGTTGGATTCTGTTTGCTAGTATTTTGTTGAGGACTTTTGCATCTATGTTCATCAGTGATATTGGCCTGTAGTTTTCTTTTTTTGTGACATCTTTGTCTGGTTTTGGTATCAGGGTGATGGTAGCCTTGTGGAATGAATTTGGGAATGTTCCTCCCTCTGCTATATTTTGGACGAGTTTGAGAAGGATAAGTGTTAGCTCTTCTGTAAATGTTTGATAGAATTTACCTGTGAAGCCATCTGGTCCTGGGCTTTTGTTTGTTGGAAGATTTTTAATCATAGTTTCAGTTTCAACGCTTGTGATTGGTCTGTTTATATTTTCTATTTCTTCCTTGTTCAGTTTTGGAAGTTGTGCTTTTCTAAGAATTTGTCCATTTCTTCCAGGTTGCCCATTTTATAGGCATAGAGCTGCTTGTTGTAATCTCTCATGATCCTTTGTATTTCTGCAGTGTCAGTTGTTACCTCTCCTTTTTCATTTCTAATTCTTTTGACTTGAGTCTCCTCCCTTTTTTTCTTGATGAGTCTGACTAATGGTTTATCACTTTTGTTTATCTTCTCAAATAACCAGCTTTTAGTTTTATTGACCTTTGCTATTGTTTCCTTCATTTCTGTTTCATTTATTTCTGATGTCATCTTTATGATTTCTTTCCTTCTGCTAACTTTGGGTTTTTTTGTTCTTCTTTCTCTAATTGCTTTAGGTGTAAGGTTATGTTGTTTAATTGAGTTGTTTCTTGTTTCTTGAGGTAGGATTGTACTGCTATAAACTTCCCTCTTAGAACTGCTTTCACTGCATCCCATAGGTTTTGGGTCGTCATGTTTTCAACGTCATTTGTTTCTAAGTATTTTTTGATTTCCTCTTTGATTTCTTCAGTGATCTCTTGGTTATTTAGTAGTGTATTGTTTAGCCTCCATGTGTTTGTATTTTTTGCAGTTTTTTTCCTGTAATTGATATCTAGTCTCATAGCATTGTGGTTCGAAAAGATACTTGATATGATTTTAATTTTCTTAAATTTACCAAGGCATGATTTGTGACCCAAGGTATGGTCTATCCTGGAGAATGTTCCATAAGCACTTGAGAAGAAAGTGTATTCTATTGTTTTTGGAAGGAATACCCTATAAATATCAATTAAGTCCATTTTGTTTAATGTGTCATTTAAAGCTTGTGTTTCCTTATTTATTTTCATTTTGGATCATCTGTCCATTGGTCAAAGTGGGGTGTTAAAGTCCCCTACTATGATTGTGTTACTGTCGATTTCCCCTTTTATGGCTGTTAGCATTTGCCTTATGTATTGAGGTGTTCCTCTGTTGGGTGCATAAATATTTACAATTGTTATATCTTCTTCTTGGAGTGATCCCTTGATCATTATGTAGTGTCCTTCTTTGTCTCTTGTAATAGTCTTTATTTTAAAGTCTATTTTGTGTGGTATGAGAATTGGTACTCCAGCTTTCTTTTGATATCCATTTGCATGGAATATCTTTTTCCATCCCCTCACTTTGTCTGTATGTGTCCAGAGGTCTGAAGTGGGTCTCTTGTAGACAGCATATATATGGGTCTTGTTTTTGTATCCATTCAGCCAGTCTATGTCTTTTGGTTGGAGCATTTAATCCATTTACATTTAAGGTAATTATCGATATGTATGTTCTTATTACCACTTTCTTAATTGTTTTGGGTTTGTTATTGTAGGTCTTTTCCTTCTCTTGTGTTTACTGCCCAGAGAAGTTCCTTTAGCACTTGTTGTAAAGCTGGTTTGGTGGTGCTGAATGCTCTTAGCTTTTGCTTGTCTATAAAGGTTTTAATTTCTCCATTGAATCTGAATGAGATCCTTGCACGGTAGAGTAATCTTGGTTGTAGGTTTTTCCCTTTCATCACTTTAAGTATGTCCTGCCACTTCTGGCTTGCAGAGTTTCTGCTGAAAGATCAGCTCTTAATCTTATGGGGATACCCTTGTATGTTATTTGTTGTTTTTCCTTTGCTGCTTTTATTATTTTTTCTTTGTATTTAATTTTCGATAGTTTGTTAATATGTGTCTTGGTGTGTTTCTCCTTGGATTTATCCTGTATGGGACTCTCTGCACTTCCTGGACTTTATTTCCTTTCCCATGTTAGGGAAGTTTTCAACTGTAATCTCTTCAAATACTTTCTTAGGCTCTTTCTTTTTCTCTTCTTCTTCTGGGACACCTATAATTCAAATGTTGATGCATTTATTGTTTTCCCAGAGGTCTCTGAGACTGTCCTCAGTTCTTTTCATTCTTTTTTCTTTATTCTGCTCTGTGGTAGTTATTTCCACTATTTTATCTTCCAGGTCACTTATCCGTTCGTTAATCTCAGTTATTCTGCTATTGATCCCTTCTAGAGTATTTTTAATTTCATTTATTGTGTTGTTCATCATTGTTTGTTTGCTCTTTAATTTTTCTAGGTCTTTGTTAAATGTTTTGTATTTTCTCCATTATATTTCCAAGATTTTGGATCATCTTTACTATTATTACTCTGAATTCTTTTTCAGGTAGACTGTCTATGTCCTCTTCATTTGTTTGGTCTGGTGGGTTTTTACCTTGCTTCTTCATCTGCTGCATATTTGTTTGTCTTCTTATTTTGTTTAACTTACTGTATTTGGGGTCTCCTTTTCCCAGGCTGCAGGTTTGTAGTTCCTGTTCTTTTTGGTGTCTGCCACCAGTGGGTGAGGTTGGTTCAGTGGGTTGTGTAGGCTTCCTGGTGGAGGGGACTGGTGCCTGTGTTCTGGTGGATGAGGCTGGATCTTGTCTTTCTGGTGGGCAGGGCTGCTTCCGGCAGTGTGTTTTACTGTGTCTGTGAACTTATTATGATTTTAGGCAGCCTCTCTGCTTATGGGTGGGGTTGTGTTCCTGTCTTGCTAGTTGTTTGGCATGAGATGTCCAGCACTGGAGCTTGCTGGCCGTTGGGTGGAGCTGGGTTTTAGGATTGAGATGGAGGTCTCTGGGAGAGCTCTCGCCTATTGATATTACATGGTGCCGGGAGGTGCCTGGTGGTCCAATGTCCTGAACTCGACTCTCCCACCTCTGAGGCTCAGGCCTGACCCCCAGCTGGAGCAGCAAGACCCTGTCAGCCACATGGCTCAGAAGAAAAGTGAGAAAAAAAGGAAATAAAGAAAAAAATAAAATAAAAAAAGTTTTTAAGTTAAAAAATATTATTAAAATAAAAAAAGTAATTAAAAAAAAGCAGGGAGCAACCAAACCAATAAACAAATCCACCAATGATAACAAGTACTAAAAATTATACTAAGATAAACATAAAAATCAGAAACTAGTCAGTCACATACGGCAATCACCATGTCTACAGTTGGTCCCAAAGTCCACCTCCTCAATTTTGGGATGATTCCTTGTCTATTCAGGTATTCCATAGATGCAGGGTACATCAAGTTGATTGTGGAGATTTAATCCGCTGCTCCTGAGGCTGCTGGAAGTAATTTCCCTTTCTCTTGTTTGTTTGCACAGCTCCTGGGGTTCAGTTTTGGATTTGGCCCCGCCTCTTCATGTAGGTTGCCTTCTGGCATCTGTTCTTCACCCAGACAGGAGGGGGTTAAAGAGTGGCTGATTATGGGGCTCTGGCTCACTCAGGCTGGGGCGACGGAGGGGTACAGAATGAGGGGTGAGCCTCTGGTGGCAGAGGCTGGCATGATGTTGCACTAGCACAAGGTGCACCTTGTGTTCTCCTGGGAAAGTTGTCCCTCGATCATGGGACCCTGGCAGTGGTGGGCTGCACAAGCTCCCAGGGTGGGAAGTGTGGATGGTGACCTGTGCTTGCACATAGGATTCTTGGTGGCTGCAGTAGCAGCCTTAGCGCTTTATGCCCGTCTCTGGAGTCTGCGCTGATAGCTGCATCTTGCGCCTGGCCCGCAGAATGAGACTGTTTTAGTAACAAAAGCCGTGCAAACTTAGTGGACAAGGGTGAGAGACAATTAAGAAAGCTTTCTACCAAGTGGGGAATGAGGAATTCAACAGAGCACAGGGGGTATCAGTTATATGAAGAATTAATATGCTTTGTGTTCATGGTTCAAGAAGTCCAGCTCCTCCATTAAGTTGGTTACACTAGACTGGTTTTCCGTTTCTAAACAGAGTCCATAGGGTATCTCTTACCCACAGTCTTCTTCTGGAGACATGCAAACACATTCAGATCCCAACTGTTTTTGTCCTGGTTGACAGTGGCCTTTTAAGCGTGCCAAGGTATCTGAAACAAAAGAAAATGAAGATAAGAACAATGCACAGCATGGATTTCAAGTGATAAGTTTGAATTTAGGAGAAAAGGCAGTGGTGAAATGTTCTCATTTATCTTTTGGAGTTAGAGCATTCATTTTGGCTTTTCCAAATATGTTGTCATGAAATAGTCCATCGGAAAGGTCCTTTCTAGCTCTAGGAGCTGTCGTTTTCCAACCTAGAACTGCTACTAAGTTCAGAGAACTAAAGAAAATGGAATTGGTGAAATTTTTGCTCATTTGTTTTTCAAACATTTATTGAGCGACTATGATTTCCCAGCAGTGCCATAGGTTCTGGGGATAGTGGGTTGAGAAAAATTTGACCCAGATCCCATGCTCTCAGAGCTTCTAGTCTTGTGGAGCAGACAGACATTAATCAAGAAACCACACTGTACACATAGAATTGCTGCTGTTATTAGTGCTATTAAAGAGAAAGCATATAATCAAGAAAATTGATGTAGCCAGGAAGGTTATGAACGGTAAAATGGGAAGAGAAAAGGGAGTGTGTTTGAAGCAAAGGCAATAGCAGGCATAAACGTGCTCAAAAGAGAGATAATGTGTGACTTTCTTGGAAGTGTAAGAAAGCCAGGGAAACAAGGGCATGGAAAAGGTACAGCCAGAGAGATGGCTGTGTGGCAGACTGTGTAGGGTCATAAAGGGCTTTCAAAGGATTTTTGTCTTATTTTATAAGCAGTGGCAAGTCTTTGATAGGTTTTAGCAGGGGGTGGTGTGACAAAATCAGGTCTGGATTTGGAAAAGAAATTAATTTTGGCTTATCTGTGGAGAATGAATTTGGAGAGGCATGGTGGTCAAGGGCGTAGACAATTTATGAGGTTATTATAGTAGTTTGGGTGAAAGAGAATGGTAATTTGGACCAAAGTGCTAGAGGTAGAAATGGAGAGAAGTGGATGAACTTGAGACATTTTAAGCACATAAAATGGATGATATTGCATATTGTGGGTATGTTATGAGAACTGTCAAGTATAATTCTTAGGTTTATAGTTTGCATAAGAGAATAGATATTGGTGCCTTAACTGAAATAGAAAATACTAGAAGATATTAGTTGTAGGGAAGCTATGGTGATGACTCAAGAATTCCTCTCTGCATATGTTGAATTTATAGTCTCTTTAAGACAGCCAAACAAAATAGACACATAGGAATTTGAATATTCAAGTCTAAAACTCAGTGGAGAAGTCTGTGATAAAGATTTAAATTTGTTATTAGCCTATGGGGGAATCATTGATGCTATGGGTATGGGTGAGATTCCCCAGCAGGAGAGTGTAGCATGAGGTGAGGGGACAGATCTGAGCCTTGAGGAACTCCAACATTTAAAGTCCATGCAAAGGCAGGAGCCTTCCAAAAATAGAGGGCAGCAGTCAGAGAGGTAGAAGCTAAACCAGACAGCGTTGTGTCTTGGAAGCCAGGGAAAGAACGAATGTGCAGAAGGTCAACACTGTTGAATGCTGCTGAGAGGGCAAGGCAGATGAGGACCAAAATATTACCTATTCTGTTTAGCAATATGGATGTCAGTGACAACAATTGTGTGAATGGATTTGGGGGGATAATGGCTTGAAAGTCAGATTTTTCTTATAAGAATAATCAATGAAGAAATGCAGCTCCCAAATGTAGCTATTTATCCCTGCATGATATTCTAGATATTAGGATGTTATGTGGAAAAAAAAAAAAGAATGAAAACAGCAGTAGTCCCCTAATAGTGGGAAAACAGACATTAATCAAACAATCATAGTGATGGGTTTATAATTAAAGGCAGAGATAGGTATTTTAAAGAAATACAGTTCCAGGAGATCATATCACCAAAAAATCCAACTGAGAAATATAAGGAAGATCTAAAAGGAAATGATGCTTGACCTAAGATGAGCAATTGAATAGTGTGTATGAGAGGAAGGGAGATTAAAGTAGAAGGAAGAACACTTGAATATATTATACGGAAGGGGAAATCTTGGTTATCTTTGCTTATGTTCAGGCTCATCCAGAGAAGCTTTAGACTGGTTGAATTAAACCTGGAGCTGACATCCTGAGCCTCCTGGATGAAACACGGTCTAGTCCCTGGACTGGATCTGACTAACCAGGCATCCGCAGAACCACAGTGGCCTCTGGAAGCAAGTAATTGTCAAAGGAGGGCTGTAGGCAGGTATATCAGGCAGGAGGTTTGGTAGGGAAGGAGGTTTATGTTAGAGGCAAAAATAAAGATTTAGAAAATTGGTAGGTTTTCTTCTTTGCTGCTATGCATTTCCATTCCCTATTATTACCTTCTGTTAGGACCCTCATTCGATCTGGTGAAATTTGGCTCAGAACTTTCATGAACATGGAGACCTATAGCTGCTGGTAAGGTCTCAGATACTAAGATTTCCATTGACATGGGCTTGTTTTTTTTTGGTTTCTGTGTGGCTACGCCTCTTTGGCTTTTGTACATAAATCCACGCTTAGGTCAAGGAAGGACCCTAAGCTATACATTGTTTCCAAAGAGCGTCAACTTTCAAGCACACAGAGCATTGTTCCCTCCCTACCAATTTGACATTATCAATGATCACCTGCAAGGACTCTGCTCCCTCACTAAGCGTCAGGTGGAAGCCCAAACTGGCCCTCAGCTGCCCATGCTGCCTGCCCTGCACAGTTTGTGAGTAACACAGAAATGAGAACATTGCGATTTTTAAGTGCTGAGGGCAAGGGGATCTTCCGGAGGTGTTGATTTCTTAGAGGAAGGGAAAAAACTAACAGTGGAGGTGTGCAGCATCTCATTTCTTCAGGAAGCAAAATTCTTTTTCACGTTGAAAGAATTAAAAGTCTTCCTGGCCAACCAATGACCTGAAGTCTGTTTATCACACAGCTCCTTCCACATTGACAGGAAAGATTGTTCAGTTTTATTGATGATTTTCTTTCTTTTTCTGTGACTCCCTTCATTGATCTTCCTGACAACGTTGTTGAGAGAAAGTATATGAGATGGGATATTTCTTTCCTTTATCTCGATGTAGAACATTTCGTTATCTCCCAGTTTGGATTATAATTTTAATTTCTTTTCCAAACACGGAGACATGCGTGCATTTGCGTATGTGTGTGTGTGTGTGTGTGTGTGTGTGTGTGTGTGTACATATGCTGTTATTTTTTATAAAGAGGAGGATGCTACCTAAGATGCCCAGAGGATCTTAACTCTCTAAACTCTGTGGTCCCCAAATGCATTCATACCTCTGACATATATGATCAGGAGTCGAGTGAAACCAAGCCACAATACTAACCTGAAGTTCTCACAAATTTCCATGTGGTCTCTCTATCAATAGTTTTAAGGTTATATAATCGGTTAAGTTTCCCCTTTTCCTTCACACATGGTAAAAGCCCAGAAGAGGATAAAGAAGGCAAGATGGCAGAGAGCTTGAGGAATTATCAGAGCTGCTGCACAGTTCTTGTTTGACCCAAACTGTCTGACTTTGGGTCTAATTTAGCCTCTCTGTGCCTTTGGTGTTTTTTTTTTTAATTTTATTTATTTATGGCTGTGTTGGGTCTTCGTTTCTGTGCGAGGGCTTTCTCGAGTTGCGGCAAGCGGGGACCACTCTTCATCGCGGTGCGCTGGCCTCTCACTCTCGCAACCTCTCTTGTTGCGGAGCACAGGCTCCAGACATGCAGGCTCAGTAGTTGTGGCTCACGGACCTAGTTGCTCCGCGGCATGTGGGATCTTCCCAGACCAGGGCTCGAACCTGTGTCCTCTGCATTGGCAGGCAGGCTCTCAACCAGTGCGCCACCAGGGAAGCCCTGGTTTTTCATTGACAAAATAGGCTCAATCATATCTGAGCTCAGAAAGATCATCAAGGATTCTCTGATTAAAAATGAGACATTACTTGAAAAAGCATGTTGAGAACTTTGGAAGATATGAATTAGTAGAAGCTCCCTTAACTGTCCTCCAAGTAACCAACAGGCCAGACTAACCAGGGTGTTCAGCTGCTCCATGCCAGCTGCCTGTCTAACACTGAACTGCAAGCTTTACAGGCTCCTCTCTGCCACAGCTTCACACTTCTGCCCTCACCAGTCCAGCTATACACTTACCAAGAGTCAGTTTGGTTTGTTTCCAAGTCTATTTATGCCATTTACTATTGTAATTGTGTAAGTTGATTAAACATATCAACTGATAAAGGAGGAAAAAGAGTTGTTTTTATAAAAACTAAGGTGAAAATGCTGAATAATTGAAAGTGGTTTGCAAAAATTTTGCTTTGAATTAATGTGGATGAGACTACTATAAAAGATTAAGGAAAAATAAAAGCATTTTGTAGTCAAATTTGCTGCAAAATTTGCCTTTAAGCTTTCATCTCACTTCAAAAGAGAGATGATTCTCAACTTTGTCTGTATCTGGATTAACTCGGAGAGATTTTATACAAACACGAAATATTGGGTCCTCCCAGCTCAATGGCATCAGAACCAGGGGATGGGACTTAAGCAGAGGTGTTTCTTAAAGAAGTGCCCCACTTGGAGTTAAAAAACCCACTGTCTTAGAGAAACTGATATGAGATAACATAGATGATGAATTATGTATTTGTTTTATTCGAGAAAGAAATCTTGGAACTCAAATCAGGAGACCCTTTAGGAACTAAGAGGTTGGTCCTATGTCAGAAAATTGGTGAATATTTGTGTATTTCTATGTTCTAAGTTAAAATAAAATGTTTAATTAAAAAGTAGTGTGGACTACTTTTCCATGGCTCTCCACTTGAACTAAATTTTCAGTTAAACATCAATTCTGATTTTTTCATATGAGAGCACTTGCACTCCTTCAAAATAGTGAAGTATTAAATTGGAAAAGAAAACTGACCTCACTGTCTAAGATTGGAAGATATCTACTTGACCAATAGTTGCTTATGTGCTGCCTGACCTCATCATAGACATGGGGTGAAATACAACCCAGCCCGTCAGTGGAATCTTCTTAAGAAATAGCTCCTCTGTAGATGCTACACGACCAACCACAAAGGACACCACCTTAGCAGACCCCAGTATCCTGAGCAGCTACTCACCTTTTTCACAGGCGAGTGAGCTTGAAATGGGAGGTGTCCAGGAATCCCCACTGCATGTGTACCTTGATGGCCCAGCAACAACAAAGCCTCTGGGGCAGGTTAGCTCAATGGATTCACCAATTTTATATAACGTCTGAAATGGTGACAGTGTCAGTACTTCCTGCACCACTGGCTTGAGGCACTCTGTCCCTGCAGAGAGAGAAGTATTTCAGATGTATTTGGTGGAGCAGAATACTCAATGGATACAGGCAGATTTTGTGCAATCCAAGAAGTGATTTTAATGTGATTTACCGCATTGGTTCAGCTTTAATGCTGCCTTTTGATGAGAAAAACTGGGGGTTGAGGATCCCAGTTGAGAAACTGGGAAACTGTCTTTAGTTCCATTAACTGAAGAACTTGCTAAGGAACTGGCTTCAGATACTCCTAACTTTCATTACATCATTGGGACCTTTTCAAGAAATAATCTTTTCCACTCATCTCCCCAGTGAGTTTTCCCAAAAGCAAGACACCATATTGTGGGTGACACAGAGACAGGATGTTCTAATTGACACTGGTCTCAACTCTGTGTCATGATGTTCCAGAATAACTCTTTGGAGTCCCCATCTGAGCCTTGTGTGAATCACATTTTGACTTTCCTGAAGCACGGGTATGTGGGGAGCCTGCAAACTCCTCCTCTCTCTTTGGGCAAAGGATTTGGGTGTGCTCCAAGGAGAAAATTGCATTTCACAAAAAATCCCATCTCTGATACAAAAAGAGTGTAAGTATCAGCTTCCTGGGACTCATTATTTCGCATCTCTTTGTACATCGGGCGAGGCAGATGCCTGTGGTTAGATGCAGTTAGCAGACTTCCCAGATTTCTTCTCAAGCACATGCCTCACGGTCCTGCTAATACGCAGAGGCAGGAAAACTAAACTATGAAGATAGTTTGAAATCTAATTTGAGCAGATGAATCCTACTTTCTGCCTTACTAAACCTTTTCACCAGAGTTACTAAAATATTAAAGTGTACTAATCTAAGGGTGTGACTTTGCTCTATTTATTTGGGGCACATCCATTCTCTAGAGGAGTCATGTGGAAGGCCTGCCCAGTTCTCACGTCGGCATTCCACATCTCCTCGCCTCCAGGTTCTGTCTGGTAAGCAGCTGAAGTACTGGTATCCAACAGGTTTGAAACCAGTAAGGCATATGATTTCCACTTCTTCCCCAACGGAGTACAGTTTCTTTTCATTCTAGAATTAAAACAGAAATCAGCACATTACTAAGTTATGAATAATACCTTCAAACACCTTGGGGTCCTCCTGGATTCTTTCTGTTCCTTCAATCCTGTATCTACTCAGAGTCTACTCAATTTCTACTTCTAAATATCTCTCAAAATTCTCTCCTTTCCTTTGTCATCATCATTGTCTTTGCTCACAGCATGTATTGTCTCTTACCAGGACAACTATCTAATTGGTCCCTCTTCTAAACCGTCTTCCATATTGCTGCTTAAATTGATTAGAATATATATATTTATTTTAATTAATAACTTGCTCCCCTCTGTAGATGAGATGGCTTACTATTGCAAGAAAAAGAAAACTATATATGTATCCTGTAGTGGCTATAAATGGAATAAAAAATGTATCCTGCATACGCAGAAAATATATGCAGATGTTATGGTAACACATTGACTACAAATCATTTGAAAGTGTTACTAATAACCTATTGGTCATCATATGCTGTCCCAGTTAATGTGTAATTAAAGTACAACTCCTGGCATTTGGGGTTCACTGAAAGATTTTAAAGTTAAGATGGGTTTTATATTCTTAGCTTGGAATATGAGATTTAACCCACTTTCCCATCCTCACCTCTTGCCATTTCCTCCCATAGAACCTATGCTCTAGCAAAACAAAGCCATCTGCTATTCTTTGCACATAATACTCTCTTTCATGCCTCCCTGTCTTTACCTGGCTGTTCCCTCTATCCTCAACATCTTGTCTCTTCCATTCTCTCAAGACCCAACTCAAATAGAACTTCCTCTGTGGAAAATCTCTTTCATTTCCCCAGCTTCATCGGGTGTACCATCCTTTCAGTTTTGGGGGGAAACTTGTACAAAGCTCTAATTTATGTTTATCACATTTATCATCCCCGTCCCTACACTTGAGTGGCACTTCTATTACCAGGTCTCCCCTCACAAACCTTTATACGGGGCTTAATAACTCTTTGCTGGAAAAAATGCAAAACACTCTCCTTCTTAGGAAGACAGTAATGTAAAAGCAATGTAACTCTTTCCTTACTGAGTGGGAGACAAGTACAAAGAATTGACTAGGAAATTATTCTCTGAGAATCGAAGTTGGGAATTTTGAGGGAGGTGAAGGCTCAATCGTCAACATCTGTTATTACTTGGCCACGTGATTCAACTTTTCTCCTAGAAGATGATTAATTTCCTGAATACAAAAAAGAGCATTCCATCTTTGGTTATTATGGGTATGGCTGTGTTTCCAAGGGAAATGGCATGGTGACTAGTATTAATGATCTAGATGTTTTATTCAAAGGCTGCACATTTTTCCTGCACCTTCATCCTGAAATAAATTATTGTCATAAACTTCTGCTTCCATTTCTTTTATGAAGCTATAACGTATAAGTGTATGTTGCAACCATCAAGCTTTGTCCGACGTATCTGCTAGACTGACTAAACAAGGACCCTTACCCAAAGTCACTGTCACTTGCCAATGAGGACTTGTGTCTTGGTCACTAAAAAGATATCTTCACATGCAATGACATGATTGCTCTAGCCTGGAATGAGGCATACCAGCCTCTGTTTGACTCCATATAGGGGCATTTTGCTATTAGGAATCTAGAAATTACTCATTAGGAAAAGTTAAAATTGTATTACTTTTGAGCAAAAACTATCGTCAGGTAGGAATTAGGCCTTTAATAAAGAGCAAATTAAAACAAGGAGTGAACTTATTCATGGAAAAGGAAACATACAATCTAATTTTGTAAAGAGTCATTAGAGGAATGAATCACTGTTTAAACCCTTTGTGTGTTTTTAAAATTAGAATGTCAATCATTTTAATACTTTATTTAAGCAGCTGGCACAAACGGATTAAAAATTATTTAGGTATCTGGATCTGACAAAATGTAATTCTGAGGATACTGTTGTAGGGCAGGGACTGGAAAACTTTTTCTATAAAGGGCCTTGATCATCAATTGCAGGTCAGGCAGTGTCTGTCACCTTGTGTCACAGTTACACAAAACAGCTATGATCATTATGTAAACAAAGGAATGTGGTTGTGTTCCAATAAATTTCATTAAAAAAAGAAAAGAAAAGAATACAGAGGGCAGGCCAGATTTGGTCTGTGGGCCATAGTTTGCTAACTCTTATTCTAAAGGATTTGTTCCCATAGTGTGACTTCTGACCTAGCAGCATCGGTATTACCAGGGATCTTGTTAGTTATGGAAGTTTCTGGGCCCTGCTCAAGACTAGCCTCTAGTGCATCTGGAGTATGAGAATCTCTGGTTCTAGAGTAAAGACTAATTGACATTACTCCCCCTCCAAAATATTTCCTCCCCCTCACACCTTTAGGCCTGGTACCTTATACATGAACAGAAGATGAATGAACAGGGAAGATACACTAGCCCAGACTATGCTCCATGGATATTTATTTGCTGGCCCTGGAGAATCGAGGGTTATTGATTTTTGATCATAAATATGATACAGTTGGAAACAAGTTAAAGGCTTTACTGGGTTTAAGAAAGGGAAACTTTTTTAAAAAAAGGTAAAATTGATTAGGACACATGCCTCCTGTGATCAATTTTAAATATTATTTATCTCCTGAAAGTTTATATCTAAAGCCACAGAACTGTCAAACAAAAAGTATTTAGTTGTTTTTAAATCATAGAAACATATAGTGGTTTAATGAAAAAAGGTAAAATTAAAAGGTATTAAAACTGTACTGACTGCTTAAGAATTCTATAGGTTTTAACCTAAAAAGCCATTACAGACTCAACACCTCCTATGTTACAGTCAAGACTAGCTTGTTTCTCTGATAACGTGCCTTAGATAGGGGGTTAGTTGGCTCAGATTCAGAAATAAACAGTCAGATCTTAGTTGCAGATTCCTACAGAAGTCATCCAAACCATTCTCCGCTCACATAAATGTACCGCCACACGAGTTCGTAGTGCCAAGGCACACAATAGTGTGTGTGTTAGTTTGGTCTAACAACCAGCTATGAGGACACCTCCAGGGAATTCACAGGGAAAAGTGATGGAGCCTTTCTAAATATTCCTTTTTTACTTTTTAAGTCAACAGGTTATTAAACTAAGAAAAAAATAACTCTAAATAAAAGAAAGTGCATGTTTCTTAAGTTCTATTTTTTGGATTCCAAACCTAAAGTAAAGCTCAGGATGCTTACCCGGATAAATGCATTTTCTGGAGGGACTGGTTGAGGACACCCTGAATCTGATTCTAATTCAGGGAGGTCTATTTCTTTCACTTCCTCATCATCACTGATGCATGGTTGTCCACTAAAAGGGAAAAATAAACGTGTGTATAAGACAATAAATATGTGTATATATATACACACACATTTACATGTTTATGTATATACATATATGCACGCGTATGTACACATTATATATGTGTGTATATATATATATGTATATAATACATTTAAAAAAGAGAGAAAACAGAGAGGAAAAGGGGTAGCAGCTGATCTAACACCTCACTGATATGTTGTGTTGGAATAGGTAAAATTCTAATCATTTCTTTACTTAGCAGTAAGAAAATAAATATCTTAACTGTCTAGTTTAGTAGCGGTGTCGGGGGAGATGCTCCGCTCTCTCCCCATACCCATCCTTACTCGTTCTGCATTATGGAAAATGTGCAGTGCTCCTCTTGCCGCCTCTCCCCCTCACAGCTTTTCCCTCCTTGCTGGGGGGCAGGGTGGTTGCATTCTCGGGTTCTCGATCTCTTGTAAGTAGCATCACACGTGCTCCAGGAAGACCAGCAGCCCCAGTTCCCGTCTACAGCATCTGGAACACAGGAAGACCCACCCACCGATCATGGTGCCTCTGGGAGAATTGGGGCTTTGAAGCCAGGTCAGCTGGGCTTCCTCACAGTTTAGCTGTGGGAGCCTTTGCGGAATATCATAGGGTTACTGTGAGGATTAAAAGAAATTATCTGCGCAAAGGGCCTGACGTATCACCTGATTTCCCTTTCCTGTTCCCACAGCCTGAATAAAATGGCAACAACTATGAATCGTTTTCAACTATCAGCAACATATCACACACATACATATATTCATAAATACATGCATACATGTGAACTTCTTCCAAATAGAATATATATAAAATTACATTTTTAAAGGTAATAGACTATATTCTTACTCCCATGACATATCCTCTTTCTAAGGAGGGTTAGAGGTAACCATGAACATTGCTTGGTCCTGTATGAAAACTTTGGTTGTGTCTTAATTTATCCCTTACTACAAGCCACTCTCATTCTACATTATAATGCACAAGAGGTTTATAACAAGAGCATCACATATTTTACTTTATAGTGTGTTTTATTATTTTATTTATTTTATGTTATAGGCATTGTGCTATATATATATATATATATATATATATATATATATATATATATATATATATACATATATAATCTTTGGGTATATAGTGGCATTATCCCCATTTTATGGATGAACAGATTGAGGCATAGAGAGGTTAGGTGACTTTCCCAAGGTCACATAGCTGGTAGGTTACAGCTGAGATTCACACCAGGACTGTTTGACCTTTGAGTCTAACTTTCTCCAGGCCTATTTTCCTTGTGAGTTTGCATAAGGTGGAAATTGCTTATGCAGTTCTCTTATGCAGAGAAGTTTTGTTTTGTTTTGTTGTTTTCATTGACCAACCTACAATACCTTTGGGAGGGGAAAGCTTCCTACCTCATAGCAAGTTACTGACACTTACTAGATTTGTAATCCGGAGAGCGCCTCTCACAGTTCTCACCGTAGGTGCCACTTTGGCACACGCACAGACATTCGGTCCCTGAGAGCGTGGGGTGGCCGTTATTAGGGCATCGAGCACATTGGCAGGGGTCAAACTTGGCTGCATATTCTTGATAAGCTCTCCTGAGGTTGTTCCGTCTTGTCACCGCACAGGGGATATTTCTTACCAGGTCTGTGATGGGAGCAAGCTAAGAGCAGATGGGAGAGAGGAGGTCCAGTCAGAATCACATCTCTTTGGCATAGGTTGCCATCATCGCCCAATTCTCGTGGAATGAGAGGCAAGATCTGGAAAATCCCACACTTCAAAGGGATTGTTGTAGAATATGGTATATCTGTCGATTGGACTAGTGGAGAAAAGCCCTCCCCATGAGGGCGGGGGAGGTTCTTTCCCTTCTACAGTGGGTAGAGTAGCTATCTGCAAGGTTAGCTGGCTTCTGTTGTCCCTAAAGCATGGCAGGTGTAAAGTATCTGGAGATTACTTTCCCCGGAATTCTACTATGGAGGAAGCCTCACATGAGGTGTCGCTTACTTGGACTTACATCGACTTGTTTATTAAGCATCAAATGCACGCATCAAAGTACTGAGAAAAGTGACCAAGAGTTAGGCGGCTCAGGAATGCTTTGCTGAAGGCTCATCAAGTTTGACTCAAGGAGAAAAATCTGGAAAGGGTGAAGAGAGGCTTTCAGTGTTCTTTGTTTTTCCAGGGACAGTGCTACTGGTTTTTGGTGGAACCAGATGAGAAAATGTGGAGAGACAAAATAGAGAAATGAACTTGCTGGTAGGATCAGTAGAAGAATTACAGTAACAAATATGGAGCTAACACAAAATCAGGGCTCATTTTTTTTTTAAACATCTTTATTGGAGTATAATTGCTTTACAATGGTGTGTTAGTTTCTGCTTTATAACAAAGTGAATCAGCTACACATATACATATATCCCCATATCCCATCCCTCTTGCATCTCCTTCTCACCCTCCCTATCCCACCCTTCTAGGTGGTCACAAAACACCGAGCTGATCTCCCTGTGCTATGCGGCTGCTTCCCACTAGCTATCTATTTTACATTTGGTAGTGTATATATGTCCATGCCACTCTCTCACTTTGTCCCAGCTTACCCTTCCCCCTCCCTGTGTCCTCAAGTCCATTCTCTTCGTCTGTGTCTTTATCCCTGTCCTGCCTCTAGGTTCTTCAGAACCTTTTTTTTTGTTTTAATTCCATATATATGTGTTAGCATATGGTATTTGTTTTTCTCTTTCTGACTTACTTCACTCTGTATGACAGACTCTAGGTCCATCCACCTCACTACAAATAACTCAATTTCATTTCTTTTTATGGCTGAGTAATATTCCATTGTATATGTGTGCCACCTCTTCTTTATCTATTCATCTGTTGATGGACACTTAGGTTGCTTCCATGTCCTGGCTATTGTAAATAGTGCTGCAATGAACATTTTGGTACATGACTCTTTTTGAACTATGGTTTTCTCAGGGTATATGCCCAGTAGTGGGATTGCTGGGCTGTATGGTAGTTCTATTTTTAGTTTTTTAAGGAACCTCTATACTGTTCTCCATAGTGGCTGTATCAATTTACATTCCCACCAACAGTGCAAGAGGGTTCCCTTTTCTCCACACCCTCTCCAGCATTTATTGTTTGTAGATTTTTTGATGATGGCCATTCTGAGCAGTGTGAGGTGATACCTCATTGTAGTTTTGACTTGCATTTCTCTGATGATTAGGGATGTTGAGCATCCTTTCATGTGTTTGTTGGCAATCTGTATATCTTCTTTGGAGAAGTGTCTATTTAGGTCTTCCAGGGCTCATTTTAATTAACATTTTAAAACCTCAGAGGAATGACCCTCTAGTACAGTGTATGACTCACAAGTGCCCAGATGGGCAACTGGACCTCATTTTCCTACCATAACCTGTAGAGCTCCAAGTATCTTCACGCTACATGTAAATCATTCTACCTTCATGATGATTGAACTCCTTTATATTCATTTAAATGAAATGAGCAGAATAGCTCCTTAAGGGGCTTTTTAAAATGTGCTTATGTTTTAGGCAAAACTGGCTCAAAGTAGCATATGAGTGATTTGTGGACAAAGTATTTCATACCTAATAAAAATCACCCTTTAATGTAATTACAACAAATATAAGACTGGTAAATTTAATCAATGGTGAGAGAAACAGAAAATCAAATGTGTCTAAAATCCCATTTATCCCACAGAGCTATAAATGAAGATTTAGGAGGGCTCATCAAATAAAGAATTGCAAGAAAAATACAGAAATCAAATTTATTACATGCACGGGGAGTAGAACACTACTCCAGGTAAGTTTAGGCAGTTTCACGCACTAAACTCCCTCTTCTGGTATTTAATGTGTGCTGGGAATTCTAAACGCTGTACTACAGAATGCTTGTTTGAACAGCAAAAACAAGAGATGTGTAATTTAATGTTTTTTAAAAAGGTATGTTGTGAATACTAAAGAAAGACATTTCTTTTATCATCTGAGAAGAAAATGGAAAAGGAATTGTGTGATGTACAGTTTGGGCTGCCAGAGAACTGCTTTAGCTCTTACCCATAATGTTTTTCAATCTTACCTTAAAGTCAATCACAGTAGGATTTTCCTTCACTGATTCTAACCACTCAGAAAATGTCTTCTCTTCTGGACCAGAGCTCCCTTTCTCCCACGCCAAAGCCGCTGCATACTCACTCCTCCCGCCTTGAACCAGGGATATGGATTTCTCTGATCCCTGCATAAACGAACCTGCAAGGTATTTCAAGAAAATTACTCGTTTAATTTTATTGCAAATTCAAACTTGAAAGCAAAGCCTATTTGCACAGGAGAAAGAAGCAGATGGTAGAGTCATGTAGCTCCATTAAGTAAACTAAGTGAAAAGCAAGGGAACACACCTCTTGTCCCTATAGGGAGTTTAATAATAGAAATGATAATAATAGTGCCAACAGCTACCATTTATTAAGCAACACGTGTATACCAGGCACTCTGCACTCATTATTTATGTAATTCTCATAACAACCCGGAGCAGTAGGTGTTATAAACATGGACATTGAAGCCAGAAGTAATTTGGCCTGGAACACATGGATACTAAGGGGGAGGAGGGGTGCTGGGATGCAGATGTAGCCCAAAGCCTGAGGACTCTGTCTCCTGCTCTTTGATGCCAAGCCTCCCACTTTTGACTTATATGGGCATATGTCTTGGGCCCCCGGAATAACATAAACCACATGGTTTCTGGTACCCAGTCAGTTGACTGCCATGCCATAACTGACTACAATTACAGAAAAATATTGATAGAATACCTTTAAGCTTAAAGACAGGAGTAAAAGTACAACTAACCAAAAAAAAAAAAAAATTAAACCTCAAGTTAAAAGTTGGCACAATGTTGCTTTAGAGGTACTGGCATTTACTCTATACAGCACAGATCTTTCATATAAATTTTCAAAACAGTTCCTCTTAACTAATGGTGTCTTTAATATGGGTAGAAACTGAGCAATAAGAAATTATAGTGAGAAATAAAATCAAATGGAAAAGAGGCTAATGATATGGGTAATAGTTAATGGCATTAATCTGGTGTCTGTTCTGGAGTGTCAGTAAGGATCAGCCATGCCCCTAACTGTTTAGAAATTCTACAGTAAGAGAGTCTAGGATGATTAGAACAATGGGTGAAATACTCTCTCTATGAAAAAATAAGGGATAAATTATTATTTGCCAATATATCATATACCTATTGACAGTGACTCTGACATGCAGATTGATATATGTCATAAATGGATTGACACTGGTAAGAGCTATATATGATAAGCATGGGACACTGAAGAAAGAACTAGTTAAGTCTATTTACTATTCTATTAGCTACTTCGAACAGAATGCTTACAAGTGAATAAATTGCTTAAAAGGATTCCAGAAAGAAAATGCAGACTGAAGATGATACCAACAGTGTAAACATAAGGAAAACAACTAATAGAAGGAAGAACAGACACTTCTATTTCTTCCACAAGCTTCTCATCAATCACAACATGAGTTTGACAGCAAGGCACTCTCAAAACATATCAAAGATTTTAAGGAATTTTATGAAGTATTATCATTATGATATGAGCAAGACAAGGAAAAATTCTGTTTATTTCATATAGATTATCTTTTGATATTTTCTATTTTCTACACTCGTATATATTTTTGTCCATAATGTATTTTTAGAATAATATACTTATAAACATTTGTTAGTAAGTATACATATATTAGGGATATATCCTCAAAAAAATTTAATAGTACCATTACAGATTATAAAAGTTTGGAGTCAAATGATTTAATCAAAGTAGTTCAGGGTTAGAAATAGACAAATCTAAGGTTTATTTTTATTTTTATTTTTTTATACAGCAGGTTTTTATTACTTACTATTTTATACATATTAGTGTATATATGTCAATCCCAATCTCCCAATTCATCCTCCCCACCCCCCAGCGCTTTCCCCCCTTGGTGTCCATATGTTTGTTCTCTACATCTGTGTCTCTATTTCTGCCTTACAAACTGGTTCATCTGTACCATTTTTCTAGATTCCACATATATGCGTTAATATACGATATTTGTTTTTCTCTTTCTGACTTACTTCACTCTGTATGACAGTCTCTAGGTCCATTCACACCTCTGCAAAAGCCCCAATTTCGTTCCTTTTTATGGCTGAGTAATATTCCATTGTCTATATGCACCACATCTTCTTTATCCATTTGTCTGTTGATGGGCATTTAGGTTGCTTCCATGACCTGGCTATTGTAAACAGTGCTGCAATGAACACTGGGGTGCATGTGTCTTTGTGAATTATGGTTTTCTCTGGGTATATGCCCAGAAGTGGGATTGCTGGGTATATGGTAATCCTATTTTCAGTTTTTTAAGGAACCTCCATACTGTTCTCCATAGTGGCTGTATTAATTTACATTCCCACCAACAGTGCAAGAGGGTTCCCTTTTCTCCACACCCTTTCCAGCATTTGTTGTTTGTACATTTTCTGACGATGCCCATTCTAACTGGCGTGAGGTGATACCTCTTTGTAGTTTTGATTTGCATTTCTCTAATAATTAGTGATGTTGAGCATCTTTTCATGTGCCTCTTGGCCAACTGTATGTCTTCTTTGGAGAAATGTCTATTTAGGTCTTCTGCACATTTTTTAATTGGGTTGTTTGTTTTTTTAATATTGAGCTGCATGAGCTGTTTATATATTTTGGAGATTAATCCTTTGTCCGTTGATTCGTTTCCAAATATTTTCTCCTATTCTGAGGGTTGTCTTTTTGTCTAGTTTGTAGTTTCCTTTGCTTTGCCAAAGGTTTTAAGTTTCAGTAGGTTCCATTTGTTTATTTTTGTTTTTATTTCCATTACTCTAGGAGGTGGGTCACAAAAGATCTCACTGTGATTTATGTCGAAGAGTGTTCTTCCTATGTCTTCCTCTAAAAATTTTACAGTGTCTGGTCTTACATTTAGGTCTTTAATCCATTTTGAGTTTATTTTTGTGTATGGTGTTAGGGAGGGTCCTAATTTCATTCTTTTACATGTAGCTGTCCAGTTTTCTCAGCACCACTTATTGAAGGGTTGTCTTTTCTCCATTGTATATCCTTGCCTCCTTTGTCATAGGTTAGTTGACCAAAGGTGCAGGGGTTTATCTCTGGGTTTCTATCCTGTTCCATTGATCTATGTTTCTGTTTTTGTGCCAGTACCATACTGTCTTGATTACCATAGCTTTGTAGTATAGTCTGAAGTCAGGAAGTCTGATTCCTCCAGCTCCATTTGTTTCCCTCAAGACTGCTTTGGCTATTTGGGGTCTTTTGTGTCTCCATACAAATTTTAAGATTTTTTGTTCTAGTTCTGTAAAAAATGCCTTTGGTAATTTGATAGGGATTGCATTGAAACTGTAGATTGCTTTGGGTGGTATAGTCATTTTCACAATATTGATTCTTCCATTCCAAGGACATGGTATATCTCTCCATCTCTTTGTCTTATCTTTGATTTCTTTCATCAGTGTCTTAGAGTTGTCTGAGTACAGGTCTTTTGTCTCCTTAAGTAGGTTTATTCCTAGGTTTTTTATTCTTTTTGTTGCAATGGTGAATGGGATTGTTTCCTTAATTTCTCTTTCTGATCTTTTGTTGTTAATGTATAGGAATGCAAGAGATTTCTGTGCATTAATTTTGTACCCTGCAACTTTACCAAATTCATTGATTAGCTCTAATAGTTTTCTGGTGGCATCTGTTGGATTATCTATGTATAGTATGATGTCATCTGCAACAGTGACAGTTTTACTTCTTTTCCAATTTGTATTGCTTTTATTTCTTTTTTTTTTCTGATTGCCATGGATAGGACTTCCAAACCTATGTTTGATAATAGTGGCAACAGTGGACATCCTTGTCTTGTTCCTGATCTTAGAGGAAATGCTTTCAGTTTTTCACCATTGAGCATGATGTTTGCTGTGGGTTTGTCATATATGGCTTTTATTATGTTGAAGTAGTTTCCCTCTATGCCCACCTTCTGGAGAGTTTTTATCATAAATGGGTGTTGAATTTTGTCAAGAGTTTTTTTCTGCATCTACTGAGATGATCATATGGTTTTCATTCTTCAGTTTGTTAATATGGTGTATCACATTGATTGATTTGCATATATTGAAGAATCCATGCATCCCTGGGATAAATCCCACTTGATCATAGTGTATGATTCTTTTAATGTGTTGTTGGATTCTGTTTACTAGTATTTTGCTGAGGATTTTTGCATCTATATTCATCAGTGATATTGGTCTCTAATTTTCTTTTTTTGTAGTATCTTTGTCTGGTTTTGGTATCAGAGTGATGGTGGCCTCGTAGAGTGAGTTTGGGAGTGTTCCTTCCTCTGCAATTTTTTGGAAGAGTTTGAGAATGATGGGTGTTAGCTCTTCTCTAAATGTTTGATACAACTCACCTGTGAAGCCATCTGGTCTTGGACTTTTTTTGTTGGAAGGTTTTTAATCACAGTTTCAATTTCATTCTTTGTGATTAGTTTGTTCATATTTTCTATTTCTTCCTGGTTCAGTCTTGGAAAGTTATACCTTTCTAAGAATTTGTCCATTTCTTCCAGGCTGTCCTTTTTATTGGCATAGAGTTGCTTGTAGTAGTCTCTTAGGATGCTTTGTATTTCTGCCATGTCCATTGTAACTTCTCCTTTTTCATTTCTAATTTTATTGATTTGAGTAATCTCCCTCTTTTTCTTGATGAGTCTGGCTAAAGGTTTATCAATTTAGTTTACCCTTTCAAAGAACCAGCTTTTAGTTTTATTGATCTTTGTTATTGTTTTCTTTGTTTCTAATTCATTTATGTCTGCTCTGATCTTTATGATTTCTTTCCTTCTGCTAACGTTGGGTTTTGTTTGTTCTTCTTTCTCTGGTTCCTTTAGGTGTAAGGTTAGATTGTTTATTTGAGATGATTCTTGTTTCTTGAGGTAGGCTTGTATAGGTATAAACTTCCCTCTTAGAACTGCTTTTACTGCATCCCATAGGTTTTGGATCATTGTGTTTTCATTTTCATTCGTCTCTAGGTATTTTTTGATTTCCTCTTTGATTTCTTCAGTGATCTCTTGGTTATTTAGTAGCATATTGTTTAGCCTCCATATGTTTGGTTTTTTACGGTTTTTTCCCTATAATTGATTTCTAATCTCATAGCGTTGTGGTCAGAAAAGATGCTTGATATGATTTCAATTTTCTTAAATTTACTGAGGCTTGATTTGTGACCCAAGATGTGATCTATCCTGGAGGATATTCCATGTGCACTTGAGAAGAAATTTTAATCTGCTGTTTTTGGGTGGAATGTCCTATAAATATCAATTAAATCTATCTGGTCTATTGTGTCATTTAAAGCTTGTGTTTCCTTATTTATTTTCATTTAGGATGATCTGTCCATTGGTGTAAGTGAGGTGTTAAAGTCCCCCACTGTTACTGTGTTACTGTTGATTTCCTCTTTTATAGCTGTTAGCAGTTGCCTTATGTGTTGGGGTGCTCCTATGTTGGGTGCATATATATTTATAATTGTTATATCATCTTCTGATATAACAAGGGATCAAGGGACTGATCCCTTGATCATTGCATAGTGTCCTTCCTTGCCTCTTGTAACATTCTTTATTTTAAAGTCTATTTTATCTGATATGAGTATTGCTACTCCAGCTTTCTTTTGATTTCTGTTTGCATGGAATATCTTTTTCCATCCCCTCACTTTCAGTCTGTATGTGTCCTTAGGTCTGAAGTGGGTCTCTTGTAGACAACATATATATGGGTCTTGTTTTTGTATCCATTCAGCAAGCCTGTGTCTTTTGGTTGGAGCATTTAATCCATTCACGTTTAAGGTAATTATTGATATGTATGTTCCTATGACCATTTTCTTAATTTTTGGGGGTTTGTTTTTGTAGGTCCTTTCTTCTCTTCTGTTTCCCACTTAGAGAAATTCCTTTAGCATTTGTTGTAGAGCTGGTTTGGTGGTGCTGAATTTTCTTAGCTTTTGCTTGTCTGTAAAGCTTTTGATTTCTCCATTGAATCTGAGTAAGATCCTTGCTGGGTAGAGTAACCTTGCTTGTAGGTTCTTCCCTTTCATCACTTTAAGTATATCATGGCAGATGGATTCTTAACCACTGTGCCACCAGGGAAGGCCCTGCCCTTTCATTTTGTCTATCTTTCTGTCCATGTGGTTTTTGTTCCACAGGCTGCAGGATTGTAGTTCTTCTTGCTTCTGCTGTCTGTCCTCCATTGAATGAGGCTATCTAAGAGGCTTGTGCAAGCTTCCTAATGGGAGGCACTGGTGGTGGGTAGAGCTGGGTGTTGCTCTGGTGGGCAGAGCTCAGTAAAACTTTAATCCGCTTGTCTGCTAATGGGTGGGGCTGAGTTCCTGCCCTTTTGGTTGTTTGGCCTGAGGCAACCAAGCACTGGAGCCTAGAGGTTCTTTGGTTGGGCTAATGCTGGACTCTGGGAGGGCTCACACCAAGGAGTACTTCCCAGAACTTCTGCCGCCTGTGTCCTTGTCCCCATGGTGAGCCACAGCTGCCCACCACCTCTGCAGGAGACCCTCCAAGAGTAGCAAGTAGGTCTGGTTCAGTCTCCTATGGGGTCACTGTTCCTTTCCCCTGGGTCCTGATGTACACACTACTTTGTGTGTGTCTTCCAAGAGTGGAGTCTCTGTTTCTCCCAGTCCTGTTGAAGTGCTGCAATCAAATCCCACTAGCCTTCAAAGTCTGATTCTCTGGAAATTCCTCCTCCTGCTGCCAGACCCCCAGGTTGGGAAGCCTGACATGGGGCTCAGAACCTTCACTCTAGTGGGTGGACTTCTATGGTATAATTGTTCTCCACTTTGTGAGTCACCTACCCAGTGGTTATGGAATTTGATTGTATTGTAATTGTGCCCCTCTTACTGTTTCATTGTGGCTTCTCCTTTGTGTTTGGATGTGGGGTATCTTTTTTGATGAGTTCCAGTGTCTTCCTATCAATGATTTTTCAGCAGTTAGTTTTGATTCCTGTGCTCTCGCAAGAGGGAGTGAGCACACGTCCTTCTACTCTGCCATCTTGAACCAGTCCATCCAAATCTATGTTGTTAAGTGTGTTTTGCTTTCAGAAAACAAAATAAATGTGCCTTTGTTTTTAGGCAAATTGTCATTGTGATTAATAAGCATTAGTTGAGAATCTGCTATAAGCCAGGCACTAAAAACTTGTGTTGGGGAGTTGACACAATTCAGGAATATTAGCAGTGTGTCAGCTGGGCAGGATTGATAGTTGATTAATCAGTTTGGAGATTATTGCAATAGTCTCTGATTTTGCAGTGTCCCTACAAGGTGAAAACTAGAATTCATATTTGACATTTTCTCATCTCTATGTTGGATGGATTTTATAGTCGAGTAGTTTTTTTTCAGTAAGTATTCAAGAATGAATATTTCCAGAATTCTCTCATGTTTTGAGATGTCTTTCTGTTGCCTTTACATATGAACACATTTTCTTTTCTCTTTTAGAGATTTGTGGACATTCCTCTATCATCTTGTAGCTTTGCATTTTGTGAAGAAGAAGTCTGACGCCAGACAGATTTTGTTGTTATCCTGTAGGGAACTTGTTCTTTCAGCTAGGATACTTGAATTCATTTTAAAAATCTTTGTATTTAGTTAATTAACTAGAATTTGTGTATTTGAACAATATTTCTGATACAAATAATCAAGACGAATTTCTTCCTTTATTTCAGGGACTTTATATATATATATATGTATGTATATTTATTTATTTATATATATTTAAAAAAATAGTTTTTCTGTTTCATTTCTTGGGACTTCTATTTCAGGAACACTAATTCCCATCTATTGAATTACATTTGTCATTCCATTTCCATTAGATATTCTTTAATAATGGTTAATATCTGGATTTTTTCTCTGCGTTCATTATGAATTACTTTAGATCTTTTCTTTATTAATTTTATCTTCAGACAATTATATTTTGAACTTGCAGTGTCTATTTATAACTATAATGGTGATACTTTTCAATATTTGCTGTCTTTGTACCTTAGCTTTGAAATCTTCCTTTTCAATTAATTCTTACATTTAATGTCTTCATGTCTGAGCTTTTGATTTACTGAATTCACATTCTTATTAAATTATTCTATTGCAAGAGAAACTTGTATAGAATCTGTACAGTCTTTGGTTTATATTACTAGGTTGACTGCTTTGCATACTGTTCTTTTTTTGGGGGTTGTATAATACAAATGTGTAGTTGTCAGATCAGCTCTCATTTTGCTTATGCTCAACATGGGCATCCTCATGTAGACCATTGATAGGCTCTGATATTTAAAACTACCTATTTATTATTATAGTAAATATGACATTATTATCTGTTCCTTGGCTGTCTTCCCATGACAATATAAACTTCATATTTTGGGAGTTTTTGTGATTCTGATTTCCTTTGTTCTGAGCAGAAGTAGCAATCAGTCAAGAAGAGTAAGGGAATAAGAAAATTTTACACAGAGGAAGGAGTTATTTATAATGGCAAGGCACAGGAGAGAGCATGACTTATTTAGGAGACTACATAAAGTTTAGCTAGGCAGAGAGAGATGCAGAAACTTATCTTCAAGGCTATGTGAAACCATGACAAGTTTAAGGCATGAGTGTTTCATGATAAGATTTGCCTTGGAGAATATTCCTCTAAAAGAAAATGTGTAGAATAGATTGGAAGAAGGCAAAACCATAGGCAAGGGAACCAGTTGGGAGGCCTCTGTGGTAATCCAGGTTGGAAATGATGAATGAAAGGCATGTCTATGGAAATGAAGAGCTGGGGAGAACTGGGAGAAATATTAAGGAGGAGGAGTGACTACTTATTGGATGTAGAGGCTAGAAAGAGGGAGGGAGAAATCAAAGACAGCACTCAGGTTTCTGACTTTGTTGCCTGAGCCTTTTTAATGTACTTCTCTTACGACTTATTTGTCTGTTTTTTTTTTTAATTGAAGTATAGTTGATTTACAATGTTGTGTTAGTTTCTGGTGTACAGCAGAGTGATTCAGTTTTTCATATATATGGATATATATACACACACACATATATAATTTTTTTTCATATTCTTTTCCTTTTTGGTTTATTACAAGGTACTGAGTATAGTTCCCTGTGCCATACAGTAAGACCTTGTTTATCTATTTTATATATAGTAGTTTGTATCTTCTAATCTAAAACTCCTAATTTATCTCTACCCCTCCTTCTCATTTGATAACCATAAGTTTGTTTTCTATAATATGTCTATGAGTTTGTTTCTGTTTTGTAATAAGTTCACTTGTATCATATATTAGATTCCACATAGAAGTGATATCATATGGTATTTGTCTTTGTCTGACTTACTTCACTTAGTATAATAATCTCTAGGTCCAGCCACATTGATACAAATGGCATTATTTCATTCTTTTTTATGGCTGAGTAGTATTCCATTGTATATATGTACCACATCTTCTGTATTTTTAATGGTTATCTATATGTATCCTTACTTTGTAAGTTCCTTGATTGGAAGACCTAGTTCATGCCCATCTGTATTTACAATGCTTAATACTGAGTTTGGCCGATAGGAAGAATCAATAAATGTGCATTCAGTTAAACAAACTAAATAGGAGATAAAGAAAATCTTAACCATGTCCCCTTTTAAGTAGTACAAATATTTGATTTGCTCCCTTCCCCCACCACACATAGGGCTCTGAGACAAACAAATGAAACTAATGAAAAGTGAAAAATAGTATAGTCACAGTCATGTGCAATATGATACTTAAATTACTGCCAGTCAGGACGCACTGGGTAAGTTGCTAAGAGAAAGCACTCTTACCTCCATATTTCTCTGACAGCTTGTTAGTGGTGCACCGGTATTCCACTTTTGTTTTCTTAAAAAAAAGGAAGCGTTTCTTTGTTTCAACCCGGATGCAATTTTGGGCTTCTGCCTTCGTTAAACCTAGGAAATGGAATACAAGCAAAAAACCCTGAGAATGTACCATGGAGAATTCAGGGAAGAGGAACATGAGGCTCTGGGCACTTGGGGAGCTACAGGTGCTCCATATCAGCACACAACTCCTCCAGTTCCCGTGAGCTCGAATGATTAATGGCTTTTACTACAGAGGCAGTCCTTCACAAGCCCTGGGACATGCTGAAGAGAGGAGGTATATATGAGTCCCCGCCATCTCCCCCATGGGGATCATGTTGACGTCTTTATGTTGCCTACACACAATAAATCTCTAAGCTTTCCCGTCCTGCTGGCCACTGCCCTTGTATAGCCCCACAAGTCAAGAGATGAACACATGCTCTGTTTGGTGCCCTGCTGTCAGGCCTTCTTTTGGGGCCACAGCTGATTCTGTGAGAACTGAATCCATTTCACTTCTTCTCCCGTTCACCACCTAAAATGTAAATCTCATTGGTCACCTCTTCTTCCCGGAACACTCATTCTCATACTTGGCTATACTTCCCCTCCCTGACTTAGCTGCTCACTCCACCTCTACCTCCAAAACCCTTTCATTTTACTCTCAGAAATTCTGACTTCCTGACTCATGAACTCTTCTTTTATGTCCTCGATGACTGTTCGCTCTTTCTCCTCATCTTAATTCAAGCCTATACTTGATATATTTCCACCGCTGTCTCCAAGGGAGGTTGATGCTGCCTCATTCCCAGCCTCTTTAGGAGTTGGAGCTGGGCTTGATATCTTCCTAGTTTCCCAGTGCTGCTTTCATAGGATGACACTCCACAGTTTTATAACTCTTGTAAAAGTCTTGATGCTCTGAAGCTCAGGACATCCAATTCTAATTCCTTTGGTCTTCATTGTTCTTATCTTTTAACAAACTTCGAAGCATCATTTGTTAAAGATTTTGGTATCTGAATCAGTCTTTCCCACCCCAGTGCTAGCCATTATTCTTAATGACTTCAAAACTGATGGGGATGTCAGGGATTGAGTGGGACAGAGCACAGAGAAATAGGTCTGGCTGTTTGGAGGCTAACGTGGTACTGCCTATCTGGGGTGATTTGAGGAGAATAAAAGTTTCCTTTTTTTTTTTTTTAACGGCTTCCCAAGTCACCTGACCTGGTACCCAAAACACCTAAACTAGAATCCAGTTTTTTTGATGTTTAGTTAAAAATTGCCTTGAAAAATACAAGCTCATGAGAGATAGAGGTGTTATGTGAGCTCTTAAGCACCTTAAAGCAAAGTAGTTTATCAGATACTGATTCTTAGGGTTGCAGGTTACAAGAGGCAGGGAAGAATGTTTTCAGAGCTAGATGTGTCATGTGAGTATGATGCTGAAATTCAAACCTGAGGGTGCAGATCACCGAGGAATGAGGCTGAGTAGATGGGGATGGGGCTTCCTACTTCACAGTTTTTTCAATAGTTTGACCCATTCAAAGAAATGTATTACAGGTTGGGAGTAAAGAATTCTTGGTTTGATGGCTGTTTTGGTCAGACTGAATAAACACGACTCATTTTTCTTCTGGTAGTATTGTTCTTATAAGTGGGTCAGGCAAATGTTTAGGCCACGTGAGGAATTTAATATGTCTGTGGTGCATAACTCATCCTTTCATTAGGTTTCTATGATTTTTAAGTGAAAATTAAATTGTATGTGACCAACTCACTAATTATAACATAATTAATTAACTATAAAGTTAGTTAATTACATTTGCTGAGGGTTATAGGAGAATGCTTAAAGATTTGAATGATGAATCTCTCTTATGAGTCATGCTGTTGGTCATGCAGTGATCAAAATATCAAGGCTTTATCAGTGAATTTCTGTGCCGGCCTTTTCTTCTTCACAAGATGTCCTGTAGCTTGTGCCTGACCCATATCCACACTGACACAGGAGTTTCTTGATGCTGAAGCACTTGCCCTCTCAAGCCTGAGTGTCCCTCTGATGTGACACAGGGATGAGTATTTCAGAAATGTCCTCAGCTACTCTGACTGGGCAAAGGTCAACAGTGTCAACCAAAAATGTCATACTGATAAATAGTGGGGTGTATAGTTTTTCTCCTCTAATTCAGAGCAGAAAATAACTTCCCATTCAAAGGACTTTAAAATTACCATCTTGTATAACATGATATTTTAATTGTTTAATGTTCTGTCTGTATTCCTGAAATTCTTTTTACCTTGCACGCTGAAGCAATGCCAACTTTTATTCAAGGTTTTAAATTGACTATGGGACACTGTGCAGTAGAGGAATAAATCAAGGGATGCAAATAAAAAGCAATTTAATTTTGTTTTATTCTTCTTGCACTAGAGAAAGTACTATGAAGTATTCAAGTCATTTAAAAAAAAATTAATGACAAGGGATATAATTCTTATTGAATAAAGCAAATAATTCTTATTGAATAAAGTAAATAAAAACTAAGCCTAAACTCTAACTCTACATTATTGAGAAGTAAGGGGAGAAGGACTAAAAGAGGCAAAAGGGAGGAGGCCAGAATATGTATTCATCTGAAGAGTGGGCAAAAACAGGTAAGCACACCCACTGGAGAATTCCATTTTATTGAGATTTGTTTCTGTCTGAGTGAGCTTCATCTTAACCACAGTTAAAATTGAGCTCCAATATTATTATTGTGACTCAGAGAAGTACATATATACATGGATATGCACATATTTAGTGACTATAAGAATATATATTACATATAAAAATATCGAATATAAGGATATATATCTTATTTAATATATTAAATATAAATATATATACACATACTATAAATCCTATGTATATATATAGTGTGTGTATGTGTACATAGGTGTGTATGGTTATATATTTCCAGTTTTATATTATATCTCAAACTCCCTTTCTTTCTCTTATTATGTGTGCCTCTGTGACTGAAGTCTCTATTTTTAGTTAAAGAGAAAAAAATCGAAGGTGAGAATATTTCAGGAAGAAAGTATAGCTCATCACTCTTCATTTTTGTTATGGGGCTTCAACTATTAAAATGCTGGATGGTTGATTAAAGATTCACATAGTTCTTTAACTGACCTGAACTCTAAGCCTTTAGAGGCTTTGCTGTGAATGCATGATGAGTATAGCTTATCAAGTGAGAAATTATTCTCGGCTACAGCAGCAGTGACCAGAATAATTTTATCCCAAGGGTGAGATGAAACCGAGTCAAGGGCCAGAGACTTCCCCGAACGATTTTTGCTCAGCATAAATGTTGATGAAAT
The DNA here is from genome assembly GCF_965194825.1 of Balaenoptera physalus. Classification (NCBI taxonomy): domain Eukaryota; kingdom Metazoa; phylum Chordata; class Mammalia; order Artiodactyla; family Balaenopteridae; genus Balaenoptera; species Balaenoptera physalus. The sequence goes on along the minus strand of NC_138890.1, from coordinate 143,296,381 downwards.
TCATCAAGCAAACATTGCTCCAGTGGAAAGGATAACTGTAAGGAAACATAAGAGGCAGGCAGTGTGGAAAGCCCATCACAGCATAAGTCTTTTGGATTTCAGTAACTCTGTAAGGCAAAAAATTTTGAAGACCTTCTTACTGAAAATCTTTCTCAAAGACATTTATTACATCTCCTCTCTTAAAAAGCAGATAATGATGGACATCTGATCAATTAAGGTTTAGAAGGACTCAGGGAAGCCCCATTAAACATTACTATTTGCCATAATGAGATATAAGAACAGAAGGATTGAAACTCTATTGACCTCAGAGTTGGCTTGGTGTCTTTTAAAATAAATTCTTAATTTCTTTTGTATAAAAGTTAAATGATCAAGAATTCTGATTTATTTAGGGGAATCTGTCAGTTGGGTTCTGGTTATTATACAATTTCCTAGCCATGTTCTCAAGATAGAAGCATCACAAGGACGCTGTGTCATTTCACACAGGAGCCTGAAAAATTTATACAAAGGTACTTAAGTAATGGTAATTAATATTGGCAATCTAGGGTAATAAGAAACCAAGATTTATTTTTTAAACCAAGGTTTATATTGTTATTTTATATGTAAGCAGAAAAATATCACTGATTATATCCCAAGATATAAAATTGCAACCTTTCCTCAAATGAAGGTGCTTCCCATCTGGTTTCAAGTTTTGTCACCAATAGGTGCATCTCTGGCCCATATTAACTTAGTCCCTTGTCAAGCCCTTAATTGCTTTTCATCCTTTGCTCTTGACTTTCAGTTAAAATCATTAAAAGAAAAAGAATTAGTCCAGTGGCTAGGACTTTGTGCTTTCACTATTGAGGGACTGGGTTCAATCCCTAGTTGGGGAACTAAGATCCCACAAGCTGCACGGCCAAGAAAAAAAAAAAAAAAGAAAAGAAAGAAAGAAAGATAAAAGACTGCCAGCAGTGGATTTGTTGTAATTACAGTTTTATAAAATTATTATCTCCTATAAAATTGCTATAAGTAAATTATCTTTTAGAGTTTAGTTCCAAGACAAATTTTGTTTTCCTTGAGGTGATGGCATGCATCTCTCTTTAGTTTACCACTACTGAGCAGCTTATGATGTTCTTAAATGTCAGGAAATTCTGGGTCAAATCTGATGCCCAAAGAGGTGAAGCCTATTTATTTTTCCTTCTTCTTTTTGTCTGAATTTTATATTTTTATTTTATTTCCTTGAATGTGTACTTTTTGGTTTTTCTTCATATCATTTTGGAAATAAAGCAGGGTCAAAATAAAGTCAATAAAGAAGAACTAAAAGGATAGAGAAAGAGAAAAATGTATTGCACACTATCTTATCAGTTAAAAATGAAGGTTGAAGAAAGCGAACCTGAGTTCTTTAGTTCTTCCTTGCTAAACTGATAGAGGAGATCATACACGCCTCCCAGGGAGCCAGAGGTGAAATAGTGAGTCCCGAAGTCATCAAATATCCGGCTGTATAAAGCGGAGTTGTATTCTAGAGGCAGATGGTTAAGTGCTTTCAAAAAGACATCAGAAAGCTGCAGATCTTTAGTTTTCATTGTGAAATTTAAGACTTTGATCACTTTATAGATCCTAATAAAACTGGAATCCTAAATGGAAGAGGAGAAAGGATTAAAAAAAGAAAAAGATTATTAAAGGTAATGAAAGCTTGAGGGATCAAGCATTAAATGTTTTTCATCAGCTTCATTCTAACCACAGCATTACAACAATTGTTAACTCTCCATTGCATGCTCCCACAGACAAAATGATAATTTTCATTTTATTTTTTCCAGTACCTTTTCCTCAGATGTTCAAAATGGTAAACAGATTAAGATGACCTCAATCATGTAAACTGTGTGACTGAGGGTGCTCTCTACCAAAAAGAGATCAAGTATCAAAAAGTAAATCTTTCTTTCTTGATGGTCAATTGTGGGTGCACCCCTACCGTGTTATTATTTAGAAAGCCTAGATAATGCAAATAATTGAACAAAGATTGTGTAAATTTTCAACTGGAAGTTACACAATGAGATTCAAGTCAGAGCTCTGTCATAGACTCGGGAAAAGCAGGTCAATTCTCTGGGCCTCAGTTGTCTGGGAAATGTCACCTGC